>NW_022146055.1:5252158-5908459 GCF_002938485.1 Sitophilus oryzae | reverse complement strand
GTCAAATTTAGTGATTACCACAGCCACTGTGCCATAAAGAGAAATCATGTGGCTATGTATTTCAAAAATTAAATTGTTCGAATGTCATATAATAATGGCCGCAGCTGTCATCAAAAGAGCGATTAAAAAATTATCATAAATGTTTTTTTTTCAAATGGAAACCCACTTTTTTATTTCACTAATGAAAAGGCTTTTCAATTCGTTACTTTTTACTATACTATACATGTTCCTATACCTAAAATAAATCGTTTTTGACTTATTTAAGATTTAATTTTACAGCCTATATTTTTTTGGATTTTAACCAGTAGCCTATGACTTCAAACGTAATAAAAATCTATACTATATACAAATATATAAAATCCTTAAGTGACTGACATACTGATTAATCACGATCCTGCTCAAACCACTCAACGTAAGAAGCTCAATTTTGGTATACAGATTGATTCTAGTGTGTAGAGGTTCGATAAGAAGGGATTTTTCGAAATTCCAGTTCCGAAAGGGTGAAACCACCCCTCAAATATTACAATATTTTTCATTTAAAAAACGGTCAAGTTTCCGAAAAAACGCTTAAACACGTATATTTTATTTTGTTTTTTTACATATTTTAAGATTTTTTAAAAATGTATACGGGGTGTTTCGAAAAATCTGGTCATTGATTAATCACGATCGTGCTTTCTTTGCGATTGACCTTAGGGTGTAGAGGCTCGATAAGAAGGGATTTTTCGAAACTCGAATTCTAAGGGTGTGAAACTATCCCTCAAATATTAAAATATTTTTTATTTAAAAACCGGTCAGTTTTTCGGAAAAACTCTTAAACACGTATATTTTATTTTGTTGTTTTACATATTTTAAGATTTTTTATAAATTTATACAGGGTGTTTCATAAAATATGACCATTGAGTAATCACTATTCTGCTTAAACTGCTTGACGTTTAAAGCTGATTTTTGGCAAACGGATTGGCTGTGGGGTGTAGAGGTTCGATCAGGAGGGGTTTCTCGAATCTCAAATTCCAAGAGGGTGAAAACGCCCCTCAAATATTACAATATTTGTTATTTAAAAAACGGTTAGTCTTTCGGGAAAACGCTTGGACAGGCATAATTTATTTGGTTTTTTTACATTTGAAATAATTTTGAAATTTTTTAAAAAATCATAAAGGGTTTTCCAAAAAGTATGGGTAATTGATTAACCACGATTCTGCTTAAACTGTTTGACGTAAAAAGCTTATTTTTGGCAAACGGATTTTTCGAAAGTCAAATTCCAACGAGATGAAACTACCCCTCAAATATTACCAAGTTACATAATAATATCGCCATATTGTTTTTTCTCATGCTGACATAAATGTGAGAAAATTTTATCCAGTTTGTATGTTAATGGAAATTTTTGCTTTGCTTTATGATCACCATTACAAATGATTAATTCGACGCGAACGAAGTCGCTGGTAACATAAAATAACATAATTTTCGATAAAATCTTATATTATTCGATAAAGTCTCGATAAAATTATATATTTGATGAACTTAATGTGGTTTTATTTAATTTAATAATGTAAAACTGCTTTAATATATTTTTCTATAAGCGAATATTTGTACATGTGACTGTGACTACTGAGTGGTGACATCTCGTTGTTCTTTATAAATATTTTCCGATAACTCTGATTTAATGGATATTTTTTGCCTTAATTTTAAAATTAGGACAATTAAAAATGTTTATAGAAACTCCATTCGAAACATACATTGTAGGGAAACTATATTTCTATTATAAAGTTTAGAAAGTTTGTGCGAGATGTCGCGCCGTTTTAATCTGCGATAAAAATGGAATTTTTTATGACGATATAAAGTTAGCTTATTGATTTATTGTTCCGAAGTTGGTCCAGTTTGTCTAGAAAGAGAGAAAACAAGAAATGTGATACTTTTCCGTCTAGAAATAGAACAGATTTATAAAAAATGCATTTTATTGTAATGCTAACAAAACATAATATACATTGTCTGATACTTTAATTTGTATTTTAATAATAAAAACCTTTATTTTTAATGACGATGCCTACCTAATAAATATTATTTTAGACCTTAATACCCATAATACAGGGTGGACCGAACTGTATTCCGGAAACTTCGGAAGCATATTCTGCAGATAAAAATAAGTAAAAAAGTTCGTATAAATATATGTCCTAAAATGCTTAGTTTCGAAGATACAGGGTGTAGAAGTTTCATTTTTATTTCGATTTTTTCCAAATAATTTTTGAAGTAACGTCAATATTTGGATTAAAATTGATGTGTGGGGGTTTTGTGACACGAGAAATTTGATTTTGATATCAAAATGACTCCTATTTGTAGAGGGCGCCACCTACATGTGTTTTAACTGTTTTGAAAAGTAATAACTTTTCTCGTCCGTACCTGTATAAAACTACTGACTGAAAAAATATACATTTCCATGACTTTCTACGTAAAAAATGTATCTTGGTAAAAATCGCTACGAGCAACCGTTCTCAAGATATTTAAAATGGAAATAGTCAATACATGCCATTATTGACAAAAAATAAGCACAGTCAGTATAGTTATTTGACTGAAATAATAAATTTTATTTTTTTTTAAATTAATCATAAATTTTTGTGTGAAAAAACGATGATTAAACAGTTTCTTTTGAACTTTTGGCACAAAAAGTTTCAAATTTATGATTTCAGTCATTTAGTCAACATATTTAATTTATGTCAATGATGACAGGTATTGATAATTTTGATTCCAAATATCTCGAGATTTATTACTCGTAGCGACTTTTACCAAGAGACCTTTTTTATGTAAAAAAAGTAGAAAAGGTATATTTTTTTACTCAGTAGTTTATACAGGTATGGACAAAAAGTTATTACTCTTCAAAGCAGTTATAAAATATGTAGGTGGCGCCCTATACAAGTAGGAGTCATATTGACATAAAAATCAAATTTCTCATGTCGAAGAACTCTCAGACACAAATGTTCATCCAAATATTGACGTTACTTCATAAATTATTTGGAAAAAATCGAAAATTTCCACACCCTGTATTTCCGAAACTAAGCTATTTTAGGACATACATTTATACGAACTTTTTTAATTATTTTTATCTGCAGAATATGTTGCTGAAGTTTCCGGATTACAGTTCGGACCGAAGGAGTCTACCGGGTGCGTTTCAAAACTGGCTCAACCCTATAACTTTTTTTTATTTTTCTTCTGATAAAAAACGAGATTATTTGGTATATTTACTATATGACACAAAATAAGGATTGATTATCAATATTCAATTCTTGCTTCACCGGAAATGACTACAAATTGGTATTTTTTTAGCTTATTCAATAGAAAATGACACTCTGGATAGAATGACATAACATATGTCAAATTTTGACATTCTCGCTTAAAAAACCGTATTTTAAATTTCAATCTAGAGTGCCATGGCTGTGTTAAAAATACTATTTTTAATCAAGGAGACCTGGAAAAATAGATTTCATCATGTTTTTCGTGTCTTCTCCTGGCCGGTTAAAAGATCCCAAATCGTATTTTTAATCATATCTCAATTTTTGGGGAATGAGGGTGACTCATTAGCATATTTGGAATAATAATTTTTTTTCGAATAATTTGGTACCACACACTTAATATTTTGAGTCAAATTATCGTTGTGAACCACATGTTACAGTTTCAAATAAGGCTTCATTCGGAACCTCGCAATTAGTGGAATAAATTAGTGGTTTCTATTAGCGTAGACGTTTGTTCACGTATTTTTAATGTAAAGATTCATTCAGAACCTTCCAATTAGTGGAATAAATTAGTCCATAGAGAAAGTATAATATTTAGCTTATAAAACAATAAAATTTTATTTCTAACCAAAATTTTTCTTGACGGGTGGTAATCAAAGGTCAAAACGATATTCTTCGCAAATTTTGAAGTATAATTAGGGGAAAAGTCAAAAGTCTGTTAGCTTTTTCCAATAATTGAAAAGTACTACCACTAATTATGACGTTCTGAATCAGTGGCGGACTAGGGGGCGGGGCGGAAGGGGCGGTCCGCCCCGGGCCCCGTCTTTTAGGGGGCCTCCGAATGTTAATAAGTAATTTTTTATTCAACTGGCAAACACGGCCAATATATGTTCAGTAGTTATAAAGCAGTTTGTAGGTGGAATATGCAAACCATACGTATACGCCAACTATAAACAGTATAAATGGAAGCAGATATTTACTTAATTATCAATTATCAGGCCCTAGCAATTGTCAATGGCATTTTCGATTTAGGAAATTAAATCAAGGGGTAATTTTCTTTGTTTAAAATATCTAATAATTATTATTTTTTATATATTTTGAGACTGAATTTATTTATTTTACTTTTAAGCTATTTTTCAATGGTTTCATTATTTATTTTTACTGAATAAACATTTTAAATTACAACCATTGCACAGCATAACTTGTATTCTAGCTTCATTACTGATGATGAGCAGTGAAGTCTTTAGTACAACGGGGGCCACGGGCCTGAGACAGCGAAGGGGCCCCTCGAATCTTGGAGGACTTACAAAATCGCGATGTTTTGTCGCGGTATTTCCCTGGAAGCATTTTTAAGAAAAAAAATATTTAAAATTTTCGGACGAAAAAAACTAACTGTCAAAAAATTTTGTACAGCCTAAAAGTCAAATTTAGTGATTATCACAGTCCCTGTGATATAAAAAAAAGACATGACATGTCTTTTCATGGCTATGAAAAGATAAAAGGCTATCTATTTCAAAAATTAAATTGTTCAAATGTCATATAACAATGGCGGTAGCTCTCATGGAATTGAGCGATTAAAAAATTATCATAAATATTTTTTTAAATGGAAACCCGCTGTTTTTATTTCACTAGTGAAAAGGTTTTCCAATTCGTTACGTTTTAACTAGACATATTCGTATACCTAAAATAAATAGTTTTTAAGTTATTTAAGATTTAGTTTGAAAACGTATATTTTTCTTGATTTTATCTAACTTATTTTGCATTAAGTGTCAAACAGTTAGACAATTTATTTCCATCTCTCAGAAAATGAATTATTTGAATTTCCTATATTATAACTACTGCTGCTTAAAAGTTTAAAACGTGTATTTATATAAATATATCTCGTATTTTCGTTCTTTAGTGATATCTAATAGTTGATATTTTAATAATATACCGTAGATCAAAAAAAAAAACAGCGCATAGTTAGCTTGGAAATGATGATCAATAATATACTGTCATAGGCTACCGGTTAAAATCAAGAAAAATATACGCTTTACAGCTAAATCTTAAATAACTTAAAAACGATTTATTTTAGGTACAGGAACATGTATAGTCAAAAAGTAACAAATTTTAAAAACGAAAGTAACGAAAGCCTTTTCACAAGTGAAATAAAAAAGTGGATTCCATGACAGCTGCGGCCATTATTATATGACATTCGGACAATTTAATTTTTGACATAGATAGCCACATGTGTTCTCTTTATGGTACAGTGGCTGTGGCAATCACTAAATTTGACGTTTAGGCTATATGTATACATATTTTTGACAGGCAGTTTTTTCCTCCAAAAATTATAAATATTTTTGTATCTCAAAAACGGTTAACTTTAGGTCTCGCTTTAGGTATAGAGTGTTTAATATCAAAATTCATAAAATTTTACAGAGAATTTAAGTATGTAATAAAAAATGGGGTCGCCCATTTAAAATAAGAAAGTTGCTGTCAACTTCCGGTACTTCGGAAAGTGCCGCCATATTGAAAATATTTTTAATCGATAGATTTCATTGTAAAACAATGATATGCACAAAATCTCATATCTAGATATTGTAGTTCCCTAGAAACTTCTAACGCAGGCTCAGCCTGAGACACCCTGTATGAATACTTGAATTTTGTCAACCATTATACATACGTCATTCAATTTTTACAAAATATGCACATTAGAGGTATATCATTATCTAAACAGACCGGGGGCCACATTTAGCTTCGCCGCCCCGGGCCCCCGACAGGCTTAGTCCGCCACTGTTCTGAATGCTTACATTAAAATTAAGTGAACAAACTTCTCCACGGCTAATTGAAACTACTAATTATACTAATACACTGATTTCGAGGTTCAGAATGAAGCTTAAGCATTCAGAACGTCATAATTAGTGGTAGTAATTTTCAATTAGTCGAAAAAGATAACAAACTGTTGACTTTTCCACTAATTATTATACTTCAAAATTTGCGAGGGATGTCATTTTGGCCTTTGATTATCATCTGTCAAGAAAAAAATTAGTTAGAAATCAAAAGTTTATTGTTTTATAAGCTAAATATTATACTTTCTCTATGGATGCAACAGACTACCGCAAGCTGTTGCTAGGATATTTTATTAATTTTAATTGTGTTTTTAGACATTGTGAATGATCGTAAACTAAAAAGTATAAAGTGTAATTGAAACCACTAATTTATTCCACTAATTGCGAGATTCTGAATGAAGCTTAAACCATATGCGAAAATGTCAAAAGTTGACATATGATATGTCATTCTATTTAGAGTAGAATAAAGTAAAAAATTACTGAGCCTGTCTTTTAAAAATAAAAAAAATATATAACAACCTCAGACTTACTAAGTATTCATATAGAATTTCATCAAAATCGGTTAAGCCGTTTTGGAGGTAACAAAAACTCTGACACGAGGGCGATTTCATGATTACTAACGGGACAAACTGAACGAAAAATAGAATGTTTTCGAAAAATATTTATAACTTATATCGTTCATACAACAATGACCTTATAATATTTGTTAGCAATGATTTTAAGTAATAATTTGCCAAAAAAATATTACTTGAATATTTATTAGCTTGGCGGAAATATTACAATAAAATGTGTTTACTAACGGGACAAAAAAAACTTCAGACATTTTTTCAAATAATTCAGAGAGACAGACCTGTGAATTTGAATGCCTTACACAAAATGTAAAAATATAGGATGGTAAAGGTCCCATCTAAAAAATATTTAAGCATATTACTCTCATTTACTTATCAGGTGTATAGGTTCTTGGTGGAATTTATGTTTACTAACGGGACATTACTAACGGGACAGTTTTTTCCAACAGGATATATTATTATTTTTAAAACAATACATTCAAAAATTACCTAATTTAATGCAACCAAATAATATCAACATATAGGAAAAACTGTCAAAGCCTAATCCTTAACCTAAAAGCACTTGAAAATTGTATTTTTTTCTAATCTCACTATTTTTTAATCAATATATGGTGCTAATCAACGGATCTGAAATAATGTGAGCTTGCTATCAGCTAACAGAAAAGGTTAAATCAATTTCCTTACATTTACTGCATTCGTTCAGCATGCAAAATCCCTGTGTACAATTGCAGGATATTTCAGAAATCAAACTTTTGTGGTCTTTAGGAAAAGTTGTGATGTTTTTCTGAAGAACTTCCAAAATGTAAAAAACGTTTGCATGATATTTGCACACACACACATTATGTGGCATTGCGCTGCTAAGCAGGATGCATGATGGTCTGGGCTCATAAAATTAACTTAGTTTTATTTTAGTATTTGGATTCTCTTCTGTAAAAATCTGGAAGGCTTCTTTTATAGTAAGATACATGTATGTATCTTTTTGTAACGTATTCGACATGATCGCCTCTTTTTATTTTCACCCGGTCTTTCATTCTAGGAGACACCCTCCTGATATCCTCTCGTAAATAAAAATTTTGAATTTTTTCAATTGTCTCCTGTGATAATTTGCGTTTGTTATCAATTGACGGACTGGTAAACTTGCTAATATTTTGTATTTTTAAACTTGCTTCAATTTTTTCCAGAATTTTTCTTAAAACGGCCACTTTCTTATTTTTATCTAAAGGATCTCTTTTTATCTAAAATTTGCCGCTCTTACAGCTTTTCCAAGGCGTTGAGCCGTGTTATAGGGCAATATGTTTTTCATTAATGTTCAGTTCCACTTTCAATGCGATATTATTTTTGGCTTATCTTATGTAAAAACCTCTTGGCTTGAAGTATCGCTATATATCAATTTATTGTATATTTTGTTTACTAACGGGACATAAAATTTAGATATATTTATAATATTTTATCACAAAATATACTTACTTGGAAAGAGTAACAACACAATAATTCTATCACTCAAACAGAAGCGCAAAGAAAACTGACAGCGTTAGCGCATTGCTCAGCTTTTTTATCTATAGCCACCTTGATAAAACAAAGCGATTTTTTGGAATTTCACTGTGAAAACCAAAACTATTTTGTTCTGACTATTTTCAAGGAGCACTAGATTAGAAAGTTAAGTTATTCTAGTTTTGTTATGTACTATAGGCATTATACTACAAATAAAAGTACAAATATTTTAAAAAATGTCTCATTTTAAAATTAACAAAAAAATGTATTGTTTGTGGAATCGCCCACGAGAGTTTTATATATTAGACTAGCGTGTACCAGCGACTTCGTTCGCGTCGAATTAATCATTTGTAATGGTGATGATAAAGCAAAGCAAGAATTTCCGTTAACATACAAACTGGATAAAATTTTCTCACATTTATGTCAGCATGAGAAAAAACAATATGGCGATATTATTATATAACTCGGTAATATTTGAGGGGTAGTTTCAACTCGTTGGAATTTGACTTTCGAAAAATCCGTTATAAGTAAGCTTTTTACGTCAAGCAGTTTAAGCAGAATCGTGGTTAATCAATTACCCATACTTTTTGGAACACCCTGTATGATTTTTTAAAAAATTTCAAAATTATTTCAAATGTAAAAAAACCAAATAATTTATGCTTGTCCCAGCGTTTTCCCGAAAGACTAACCGTTTTTTAAATAACAAATATTGTAATATTTGAGGGGCGTTTTCACCCTCTTGGAATTTGAGATTCGAGAAACCCCTTCTTATCGAACCTCTACACCTCAGAGTCAATCTGTTTGCCAAAAATCAGCTTTAAACGTCAAGCAGTTTAAGCAGAATCGTGATTACTCAATGGTTATATTTTATGAAACATCCTGTATAAATTCATAAAAAATCTTAAAATATGTAAAACAACAAAATAAAATATACGTGTTTAAGAGTTTTTTCCGAAAAACTCATCAGTTTTTAAATAAAAAAATATTTTAATATTTGAGAGATAGTTTCACCCCCTTAGTATTCGAGTTTCGAAAAATCCCTTCTTATCGAGCCTCTACACCCTAAGGTCAATCTGTTTTCCAAAAATCAGCTTTTTACGTCAAGCGCTTTAAGCAGGATCGTGATTAATCAATGACCAGATTTTTTGAAACACCCTGTATACATTTTTAAAAAATCTTATAATATGTAAAAAAACAAAATAAAATATACGTGTTTAAGCGTTTTTTCGGAAACTTGACCGTTTTTTAAATAAAAAATATTGTAATATTTGAGGGGTGGTTTCACCCTCTTGGAACTGGAATTTCGAAAAATCCCTTCTTATCGAACCTCTACACCCTAGAATCAACCTGTATGCCAAAATTGAGCTTCTTACGTTGAGTGGTTTGAGCAGAATCGTGATTAATCAGTATGTCAGTCACTTAAGGATTTTATATATTAGTATAGACTCTTATACATATAAGACCAATCAGGAACATACATAACATAACAATAACATCTAATATTAAAAATTCAGAGTGGCACCTCTACCGTCGCTTACTGAAAGTACCACAAGTTGCCATTAGATTGAAAACAAATTTGGAAGTTATTAGTGATCCGATACTGAAGTGGAAATTACCCTATAGCCCAGCCGAATTAGAAAAATCGGTGGAAATAAATCCCACAGTTTTGAAAATGGTTTTAAATCATTTCTCTAGACTTGGGCTTATATGTGTCAAAAGTCCCCGAAAAGACGATACTCGGAAAATATGGCACCTACGAAAAAATACCCTATACAGAAAATCGAAGCTCAGAAAATTATCTACAAAATTGATTGAATGCATTTTTTTCATAGGTATAACATTTTAAGAGTTATATTTTTAAGAGTTAGAGGATTGACAAAATTAACACTATTTCTCATATTGTATTTTCGCATTTAAAATTCAATTAAAGTCTAAATTTAACCTTCATTGCATCGGGACTTTTTGTCTTCCATTGGAGAGCACTAGTGCATACAGGACTTAACAATAACTGCAAGTTTAAGATTAATGCATGCCTGCTTTACGGTAAAAAAAGCATACCACAGCATTTAGCGCAGCTGCAAATATTGTAGAAAGTATACGAAAACCAAGAATCATGGTTTATTGTCCATGATTGCTCATACTTGAAGATTTCTATCCCCGGCTGGCAGTAGATTTTTCTAATGTTAAGTGCATTTGATTTGAGGCATTAGCATTTGCGGTCTGGTTTCCTGAGGTTGTATATTGCGATGATATTCTACATTATTTTTTCCTGTAGGTACAGTTAACGTATCTATATTTACGTATCTGCACTACCCAATTCATTTCACCAATCTAGTATCAGTCTTCCTTCGCAGACTTTCAAAGTGTCTTAAAAGCGCATGTGAAAGTGTTATTTCTGAATCTTCTCAACCTACAATAATTGAATACAATAATGATATCCACATACATATAACATGAGTCCCTATACTTTAAATTATCTATGTTATTCCACGTTATCCGTTTTAGACAAGTAATTTGTATTGAATAAGAAATAATTTTACTATTTATATTAATGCAGGTATCGCTTACTTTTTTAATATATAGTAGGTCTTTCAAATACTTTTTTAATTTTGTACAATATCGTATAATATATTATGAAATTTAAATTACAAAAAATATTATGTTACTAAAGATAACTAAGATTTTTAATTATAAGACTTTTGAATTGAAGAATTTTATGAAGGTATTTTTTTATTTCCGACACAAAAATTAATATAGAAACATAATAATTTACTATTATTTCATAAATGTATTATTATTTATTTTGTTGTTTTAATATATTATATACACAATGTCGGTTTTGATTATTGTAATTACCCAAAAATATAAAGCAAAATAAATGAAACAGAAAACATTATCCATATTAGCAAATAACTTGCGTAGTCAAGAAGTGATTTATGCGAACGCATCACGTCTAAAATTTATAAAATCACAGTATATACTAAAAGTTATACTTAATACTTAAAAAATCATGGATATCGTACTTCTGCAACGCTCTTTGAACAAAAAATGTGCAATGAAATGAAATGTGTTTGTACGAATTTGGAATATGCCATTTGATTTAGTATCCAAATTTATGAAGAGCATAGTTCAGAAACTATAAGTCCAGGAACAAAAATGTATAGAATCATTTTTATAGAGGATTTTGTCAGCTTTATTTTTATATATAGAGCGTTTTTTGGTAGATGTTATAGTTTCCAAGATGTAAGCAAAAAAGAAGAAGAAAAGAAGAGAAGAGAGTAAAAAATTGACATTTAACTCCTCCCCACTCCTCGACCTCATCGTCTATCCTCGGGGACTTTTGACACATATCAGCCCAAGTCTAGAAGAATCATTTAAAACCATTTTCAAAACTGTGGGAATTTTTTCCACCGATAGGCCTTTTTTAGCTAATTTGACTGGGGTACTATATTACAATTTTAATTTATATTTTTAAAAAGACATTAGAGTAAGATCGCAGGCATATAACATTACATGACACAATAAAAAAATAATCTAATAAAAATCAAAGTGAATTTAAATTTAATAGACAAAATAAAATTACGCCAACGCCAGAAATATGTACGGTGGAAGATTAGTTTTTAATCACGTCCTCTATTGTTTTTCAGCTATAATAAATACGTAAGAATACATAATACATAAGAGGTAATAAATGACGTCAGAATTTTTAGGTACCTATTTAAACTAATGAAAAGCAATAAAAAATAGTTTGATATCATTCAGACAATCGAAAAATTTATTAAAATTAAGCTGAATATATTTAAATTTTAAACAACTGTAAACAAACTGAATTTATTCATTTTCAATTACGCCTCTCCAAACTCAATTATATTAAAGAACGGCGTCTCAACTCCAATCTATTTCCACCCCAAGTAAAAAAGGAATGCTAGAGAAGTACCCAATCTATCTTGATTTGCAGTGAGGCTTTTATACACCTAAAATAAATCCTATATTAAAGGGATATTTTGTTAACCTTATTTTATTCTGGAGTTAATTTCTGATGTCGTAAAATCTGTAAAAATCTGATGTCGTAAAATCTGTAACGTCGTAAAATCTGTAAAATTCTTAGGGCTTGATGTAGACAATTCTCTGAAATGGGACATGCATATCGAAGCTTTGTCGAAAAAATTGAGCTCTGCCTGTTTTGCGTTAAGATTTGTTTCTAAGGAGCTTAACTTGTCAGTGGCTAGAACTGTTTATTATGCACTTTTTGAGTCGCACCTTACAGTATCGTCTGCTTTTAGTCTAATGGTATAATGGTATGCCCTTCCATTCTGGGGTACGTGTTGTGCGACTCAATTTGACCGCTTTTTCAAGCTCCAGAAGAGAGCTGTTCGATATTCACTGGGACTAAACAGAAAAACTCATTGTTAGGACTTTGTAAAAAAATTAAAAATATTAACTCTTCCTTCCTTATTTATATTTGAATCCGTTTGCCTAATACGTAAGCATGTATCAGCTTCTCAAGAAAGGCCATTTCACACTTTCGCCATTTGAAATCAAATCCATAACATCATTTTCTTCATTTCGCAAAGCATTGAACTCTTATTTACTAGACAAGGCTTTCTACGCCGTAAATGAATTATATTTTGATAATCGAATTTGATCTTGTAAACACTGGTCTAATGTTTGCTATTGCTATATTTGCTAATGACATCGAAATAAATTTATTTAGAGGTCATTGATATTTACTATAAACTAACTAAATATTTTTGAATATTATTTTTATTTTTTATTCTTTGACATTGAAAACATTTATAAATGTTTATTTTAAACAATAAGACTGACAATATTATTTGTATAATGTTTTGTATTATCTTTTGTTTGTTTGTTTGTGTACCTTGTTAGTTTACTTTGTTTAGTTTACCTTTGTCTACAAATTGAAAAATTTTTTGACAATAAAGTAACGTCGATAACACAGTATCAGCAGTCCTCTTGATTATGACTATTATTATGTAGTATGAAATTGTATAAAAATGAAAGAATAATTTTTTTCTTTAGACTATCGATACATTTTAGGCAAAGGCTCTTTTTGTAGACGAAGTTTTGGGGTAATATCATTTTTTTTATTGGAAATGAAGAGAGTATATGTTTGGTTTGGAGCGATAAAACAAATTATATCGCAACATAATAATTTTATCGCCTGCTTTTAGTCTTTTACGTTTATAGCCATTCAAAAATATTGGGTCTTTTTTCCCGAAGAAATTTCTGTATTATGAATCATATAAAAATATCAAAGGAAAATTAGTTTTGGATGATAAATGTACTGCTTATTACTAAAATTTAGATATTTTTGAAACAGCTATTGACATTATTATATTATATCTATTTTAATATGGAATGAAATTATGAATTCGCAAAATAACAAGTTCCTTCAATTCAATGTATACCTAATTTTACTTAGTCATTAGTCTTTCTTTTGAATTAGATTAAAAACGACCATGATATGTGTCAAAAGTCCCCAAAGATAGACGATGAGCTCGAGGAGGGGGGGGGGGTAGTTAAATGTCATTTTTTTCAGTTTTTTGCTTATATCTCGGAAACTATGCCATCTACCAAAAAACGCTCTCTCTATACCGGGTGCGTCTCAAAAGTGACTCACCCCTATAACTTTTTTATTTTTTCAGATAAAAAAACGAGATTTGGTGTGTTAGTATATGACATTTATGAATTAGGATTGATTAACGTATTCAATTGTTTTCGGTCACTTCCTGTTTCACCGGAAATGACCACAACTTTTGATTTTTAAATGGCACCAGCGGTATTTTTTTACTTTATTCGACAGAAAATGACATTCTGAATCGAATTCATATCATATCATATGTCAACTTTTGAAATATTTGCTGAAAAACAAATTGCATTTTAAATTTCAATCTAGAGTGCCATGGCTGTGCTAAAATACTAATTTTTAATCAAGGAACCTTGGAAAAATAGATTTAATCATCAGTGGCATAATGTTTTTAGTGTATTGTCCCGGCCGGTTAAAAGATACCCAAATCGTATTTTTAATCATATCTCAATTTTTTCAAATGGAACGAGGGTGGCTCATTAGTATATTTGAAGAACGCATTTTTTACGAATAATTTGATACCACACATTTGGTATTTCGAGTCAAATTTTCGTTATGAACCGCAGGTTGCAATGTCAAATATACCATATGCGAAAATGTCAAAAGTAGACATATGATATGTCATTCTATTCATAGTGTCATTTTCTATCAAATAGATTAAAGAAATACCGAGGGTGTAATTTAAATATCAAAAGTTGTATTCATTTCCGGTGAAACCGGAAGTGACCGAAAACAATTGAATAATGTCAATCATTCCAGATTTATGTCATATACCAAATCTCGTTGTTTTATCTGAAAAAATAAAAAAGTTATAGGGGTGAGCCACTTTTGAGACGCACCCGCTATATAAAAATAAAGCTGACAAAAATCTCTGTAAAAATGATTCTATGCATTTTTGTTCTCGGACTTATGGTTTCCAACTATGACCTTCATAAATTTGGATAATAAATTAAATGGCATAAATCCGTTCTTTTCATTGCACGTTTTCGTTCAAATAGCGTTGAAAAAGTACGATATCCATGATTTTTTAAATATTAAATATAACTATTAGTATATACTGTGATTTTATAAAATTTAGTTCGTTAAAAAACATAACTCACTCCTTGACTAGGCAAGTTATTTGTTAGCCAGGATAACGTTTTCTGTTCATTTATTTTGCTTTATGTTTTTATGTAATTAAAAGAATCAAAAGAGACATTTTGTACATAATATATAAAAGAAATAAAATAAATAATATTAGATTTATAAAATAATAGTGGATTATTATGTTTCTGAATTAATTTTTGTGTTGGAAATACCTTCATAAAATTCTTCAATTCTTATAATGAACTTTATCTTTAATAACAAAGATTTTTTTGTAATTTAAATCCCATAATAGGTATATTATACGATATTGTGCAAAATTAAAAAATAATTTGAAAGACCTACTAACATTATTATAAATAGTAAATTAAAATTACTTTTTTATTGAATACAAATTACTTGCCTAAGACGGATAAGGTGGAATAATATAGATAATTTTAAAGTATGGGGACTCTAAAGTAATGTATGTGTATATCATTATTGTATTCAATTATTGTAGGTTGAGAAGATTCATAAATCACACTTTCATAATGCATTTTTAAGACTCTAAAATTCTGCCAAGACTGATACTATATTGACGAAATGGATTGGGTAGTGTAAATATGTAAATATTACACTTAAGTTAACTGTACCTACAGGAAGAAATGATGTCGCCATATACAACTTCAGGGAACCAAACCTGAAAGCTAATGCTTCAAATGCTTCGTGCTACTGTAACATTAGAAAAATCTACTGCAGGCGGTGATAGAAATATTCAACTCTGAGCAATCATCGACCCGAGTATCGACCATAAACCATGATTCTTGGTTTTCGTATACTTTCTACAATATTTGCAGCTGCGCTACATGCTGTGATATACTTTTTTACCGTAAAGCAGGCATGCGTTTAGTTAAGTTAGGTAGTGCTCTCCAAGGGAAGACAAAAAGTCACGATGCAATGAAGGCTTGAAAGATAACATAAGGACCCCTTAGTATTTCTATAATTATTATGAAAGGTTAAATTTAGACTTTAATTATTGTATTTTAAATGCGAAAATTACAATATGAGAAATATGTAGGTATCATATTTTCTGAGGTAAAAGTCATAAAAGTGACATTAACCCCTCCCCTCTCCTCGAACTCCTGAAATACATATTTTTATATTCAGTAGTTTTATACAGGCACGGACGAAAAGTTATTACTCTTCAAATCAGTTAAGGAAACTGTAGCTGGCGCCCCCTACAAGTTGGACATGATATTGACATCGAATTTCTCATGTCAAAAAACAGCCAGACACCAATTTTCATCCAAATATCGAGGTTAGTTCAGAAATTATTTGGAAAAAATCGAAATAAAAATGAAACTTCTACACCCTGTATCTCCGAAACGATTTTATTTTATTAAAACGCATTTTATGACATACATTTATATGAACTTTTTTACTTATTTTTATATGCAGAATACCTATACTGCCGAAGTTTCCGGAATACAGTTCGGACCACCCTGTTTTAATTTACGAATGACATTTTCTTGACAAACTCTGGCCCTTAGAATCAATAATCTGCTTCAATAAGTATAATAAATTTATGTATGTTTGTAACAGATTGCCTTCTAATTTATGTATAATTAACGTAGTAATTAATTTTTAGCAGAAAGGGCCGATTTATAAAAAAAAAGAACTCTAAATGTATAACCTTCCAAATTTTAACTTTTCCTCTGAAATTTAATAGCTTTTCGAAAAAGTTTAAGAATATTCCGCAACGTTCGAAAATTCATTAAGCAAATTATTTTTTTACCGTGGTATTTAATTTCGCAAAATCCTAATTAAGGAATGAAAGCTCATTTTTACTTTCATGTAATTTAGGAAGAATTTAGGAGAAGGATTTTGTGTTGATATTAAATTTGGGTAAAATTGTTTGTTAAATATTTCCCAATTATGTATCGATAATAAAATATGAACAATGTAGAATACAATATACCGGGTGCGTCTCGAAAGTGGCTCACCCCTATAATTTTTTTTAGTTTTTCAGACAAAAAAAACACATTTGGTATTTACATTGTATATGACATAAATTAGGATTGATTGACGTATTCAGTTGTATTTGGTCACTTTTTGATTCGTCAGAAATGACTACAACTTTTGATTTTTAAACGGCACCCTCGGTATATTTCTACTTACTTCAATAGAAAATGACATTCTGAATAGAATGACATATCATATGTCAACTTTCACTTAAAAAAATGGTATTTTAAATTTCAATCTAGAGTGCCATGGCTGAGTTGAATGCACAAAACATCCCCCTTTAGAACTTTTTCTTTAATGGCCATAAGCGGGAGTAAAAGACCAACCGCCCGAACAAACACTAGAGGCGCCACCGGTCATCAAATGGTGTAAAAATTGCAAAAATTTAATCATCTAATTTTGACACAAGGGGTCGCGCTTAAATTTTTCAATTTTAATTCAATATTCATTGTTTTCAGACTATATTATTAGACTTTGTTGTATTTTGCGAACGTATAAATGTTTTCTTAGTATAAAGTTGCATTATAGTAATTTAAATTATATTACATACATATTTAAGATTCAAATATTATGACATATATGTCATCAGTTGCCGTCTAAAATGTCATCTTGATAACAAAAGTAGTTTAAATCATGTTAAAATATGAAAATTTACAAGTTATAATTAGATATTTTATATTATTTCAACAACAAACACATAATATTACAGCGTAATATTGATATGCACTTCCAAAACAAAAACTGTTGTTATATTTTTCAGTTTTCGTTGTTTGCCGCGGAAGTTTCAGTGATTTTAGTGTTGTCGGATATTTTTATTTGTGAAATGGAAATATTGCGTTTGGATTGCAAAACTAAAAGTGGAAGTTTTATTGCAATGTAAGTAAGCGTTTGTCCATTTTATATTTTACTTTTTTCATACCTACGACAAATATAGATATATTGAAATTTTATAATTCGTTTTATTTAAAAAATGTTAGAAAACAAGCTTGTAATCCTGTAATTGACATAATTGTTATGTAATATATTCCATTTAAATGTAATATATTACTTTACAATTAAAAAAATGTAAATTTAAAAAATATATTAAAAATATATACAGGCATTAATTGAAATTTTTTGAGTGCGAACAAACACGAGAGGCGCTTTATTATTTACTTTCATTTCTTAACATGACAGACGAAGTTCTAAAGGGGGATGTTTTGTGGTTAAATGAGACTCTTATTTTTATTTATTTTATTCGATAGAAAATAACACTCTGAATAGAATGACATGTCATATGGCAACTTTTGACATTTTCGAATATGGTTTATTATAAATTGCGGTTCATAACGACAATTTGACTCGAAATACCAAGTGTGTGGTACCAAATTATTCGCAAAAAATGCTTTTTTCAAATATGCTAATGCGCCACATTCTTTCCATTTGAAATAATTGAGTTATCATTAAAAATACGATTTGGGCATCTTTTAACCGGCCAGAACAAGACATGAAAAACATTAGACGATCAAATCTATTTTTTCAAGGCTCCTTGATTAAATATTAGTGTTTTTAACATAGCCGTGGTACTCTAGATTTAAATTTTAAACGATTTGTTTAAAGCGAAAATGGTCAAAAATTGATATATGGTATGTTATTTTATTCAGAGTGTCATTTTCTATCGAATATAGTAAAACATAACCAGGGTGCAATATAAAATTCAAAAATCTATAGTATATGTAGTCATTTCCAGTGAAACAGGAAGTGATCGAAATCAATTGAATTCCGTCGATCAATCCTAATTTATCTCATATCCGAATATAACAAATTTCGATTATTTATCTGAAAAAAATAAAAAAGTTATAGGGGTGAGCCACTTTTGAGAAACACCCAGTAGATTGCCTTGTTGGGTAGATACAGGATTATTTTTAATTATTTACCTAACAGAATCATTTTTTAATTATGCAGTGAAGAATAATACTGAAGTATACCAGAGAGTAGAGTTGTTTATATGTTTATTGTACTTATTTCGCTAGTAACTTTCTCTACTACATACTTGCAATCGATACTTTGAATATCCATTACGACGTTATATAGTTGATAAATAATTTTTCCTCAACGTAAAAGCATAAACAGTATTTACACGAGCACACATGCATTGCAACTCATCAATCTATTTATAAAATTAGTGTGTCCGATTGATATATTTCACTATACAGGGTGCTACAAATTCGAGATACGAGCATTGGTATCTCGGTAACCGTAATACATACGAAGATGGTTAAATTGGGGCAAAGCTGCGCCCTTGGGATGTTCACCAAGATGCCATCAAAACAGTTTTAAACATTTCATGGAATGGTGAGTTTTTTGTAAAAAACGGATTTTTTGGAAAATCAATTTTATTTTTTTCTGTTGTTACTTTTTACAAAATCAAAAAACTAATTGGACATTCTCACAGCCACTTTATTAGAGCTATCTGATTTTATTCAGTGTATAGTATTGAGAGTATCTTTAGATTTTCAAATTAGCTGGTAATTTGTAAGATACACATAAGAGGCCGACCTATTTTTTTTAAATACGGATCTGCATTTTTTATTGCAGTTTTTGAAAGAACTCGGTCTCCTGAGTACAATGATATGCCATATTTTATACTTTTTTTTTATTTCGGATATTTAAACACAATTTATTTAAACTAATTTTAAGTCCGGCTCTGTTTTTTTTAATATCTAATCTATATTCATCGTTACAATATTGATAAGCCTTCAAACTTAACAATGATGTGGGGTAAAACATTGAATATGGAAAATCAAATGCAATAAAAAAACAATATAAAATTATAAAAATACAAATATAATATAACATAAACAATCAAATCATTTCCCCGGAAGACGAATTGGAAATGGTAGAGCAGTATTAGGCCAGCGAGGTTTTTGGACCAGTCGCCCAGGGGCGAACGTTTTTTTTTGAACATTTACAATAATGAGTACAAAATGCTTTCGAAAGGATAAGAAGAAGATTGTTCAAAGAGCTATAAATAATCCCTTTTAACATGTAGAGCATTAGAAATTAGTTTGTAGAAGGTGGTTTATTTAGAATAACTACGATTAATGTTATGCATATTATTAGATCCTACACTGAGGTTTCAAATTCACAATAAAAAAAGGTAAAAATAATATCTTTAAATTGCTGCCCTGTATTATATTTATTTGAATCTTTCAACTGGCTCTCTTTTCCTTATTCAATGTTAATTAGCGCTGATCAATTTTGTTGCGATGAATATAATCAGATTAAGTATTCAAAAACCGAGTCGGACTTGAAATTATTTTAAATAATAATAGTTTTGTTGTTGTTAAGGTACCCAAAACAGAAAAAAAGTATAAAGTGTGGCATATCATTGTACTCAGGAGACCGAGTTCTTTCAAAACCTGAAATAAAAAGTGCAGGTCCGAATATAAAAAAAATGAAGTTGGTCTCTGTATCTCACAAATTTTACAACCAAATTATCAGCTAATTTAAAAATCTAAAAATACTATCAGACAGCCCTAATAAACTGGTTATGAGAATGTGCAATTAGTTTTTTGATTTTCTGAAAAGTAACGACAGGAAAAAATAAAATTGATTTTGATAAAAATCCGTTTTTTTTTCAAAAAATTCAGCAATCCTTGAAAATTTTAAAACTTTTTTGATGGAATCTTGGCGAACATCCCAAGGTGGTAACTTTGCCCCAATTTAACAATCTTCGTATCTATTACGGTTTCCGAGATACCAATGCTCGTACCTCGAATTTGTAGCACTCTGTATATTTTTCGATATCAAGTTTTTTAAGCTAACCTTTAAAAGATTTATCATTTTCAATTAATTTTTTTTCTGAATAAAGTTTGATAGCAAAGCCTAGAGGACCGCGAGAGGAAGTGTTAATTTAAATTTTATCGTTTTTTTAATCAACAAAAGTGTCAGAAAATGTGAAAATAATTAATCGAAATTCATGAAAACTAATTAACTTCGAAAATAAGTGGAGCTCACTTAATAGTTTAAGTATAATGGAACTGTGTTGTTGGATCAGTGTACAAAGTTTTCGAAACCAATGAAATCAGTGAAGTATTAATTGTTTTTTTATTTTGCGCGAATTTATTGTTTATACGTTTATACGAAACTATATTAATTAACAATGTTGATGAAAATAGAAGAAAACTAAAATAAGATATTACCCTAGTAACTAAATGTTAGCATAAAAATTGCTGATGTTTTATATTTGTGGATTGTCTTTACAAGAGGAAAAACTTTTTTATAATTGGCATATTTCGAGAAAGACGCATTCTTCTGGCATGCTTCCGTTTATACTTTTTCAAATTTCCATACCGTTTTAGAGACAATTAAAAAAAAACATGAAAGTATAGTTGAATTTTTCCTAAAAGTCCTAAAAATCAAAAGGCGTTTCTATGGTAATATAATTTCGATTTCATTCTTTGATAAATCACATTTTCGCGTCACAATTATTAACCTAGTACCTTCCGTAGTACTGAACTAAATAAATTGTGTGCTTCTTTAACATTTTAAAGTGGCAAAGAATATGACGTCAATTAAAATTCTATCATTAACAATCTCACTCAAAGGTTGAAAACGAAAGTATATTACCATGGAAGCGCGTTTTGATTTTTAGGACTTCAGGGAAAGGAAAAATTTACTACATTTTCATGTTTCTTTTAATTTCCCTAAAACGGTATGGAAACTTGTAAATGTATAAATGAGACCAAATGAGACATAACATATTTTAGAACAAGCAAATTTTATGAAGAATGCATTTTTCTCAAATTGTCAATAATAAAAAAGATTTTAAAGTGTTTTTTTTTTATTCTTGTAAAGACAATCGGGGAACATATTGTATATTTAAAACATGTTCTTTATTAACAATGTTAACTTTTTAATTATTGTTATTTGTAGTATTAGTAAGAAAGTTTTATACCAAACATTTAATATAATTCATATTTGGCATTTGATAAGAAATTATTATGTGTTTTATACAGGGTGGTCCGAATTGTGTTCGGGAAACTTTAGTAGCATATCCTGCAGATAAAAATAAGTAGTTCGTATAAATATGTCCTAAAATGCTTTGTTAGGGAGAGAAATAATTTTTGAAGCAATGTCGATATTTGGACGAAAATTGGTGTCTGGGTGTTTTTTAACACGAGAAATTTGATTTAGATGCCAATATGACTCTTACTTGTGGGGGCACCATAAAATAATTAACTAGAAAGAAGTGTCAACTCTGTGTTAAATCGTGGAAACACGATACGCCACCGAAAGCCTTCGTTGTCGTCTGGAGAACTAATTTTCCAATTGACAGGTTGACATGATGGCTTCGTATTTATTTCCGTTTCCGGTTATTCAATGGCGGGCCCTCTTTCAGTTTAAATGTATTTTGTACTCTTTCTTATCATAAATAAAACAAAACAAAATTTTATTCAAACATATTTATTTGAAATATGAGACAACGTGACTAAATATATATAAAAAATAAAGAATTGAATGATTTCAACAGCAATTACTTAATTATATGCAATTTTAACGTAAATTAGTAAGGTATAAGTATGACTTTCAGTAATTTGTAAATAAATACACGTATTCACAGCCATCAGGGACAGAAAACGGGGGCAGGAACATGAAAACGGGAGCCTTATACAAAAACCTGAAAACAGAAAAACAATTTTTTTTATAACCATTTTTTATAACCAAACCAAACTAAAATTAACAAATAAAAATATCAGTAGGTATAAAATACAAATATACTGTTTAAAAAAAGCGTCCATTATTCCCAAAGAGACCTGGTTTATAAATCAAAAAGAAGCAAAAAGAGACTTTTAGTCGGATAACAATCGGATTGTATCAGTCAGATTTATTGCATTATTGACAATAAATCGCACATACTGGAGATAACTAATGTTGGCTATAGTTAAAAATGATCTTACCTTGCTGTAAATTGTTTCCATTTTCAAAAAAATCGCCGATCATAAACATAACAAAATTTTCTTGCATCTAAAAAATACAGAAATAGTGTTTATTTACTACCTATTTTTAATATACATGGGACATACCTAGTACTGCAGAAACGTCTTTTTCTCCAGGATTTTTCATGTAATATATATTTTATATGATTTATTACCTTTATATTTATAAATTTCTGCCGAAATATCAAATTGAATTTACAAAACAAAACTAAACGGAGAGAATTAAAATGGCGTTGAAATTTGTTCTAGAACAAATCTGAAGTTGTCTCTGAAATCTGTCAATTCTAAACTGTGAAGTTAGACAATAGTTAGAGAGAAACATTGCTGTCCTTGTCTAGGCGGCCATACTTGTCGTCAGGAGATGACAGGAATGACACTAATGACTGTTTCCAATTTTCCTATTTCACTGTCACCCCCCTGGGGGGCACCACTTACATATTTTTAACAGGTTTGAAAAATGTAAAACCACTGAATGAAAAAATATAAATTTCAGCCGTTTCCAGATATTTGGAATTACAAAAATCGATACACTGTCATTATTGAGGAAAATAAACATGTTTTGACTAGATGATTATTTGATTTAAATGATAACTTTTAATGTTTTAAATTAATCATAATTTTTTCTATAAAAAATCCTAACTCCGTCATAAATAATTTTTAAACAATAATTTTAAGCGTTGCAAATAATATAAAAATATTCAAATGTAATACCGTATGATCAAAAAAAAAACGGCGTCTAGTTGGCTTGGAAATGACGATCGATGACATTGCCCATATAATCTTCAAATCCTTTCCTCTTAGGTCTATCAAAAATAAGCATAATAAACCTTGGACCACTAAAGGTCTACGCATATCTTCTAAAAACATGCGTTCATTATATCACTTAAAAAATTCTGAGATAGTGTCTTTTTCCATAATTACGTAAAACTATACAGAAAAATTTATCATAAGACTATAAGAGCCGCTAAGGACCTTTATTATAGTAGGAGAATAGTCAATTCTGGTAATGTTGCTAAAGAAACATGGTCTATTGTGAATGATTTGAGAAACAAAGCTTCTTCGTCTAGCAATATCTCTACCTCACCTGAGAACCTTCACGATTACTTTGTAAATGTAGCGAAAAATTTAACTAATACCATATGTCCTTCTCATGATCCATTTCTTTTTTTCGCCTGTAGTTTTAGAAGAGCTTCGCAGTACAATTAGTACCATCAAAAATAAAACCTCATCTGGGGGGCTAACTTTAAAAATGTTTTCGAATCTCCCAGAAAGCACTCTGAACCACCTAACTACTTTAATAAACATGTCATTCCAAAATGGTATTTTTACAAAATGTGTTAAGACGGCAATAATCATTCCTCTGCATAAAGGAGACAAAGATGAAGCTTCTAACTATCGCCCAATTGCACTCCTTCCAACGCTATCTAAGATCATAAAAAGGTTGGTTAAAAGAAGGCTGGTATATTTTCTGTTTAAGTACAAAATACTTACTGAATATCAATTTGGATTTCTAAGCAACAAGTTCACAAATGACGCTATGTTTTCCCTCCTTAATAAAGTTTATTCCAGTCTAAATAACCATCATTCGACAGCAACAATTTTCTGTGATTTTTCTAAGGCGTTCGATTGTGTAAATCATAAGATCAGCAGATAAACTGCAGCACTATGGGTTCAGGGGAACATCTCTCGAATGGTTTAAGTCGTATCTGAGCAACAGAAGTCAACTTGTGAGGGTGGATACCACGTCGTCTTCTAGCAAGCCAATAGAATGTGGAGTACCACAAGGCTCAGTACTAGGCCCTATTTTGTTTCTTCTTTTTATTAACGACATTGCTAATATAAACATCAGTGGCAAAATATTTTTTTTTGCGGACGACACTAGCTTCACTTGGAGCAACAAGGACGTCACGGCACTTCATAGGATTATATCAAATGACTTAATCACCATTAAATCTTGGTGCGATTCGAACCTCCTGAGTCTCAACATTTCTAAAACTAAGGGTTTGTCGTATAAAAACTGCAGCCTTTTGTACTTAACAACACCACCATTGATGTCGTAAAATCTGTAAAATTCTTAGGGCTTGTTGTGGACAATTCTCTGAAATGGGACATACATATCTAAGCTTTGTCGAAAAAATTGAGCTCTGCCTGTTTTGCGTTAAGATCTGTTTCTAAGGAGCTTAACTTGTCAGCGGCTAGAACTGTTTATTCTGCACTTTTTGAGTCGCACTTCAGGTCCCTTCTGGGGTACGTGTTGTGCGACTCAATTTGACCGCATTTTCAAGCTCCAGAAGAGAGCTGTTCGATATTCACTGGGACTAACCAGCAGAACTCATTGCCAGGACTTTTTTAAAAAATTAAAAATATTGACTCTTCCTTCCTTATTTATATTTGAATCCGTTTGCCTAATACACGTAAGCATGTATCAGCTTCTCAAGACAGGCCATCTCACACTTGTCCACTCAGGAACGCAGAGCAAGATCTTTTTCTACCTACCCCACGCTCAGAGTTAGTTAAAAGTTCAATATTATACAACTCCAAAAAATGCACAATCACCTGCCATTTGAAATCAAATCCATAACTTCATTTTCTTCATATCGCAAAGCATTCAACTCTTATTTACTAGACAAGGCTTTCTACGTCGTAAATGAATTATATTTTGAAAATCGAATTTGATCTTGTAAACACTGGTCTAATGTTTGCTATTGCTATATTTACTAATGACATCGAAATAAATTTATTTAGAGGTCATTGATATTTACTATAAACTAAATATTTTTGAATATTATTTTTATTTTTTTGTTCTTTGACATTGTAAACATTTATAAATGTTTATTTTAAACAATAAGACTAACAATATTATTTGTATAATGTTTTGTTTGCTTGTTTGTGTAACTTGTTTGTTTACTTTGTTTGTTTAGTTTACCTTTGTCTACAAATTGAAAAATTTTTTGACAATAAAGGCATTTATTTATTTATAATGTTTACATATAAAATGACAGCGATCTTCATTTCATAGCCATCTCTGACGACGTTTTTCTTTTTCATACGGTATCTTGTAAGTAGTTATGTCGAGAAACTATGGTTACAGCATAAATAGTAACATTCGTTGAATTTTATGTCAGTTTAATAATATATATTTCGTGAATTATGATTAATTTAAAAGATTAAAAGTTCCCAAATCTATCATTTAAATCAAATAATCATAATACTATATCCAGTGACTTACACACCATTAAAACTTGGTGCGATTCTAATCTCCTATGCCTCAACCTATCAAAAACTAAAGTTTTGTCATATTAAATAACCAATAAGTACAACCTTTTGTACTTAATAACACTACTATTGACGTTGTGGACTCACGAAATTCTCAGGACTTGTTGTAGACAACTCGTTAAAATGAGACTTGCACATCGAAGCTTTATCAAAGAAACTAAGCGCTGCCTGTTTTGCGCTAAGATCATTTTCCAAGGAACTTAACTTATCAACCTCTAGAACCTCTTTTTGAGTCGCATCTTCGTTATGCCCTTCCATTCTGGGGTACTTGCTGCGCGTCAAAATTTGATTGTATTTTCAAACTTCAAAAGAAAGGCAGTTCGATATTTATTGGGACTGAACAGAACTCACTGCCAGAATTTCTTTAAAAATTTCAAAATACTGACTCTTCCTTCTTATTCATTTTTATAAATCCGTTTGCTTAATCCGCAAGCACATATCTGCTATTCCCGAAAGGCCATCTCACAACTATCCACTTAGGAATGCGGAGCACGATCTTTATCTGCCAACCCCGAGCTCAGAACTAGTTAAAGGCTCAATACTGTACAATGCCAAAAAAATGTACAATCATCTGCCTTTGAATATCAACTCGCTTTCATTCTTTCCCGCATTTTGCAAAGCTCTGAAATCATACTTACTGGAGCTAGAGAGTTCTATATGTGGTTAACGACTTTTTTGTTGATGTTTAATCATGAACAATTTTGAATTTTAAAATTTTGATCATATCACCACACACTGGTTAAAAGTCTAGTATTTAATATTTTATGACTCTTAAATGATTATATCCATTTACAATTGTCCTATTGTAAAATTTTACTGATTACTGCTTTTTTGTGTTCTGCAATCTCCATGTATTAGCAAAATAAAAACACTAAATCACCACAATACACCAAAACAATTTTTGTGTTTTGGTGTGTTGTGGTGATTTAGTGTTTTTATTTTGCTGTGTAACACCAAAGATTCCAACCCTCAACTGTAATCTGCATGTATTAACTGTATATTTTTTTTTGAATTGTATGATTTGTATTGTATGATATATTTTATTGTTTGTATATTTTTTGTGCTTTTGTTTGTTTTGTAAATGCTTTGTCGATGAAGCTCGTATTTTGGCTTTTTGTACAATAAAGCGTTATTTAATATTATTATTATTATATACTTTTATGCTTAGGCATAAAAATGCTTTACTTTTATGCCTAGGCATTAAAATAATTTTTTTACATTGTCAATCGCATTGAAAAAATTAGTACTTTTGTGACGTTTGAAAAAAAAACATTTTTTCCTTACTAAAACATCATCTTTTATGAATCGGGGTATACATTTTTACATATAAAGTGTGTATCGTAATTTAACGAATTATGCACCAATTGTAATATACTACAACGGTTACTCAATCCTTTTTATATGCCTAATTTTCATTCAGTTATAGTGTCAATTAGTTTGCCTTAGTAATCGATGCTTCCGCCTATATTCGGCTCATTACTAATTGAAAGAAATTGATAATTCTCGAGTGGCTTTAGCTGTTTCTAGCCTAACTCCGACACGGCAACCGTGTTTTAAACAGGATCTGGCAACGATCAGTCTAGCTCGGAATCTCATCACGGCCGTGGCGCAGGTTTTTGTCATCCAAACGGAATAAATTCATTCTCGCGTTAGACTTTATTTATAGTCCCGTCTCCCGTTCTCGCGCCGGAAGTAAAGTTTAAATTCAAATTGTGCCGTGATTTTTGCCGTATTTTGCGGGTTTCGGACGATTCTAACTTACTTTTGTGTCGAGTGATTAATCGTTGCTTAGAAAGTACTTTAGAGTTTTGAAGTTTTTTTCTGTTGCTTTATGATACTTCATTTATTTACCTGAGAATGCACTTGTTATATATGCACGATTTCTTTTTTGACGTATAATGCATTGATAATCATTTCATTTCGCGACTTTTTGCAGTTTTTGTTATTGTCGCGTGTAGTTCTTACTGTTGTAGTTTGTATTGTAGTTTGATATAATTTGCAGTTAAAAATTTATCACAGATCTACAACTCCTACTCACTGAAACCAACAAAAATGCCTGTTTTATTTTATTGTTTTCATACACAGTTTCATATACAGGGTGACCGAGTGTTTTGGTTAATTTCAGCATTTTTAATCAAATCTTTCAAACCTTTTAAAATATAAGGGCAATAATAACGTAAATTTTAAAATATATTTTTTAGATACACAGTGTGATTCAAAATACTTATTTTCACTATATCTTAACATTATTTTTTGTAGTTTATAAGTAGAATTCTGTACTTTTTTTCTGCTGTGTAAGGTTGTTGTAAAACACCTTCGAAAAATACTCACATTACAATCAATATCTATTGGTTTTTAAAATATAAACATTTTAGATCAAGTTTTTTATACTTTTAGAACTATTTAAACAATAAATAAATTTTCATTCAAAAAATTTCAACCTTTAATCTAATCTATAATAAGCTAAATTCTTGGTATACCGGGTGGGTCTCAAAAGTCCTCTATAACTTTTTTATTTTTTCAGATAAAGAAACGAGATTTGGTATATTAGTATATGACATAAATTGACGTATGCAATTGTATTCGGTCACTTCCTATTTCACCGGAAATGATTACAACTTTTTATTTTTAAATGGCACTCTCGGTATTTTTTAACTTTATTCGATAGAAAACGACACTTTGATAGAACGACATATATCATGTCAATTCTTGACATTTTCGCATATGGCTTACTTGAAATTGTAATATGCGGTTCATAACGACAATTTAGCCAAGTGTTTGGTACAAAATTATTCGTAATATTTCTTCCAAATATGCTAATAAGCCACCCATTTGTTCCATTTGAAAAAAAAAGATATGATTAAAAATACGATTTGGGCTTCTTTTAACCGGCGACAAGACACTAAAAACATTAGGCGATCAAATCTATTTCTCCAAGGCTCCTTCATTAAAAATTACTGTATTTAACAGAACCATGGTACTCTAGATTTAAATTTAAAATACGATTGTTTTTTTAAGAGAAAGTGTCAAAAGTTGACATATGATAATATGTCATTCTATTTAGAGTGTCATTTTCTATCGAATAAAGTGAAAAAATACCGAGGGTGCCATTTAAGAATCAAAAGTTGTATCTATTTCAGGTGAAACAGGAAGTTACCGAAAAGAATTGAGTAAAAAACGTTAAAATCAAAAACATAGTCCACGAATTGAGTAGATACGTCAATCAATCCTAATTTATGTCATACCAAATCTCAAAAAGAAATATATTTTCTTTTTATCATCTTTCAAATAAGTTCAAAATAACCGAGACATTTTATTTTGAAAATTAAAAAAACAAAAATTCTGTAAATTTAGAGAAGCACTGGATCTGTTCTGGGTTTTCTTTCTTGTAAATTTAATCTACTATCTATGTTGCCATATTTTGAAGGTATCACATTTTTTAAAAAAATTATTCGAAATTTTCTCATATTCGAAAGAACCTCATAGACGTGTTCTTGGGTTCGAAATATACTACCTCTAAAAATATTTGCACTTACGTATTTAAGATTCACCCTGTATAGTATTTTTTAAATTTTAGTATTTTAAAATATTTTTTTTACTTTAGATTTATTATTTTTATTGTTTTTTGTTTTATGTTTAAATTTATTATTATTTGTTGCTCAAGTGTTGGGAACCATATAATTTTTAGTAAAATATCGTAATGCATTTGCTATTGATTAAAAATAATTTTATTATGAATACCTTTAATCGAATTTTTTATTCATTTAAAATTTCTCTACCGTTCGTGTAACTGTTTTCGAATAAAATCAATAAAAATATAAATTTTATAAGGCCTTTACAAGTCAATCTCCAATGTACTTATAAAATTAATTGAATATCTAATTTTTACTATTTTGTTTATTTTGTATATTATATAATTTTCTCAATAATTAATTAAAATATTTTTAAAATATTTATTTTTTACAAACTCACCGGCAAAACATGCTAAAATTAATTAATAATTAAAAAAATTAATTCCTTCTTTACGGATGCTACGTCAGATATTTTTATTCCGAATTTATTTTTAGCATAAGTAAGTAACAACAATAAGACGAATTTTTTCCCCGAATTTTGTGACACCCTGTAGGGTGTAGCTGCTGTAGTAGCTATCGCTAAATCAAATCACATTGCAGCCTCAACTTTTGTGAGCATTTTGTTTTTTTAATCACGACATTATCTCTGTTTGTATTGGAGATACGCTGCTTTAAAACAAACGTCTCGGAAAAATGCTTCGCAGGCAGAAAGTTTTGTGTATCTAATCAAGGCGACGCGACATAGGTGAAAACGGATTTGTCAAATTAAAAAATGCCATTATCTGTGGCGGATGTTTCTCGAATTGTGGCTTTAATTGAGGATGGCCGAAGTCAACGTTATGTGTCCGATACCCGGAGTATACCTCGAACAACACTCCAGGAATCAGTATATGGAAACGGGAAATTTCACCAGGCGAGTGGGTTCCGGAAGAAAACGGAAGACAAATGCATTTGACGACCGCTTTATTGTCCTGAATACTTTACGAAATCGTAGAACTACAGCGTTTCAGAATCAACATCTGCTACAAGCCGTGCGTAGAACTCAAGTCAGTGAGAGAACAATACGACAAAGACTAAAAGAAAACAGCTTGTCTGCAAGGAGGCCCCTGCCACAGGACTTCAGTTACTTCCCAGACATCGTCGAGCACGTCTTCAGTTTGCACGTTTACATGTGAATTGGGATATTGAGGAATGGATTAAAGTCCTAGGATAATGGACCAAAGTCCTAAGATAATGGACTAAGTTTTAGTTAAAAAGTTTTTTTTTATAACAGCGTATTTCCAATACAAACAGAGATAATGTCGTGATTAAAAAAATAAAATGTTCACAAAAGATGAGGCTACAATGTTGATATAATTTAGCAATAGCTACTACAGCTGCGGCATCCTACAGGGTGTTACATAGTTCGGTCAAAAAACTTCGTCTTATTGTTGTGCCCTGTACAGGGTGGGTCAAATTCAACGCTTTTAAATGGAAACACCCTTTTCTATAGGAGATAGACGAAAAATAATATCGGTGTCTGGAGCTCAATTTTTGTCAAAAATATGATGTTGAAAACCGCATATCGCTATCTGTTACCGTTTCGGAGTTACGAGGTGTTTTTCAAAAATATGCCTTTTTAACAAATCGCTGTAACTTTTTTGCTATGAAAAATTTTGTATTTTTATGAAAACATTTCCAAAGCACCTTTTTACGTAGAATATAATGGTTTTAGTATAATTTTTTTAAAATTAATAATTTAAGAATTATCAACAGAAAATTTGATTTTTTATATGGGACACCATGTATATTTTTAATTTATTGAAAAGAATTTAAAATTACCTTTCCAAAAATATAACACGCTTTATATTTTGCTCGATTCCTATTCGAGATATAGAATATAAAAAAATGCGCCCGCTTTAAATAAGTAGGCTTTGAACGGCATCGGCTGTAATGCAAAAAAATTCTAGCTGTGAGCATCAATTACAACGAAAATAATATATGCTATGAGAGATGCAGAATTTTATAACAATTTAAAATACATTTAACCAACATCAACACATTTAAACTATATCTAATAACAATAAAAATAAATAGCAACCTAAGACATGAGACATGAGATTTTGCTACAGGTGTTCGACATATCGACCGTCTTCTGTTATAGACCGACGGGACAGTTTTTGAACATTTCTCGCGGAATTCATTAACTCAGTGGGGGTGAAAGATACCCTCTCATAAAGTAAGTATATATCCTCTCATAAACTACGTATTTTTAATTCTTGTCGAGATTATACGGAAGAATAAGGAACCTTTATTCTTCCGCAAATATATACATAGGATTAGATCCATGGGCACTAAGTCAGGCGGCCTCGACGGCCAACGGCTGGGATCTTGGTTAACTATTCAATTATTCTTGAAATTGTCTGCAAAAATTTGCTGATAACTTCAGCGTTCAGAGGCGGTGCGTCGTCTTGCTTGAAAAATATGTTTTCGAGTTCCATTAAGGGCATATCATCAATAAGGGGTCCAAAGCCTACTAGTTAAAAGTGGCGAACTTTTAAAAATTCTGTATTTCGAAGGGGATTATAACAAAATATCAAGTGTGCTATATAATTTTGGAAAGGCAATTTTAAATTCTTTTCAGATAATTAAAAATATAGAGGGTGTCCCAAATAAAAAATCAATTTTTCTGTTGATAACTTTTAAATTATTAATTTTAAAAAAATTATACTTAAACCATTAAATTCTACGTAAAAAGGTGCTTTGGAAATGTTTTCATAGAAATACAAAATTCTCCATAGCAAAAAAGTTACAGCGATTTGTTAAAAATTCACATTTTTGAAAAACACCCCGTATCTCCGAAACGGTAACAGATATTGATGTGCGGTTTTCACCATCATGTTTTTGATAAAAATTGAGCTCCAGACACCGATATTAGTTTTCGTCTATCTCCTATAGAAAAGGGTGTTTCCATTTAAAAGCGTCGAATATGACCCACCCTGTACATGCTCAAAATAAATTCGGAATAAAAATTTCTGACGTAGCATCCGTTAAGAAGGAATTAATTTAAAATTTAAAAAAAAATATCAAAATATAATGAGTGGTTCGCGAGAAATCCAACTTTGAAATTGGGACTAGTTTTTAGTGGCCGGTTTTTTTGCCAATTGAAAAATATTATTAAACAAGAATTTAATGATTAAAATGGACATAATAAAACTGTTTCACAGAACTTTATTTAAAAAACTACTGAAATTTTGAAACACATAATCAAGATATTTTGGTTTCATTGACAGATGAACTATAACGCCATTTTCATCCCATAAACTGCTGTCGTATTTCTTGTAATTCTCATAACAAATTAAATTAAAGACACTTAGGACAAATAACATAAAACTTTGACATTTTTTTTATACCAAATAAGACTTTTACTTTTATATTTTGTTTGACGAATTCCTTGAAGTGTTGGGCACTATCGAATGAAAATGAAGAGAACTTCAGTCAGTCATCTTACACCTATTATTGAGGTTAGTATATAGAAAATAATTATATAACCAGAATTGATTTTTTAAACTCCATGCAGGTTTTAGTATATGTATATTCTTAATTAGGCATAATGTTCTAAATTAACACAAAAATACATGCTTTTATATAATTACAAAAATAAATTATAAAGGATGAAAATCAATATTCTATACAAAACTTTTATTTTTTGGGCACTTTTTGGGAGGATATAGCGTATAAGTTTTATTTTAAAGTCTGATGCAGACGAAAGCATTTCGGTGTTATCGGAATTAAATGTTTTGGCACGGCAAGTATATGTGAAAAAGCTTCAGTTGCCACAGTTGCCTCTGTAGTCCAGATTTGAGGGTCTACCATCGATGTCTTGGAAAAATAGAATAGAACCGAAACTTTGAAGATACAAAAAATAATAATGTGGTCGTTTAAAAAATAAAAGATGAAAGGTAGGAAATTGGATCAAATAATTATTTTCATCTATACTCAGAAGACTCATGGCTAAAAGATTTGAGGAGATGGTTTGAACGCTCGTCTGCGGAAATCTTTCGGGCTGCAGTTTCCAGAGCCACAATTGCCATTTGGATCGCCAACCTTCGGCAGGAGAGGGCGTGATAAAAAGAAGAAGAAGAATACTCAGAAATAAATAAAAAAGATATTTTGTTTTTTCAGATATACATATCGTCGGCTTTATGACGAAAAGGCGTATCTCGATTTTTGCTACTTTTCAGGAGAGCAATTTAAAGAAAATCACTTACTTTATTTGGTCAATAAATGTAAAGTCTTTAATTTTTTAATAGTGTTTTTGTATTAACACTTAAACGGAGATATTGAGGAAGCGTTCTGAAGATAAATTGAGCGTAAATTCTAATAAATAATTTATTTTTAGTTGTTTAATAGAGATAGGCCTTTTTGTTATAATAATAATAAATTTATTTCCGAACGAATATTATACATACGCCCATGTAAAATAAATTTAAAAATGACGGTAAAGTGTTCTTAATAAGAAAAAAAATGATACAATATTCACATTATGGAATACTTACAAGAAAATACAATACATACATACAAGAAAAAATCTGAAAATCGCCATAAAATCAGAAACAAATATTTTTAAATACTTTTATTCGCGTTGGATTAGATCAACTGAAAACAAAGACAATTTTCATGCCAGAAGCAAAGATTACAATAATCAATTAAAATATTCTTATCTAGCTTATTTTAATAATATTACTTTTTATACAAAAATGCATTTTTTTAACTAATATATTTTTAGTAATTGTTTAGTTAATTGAGGGCATTAATACAGGGCATTTAAACTCACGGTCCATATAATATAAACCAAACTAAACAAAAAGAAAACATGTTTCTTCATTCGTTTTTTTTATACAAATAACTATGGAGTAACAGTTTCTGTTTTCCCTGTTCCATCATAACAAATTCGACTTCCATTCTACGTGTTTATACTGGATGATATGCAAAGCATATGATAGCAAAATAAATAAAATTTTCGAAAAATTGGTAGGGATGACAATGCCAATGGCCTGACAATGATAATGAAATGAAAATTACTGTATTTTTCGGGCAAGTTTTTGGTTCGCTAAAATGTTCTTAGAGAAATTATGATTTCGGTAAATTTTCCATTTGGGGCACTTTTCGTTTCGTTGTTTTGTTTTCGATCAAAATTTTCCTTTTTTTCGGCCATTTTTTCTCGGACAATCTTTTGCATACCCGATACAGCTATGTGCAGAGTCTAGCTCATTCTAACAATGGTTTTTGGCAAAAAATAGACTCTAAAATCACACTGTAAAAGAGCTGCTGCCATGATAGAAGTTGTCCCAAGCAACCGTCAGAAAATAATTAGGTAGAATGGTGTGATTTTTTCTCGCATGCATTTTCATAACTTAAAACAAAAGGACCTATCTCAAATTCCATCTTTCTTGTAGTATAACAATTGGTATAATAATAATTGATATAACAAAGAGCCCTATCTCAACATACATCTCTTCGTCATAACGAAGAATTGTAGTATTTCAGATGGGGCAAATTTTTAAACTAATATAAAATGAAAAAGATACAATATTGAGATGCACAAATTCGCTATGTTAAAATATGACCCATTGGGCATGTCATGACGTTGATATCTCAAAATCGCCAAAAATCGAGATACGCCTTTTCGTCATAAAGCCGACGATATAATAGCTTTATACTATAGAATGATATTTAAATATTACGATTAGCTCGAACATTTTCTTTACTTTTAAAAATGTCTAAAATATTCTTACAATTGCAAAAGAATTTAACTGAGTACATAGTTGCGCAACTTTAGAAACAAATAAAGTAATTTTAATACAAAAACATGATATTTTTAATAAAAAATTGTGTATGCACTATGTGCGCATATTTGAAGTGAAAATTCGTCTTACTTTCGTCTGCTTGTGTGTCAGTCTGACGACTTCATTTGGGTTCCTCTATCTACGTTACGAATTCCAATCGACCCATAATAATTATGGGTTCCATTCATTTTTCTTAATTATTAAGAAAAATCCTGATGATTTCGTTTATTTAGAGGCATCGGTTCTAAACGTCGAAGGCGTCATCTTGTAGCCCGTCTCCAGTTATGCCGAAATCGACCCACATTTTTCTTCAATATCAAATTGTTAATTCCACACTGATGTAAACGAAACGTCGCATCCAACTTTTCAGGGTGGGACCGCGTGCACCGTCGCTCACATAGACTACCCACCAAATTTGGTCGCGATCGGACGACATCAACTTTGGACGTTTCTTACGTCAAACCTAACCGTCACAGTAACACGTTTCAAGTTGGCCTTGGTCCAGTCTATCGACATACCAAATTTCATTTAACTCGGACGTATTTTTGAATTGATTCATTGATGATGGAGTTTCATAGTACTCGAAACGTCGTCAAAATATCATGAAAAGATGGGACTCTTCGATTTCCATCTACATTCCGAGTTTCAGCCCTCTAGCTCAAATAGGATACGAGTTACGACGTTCCAAGATCGATACCATTTTTCTGACGCCTGGCGACCTTGGCGTGACGCTTCGCGTAACGCTAGCTCTTGTGTCGCGGTCTTGAGTTTTTACTCCCATAGCACGTAAAGAAGTTTTATTTCAAAAATAAGAACGAAATTAACCTTTGCAATGTCAGTTATAAGTTTATCTATCTAAGAACTTGAAGATTCCATAACCGATGTTTGTTAATTTTTTATAAACAAAATTCTAAGTTGTTTCGTATATTATATTGATGGCAACTGTTTTTAATTAGGAATATAGTGCGTCTAAATAGGAACATTTAACTTATTTAAATAATGACGTGTTCATCGTATTTTTAAAAATTATGTAAAAGTTGTAATATACTTGTGTAAATAAAATTTCGCTTTAATCATTCTAAATACTTTATAACCTCAATTTTTAATATTATAAGTAAAAAATATATTTAAGTATTAACATAAATTTATGTTATAACACATAGTGTGTTTAATAACTATAAAAAATTAAAATAATATATTTAAATATATGCTTTAAAATAGTATTATATTTCGCTCAATTAAATTCTATTTGAAATACAAATTCAAACAATTATTTATAATTGCATTTTAATATAATAATATATTGAAATAATATTGGAACAATAGTATGATTGAATAAACACACTCTTAATGGACACATGTTTGTATTAGTTTGTTTAAATAATATAATAAAAATATCTGAGTTCACAATATGGAAAGTAGCAATGGGGATTATTTTTTAGACAAAAATAGTTTCGGGAAGATCTCATCCTACTAATATTTTGAAATATTGGTGATATTGCAGATTAAGTACGTGTATATTATGTATATAGGTATATTGATAGATATTGTAAAAAACATTTTTGAAAACTTATAATTTTAACTTTTTTTCAAATTTTGTTAGTTTCAAATACTCACACATCTGGAAACCCATTGCTCCTATCTAAGAAAGGTTTTGACTTCTTGATAGTATTTTTTGTCTCAGAAATATTATTGATAGCTACGTTTCAAATTGGCACCATGTCTATATTTTTGCTGAATATTAAAAAATCGTACGTTTATCCGCTATTTATAAATTTCATATTTATATACGAATATTATTAATTAGGATATAATTCTAAAATGTAGTAAATTAATTTTAAATATGATTATTTTCTTTAAAAAGACACTTTTTGTTTTTTTTACGATTTAACTCTTTGATATACAGGGTGGGTCTTAAATAAGTGCAAATATTTTCAGGGGTGGTATATTTCGATCCCAGGAACACATCTATGAGGTTTTTTTTTGAAAAAAAAGATGTTGAAAATCGTGCATTTTCTTTTAAATTTCCTTGTTTATTTTTCGACAACTTTTTAGAACTGCCCGTTTACCGCCAATTTTCCCACGGTATAATTTCTTAATCTCTGATATTACCATAGTTACGGCTTTACTCCATGGTTACAAAGGGATGCAACAGAAAAAATCCGGTGGCTCTCAAAATTTATTCAAAAAAATCATTTTTTTTTATTTTCGAACTAAAATGACTCGGGTATTTTGGACTTATCTGAAAAATGGTAAAGAGAAAATATGTTTTTATCGAGATCTACCAGCCCTGAAAATATTTGCACTTATTTAAGACTCACCCTGTATAACTGTTTACTACTCTAAAAAATAGAAAAAATATTAATATAACTTGTTTAAGAAGTTTCGAGATTTATGGGTAATAAAATATATTTATTTTTAAAATTATTTATAATTTTTGAAGAAAGAATATTTCCTCTAAGTCCAAATTTGGAAGTAATATAATTTTCTATTACTTTTAACTGCATCACTCAATTTTAATAATATGCTTTCAAGCAATTTTGTAAAATTTATACTGTTCACGATAAAATTAGGTGGATAGCTATTTTCTATTCGTTTCAAATTTAAATACGGGATGAGATTAAATACATAATAAAGCTCTTTATAAAGCACTTTATTTTAATTTTATTTTGACTGCAATTTCGATTTTAATTTAACTTTTGTAATTAAGTCATCTTAATTCGTGTATACAGGGTGTTTTAAGGGTTTTTGTTGTAGGTTGAACCAATAGTAATAATATTTAATAATACATTAGGTAAACTATATAATTTATTAATTTTATTTTTTTTTAATTTTTTTAATTGTGATTAATAAAATTGCTTTTATCTCATCAAGGAGGCCGAATTCGACAAAATATCAAGAGAAAACTTTTATTTAGCCTTAAACGGCCTACACCATTTTGATATCGAAAGAAAAATCACTGGCGCACATGTTTTTTTTGAAAAATATTCCAGTGATAACCCATGTGCACGTCCTTGATGAATTTATCGTCACTTTTTTAGAATTAAAATATGTAACACTTATAGGAACTTTTACCCGAAAAAATTCATTCGAATCACTAAAAGTACTTGGAAGAAAATTATAATAAATCGAAAGATTATTAAGACTTTAACATCTTGTAGCTACGAAACAAAGCAGAATCGGACTTATGTTGATATGAAAAATAAATCTGATTTTTATGTGAGGAATCTCCCCACGGGAGATGGCACATGATTTTTGAAACACCCTGTATAACTTATACAGGGTGATCCGAACTGTATTCCGGAAACTTCGGCAGCATATTCTGCAGATAAAAATGTGTAAAAAAGTTCGTATAAATGTATGTCTAAAATGCTTAGTTTCGGAGATACAGAGTGTAGAAGTTTCATTTTTATTTTAATTTTTTCCAAATAATTTATGAGGTAACGTAAATATTTGGATGAAAATTAGTGTCTGGGAGTTTTTTGACATGAGAAACTTGATTTTGATGTCAATATAACTCCTACTTGTAGAGGGCTCTACCTACATATTTTTAACTGGTTTGAATAACTTTTCGTCCGTACCTGTATAAAACTACTGACTAAAAAATATACATTTACGACGTTTTTTACGTAATACAGGTCTCTTGGTAAAAATCACAACGAGTTATGGTTCTTGAGATATTTGGAATAGAAATTATCAATATCTGCCTTCCACGACACAAATTAAACATAATAATATGTTGACTAAATAGTTCATAGAATGAAATCTTAAATTTGAAATGTTATGTCAAAAGTTCAACAGAATCTGTTTTATCATCTTTTTTTACAGAATAAATAATGATTAATTTGAAAAAATAAAAATTTCCCGAATTTATTATTTCAGTCAAATAACTATATCTACTCAACCGTGTTTATTTTTTTGTTAATAATAATAATAGTAATAATAATATCACTCCACACACATTCAACACACATCTCAAGCAACTCGGTCTAAACTCCACCATACACGCGAATGTTCAAAAATCTGTCATCCTAAAAACATGTAATATTCAATCATTCCTAAATTCAAGCAACATACTCTGAAGAGACTTGGTACAGCCCGTCACTTCAGAACTAACAACCACTTTGCTTAAACAAGTGCGAAGAAAGAAAAAGAAAATAATAATAGCGTTTATTTCCAACATGCAATTAGATCCCACTTACAGGAAATACAATCTTAAAAATAGGTTGTTACTAAACATTTTATTAATAAACAACATTAATTTGTTAATAATGACATGTATTGACTATTTCCGTCCTAAATATCTTGAGAACTGTTGCTCGTGCCGATTTTTACCAAGAAACATTTTTTACGTAAAAAGTCACAAAAATGTATATTTTTTCACTCAGTAGTTTTATACAGGTACGAACGAAAAGTTATTACTTTTCAAAAGAGTAAAAACACATGTAGGTGGCGCCCCTACAAATAGGAGTCATATTGACATCAAAATCAAATGTTTCACATCAAAAAACTCCCAGATACCAATTTTCATCCAAATATTGGGATTATTTCAGAAATTATTTGGAAAAAATTGAAATAAAAATGAAACTTTTACACCCTGTATCTCTGAAAGTAAACATTTTAGGATATACATTTATACGAACTTTTTTACTTATTTTTATCTGCAGAATATACTCCCGAAGTTTCCGGAATACAGTTTGGATCACCCTGTATATATTATTTCGAGCTCGATTTTTTTGCGTTCCATCTTAGGTTTATCTTCCGTTTTCACGTTTCCAAAAATAAAATAGCTGTTTAAGCACTAAAATGGCCGAGTTATTTTTTTAAAACTTAATTTCCCAACCGTCAAATAAAATTCGCAAAGAACTGGAATAATCGTATTTGAAAAATGGAATAATCGCATTGCGAAAGAAGCTTAGTTGTGCATTCTTTTTTTTTTCGAAAAAAGACAGATTCGTAAAGATCGCTCAAAATAAACAACTGAATCCCTATTTTGGATGCCGAATTTAAATGCGAAATAATGGATATTGCTTCTGAGAATACTTCAGTTATTTTTGTAGAATTGTTAAATTAATTAAGTTCAGATTTAAAGATTGTACCTACTAAATCAGATTTTTTGACGTAGCTGCTGCCTTGATTTGCGACCTGTATATATCTTTTGTGGTACCGTATGATCGAATAAAAACGGCGTCAGCGATGGCTATGAAATGAACATCGATGACATTTCCCATATAAATTTACATATAAAATGACAGCGATCTTCATTTCATAGCCATCGCTGACGCCGTTTTTATTCGATCATACGGGTAATACTAAGAATTATTTAAGTTAAATAAAAAAAAATATAAAAAAAGATTTGTTATTTTTTATACAAAAAAAAATAGTAGTGTGGTAAAAAAAGCGGAAAAGAAATTTGATAGAAAATTTCACACCTCTACTTTTCAACCAATAACATGCTTTAATGTTGACTAGTTACCATGGCAACTGAAAAAATTTCCGGAAATTTTCCGGCGCCACGAAACTTTAGTGGAAATTTTTTGACAGTTGAAAAGGTAAACATAAGATCTACAATCATAATGTGAATGAACTACAATGTCTATATATTGAAATATTACCCATTTGAGTTTTAGCAATACCTTGGCCAACTTAACAAATTGAAATTATTTTAAAATGTCATGTTGGATTAATTTTTTTTTTCAAATTTAGGTGTGAAATTTTCTTACCGAATACCACGCAAGCTTAAATTATTCCTGGAAATTTTCTTTCGGGCACGAATATTTGTTTATTAACTTATTATATTTTGTAATTTACTCTTGTGATATTATAAGTGAAAATTTATTTTACTAATATTTTTAATTGCTGTATTATTATATTCCTATTATATGAAATTAAAATACATAAGCAGAGTGAGTCTTCAGTAAGTACAAATAATTGATAGTCTAAGAGCTAGCAACGTTTTCGAGGAAGTATTTTAAGACGTCTGTTTTTTTTTTTATTTTAGTAAATTCTTAGTTATTTCCTTCTTAATTTTTAGATTTTTGATTTTTTTTAAGAAAATTTGAAATAAATTAATCTAATGCATAAGCTATACCTATTTTGCTTATATTCTAATCATTGAAATTTTGATTGAAATTGAATTATACAGGGTGGCGCGTCATATACGACGCGGTTTTTGCAAGGAGAACAAAAGTTTGTATTGAACTGAAATTTTGTGAGCTTATGTAAGTCAATTTAAAACATTTTCTAAAATTATTTAGAGTTCTACTCATCATTAAATTATTTATTAGATTGAAAATATTTTATGCATTAAAGTTTACAAAAAATAAAGATTTATATAGTCGAAAAAAGTCCGATAGAACCAATAGAAATGTAACTATTTTGTCACATCTTTAATTAAATTTTGTTAAATAAATTAATTTTTTATACTATAAATATCTTTTTTTTCCTAATCTCCTACGAGCTGATATAATATGACGAGCAATCTATTAAATTACTGTGAGATTATACAGAAAAGTCCACAGACTTCGAGACATAGGAAAATCAAGTCCATTTAGCGTGTGTCCAAATTTTGACAAGTTTTCAAAAATGACAGTTTTGTTTAGACTGACGCGACATTTAATTTCACCTGACTTCTCGGTGAATGATTTCTTGTTATGGGGGTACATAAAATCTAAAATTTACGGCCATGAAGAAGTTAAAAACTTGGAGCAGTTAAGGCAGAAAATATTTAATGTCTTTGACACTGTCACCTCTGATATGTCATCCAATGTGAGGAGGGGATTTTATGATCGTTTGGGTTATTGTTTAATGCAAGAGGGAAGCACTTTTGAACAATTTTTGTAACTTTTTAAATTTCATTATCCTGTTTTTTTACTGTTTACCCATTACCTACCTTGACAAACATGGGAAAACGAATGTCCTTTTCAGGACCACAAATATTTTGATTGAGAAAATTGGTAACTTTTTTTGGATTAAAAAACAAAAGTTGTTAATATAATACCAATTTAAAAGTGTTTTGGTAGTTTTAATACACACTATGATATAAAATTTATTATTATTATAATGTACATTATTAATACTATTGTTCATTCGAAATGGCATTAAGGCCCAATTGCAACAATGATTTAAATTTTTCTTAAAGATAAGTAGAGCTTAGAATGGGCTGTATTTATATTTACTTTAATATTCACCTTAAATGAGGGAATTTGACTGATACAATTTTTGAATTTGAATTGTTTTTAATGATATTAACAATTTTAGTTCAATTTTTAATAAAATTTATTTAATATTAATAGAAATCCAAGGGATTTGAAACCTCTTTTAGCGATTTATAACATTCTCAAATGAATTACAGGTGCCCTTATTTTGAATGAAAATCACACAGCTTTTTTCATAGTCGCTGCAGTTGCTATAGCTATAAAAAACTAATTTTTTAAGGTGTGAAAATTGCGACACACGCTAAATGGACTTGATTTTTCGTATGTCTCGAAGTCTGTGGATCGTTTTGTATGCCTCGATAACATATTGGTGCAGATTATTTTCACCCAAACAAATAATAACCCAAACTATACATTGATGCGGATTGTCTATGAACTCTTTCTGAAGGTCACAGAAACCTGAACGCGTAATTCGGTGTTCTTTCGCATCTGTTGTAGTTAATTTGTGACCATGCTTTTGTTTTTGGTCCTAGTCAACAGTATGTTCTGGTCCCGAAGCGGACATTGTTGACATTATTTGCTTCATTTAGTCTTCTTATACATATATAGTCCGTCAGTTAATATGTACCTTCCTTAGGTGCAATTAATATATATATATATATATATATATATATATATATATATATATATATATATATATATATATATATATATATATATATATATATATATATATATATATATATATATATATATATATATATATATATATATATATATATATATATATAAATATTTTTGAAATGTGAACTACCATATAAACACATATTTTGTAAGAAGTTTGGAGTGAAAATCTCAAATAGGAAATCTGATACAGAGCTTTTTCGGAACACAGAGCCATCTTGTATCTATGCATTTGTTGCGTATGTGTGTTTATTTAAATACGGTTACGTTTTTTTCGTCGGTTCCGTGTGGATAGAAAGTCACAATTTATTTACACACAATTTATTTAACACTAATTAACAAAAACAATAACGATTAAAAGACTTAAAGAACTATTTATAACTTATTTACAATTTATCTAATTATTTATTTAACAGAAATTTATTTTGAATTAGCGCGGCGATTGTAACTGTACGCGTCGATCGGTTATTTATCTCTATCTCCTTCAGGTTTCGGGCATCGGCTTATATATGAGAGAAACAGACAGTCCAGCCATATCTCGAAAATTCTTAGCGGCGTTCTTCGAACGTCGGTGGGCGTATGAGTCATAGCCGAGTGGCCAAGCCTAAGGCCGAGTTCACACGGTACGGGTCCGCAACAATACTGAAGTGACAGCAACGAATTTAAATGGGTAAACTTTGTCATATATCTTATTAACCAAACCAAACCAAAAAGTTACGGTAGCATTGGATTAAGACATATGACATATTTGCGCCCTAGGCTAATAAAAATTTGGCGCCCATATCGCCCCCCCCCCCGGAATTTTTGATCCAATTATTTATGTGTTTTGTTTTTAAAGAAATACCCGCCAAAAATTTTGAATGTCCAGTTTGGTGTAGCAAAGCGCCTATAAACCAGGGATAATCATGACGTCGTCGCGGCTGTGGCGCCTATTTTTCTTCGGCCCCTAGGCTATAGCCTAGTTAGCCTATTGGGTAATCCGCCTCTGTACGGTAGTTAGAACGATACAAGTTTCTGTATTGGAACAAACCTAATATCGCTCTATCCAGTTTGGTTTGTCAAATCCCTATTTTTCTCTAAAATTCTATTTTTATCGCTACCTATCCAAATATAAGACAGAAAAGGACGCTGCAAAGTAAACAAGTCCTTCAGTACTCTTATCTACTTAGAATGCTGCCAAAGAATGAATACAGCTTATACGAAATATTTCAGGCGAAATCCTGTTTTATTTTTCGCCTTGCTTCGCTTTTACACTTCAGTTTGAAGATAAAGATATTATAATGTAAGGGTTCTCTTACAGCGCATTTTCATTATTCAGCTTCACTCAAGAAATCCTATAATAACATATTTTTGATAAATACCTTTAGATTTATTAAGTAATAATTGTTATCAGGTAGTAATTGTTAATTTTGAAGTTTAACTTGATATAATGTCATTTTAACAGAACGTCAACAGTTTTTGTAGACGTATCTGTTTTAAAAAACTAAACAATTCTCGAAGAGTAAGTAGTGAATTAAGTAATAATATAATAGTAAGTAATGAATTAGTAGAGATGAATTTAAATATTGTAAATAGTTTTTTTTCTTTATTCTTTGTATTTTGTTTGCTTCCGAAGACGGAGCGATAAACTTTCCGAAACGTTAAGTATTTTTTTTGTTCGTTAGGTAAATTTGTATATCTGTAAACCTAACTGCTGACAAATAGTTTTCATTTGGATTAGCGCAGTAGTGTTTACAAAAAATAACTATTTTATTTTGTAGACTTTCTTGCAGTGGCGAAATACCCATATAGGATTTTTTGGAGAGATGAATCCGCCACATAGATATAGAAATTTTTTATCTTGATCAATATAATCTCAATTTATGATATACAGATAAAGGAGATATACCCCATGATCAAAAAAGGGGATTAAACAGAACAGTTTGAATATTAAGTTACACAATTAGTTTTGAGTATACAGTATCATTCTAAAAACTGTGGCGAGAACTGATACGTCTCTCATACGGAACTTTGTTTTATTAACTTGGGCGGTAGTTTCTGCTTTGATATGGATTAAATATGATATAAGAAAATTTACTTTGTTGCCGTCACGATCTGTCAAATTTGACATTCAAAGTAATAAATGGCTAAAAACGGGTTTCCTTGCCAAATTTTGAGAAGTTGTTTCTTTTTCAATTTTACATAAACATATATTCAGCTGTCTAGATAGACCAGTCATCTAAAACATTTAAAAAGGCAAACATTGGAAACGGGACTGTATCTACCATTTTTTAATATATTGTTAGGACCCATGAGACTAAGTTATGTCCAATTTTGCAACCCTCAAAACCCTGTGCTACTCCCGTGATACTCAAAAAACCTCAAAATTTTGGTACTTATTTCAGATTTTTTGAAAAAACTATGTTAAGAAAGCATTTTTCAAATTTAATTGTTCTATACTTTTATAAAGTCAACTAAATTTCCTATAATTTAAGTCCAACCCGAACCCTCTAGGCCAATCCGTTGTCGAAATACAGCCAATCAAATATCGGCTATTGTGAATCTGGAAAAATGGTGAAAACTTAAAAACATAAGGTAAAGTTAATGTTGATCCTCTCACCATATTCCAGAGGGTCTACATCACCAAATAACCCGATGAGCAATTGAAGCTTACTGAAGAAGGAATGCGCAAGGGTACTAAATCTTCCTTTTATTCAGCATTTACACCGCTCACTAAAAACATTATCCCAGGAAACAAGGCGTTCACAGTGGTCGATGGTGGTTACCTCCTGCACAAGGTAGTCTAGCATCGAAATCATTCAGTCAGAGATATTGTGGCTGGATACGTCAGTTACATTTTAAACAACTTTGGTAAAAATGTCGCAATGGTTTTTGAAGGATACCCAGAAGATGCGGCTATGAAAAACACTAAATCAACTGAACGTCTGCGGCGATCTGCTTCTCTTTCCTGTGGTGACATTTTGTTTGATGAAGTGCCTCATCAAAGTGCCTCAAGCAAAAGTGCTCTCAAATGAATCGAACAAACGCCGACTGATCACCGAAGTTGAGAAACAGGGTATCGAGGTACATCAATCACCAGAAGACGCCGATGCTGGGATAGCCAGAACTGCCCTCTCCAAGAGCTCATCGTACGACCAAGTTTTTATTATGAGGGAGGATGTTGATTTACTGGCCCTCCTAAATGACTTGAGCTGTGGACAAACAAGCGTCTACTTTTAGAAAGGCGGTAGAGGTGGATCTGAGTGCGCTCAATATGAGGCAAATTCTTTCTTAAGTGGAAAAATGCAGCTTCCAGGAGAGATGGTTTTGTTTCTGCATGCAATCAGTGGGTGTGACACCACCTTTGCTCTTTTCTGGCAAGGCAAAATGAAGTGGTGCGAACGTCTACAAAAAAAATCCCTACTGGATAGACCTCGCCACCACTTTCTTTGATCCAAACTCGACGCAGGAAGAAGTAGGAAATGCTGGCGAAAAGATTTTGTTGAACCTCTATGGAGGGGATCAGGGCACGCTGAACAGCATGCGATACTTGGCATTCGTAAAATCGGCAGGAATGGCCAAAATAAGCCTTGCCCGCCTCCCCCCAACTACAGAAGCTGTCAAATATAATTTCTGGAAAACCTACCACCAGGTCCAAAAATGGTTGGGGGTCGAGAAAAGTCCATCTGACTGGGGATGGACCACCAGTTAACAGGGTCTTATGCCAATAACTATGCGTGCAGAGCCCGCCCCTCAAAACCTGCTTAAGATGGTTGCTTGCAGATGCAAGAAAGGCTGCATAGAATCCTGCACTTGCAGAAAAGCAGGACTGAAGTGCTCCATCTTCTGTTCGTTTCGCCAAGGACGAAGCTGCAGCAACGTTGCTCCCATCATCTTGGATGAGGAGGACGAGGAACTGGACGATTTAACATATGAGGACCCACCTCCATCGTCAGAGAATGTCCTTCCTTCTTCTCGTCCTACCTCTCCGACTGATCCGGAATGGATAGGGCCCGGTCCTTCTAAGAGGGCCAAGTAAAGTAGGGCTTTTGTATTATTTTTTGTAGTTTATACATATTATATTTATGTTGTTTATTTTTAAATTACAAGTTACAGTTAATAATTACAGTTAATAAAATATGTTTTCATGATACCCCCCAAACTTGGATGTTTTACTATATTTTTGTTTTTGAGCAAAATACGACGCCTAGCGGCCTCATTCTTGTATCAAATTAAAGCTGAATAAATTCTCTACAACTGTATTTCTCATGACTTTTCTCTAGAGCCATTAGTTTAGCCGATACGTGCTTTGGAATGTGACCGTACTCACAAATTTTTAGTTTTTCAAAAAAAATGCCGATATTTGATTAGCTGTATTTGAACAATGAATTGGCCTAGAGGGTTCGGGTTGGGCTTAAATTGTAGGAAATTTAATTGACTTTATAAAAGTATAGAACAATTAAATTTGAAAAATGCTAGTTTTAGTTTAGTTTTTTAAAAAAACTGAAATACGTACCAAAATTTTGGGTTTTTTTGAGTATCACGGGAGTAGCACAGGGTTTTGAGGGTTGCAAAATTGGGCATAACTTAGTCTCATGGGTCCTAACAATATATAAAAAAATTGTAGATACAGTCCCGTTTGCAATGTGGAATGCGTTAAATGACTGGCCTAAGATGCAAACAAAATTTACTTTGAATGTGGTAGACAATGATTCAGTATTGAAACTAAAAGATTTTAATATTTTTTTCGGTCAACAACATTAATCACAATTAATAAAATTAAAATTAAAATAAAATTAAGTAATTGAAATAAAAAATAATGGTATTTGAGATATAATTACAAAAAAAAACTAATTTTAAAAAGTTTTAACATTCTGTAACTCTAAAACTATGCATTTTTATACCCATATTTATAGAAACGTTTTTTCATATTTTTTGATAAAGAAAATCAATGAGTACTTATTTAAAACTTTTGCAAGTTAATGATATTAAATTTTTTCAAGGATGGCTTGATTTGAATCATTGAAAATTGATAAAATTGCTTTTATCTTCTCAAGGAGGCCGACATCGACAAAATATCAAGAGACAACTTTTAGTCGACATTAAACTGCTTACCTACACTATTTCACTAACAAAAAAAAGTCAGTGGCGTACATGCTTTTTTTAGAAAAATATTCCAGTGATAACCCATATCCACGTCCCTGGTGAATATATCGACACTTTTTTAGCTTAGAAATATGCCGCATTTATAGTAACTTTTACCCTCAAAATTTCATTTGAAAGGTGCGTGAAAGGTACTTGGAAGAAAATTATAATAAATCAATGTTGATATGAAAAATCAATCTCATTTTTACGTGAGCAATCTCGCCACAAGAGATGACACATATTTTTTGAAACACCCTGTGTTTAGTTCAACGTTTTGAATAAATTAATTGTTTTTTACGAAAAGTAAAATTGTGTTTTAAAAATATCGTCTTACGTGATGCAAGCTAAATAAATAACTCTCAATTTAACACTTATTCTAAATTTACTAAGTTTATTTGTTATTCATATATTTAAAACTTGCGAAGACTTCGTACTAACGTAAAGCAGTTTAGTTTAACTTAATGGAAACGTGCTTGATAAATTTTACTTTCCTTTTAGTATATTTTCATAAATCTATCAATTTGCCAAGTTACGCGCAAAACTTTAATATGGTACTTTTCTTATTTTACCCACTTAGTATACAAAAATTCTTACAAACTTCCTTCAATTTATCTCCTAAGTTTAGAAGATCAGTTGGTCGTAATAACTGAGGATTTTTGGGAATGGATGGCAGATTGAGAAGTTCCGAAAAATTAGTATAATATTTTTTAAGTAAGTGGCGAAAAATTTGCTAGAGATATTTTTTAAGAATGTTTTTATTATTTATACATTATACAGTTATTATCAGATAAAAAAACAATGTGTGCACTATTTGCGCATATTTGAAGTGAAACTTCTTACTAACAGCTATTAAATTGAAGGATTTGAAGGACATGTTTGAAAAAGTGACTTCTAATGCTATTTTAATATAAATATTATTTTCAATTTATTTCTGTAATCTGTAGGTACATTGTCTGTTTCCCCAATAACCTGCAAATTTTGTGGAATACCAACCAAAATACACACTCTGATGCAAATGCCTAATCATGTTAACGCTTAAATTTATTTAAGATGAGAAAAAATTTTGAACCTAACCAGCAATTCGTCTTTATAGTGGTTTACAGTAATTTTGTTAAATTATACGAATTTTCTCGTCGGTTGTTGGTTTGAAATCAATATGACAGTGTCTTCCTATAAAAATGCGAGTTACTAACCTTAACAATGCTAATTCTAAGCTGGCAACTTATCTAGATGCTTTACCTAGATCCTTATACAGAAGCTACAAACCTGTCGATGACAAATGCATGAAAATTTACTTCCTAGCACACAACTAGAGGATATTGATACACAGATACTGTCTGAAGTTTAATATAATGATTTTCTTAGCTGCGTATGGCACAGATTAAAAAAAAGGCAAGAAATTAGGCAAGGAAAATAAAATTCTCCTACTCTGGGTGCCTGCTCACCAAAGGATAGAAGGCAATGAAAAATCAAATGATGAAGCTATGAAAGGAGCAAACACTCCACTAATTGGACCAGAACCGTTCTGTTTTTCAAACGGGGACCAACTGAAAGCGGAACTGAAGAATCTGGAAGACTCCATCCGTAATTTGGAATGGGTGTCCTCCAACGGTCTAAGACACTCGAAAAAGTTTCTCAGAACTTACGACCGAGAAAAATCAAAGGTCCTTAAAAAAAGAAAGGGTTTAAGTAAAAACAATCTTCGGATTGTCACGGGGTTTCTAACAGGACACTGTCTCCTCAACGAACACCTCAGTAGGCTGAAGCTGAGAAACAAAGGCGAATGCAGATTCTGTGGGGAAAATAGGGAAACCGAGGCAAACGAGATTTGGTATATTAGTATATTACATAAATTAGGATTGATTGACGTATTCAATTCTTTTCAGTCACTTCCGGTTTCACCGGAAATGACTACAACTTTTCATTTTTAAATAGCACCCCGGGATTTTTTTTACTTTATTCGATAGAAAATGTCACTCTGAATAGAAGGACATATCATATGTCAACTTTTGACATTTTCGCATATGGTTTATTTGAAATTATAACTTGTAGTTCGTAACGAAAATTTGACTTGAAATACCAAGTGTGTGGTATCAAATTATTCGTAAAAAAATGCTTTTTCCAAATATGCTAATGAGCCACCCTCGTTCCATTTGAAAAAATTGAGATATGATTAAAAATACGATTTGAGCATTTTCTAACTGGCCAGGACAAGACACAAAAAACATTAGACCATCAAATCTATTTTTGCAAGGCTCCTTGATGAAGAATTAGTGTTTTTAACATAGCCATAAAATTGTATTTTAAAATACAATTTTTTATTAAACGAGAATGTCAAAAGTTGACATATGATAAGACATTCTCTTCAGAATGTCATTTTCTATCTAATAAAGTAAAAAAATACTGAGGTTTGGTTTGGTTTGGTTTGGTAAATTGGCCATTTGGTAGTTGGCCATTTAAAAATCAAAACTTGTAGTCATTTCCGGTGAAACAGGAAGTGACCAAAAATAATTGAATACACCAATCAATCCTAATTTATGTCATATACTGACATACCAAATCTCGTTTTTTATCTGAAAAAATAAAAATTTATAGGGGTGAGCCACTTTTCAGACGCACCCGGTATAAACAGTTATTATTACTAAACTCACCTTCTTAACAGAACTTAAGGGACATAAAGGGCCATAACTGCCGCTTTCCCGTTCAAAATATTCTAATAAAGTTGCGATGAGCTTTTTACGGCTATTAAGCTATCTTGTATACTTCGCACTAAAAGAGGTTCTAAAAAAACAATGGACTGCAAGGTTTGCTAGTAAAAATTTTTAAGTCTAAAGTATCACAACACAATTCATTTAAACTAAAAACGTAATACAAAACTAAAGTATCAAAACACATGACAGTGTCAGGAAATAAATAAATAAATGTGGCAACTTGACATTTTTTACAGCAGAGCTATCACCTGAATTCCCAACGGGAAATTTAAATTCAAGTTAGTCAGCCCGGTGCCGAATATTTCCATGGTTGGCAACAATGAATTTAAAATCGCGCCCTCGATTGGATTGAACGTTAATTGCCTCATTTTAGCTTTACCAATTTTAACTAGGTACCTACTATAGAATTTATTGAGATGCAAATTTAATGGTTCTCAGGTATCTTGTCGACCTAACATACACATTATAATAGTTTCGTTACATATCGTTAACGAGAGAGTAAGTAGTAAAACTTTTTAGTGACATAATCACGTTATAGGTAAAGACACATTTTATTGTTCCGTTCAGGCGCAGCATAAAATTTACGACTGCACATTTTAGGGCTTTAGGTTGCTAGTTGAAGGTCCTTAAATCACCATATTCTCAAAACTTCTTTCTAATTTATTACACTATCGTAAGGGAACGTGCCCTCATAAATTTCATGAAAGTTTTGATCAGTTTTTAATTCGCTGGTTTATAAATTATACAACAAAATAGTTTCAGATTTTCCAGTGTTCTTACTTTTAAATAATTACATCATAAAAATAATTATAATATAAGTCGAGCACAGCCCTACTATCTTTTTTTCGAAGGTATTAGCGGCACTTTTGACAACCCTCTAACTTCGCAGCAACAATATTAATTTTCAATACACTTGAAGACATACTATAGCTGGCTAGGTTACCAAAATATCTAGTAATTATCCCTCATAGTTTGTGAATTATTGCTTGTCAAATTTCTTTAATTTCGACATTGACTCACTGACAGATCATCAAAATTCTAAGGTACTTCACTCTGTGACAAACTCAAAATTTAGAATTTTAGGTAGCTTTAAGCTTATAACCAAAGGAAAAAATGAAAAATCTCGAAATATCCTTATGGATTAAAAGTTAGCTGTCTAGCTGCTACCGGTAACTGGCTTTCCCAGTCGAGAAAAAGATAGAAAACTATAGAATTAATCGGAGCGGTCTCTTCTGATTTTATTTATATATCAATGTACCAACAATAATTCAAGGATTATGATTTTTTTCTAGTCAGACTTTAACTTGTAATGAAGAGTCCCTATTTATTGTTTTCGTTTAATATGTTAAATGCTAGGTTTGAACATATATCGACCACGGCTCAAGAGCGCGGTGCAAAAGTATTCCGCCAGTTCGGAAGGCCGCATCGGGGCATATTTTTTTTATTTTATATTCGTTAATATTCTGATTGTAAAATATTAAATACATATCTTAAACAACAATTCAAGGATTTATCTCTTTTAGTTTTCGAGATAAAAAATAAAATATGTGTAAAATTGACTAAAAACTAACACCACCCATTTATGGATGCATACAATGGGTGCTACTTTCTAAACTAAACTAAAACTAATTACTTAAATAATAAAAAAAACTAAGAAACAGAACTATAAAGATCAACAAAATCAGAAAAAAAAAACTAGAAAAAGCCTAAGAAGCGTCCAAAATTGTCCAACATCAGACCAATATATACACACATCTCTATCAAAAACCGTTCTATCAGCTATATTATTTGACGTCAATTTCAAGGTCATTCACCTCTCAATAACAAGTCTAGCCATTTCTGTTAATTTGGTACACGAGGCACCAAACACATCTAAATCATTTTGATACTCACTGTAATTTGATAACATTATTCTGATAGAGGACCTGAATTGGTAATTTGTTCTATAATGAGATATATAGAGGATTTTTTTTTGTTGTTCTTGTTTCGCGTATAAGAGGGAATTTGTAAGGTGATGTGTTATTAGGCTAAAATATTTTCTCCTATTAAAAAGAGACATCATGCCCAATCTTACCAAATTCAATGGATAATCTGAAACATGAATTCTATGCAGAATTATATCTGAGAGTCGAATAAATTTCTTTTGAACATTTTCAATTGCTTGTATGTATTTAGTGTAAAGTGGTGATCATATTAAACTGCAATATTCTAACTGTGATCTTACAAGGCTATTGTATAATACAATTAGTGTTTTTTTACCTACAAATTCTTTAGAGTTCCTTAATATAAATCCTAATTTTTTACATGAGGCACTTATAATATAGTTTTTGTGTTCATTAAATGTGAGCCTTTTATCAAAAATTATTCCTAGGGCTTTAGTAGTGATTACTGTGTATTTACATTTAATAGGGCTTTTTGAATAAGTATATGTCATATGTTTACATTTTTTTTATATTGATAAGCAAATCGTTTTTTTTTGGACCACTTGTAAATTCTGTCTATTTCTTTCTGTAGAGTAAAGCAGTCATCAACGGTTTTTATTTCCTTATACAATTTCATATCGTCAGCAAATAAGAGAACTTTAATATGTCATTTTTTTTAACATGACAAAATTCAAATAAATTCAAAATGTGATAGCTGTTGATTTTACCATTTAACTGAACTTTGAATCATCAAAAAATATTAAATTTTAGCGGAATTATTAAACAATTTGTCCTATCAATCAATAATACGTTTATGAAATATATCTCCAGAGGAACTTAACTTGGAAAAAAAATTCAGGCATCTTCGAGGCGTAATATCTCGAAAACTACTAATTCTACGTAAAAAATGATAAGGACCATTTTTATAGGTAATTATCTTCATTTTTTATTTCAAGAAGAAAATTGTAAATGGCATATTTCGGCAGATATTTCCGAGAAACTAATTTTTTGATCATTTGGGGTGATTTTTCGGTACGCTCGCTGCACCAAGGCTGGCCGAGAACAGTGTTACAATTTTTTGCCTAAAATTAATTCCCAAAGGTACACAATCCGCCTAAAAATCAAGGTCTTATATACTTGTACTAGTGAGGAATGTCTCCACGAGATACGTACGATATAGTTTGGAGATAGGGACTGATCTATAAGCTAGCTAGAGAAATTCCCTGCCGGAAAACAGTCAACCTAATCGACGATATGCTCCGAAATAGACTCTTTCAGGTAAAACTGGGAGAGAAAGAAAGCAAAAAAATGTAACTTAATAACGGATTGCCACAAGGTTCTGTCTTAGCTCCATTGCTGTCTAATTTATATATCGCTGATATGCTTGCTACTTCAGCTAGAAAATTTGGATATGCGGATGATTGGGCGATAGCTACAAGACATAAAACGGTTGCAACCGAGCGCGGTGAAGACGGAAGTTAGTTGTTTCCATCTTAATAATAAATTAGCAAACCAAGAACTTAAAATAAGGTTTGAAGGTAACTGGCTCTCCCACAACAACACTCCAAAATATTTAGGCATTACACTAGATAGGACCTTGTCCTTTAAGAAGCACCTCATACAAACTGCAGCTAAGCTCAACACTCGGAATAATATCCTCCATAAAGTATGCGGCACCACGTGGGGATCATCCGCGAGTACCTTGCGCTCCTCTGCGCTGGGTTTGGTTTACTCTACTGCTAAGTACTGTGCCCCGGTGTGGCTCAATAGTTCTCACACAGGAAAGGTGGACGTCCAATTAAACAATACAATGCGTATTATATCAGGAATAATAAAATAAATCAACTCCCACCCAATGGCTTCCTATTCTAAGTAATATTCCTCCACCACATATACGCAGGCAGTATGCACTTTTTAGAGAATACACTAAAATTACTAACATGCCGCAACTGCCGATACATTTGGATGTCCATGACCTGGATAGAAACAGGCTTCGCTCAAGACGTCCAACATTAACAACCGCAAGCAGCTTACATCGGGACGGTTTTAAATTAACGTCATGGAGTCATGGAGTAGGCAATGGGAATCAAAGTTGCCAGACCACGCCGGGAATATGCCTGCTATAATTCAAATCCCTCCAGGTTTTGACATGCCACGTAAAACATGGTCTGCTTTGAACCGGATAAGGACAAATTATGGGAGGTGTGCTGATTCTATGTTTAAATGGGGAAAGTCAGCTTCCCCAGAATGCGACTGCAACACCGGCTGACAAAGTATCCGGCACATAGTAGAAGCATGTCCATTAAGATCCTATTCTGGTCCCTTTGATGATTTCCTGGTAGCTACAGACAGTGTAGTCGAATACATCCGTAATTTAGATGTTTGTTTGTGATACTTGTTATATGTATATTTCTATATTTTAGACTTTGTTAGACTATTATTATTGTTGTACACCTACTTATTTCCCGATCTTTACTTGAACAATGATTATGGTTTCGTGTTTTGTTGTGATGTTTAGCTATACGATAGATAGATAGATCTCCACGAGAGATGGCACAGATTTTTGAACACCCTTTACAAAATATTCTAAATATCAACATTTCATTCGAGAAAATATAAAACTAACTCGAAATACTTATTGTGGAAGAATGTTTATGTATTAAAGATTTTTTATGCCTAAAGCTGGATATCCTTTTAAAGGCGAAATACTTTTTTCAAAGGAAATTTATACCGGTTTTTCTGAGCTTTAAGAAGATTCCTCTAATATAAAGAAATGACTCTCGGGTTCGAATTTATTCAATATTACTGCTAAGATGTCCCTTCAGACAAGTTTTTTTCGTTCTGTAATTTGACGGCATCTCGGGTCTAACCTCATCTGCTTTGAAACAAAGTGAAGCGCTGCGATGAAAGAATCGTGATAAAATTAAAATAGTCTTTTTTTTTACCATATTATTTAAACATCGTCATTTTGTATAATATATAAAGGATAATAATATTCCCAAAAATACTTATCCCATCATAGATCAGTGATGGGATATATCGGGTGCATCTCAAAAGTCTCTCACCCCTATAACTGTTTTATTTTTCCAGATCAAATAAAAAACGAGATTTGGTATGTTAGATACGTAATATACCTAATAAATTAGGATTGATTGACGTATTCAATTGTTTTCGGTCACTTCCTGTTTTACCGGATGTGACTACAACTTTTGATTTTTAAATGGCACCTTCGGTATTTTTTTACTTTATTCAATAGGAAAAGACACTCTGATATATCATAGTCAACTTTTGACATCTTCGCTAAAAAAAAATCGAATTTTAAATTTCAATCTACAGTGCCATAGGTGTGTTAAAAATACTAGTTTTTATCAAAGATGCCTTGGAAAAATAGATTTGATTGTCTAATGTTTTTCGTGTCTTGTCCTGGCCATGCAGTTAAAAGAACAATGACTGGCTCATTAGCATATTTGGGAAAACCATTTTTTTACGAATAATTTGGTACCACACACTTGGTATTTCGAGTCAAATGGTCATTATGAACCGCATATTACAATTTCAAATAAACTATATGCGAAAATGTCAAGAAGTTGATACATAATACTTATGTCATTCTATTCAGAGTGTCATTTTCTATCGAATAAAGTAAAAAAATACCGAGAATGTCTTAAAAATTCAAAAGTTGTAATCATTTTAGTTGAAACAGGAAGTGACCGAAAATTATTGAATACGTCAATCAATCGTAATTTATGTTATATACGAACATACCAAATTTCGTTCAAAAAAAAAGTAAAACAGTTACAAACAGGGGTGAGCCACTTTTGAGAAGCACCCGGTATTGACGCAAAATCATATAAATCAAAATATCTAGGAAAATGTGTGTCTAAGTATTTTTAACTCTATGATCTAAGTGGTAGACAACATTTGAAACATTTTCTTTGATTTTTTTATGTTCTCCATTTTTTATCTACCTCGATACTACCTATACGATAATTTATATTTTTTCAGTGTCTTTTAAAATAAAAGAAATTACAGATTTCAATAACTTCAGACTTGCAATAACTTTTGCAATTATAGTTTGTTCAACGGGATATCTGAGAGTGTCAGTTGTGTCTGTCATTTTAATTCACAAGTTGTCGGACAGACTATAATAACATTTCACTGTTCAGTTGATATTCAAAGGTTTATTATTTTGGCATTACGAGAGATCGGATCTAATCTTAGCCTAAGAGCTGACGACACATTTAGAGAACATGTTTTAGGGAAGCTAGAATAACTAAAAATGTATAGTTTATTAACTGGTGAACCCAGAATCCTAAGTCTGGCTGGGGTGTTGGGGCGAGGGTTGGGGGTGTTTCGCTACTGCGCAACCCATAACATTTGCAAAAAAATAAATCCAAAAAACATTCTTTAGGCAACTTGAAATTTATTTATTCTTAAATTTTAGCATCTATTTAACCTAGAAATAAGTATGCCAGACTTTTTTTTCGGGTTTAAAGTGTAACCCGACCATTCCAAATATGTTTAATTATTATACCTGGAAAACATACTTTAGGCATTCTAAAATTTATACAGCGTGTTTATTAGATAATATTAAAAAATATGTGTTAATTGCCAGACGAATTCAATGGGATTTAATACTTGCCTGACGCGAATAAAGATATTAAATGAGCGCGATAAGAAAGTCTTATGAGTATCTATAAGCGCGAGAAAGATAATTTATTGAGACCCGTCGGCAGCCGATGCGGCTGATGTAACAGCATTTTGGAGTCGTAAAAATTAAAAAAAAACTAACTAATATTGAATAAATAAAAATAAACATTTTTTAATCAAAATGTATGATTTAAATCCTTTCTATAAGAAGACATTTTAATTTAAGTATTTTGTATCTGAAAGAATAAAAAGACGAATAATTATTTAAAAACTAGCATAATATAAAATATATTTTTTTCAAACGTCACAAAAGTATAATTATTATTATACTTTTGTGACATATTATATTATTATTAATTTTTGCGACCTGATTGACAATATAAAAAAGTCATTTTAAGGCCTAAGCATAAAAGTAAAGCACTTTTACTTACTTTTGAATCTATTTAGAAAGATTAACAATGGTAGTACTTTAATAAAATTCCAGAATACATACTTTTTTTAGCACTGTACATGGTACCCTTTTGTCGGGACTACGTTTTCTGAAAAAACCACTTCTTTAAATTTTAAACCATGTTGTTGGCGCACTTTTAAAAATTCTTTGCATTTTTGTAGTCTGCTTTTATCAAAAACAATAACTTTGTCACTAGTAACTTTTTTACAAACTACACAACTTAAATGTTTTTTATTCATTCTGATTTAGTAGTTAGTAGTGAAATTAGTAGTTACCAAAATATTTATTCGCAGTAATTATTCTAAACTATTTACACTATGCACATCAATATTTAATTAATGAATACATATTTGTACATGGTAACTTAATTCCAACAAAATAATCTCTGAACTAAAAGCCTGAAAATAATTGAAATGAAACCGAAAAAAAAATGTTTTTATGAAAATTTGAAGTACTCCAAAATACTGTTACGTCAGCCGCATCGACTGCAGACAGGTCTCAATAAACTATCTTTCTTGCGCTTATAGATACTCATAAGACTTTTTTGTCGCGCTCATTTAAAATCTTTATTCGCGTCAGGCAAGTATTAAAACCCGTTGAATTCGTCTGACAATTAACACATATTTTTTAATATCATCTAATAAACACGCTGTAAAAATTATAGAATGCCTAAAGTATGTTTTCCAGGTATAATAATTAAACATATTTGGAATGGTCGGTTTACACTTTAAACCCGAAAAAAAAGTCTGGCATACTTATTTCTAGGTTAAATAGATGCTAAAATTTAAGAATAAACAAATATCAAGTTGCCTAAAGAATGTTTTTTGGATTTATTTTTTTGCAAATGTTATGGGTTGCGCATTAGCGAAATACCCCCAACCCCCCAACCCCCCAGCCAGACTTAGGATTCTGGGTTGACAAGTTATTAAACTTTATTTTTTTGTTATTCTTACTTACCTAAAATATGTTCTCTAAATATGTCGCCAGCTCTCCAGCTATGTGTTATTGTACTGTATGTGATTGAAATTAATAGCGTATTATCTATTGTTATTCAATTAATATATGTAATAAGTTATCCTAATAATTGAATATGTGTTTGGTAAGATATGGAATACTTATACCGAGTGCGTCTCAAAAGTGGCTCACCCCCTATAACTTTTTTAATTTTTCAGATAAAACAACGAGATTTGGTATGTTAGTATATGACATAAATTATCATTGATTGACATATTCAATTGTTTTCTGTAACTTCCTGTTTCACCGGAAATGATTACAACTTATGATTTTTAGATGGCACCCACGGTATTATTTTAGTTTATTCCATAGAAAATGACACTTTTAGTAGAATGGCATATCATATGTCAACTTTTGACATTTTCGCATATGGTTTATTTGAAATTGTAACATGCGGTTCATAACGACAATTTGACTAGAAATACCAAGTGAGTGGTATCAAATTATTCGTAAAAAATGCCTTTTCCAAATATGCTAATGAGCCAGCCTCGTTCCATTTGAAAAAATTGAGATATGCATGATTAAAAATACGATTTGATCATCTTTTAGCCGGCCAGGACAAGACACTAAAAACATTAGACGATCAAATCTATTTTTCCAAGGCTCCTTGATTAAAAATTAGTGTTTTCACTAATTAGTCATGGCACTCTAGATTGAAATTTAAAATACAATTTGTTTTTGAGCGCATATGTCAAAAGTTGACGTATGATATGTCATTTGATTGAAAGTGTCATTTTCTATTGAATACATTAAAAAAATACCGAGGATGCCATATAAAAATCAAAAGTTGCAGTCATTTCCGGTGAAACAGGCAGTTTCACCAAAAACAATTGAATACGTCAATCAATCCTAATTTATGTCATATACTAACATACCAAATCTCATTTTTTTTCTGAAAAAATAAAAAAGTTATAGGGGTGAGCCACTTTTGAGACGCATTCGGTACCAATTAAACTTTTAGTTAGTCGTAGTCGAGGGCTAATGTCAGGAAATAAATAAATAAATTATTCCCTGACATTGTCATTCGTTTTGACAATTTAGTTTTGTATTAGGAGTTTTTGGTTTAAATGAATTGTGTGTTGTGATACTTTAAGCTTAAAAATGTTTACTAGCAGACCTTGCAGTTGAACATTGTTCTTTTTAGAACCTCTTTTAGTGCGAAGTGTAAAAGATAGCTTAATAGCTGTAAAAAACTCATCGCAACTTTATTAGAATATTTTAAACGGGAAAGCAGTAGTAACGTACATATTAAAATAACGTTATTATTAATAATTTCGATTTGTAATTAAAAAGTTTCGTTTTTGACTGAAGGAATATTATTTTTAGAATGTTATGGGGTGTATAGCATTAGATAAATTACTAGTATGTTAAACCAATAACTTATTTTAAGTATTATTTTGTACCATACAAGATGAACTCCCATACAGATGATTCCTACCATATGATCGAAAGTTAGCATCCAGTTGACTTGGAAATGAATATCGTTGACATTACTCATATTATTTTAGAAATAAAATGATAGCGATCTTCATTTCATAGCCATCGCTGACGCTGTTTTTTTTTTCGATCATGTTGTATAAAGCTCCAATATCAAATTTTCTATTTCATATTAGGTGGCCAATGGCAATTCGTATAAAAAAAATATTGTTTGTACAATGATAGGGTAATTCAAATATATTATTAGATAAAATTTGTAGTTCGCTGAATGGAATGCTAGAAATATATATTTTTTGTACAATGGACTTATTCTAAAATTTGTAATCAAATTTAATTTTTATTTTATTAAAAATACCGCGTAATTTCAGAATGTGTACTGGGTGGTTTTTGAAGTAGGTTCAAATTATTTAACTAATTTAATTTTTTAGTTTTTAAAAATGGCTAAATTTGATTGGAATAAAAACTAAAATAAAGGGAATCCTACAATAACATCACTCATCTATTAAAAGAACTATTTCTAATTAAATAGAATGACAAAGATACTACCCAACAAATAAAATAAATAATCAATTGGTCCTGTTGTTCTATAGATCTAATTTTAATGGAAATATAAACGTCAGCCTTGTATCACTTAATAATGTCTTTTCGAATATTCTGAGATGGTCCTTGCATAATTGCAGAATGTCTTTTAAGTATAACTTTTCGCCTGATAACGAGCTGGGAATACGAAACTTTTGAGTTTGATATGAATTGATAATTCGAAAGTTTGTGCTAACTAATGCTACTTGAAATATTTCGGAATTGTGGTCTTCGTGGCATAAAACGCAATAATAAACTTATAAGTAAAGTTTTTAGAGTAATATTACAAAAAGTAATTAGTAGTTGTAGTTAACTAATTAATTGTAAATTGGTATTATAAATCAATAAGCCAAGATTTTTTCTACGTAAAACTGTTTTAAACTACGTAAACAAAGTTAGTAAAACAGTTTTCTACGTAAAACTGTTTTACTAACTGTTTTAAATATACATATCGTTGGCTTTATAACGAAAAGGCGTATCTCGATTTTTGGCAATTTCGGGATATCAACTTTATAAGATGCCCAATGGGTCATTTTTTAACATGGAAAGTTCGCCGTATCTCAATATAATACCTTATTAATTAGGTAATAACGTATTCATTGGTAATAACGATGATATAAATATGGATAAGCAATTATTATTTTAGTAATAAAATTGTATGATCTATTATACCATTTTGATTTCGGGTGCGTCTCAAAAGTGGCTCACCCCTATAACATTTTTATTTTTTTAGATAAAAAAACGAGATTTTGTATGTTAGTATACAGGCATCGTCGAACGGGACATAGGAAATCCCATGTAAATTTTAATGGGTTCAATTATTGGCTTCAGTAATTATTTTAGAGAATAATTCTATTTAGGTTTATTGAAGAGCACTAAAACCCACATTCAAAAGAATAACTTTAGATATTTTTGATTAGCCCGTTTACGAGTTATCGCCGATTTCTTTTTAAATATTTCTCCTTTCTTATGGCCCTGTCTTTACTTATGAGCACCAGTCAAGGTAAAAGATAACTGTCAAACAAAGTTGTCATTTCAGAAATTTACCTATTTAGTGCTTTATTAATATTATTAAAAACTCATACCTACATCGAAAATATTAGCCATGAATTACACTACCGAAGAAAAAGTATTGATGATTAAATGGTAGTATCAAGGAAATAGTTATCAAAAGGTGTCGGACATGTTTGCTGCTCTGTATCCGAATAGACCGATACCTGGAAAATCTACAATCGCAAGGAATATCCAGAGATTTGAGACCGAAGGTACATACATATACATACATACATACATACATACAAAGAAGGTACCGAAGAGAAGAGACCGAAGGTACTCTAATAAATAAATGCAAATGTGAAGCAAGGCAAGATCAAAGAGAAGATGCAAGAAATTATACTGCATTATACGACTTGGAAGTTTTATTGTGCCTGGAAGAGAATGATGGAAAGATCAGCACAAGGAAACTTGAGGATGAAATAGGAACGATCACACTACAGCGTTTCGAATTTTGAAACGACATAAATACTATTCCTTCAAATATGAAAAGCACCAAGACTACGAGATGGGGACGAAATACGGCGGCAGGCGTTTTGTTTTGATATGATGGAAAGAGCAAACACGGATAGGGAATTTTTAAAAAACATATGTTTCACTGACGAATGCACGTTTACCTTAAATAATGAACCCAATGTTCAAAATTATCGATACTGGAACAAAGAAAATCAACACAGGTTTGTCGAAACAAGGACGCAATGTCCACAGAAAGTAAATGTTTGGGCAGGGATATTCGGACACAATATTATCCGGCCATTATTTCTTACGCGAAATTTAAATGCAGAATATTATTTGGAACTACTCGAAAATCATATTTTACCTGCTTTACATGATGCCCCTAGGGAAAATTAGGAAGTTTGATACCAAATGGATGGTTGCCCGGCACATAGTACCCTGGCCCGTCGGGAATATTTAGACAATAGTTTTAACGGAAACGTAATTGGCCTAAATCATACAGTAAATTGGTTTGGTTTTCAAATAATTTCTTTCTTTGGGGCAATTTAAAAAACAGGATATACAAGGATAAAAAATACCCAAATCTAGACGAGTTAAAAAATGCTATTTCTGCTGAATGCAATAGAATTTCAGTTTACCAACGAGCGAATGTAAGAAGAGAATTTTATGATCGCCTGGGTTATTTCTAGCAGTCGATGGAGGAATATTTGAACATCTTAAATCCTAAAGTTCTAACAATTTAATAGTACCTAAATTAATAAGTTATTGAATATTCTAATAATACTATAATTAACCTTGTAATTGCTACTTTATTTTACTTTAATTCATATTAATTTGTTTTTATAAATACATCTTTAAGATTTCCGATGTAGGAATGAGTTTTCAATAATAATAAAGCACTAAATAGGTAAATTTCTGAAATGACAACTTCATTTGACAGTTATCTTTTACCTTGACTGGTGACCGTCCGACGATGCAACACCCGGTATGACACAAATTAGGATTGATTTACATATTCGATTGTTTTTGGTCACTTCCTGTTTCACCGGAAATGACTACAATTTTTGATTTTTAAATGGCACCCACAGTATTTTTTTGTTTAATTTGATAGAAAATTACACCCTGAGTAAAATGGCATACCATATGTCAACTTTTGACATTTTCTTTTATTGTTTATTTGAAATTGTAACATGCGGATCATAACGACAATTTGACTCGAAATGCCGAATTCATAATTTGGAAAAAAATCCTTTTCCAAATATGTTAATGAGCCACTATCGTTCCATTTGAAAAAAAGTGGAATGATTAAAAATACGATTTGGGCTTCTTTTGACCGGCCAGGTCAAGAGACGAAAAACACTAGTCGATCAAATCTATTTTACCAAGACTGCTTGATTAAAAACTAGTGTTTTTAACACAGCCATGGCACTCTAGATTGAAATTTAAAATACAATTTTTTTAAAGCGAAAGTCTAAAAAGTTGACATGTCTATTCAGAGGGACATTTTCTATCGAATAAATTAAAAAATACCGAGAGTACCCTTTAAAAATCAAAAGTTGTAGTCATTTCCGATGAAACAGGAAGTGACCAAAAGCAATTGAATACGTCAATCAATCCTAATTTGTATCATATACTAGCATACCAAATCTCGTTTTTTTAAAAAGTTATAGGGGTGAGCCACTTTTGAGACGCACCCGGTATACTTTTTATATTATTCATTCTGCTCCATAGATCACTCTCCTTATAGAAGCATTTTTTGTTAACCTTATTTTCAACATGTCTGGTCTTAATTTACAATTGTCAAATTAATGTCAAATATAAAAAATGTACAATATTCACTAATCACTTATTTTGGTAAGTATTTTTGGTTGTAATCCACACGAAAAAAAAAATTAATTTGTAACATATAAACAAATTTATTAACAATCAAAACACTTATCATTTTAGGGGTTTATCTCTCCCCGATATCACTAGCAAAAAAAGAAAAAGAATATAATTATTTCATATTATAGCTAAACAGATTTAACCTAAAATTTAATATAAATAACCAGACCTTTGCAGATATACTTTTCAACTAATTTATTTTGTGCTTCATTTCTTTTTTGTTACACCGAATATTCAAATGCTTTGAACAAACAGTACACACGGCTCGTTTTTGTCCTCCTTAAAGGTTTCTCCATAATAAAACAAAAATACACTTTTGCCACGCAATATGGGATAAATATTCCCTAAATATAGTTTTTGTTGGAAGTAGAAATGATTAATTACCACAAAATTAATATATTTTTTATACTGAGTAAGGACGAAAACGTTGCACAAACCGTAATTTTCTTATTTTATTGAATACATTTTGAATTGGGATTAAAAATATGGGGGATCACCTAAACATTTTTTATTAAAAATAAATCAATGTCACTTTAACCGGTTAAGGTGAACCTAAATGATTAATTTTAAATAAGTCTATGTATATTCTTCCATATTTACATAAAGTCTAATACAACTTTTACATAAATTCCACCAACGGAAAAACTTTACATATATTACATACGCAGAAGAATTGTGTCAGATTTCGACATATTTGAGTCTAGAAACATATTTTACTTTAAAATAATCCGATTTTCACACAAATTTTTTTTAAAAAAATTTTTCATTATTTTTTACCCGAAAAAATTAAGTGATATTTGCCAAAACCTCCTCTCTCTACAATGTGAGATTTGGCTTGCCCCCTCCTTCCCCTTTTGATATCCTCGCGTAATTAATTAACGCCCCCTATGTCGCTTTCGTCCTCATTCATCATTCGATAGCACGGAGCTGAACGGTTCAGTTTCTGTCATGTCCGTTTGCCAAAGTGAACTGAACGGATCTAGTCAATTGACTACTACTCAAATGATTTATATTACTCTTCTGTCCGCGCAAATGACCAACCAATTTCTGGTTCATTTTGCATAATTTCTGTCAATTGTCAAAGTTTATAGGGTATATTAGCTAATTTGATCGGGTTATGACAGGAAAAGGCACAATCAAAACGGCTATAGTCTGTCTAACGTGAGGAACATTAAAATAACTATTGGTTTTTCTCATGTTAATTCATAGGTAAATTGCTTAGCTGTGATTTTTAGAATTTTGTCTGTCCAAGTTGAAAAATGATTCGTTGGACAGACATATTAGAATTTTTTTTTATTAATAATTTTATTTAATAATAAATGTATTACTACTGGGTGTTTCTCAAAAATGGCTCACCCCTATAATTTTTTATTTTTCCATATAAAAAAAACAAGATTTGGTACGTTAGTATACAGGGTGTCCCGGGCTGAGCGTGCATTAGAAGTTTCTAGAGAACAACAGTATCTAGATCGGAGATTTTTTGCACATCATTGTTTTACAACGAGATCTATCGATTAAAACTATTTTCGCGGCACTTAATATGGCGGCACTTCCGGATATACCGGAAGTTGGCAGCAACTTTCTTATTTTAAATGGGTGCCTCCATTTTTTATTACTTACTTAAATTATCTGTCAAATTCTCTGAATATTTATGCTAAATACTCTATACCTAACATTAACCGTTTTTGAGAAAAAAAATATTTAAAATTTTTGGACGAAAAAAACTACCTGTCAAAAAAAATTGTATAGCTTAAAAGTCAAATTTAGTGATTACCACATTATGACTTATATTTAGTTTGGACATGTGGCTATATATTTCAAAAATTAAAATGTTCAAATGTCATATAATAATGGCGGCAGCTGTCATGGAACTGAGCGATTAAAAAATTATCATAAATCATTTCTTTCAAATGGAAACCCACTTTTTTATTTCACTAATGAAAAGGTTTTTCAATTCGTTACTTTTTAATTGTACATGTTCCTATAGCTAAAATAAATCGTTTTTAAGTTATTTAAGATTTAATTTGAAAACGTATATTTTTCTTGATTTTTTCTAGCTTCGTTTGACATTAAGTGTCAAACGGTCAGACAATTTATTTCCATCTGTCAGAAACCGAATTATTCGGATTACCTTAAGAGTTAGTTACCAATTACCTTAAGAGTTTAAAAAGTGTATTTATAAAAATATATCCCGTATTTTCGCTCTTTAGTGATATCTAATCAACTTTAGACAATATTAATAATATTCCGTATGATCGAAAAAAAACAGCGCGAAGTTGGCTCGGAAATCATGCTGCTTTTTGAACAAAGCGTCACAATATGACATGGCCAGATTTATTGTTTTACATTAATTGACGTTTAAAGTCATATATAGGCTACTGGTTAAAATCAAGAGAAATAGAGGCTTTAAAACTAAATCTTAAATAACTTAAAAACGATATATTTTAGGTATAGGAACATGTATAATCAAAAAGTAAAGAATTGAAAAGCCTTTTCACTAGTGAAATAAAAAAGTGGGTTTCCATTTGAAAAAAATGATTTATGATAAATTTTTAATCGCTCAATTCTATGACAGCTGCGGCCATTATTATATGACATTCGAACAATTTTATTTAATTTTTTAAATAGATAGCCACATGTTTTCTCTTTATGGCACAGTGGCTGTCGTAATCACTCAATTTGTCGTTTGAGGGTATACACATATTTTTGACAGGCAGTTTTTTTCGTTCAAAAATTTTAAATATTTTTTTTCTCAAAAACGGTCAATGTTAGATATAGAGTGTTTAATATCAAAATTCATAAAATTTTACAGAGAATTTAAGTATATAATAAAAAATGGGGGCACCATTTTAAAATAAGAAAGTTACTGTCACCTTCCGGTATTTCCGGAAGTGCCGCCATATTGAAAATATTTTTAATCGATAGATCTCGTTGTGAAACTATGATGTGCAAAAAATCTCCGAGCTAGATGTTTTAGTTCTCTAGAAACTTTTAATGCACGCTCAGCCTGGGACACCCTGTATGCCATAAATCAGGATTGATTGACGTATTCGATTGTTCTCGGTCACTTTCTGTTTCGCCGAAAATTAGCGGAGGGTGCCATGTATTATTTTCCAACAAGAAATAAAAAGTAACAAAGAAAAAAAATTGATATATCAGTGAAAAAAATTAGCAGTCATGCGCTTGGAATTTGTAATTATACTCCACTACGCCGTTGTTTTACAAAATAGTGTCAACTCTAAATAAATATAGAGTACAATGTAATTTAAAATTCTTCGCTAGGGATCATATTCGGTTAAACCGGAAGAGATATACAAACACTCAGATGCAAAAAAGGCAATGGGAAACTTTTGCGTCAAGTTTAAAGAGTTACTTTTTTTACTTTTAGCCCTATTTTTTGATTTTTTTAGCAAACTGTATATAATTATATTAACTTTATTTCGTAAACTCAGTTTTTTATAAACTTTAGTATTTGGCTTAATATACAAGGTTAATTGAAGGGTTGTTTTTGACCCTAATTTTAAAACACCCTGTGTAGTAATTTTGTGAGTAATTTTTCCTAAAACATTATTTTTCGATCCGAACCATGTCTCCTGCGCATTTTGTTTTTTGACTCATGTCAACAAATGCCTTGGTTAATTTTAAGAGCAAAATGAACAAAAAAAATTAAACTTGACCAAAACTTTTTCCGTTGCGCTTTTTTGCATCTGAGTGTATTTTTTTCTATAAAAATGTATTTTTTAAACCCGAATTTCAAATTTGTTCGCTAAACGATAATGGATCATCGATCTGCGTAATAATCTTTTCCCAGTTAAAATATTTATTTACAACCACTTTTAATAAACACGCCTTTAAAATTAAGAAAGATGATATATTATTTTATGAAAATACATAAAACAAATAGAGGAACTAAAAGAAACAGAAAAGTAGAATATAGATCTCGACAGCGGGTTGAAACAGCTGCACAAACAAGACTAACCCCGAAGAAAGTATTAAATTTAACATTTTTCGATCAAGTTTTTTGACTTTTAAATTAGGGGAAATCGAGACAGTCGAAACAGTTTTCTCTGCGGAATGAACCGATAGTTTTCTTTGCATATCTGTATCGTGGTATCGTATGCAATCAGTCTTCTCCGAACTCCCGTACCGATAACACCCCAAAGTTTGGGTAATAAATGCCAAATTGCATAGTTTACCGAGTAGCAATGAGAGCCTTGAGAAATTTGGTTTAAATTAGATTTAAATCGTACGTTGTGATATAAAACAGTTTTTTAAAATACTTAAGTGATTTTAGAACCTTTTATAGTGATCAAAGTATTTACATTTAAAGACTTATCATTAAACTCGTTTAAAGAAATGATAACCAATATTTTGGGATTCCAACTAAAGGTATATTGTGTGCTTGAATATCGGTATATTATTTGCATATTTTTATAAAAATCTGACATGTTGAAATACATGTCTATATAAAATTTATTTAATAATATAACAAAAATAAGTTATTTATGTTTATTTTAAAGATACTCTCGCTTAATTTTTTGGATTTTTTTTAATCTCTTTTGTACAAAATTACTCTAAAATACTTTTTCTGTAAGTTATTATTATTAGTTCGTTATTTTACTGCATCTAGAACATTTATTGTTTCGTCCAAAAGCAATATAATCATCAAAATCTATAATTACACTAGCTAAATAATTTATTATAGCAAAATACTTTAGAAATTTTCACCAAATATTAGAATAAAGTTGTTATATTCATCTCTATTATTTTTAGTGTTCATTTGCATGCAATTGTGTCTATTTTTGCATATTATTTAATTAATTGAAATTTAATGCTTGGCATTAAGAATTTTATTTTATATTTTGACGTGCCATACATATTATTATTTATTCTATTACATTACCTAATTAAACCACGTGATATAAAAATAAAAAAAAAAAGTTTAAAAAACTAGATTTAGAGGATGACATTTTATTGGAATAAAAAAATAAAAAAAATTAATAAAAATTAAAATAACTAAATATGTAGGTCTCATACCTTATTAAATTGTGTTGCAATTGTTTATTCTGCGTTGTTTATTCTCTTTGATTTAGTGATTGATCAACGTTTCGACAAATATGGTGTTTTCTAAAGGAATTTAAAAATAAAACGAATTCAAACTTACTTGTTTTTCCTGTGTGTATTTCCGTATGTAAGAAGAGTACAGGGTGTCCCATTTTGGTTGAAATCATACGGTATCTCCACTATTAGTGAATATAGAAAGATGCGGTTTGCACAAACCTGTCTCACTTTTTTGTCAAACGAAAGATACTGTAAACAAAATTTTCACAGCCCTCTTCGTTTCTGAGCTACAGGGTCCTTTTGAAAATTTTACAATTTGGGACACCCCCCGTATCTATGTTACTGCGAAAGGTATCGAGAAGGTAAAAACTGTTTATTGTAGAACTTTTTACGGAGAATACAGTGGCGTAGTCTGTTATTCTACGAAAATAATATTTTCGAAGATATGAACTAAAGATATGTTTTCTTAAATGGAACACCCTGTATATTTATAAATTATATGATTTGGCTTGCCATAACCTTCTCAAAAATATATATCACTCTATATTTATTTTCACTATTTACTGCAATATTTAGAAGTTTTTATTAAAAAATCATATTTATTATTTTTTTTTTCAGGCCATGACTTTGGCCATGATTGATAATAAAAGAAAATAAAGAATTATTAACAATATACCGCTGTCTATCTCTTGTTTTATTTTAGGGGCCACTAATAAATTTTTTCTATAAATATTAGGAAAACTTAACTCTCTACCGCTATTTGTAACTCTTAGAAGTTATCGAGCCGAAACTTTTAGATATGTTTAAGCTTATATACGTGAAATATACTTTCAGCAAGATGGGGCTGAATTTTGTTAAATTATAATTTCTCAAATCAATGAATTGGAACCAATGCAATGGATCCATAATATGATGGCTTCCCTGATTTCTGGATTTGTCCGTTCTCGATTTCTGATTTTCAAAATATGAAACATTTCGTGGCAACTACAACAATGTCGAACACCTGGAAAATGTTTTAATAATGCAAGCTTTTAGATATATGCAAACCCATCCCGTTCTAAAGAAAAAAAGGTATATTCAGAAATTCAGTGGTAACAGTTCAAAAGTAAAATATATCTATGCCAAATAAAATTTTAATGTGTGTATGACTATTTTAGTAAATACCATTTTGATTTTTATGTTATTTATCAAGGCCTACTAATAAAAAAATGATATATTTTAAATATTGAAGTAAATAGTGAAAATAAATATAGAGTGATATATATTTTTGAGAAGCTCATAGAAAGACGGATCATATGATTTATAAATATACATGTGTTCTATTTGAAAAAACATAACTTTAGTTCATATTTTCAAAAATATTTTTTCCGTAAAAAAATAGACTACGCCACTGTATTCTACGTAAAAAGTTCTACAAGAATCAATTTTCACCTTCTGGATATCATCCACAATAACGGAGATACTGGGGCTGTCCCAAATTGCAAAATTTTCGAAAAGACCCTGTAGCTCAGAAACGAAGAGGGCTATGAAAATTTTGTTTACAGCATCTTTCGTTTGACAAAAAAGTGGGACAGGTTTGTGCAAACCGCATCCTCCTATCTTTACTAATAACCGAGATACCGTATGATTTCAACCAAAATGGGACACCCTGTACAATGCGTTTATAATGTACTGAACAAAGAGAGAACAGTAAACATGTTGCCAAATGTGAAATAAACCGAGAAAGTGTGCACATTACTAAAACACGTGGAAGGGGATATAGCAGATTTTTCGCAGTTGACCGGTCGACCCAATCAGTACCTCTGTCAGTACTTAAAGTTCTCGGGAAAGGTGTACATCATGCGTTCAGCTCCACGATTTAATTACGTCTCGTGATATGTTATTTGTTTATTTATTAACGAGTCGTTGTAATTTTCCCTATAGCTTGAAAAATTTTAAGTGCAGGCTAGAAACACTTGCATTTTTGGTAAAATTAAGTGGAATTGAGTTGGTGTTCGACAGTGGTCACGCTATTAGAACTCTGAATTCAAAAATCGATATCTCGAAATCTATTAGAAATAATTGATTGTAGTTTTTTCAGAAACTTTTTTAATATTTCTGCTGTGTTTTCTTCGTAGACGGTATGTGAAAATCTTTATCAATAAAAAAAATTACACGATTAGTGAAAATTTCTATACTATGGATTGGTTGTTTACAATTTTTGAATGGAGAAAAACAATCTTATCGATTTTTTCTTATGTAAACATATTGTAAAAGATCCGATCTTCAAAATAAAAAAAAGTTTCAATATCTGAAGTGGTTCTTGAGTTATGGCGTGTTATGTGTTAAAAAGTTGAGTTTTTAAATTATCGCGATTACTGACGTTTTCTCGTTATAAAAAAATGACACCCTGACAATATCCTTATAATTCCATTTCAGATGCTCATGTTTAATGATTTTATCTAGTTATCTTTTCGAAAAAAAGTATTTTAAAAATAAGCGGTTTGCGATCGTGATTTTACTTTACTTGATAGGGAAAGGCGTACCGCGCGGCAACGCCGCAACAGCACACCGTCGCATTTCTCAGTATACCACAAAATCATACATTCTGCAAAAAATATCTAAAAATAGATAAATCAGTAAATATTTTAAAAAATAACAAATTAGCAATGACATGTCGTTAAATTACTGTTACGTTTTTCGTCGGTTCCGTGTGGATAGAAAGTCACAATTTATTTAAACACTATTTATTTAACACTAATTAACAAAACTAATAACGATAAACGACTTATAGAACTATTTACAAACGATTTATAACTAAGAATTTATTTTGAATTTTAGCGCGTCAACTGTATATTTATAACTGCCCTCTATAGGCCACTGCCGCCGGCTTTTATACCGACAGGTAAAAGAAATCTAGAATAGTCCAAAGATCGTTAGGCGCATAGAGAAGGTTTTCGAATGTTCTCGTATGTACGCGTCCATTCTAGTGGGTCTCGATTCTTCTCGAACGAATGAGTCATTGCGGTGTCTATGCGATGTTAAGGTCATCCGAGGGCGGGCCATATTGTGAGGTTAGGTCGAGTCCACACCGGCTCGCAACACTGCCCCCTTCTTAGGCACATGCTCGTCCCGAGATTATACGGTGAATGAAGGTATTTGCAAAGCTGGCCCCTGGTACATTGCGAAGTCTGGTAGAAATAGCAGTCTACAGTTTTCTCTCCCGATCTCAGCTTTGGGTTGTAGCAGCAAACGAGGATCTCGATTCCCGTAAATCTGAACAAGACTTCAATCATGTTCCGGATTGTACGCCAACTCAAACCATCGAGTCCACACGCCAGCTTCGGAATGGCTAATCGTGCAATGTTGTTGTTTAGCAGGGCTTCTCTCAGTTCAATCAGGGTCTTCCATAGATTGAGATAAGTCGGCTTACTCGGGGACCATTCCTTGGTGACCAGGTAGAAGATGTGCCTTGCTTGACCATGTGCATTGTCGGTTAGCCTCAAGACGCTTCCAACCTCTGGATCCTGTCGGCGTAGTTCTCCGACACGCCCAAACTTCTCATTGAACGTCGCAGCGATTCCTCTGGACATCCGCAAATCTCGAGCCACACAATGAGCGAGCGAATAATCAGGAGGCACGGAAAAGAGGTCTCGTTGATCTTCTTTGGTTACACCATAGCGAGCCTTCTCACTGCTGTTGTATCGGGCCATGAAATCGTCAAAGGACATCTCCGAATCAGGGGGATCAAAGCTGCAGGTTCTCACGGTCCCAGCACGATCTTCTATTTCGCCTTGGTAGGGGCTCAAACGGTTGAAATGGACTACCCTCGGTTTTCCTTTTGGCAATTTTCTGATACGGTATACGACGTCATTAATTCTATCCATGACTTCGTATGGCCCTTCCCACGAGGATTGTAGCTTCGGAGATAACCCACGACGTCTCTGCGGGTTATATAGCCACACCAACTTCCCTGGTTGGTATCCTCCATGCTCAGCTTGAATGTCGTAGTGTTCCTTCATTCGGTCACTAGCACTTTGAATATTTAGGCGGACTCTCTGATGAATGTCGTCCATCCTTTGACGTAGTGTGTGGACATAATCTTCTCCGGCGACTTCTTCTCCCGGTCGGCAACCAAATTTCAGATCACAGGGTAGGCGCACTTCCCGTCCCATAACGATGCTGGCTGGAGTTTGCCCTGTAGATTCTTGGACGGATGAACGGTAGGCCAACAGGAACAGGTGAAGAAATTTGTCCCAGTCTCTTTGGTGGTCAGAGACTACTTTGGCCAGATAACGGTTGATAGTTCTGTTCATGCGTTCAACCATCCCATCGGATTGTGGATGTAGAGCAGTCGTCCTGGTCTTGCGGATGTTCAGGACTTCACAGACGCCTTGGAACAGATTGGACTCAAAGTTTCTTCCCTGATCTGAATGAAGCTCCATGGGAACACCAAACCTGCAGATCCATTCTTTAACAAGGGCATCAGCAATCGTGGACGCTTCTTGATTTGGCAACGCGTAGGCCTCGACCCATTTGCTGAAGTAATCCATTACTACCACAATGTATTTGTTGCCATCGTTCGTCTCCGGGAAAGGACCAGCCACGTCGATCGCTATTCGTTCGAAGGGACTACCAACATTGTACTGGCGCATAGGGGCTTTACCACGCTTTTGTGGCCCATTAATGGCTGCGCAAATGTCACATTTCTTACACCAGGCCCTCACATCTTCTTTGCAGTTCACCCAGTAGAACCGTTCACGCAGCTTGCCAAGTGTCTTGGTAACACCAAGATGTCCTCCGCTGGTTCCATTGTGAACTTCCTCCAAGACTTCTGGGACCCTCTTCTTTGGAATGACGATCTGCCTTCTCTCTTCTTGTCCCTCCGGTCTCTCGATCACACGGCGAAGTAGTCCGTTATCTATTACCAAGGAATTCCACTGGGCCCAGTACGACTTTACGTTCGGCGAATATCTGCAAACTTCTTCCCACGTTGGTCTTTGGCCTGTGTTTTTCCAGTTAATTACTAAACCTAATTCTGGGTCACTGGTTTGGTCATTTGCAAGATCTCCGGGTTGCCAACTATCATTAACCACAGTTGTTCTTAGGAGTTTCACTTCTTTCTCTTCTGCTCAGGAACAATGCTTACAGTCCTTAGCGCACGGTCTTCTGGAAAGTGCGTCGGCATTTCGATGGATTGCCCCAGCTCGATGTTCTGTGTCGAAGTCAAATTCTTGTAATCGTTCAATCCATCTAGCTACCTGCCCTTCAGGATTCTTAAACTGCAACAGCCATTTCAAAGCAGCATGGTCTGTTCTTAACAAGAACTTTCTTCCATAGAGATACTTGTAGAAGTGTTCCACTGCTTTAACCACTGCTAGTAATTCTCGTCTGGTTACACAGTAGTTCCTTTCCGGTTTTGACAAGGTCTTACTAAAATAACCAATGACTTTTTCTTTGACCATCCTGGATCTGAGACAGAACAGCGCCCTAATGCAACATTGCTAGCGTCGGTATCCAATATAAAGTTTCCGTTGCCAAGAGGGTAGCTAAGTATGGGCGCACTAGTCAGGGCCTTCTTCAATTTTCGGAATGCCTCGTCAGAATCTGATTCCCAAGAGAAACGCCTCTCGCCTTCGGTAAGTCTGGTCAATGGTTTTGCGATGGTGGCGAAACCCTGTACATAGCGTCGATAGTATGTGCATAGTCCCAAAAAGCTTCGTAGTTCATGTTTATCTTTAGGTATCGGCCACTCTTCCACTGTCTTGGTCTTCTGTGGATCTACCGCAACTCCTTGGGAGGAGACTATATGGCCCAAGTAGACTATATGGCCCTTTTCTTGACACAGATGACATTTCTTGGGGCTAAGTTTCAAACCAGAACTCCCTAGTCGCTTGAAAACTTCTTCCAAATTCTTCAGATGATGGTCAAAGGATTTCCCAACCACTATGATGTCATCCAGGTACACTAAACAGGTAGTCCAGGATAGTCCCTTTAACACAGACTCCATTAGTCTCTCAAAGGTAGCTGGCGCGTTGCACAATCCAAAAGGCATGACGGTAAATTGCCACAGTCCGGAGCCCACCGAGAACGCTGTCTTCTCTCTGTCTTTCGGCGCCATGTCGACTTGCCAATATCCACTCTTCAGATCTAACGTAGAGAATATCGTTGACCCCGCCAGCGTGTCTAGAGTATCGTCTATCCTCGGCAGGGGATAACTATCCTTCTTGGTAACATTATTGAGCTGCCGATAATCAACACAGAACCTGGTGGTACCGTCTTTCTTCTTTACTAGTACTACCGGCGATGTCCACGGGCTGTTAGATGGTTCGATGACACCCTCTTCTTTCATTTCTCGAAGGATTTTATCAGCTTCTTCACGTTTGGCGAGCGGAAGTCTTCTCGGATTTTGTTTGATTGGTCGTGCATCTCCGGTATCAATTTTGTGTTGTACTAAATTGGTACGACCTCTCTGTCCTGCTTCTCCTTTATCAAACACATCTTGATACTTGATTATCAGGTTTCTCAATTTTCTTCTATTTTCGGGAGATAATCCTTTAACGTTTACTAACTCCTTCACCATTTTGTCCGGAATTTTTGAAGTCGAAACTTTGGAGGCTTCCACGCTTCGAACGACTGAGGAGACCGAACAACAGTACCCTAAGAGGGTTCCCTTCTTCAAGGATACAGAATAATAATTCGTGTTCATTACTCTCACCGGTACAGTTTTCTTCGCTCGTAGCAGGGCTTTTCCAACAGCGATCCCTCGTCCTATTTCGCTGTCATGGTTCCTTGGCTCCAACAGAATAATACTCCCATTATTCATTTTACCTTCTAGGCAACCATCCAAAAATATCTCACAGCGCTCAGGGATCGAAACATCTTCTGCTACCACCACGCGAAGCGTCTCCTCACATTTTCGATGCAGAACCACTTCTTCTTCATTTATTTTCAAAATTCCTTGTTTGAGGTTTAGCTCAAAACCTCTAGTGGTCATGATGTCCATTCCGAGAATAAGTTCATCTTCGATGTCTGCTACTAACACTCGATGATTCAAAACTGGTGCTCCCAATAACAAAATTAAGGTTTACTTCTCCATGGACAGCAGCGGAGCCCCCGTGGCAGTACGTAGTCGCCATTGTGTTGTTTTAACCTTCTTCGATGTTTTAAGAATGTCCGGTCTGATGATAGTTTTCGTCGCACCTGTATCCAACAGCATGGTCCGGAACTCTCCATCAACAAAACCATCCACAAAAATGCTGTTGAATTTGTGTTGTAGCGAGGCGACTTGAGCAGTTTTCGTTGGGGCATGTTGGGTACAGGTCGACGTGTGCCCCTTCATTTCGACCCTTAGTAGTTTTCCGACCTCGACGAAGCCGGTTCTTCGTTCTTCTCCTTACAACGGCTTCGCACGTGTCCCACCTGTCCGCAGTTCCAGCAACGAATCGGTCCCTTCTTGCCCATGTACTGGTCCATTACCTTCCGAACAATCCCTTCCACGGATTCGTCGGAACATTCGTCGATGGCCCGTACTCTTCCTAAAGACCTAGAACTTTGTTTCGCGGCCTCAAATTCTAGGGCACGTGCTAAAGCATCCACCAAGTGCGTTGGGTGGGCTAGGAGAAGTGCTTGTCTTGTCTCGTTATCACGTAAGCCGTCGGAGAATGCCTGTACTGCCAACCGCTCCATAACATTCTCTGGCGTAGCAGGGTACGCAAGGCGAACGAGGCGGGCTACGTCGGCTTCAAACTCCTGCAGAGACTCATTTGACTTTTGAATGCGATTTTTTAGCTGGGAATGATAGACATGTTCCAAATGAGCTTGGCCGTACCTCATTTCTAAATGTCGTACCAATTGCTGATAATCTCCCTGTTCCGATGGTGACAATGTCTGCAGGATATCAGTCGCATCTCCTCGCAGTGCGACAGTCAAAGCGGTAGCCTTTTCAGCGATTGTCCATCCGTTCGCTCTCGCAGCGGCCTCAAACTGGCAAAAATAATTGGCCCAAGCGGTTTTTCCGTCAAACTGTGGAGGCTTAATAACTGACTTTGAGATATACTTATTTTCGACTAGTTTCGGTGCCTCCGATGTTTCTTGACATTTTGGTGAATTGGCCTTTTCTATTTCTTGTTTTAAAATTTCGATTTTTCTGTTAACATCGTCCTCAATCTGTGCTATTTTGTCTTGTGTATCTATTATCTTTTCTTCTAATTCCCTGGAGTTTTCTGTTATCTTGTTGTATAAACTTTGTTCTAAATTCAATATTTTATTATTGAAGCTGGCCTGTATGTCTTTAGAATTTTCTGCGATCTTATCTTCTAAATTAACTTCCAAGTCAGTTATTTTACTATTCAAATTGTTCAAGTTGTCGTCTAATTTTTGAGAATTCTCTGTCATTTTATCATTCAAACTGTCTTCTAATTTTTGAGAGTTTTCCGTCATTTTAGCTTCTAATTTTTGTAGGCACGAGTCAAGGTCACCTTCGAACTCAAAGCAAAATGTGTCCGGATCCTCGCCTTCCTCCCTCAAAACGTCTCTCAGTCTAGTTTGCAAAATGCTTTTCTTTCCATCTGTCTCGCACTCTCTCTCTTCCAATACGGATTTCAGTTCGGACACTTTCAAGTCTTTCAACAATTTCTTCGGAGCCATTGTTAGTCTTTTTATTTTTTTAGTCTATCACACACGCCACACCTGACACCAATTGTTACGTTTTTCGTCGGTTCCGTGTGGATAGAAAGTCACAATTTATTTAAACACTATTTATTTAACACTAATTAACAAAACTAATAACGATAAACGACTTATAGAACTATTTACAAACGATTTATAACTAAGAATTTATTTTGAATTTTAGCGCGTCAACTGTATATTTATAACTGCCCTCTATAGGCCACTGCCGCCGGCTTTTATACCGACAGGTAAAAGAAATCTAGAATAGTCCAAAGATCGTTAGGCGCATAGAGAAGGTTTTCGAATGTTCTCGTATGTACGCGTCCATTCTAGTGGGTCTCGATTCTTCTCGAACAAATGAGTCATTGCGGTGTCTATGCGATGTTAAGGTCATCCGAGGGCGGGCCATATTGTGAGGTTAGGTCGAGTCCACACCGGCTCGCAACATTACGTTAGAATTTTTTATTCTTCATCAATTTTTTAAAAGGTAAAAGCTGTATAAAAGTGGAATATCGATATTCGGCGATATACATTTTTTCAAAGAAACGCAAGGTTTGAAAAATATATATTTAGCTAAAAGTTAAATATACAGGGTGCTACAAATTCCAGGTACGAGCATTGGTATCTCGAAAACCGTAATATGTACGAAGATGGTTAAATATGGGCAAAGTTGCCGCTTTGGGATGTTCACCAAGATGCCATCAAAAAAGATTTAAAAATTTCAAGGATTGTTGAGTTTTTTGGAATAAACGGATTTTTTTGAAAATCAATTTTATTTTTTCCTGTCGTTAGTTTTTAGAAAACCAAAAAACTAATTGCGTATTTTCATAGCCACTTTATTAGGGCTATCTGATAGTATTTTTAGATTTTCAAATTAGCTGATTTATGAGATACGGAGGCCAACTTAATTTTTTTAAATACGGACCTGCATTTTTATTTCAGGTTTTGAAAGAACTCGGTTTCCTGAGTACAATGATATGCCACACTTTATATTTTTTTGTTTCGGACATTTAAACACACATTTAAACATTTTTATTTTTTTTTTAATTTTTGTATTGACCGATTCCTCCTTGAACAGTTTCTGCTTGATATTGTACCATAATTATTGTATTATTTGTAGATGTCTTATTATTGGGTATTATATCTCAGACAATATATTTTCTGAAAAAAATTGCCCTTACGAAGGTAATTCTGAAAGCACAGTGGTAACGGAGATACAGGATTGAATTTGAAACATTTTATCTTAAATATTGTCAGAAGCATACACTTCTAAATTTGGCATATCTATATCAAATTTACTTGTAATAAGACTACCTTCTATAAGTACATTTATATTTTTCTATAGTTTTTTAAAAACTACAAATTTAAATTACCTTGTAGTAGAAACTATGCTATATTTATAATTTTAAATTGAAATATTTAAGCTTTCTAAAGTAATATATTTTTTCTTGTCGGCGACAAAAATAACTTAAATAACAAAAGTCCATATTGTATCAATATTCGCCTACACCCAGAAGATAAAATATATTCATAAAAATTTACATATTTGAATATTCGGTTTCTTGGACTCTAGCCTTTGAAAGTTACTTTATCCAATATCAGGATTTATTTGGTTACTTTTGGATATTTATGAATACACCTACAGGTGACTCTATTTTTAGACATCAAAAGATATTTCCTTTAAATTAAAATAGTCATATTTATGTTGCATCTGGAAGTATTATTACAATTGGTCTTAAGCCAAGTAAAGGGAATAATGAATTTTTAATAAATTTACTTCAATAGCGAAATAAATAATTTATTTGTCATTATTACCGATTTTTTTTTCAGTGATAATAAAATATCTGAACATAATTTAACAAAGCAAAATCTCAATCGTATAATAATTGCTTTTTGTTTATTAAAATTATTCAGAGTTCCTTTTAGTAGTCAGATAGTAAAGATAAAAGTAATAAAAATTCATGCAAAATACAGATTAATTTTATCCCCTAACGCGCTGATCTGGTGTACATAATTTATTTGTTTATTACTTGCTTGTGTCTGAATTAAACAACAAAAAATGCTTTGTCCTATGAAAATGTATTTCGAACTCAATAGCTCGGAGCTCTATCTCAATATTAGTTTATTTTAGTGGAACATAAATCCTATATTATTTTTTTTAGTGTCGGTTTCTGGTTAAAAATAAGGAGTACTTTTCTTTATACGTTCCCAAGTACGATAATAAAATAACTTTTTAGTTTACTTTTAAGTTTCCATTTTCAGAAAATATCTATTTTTTTTTAAACAGAATTATCACTGGTTATTAAAGTTGAACTAATTTAAAAGCTGCATTGAAGTAACATTAGGCATATCATCAGGGTTGTGATCAGGGTTCGGAAAATTACATTTTATTCTTAAAAATTACATTACATGTAGTAATCAGGTAAATTACGTCTTAATTTTTCATCTCAATATAAACTGCGGTTCTCCTTGGAGCCTTCGTTAAAGATTGATACTTTGCCTCCGCTTCGTACAAGAGGCGCCACTCTGCATAGGTGATTTACTCACTAGGAACGAGGCTAAACTATTTTGTCTCAAATTCAAATTTAATTCCAGCTTTATTATTTTTCTGAAATACTTTAACTATTCAAATAAATTTTGAATGGCATCCTAATAAATCAGCAATTCTTAATTTGCAATAATAATAAAATTTAATCGTTCGTAAGACTGCCAGATAAACAGAAGGTCTGTTACTCACTTTTTGTTTATTTTATGGTAGGTCATGGTCAGAGTTGTTTACGAACGGCAACGGTGATCCGACGATCTTGCAGATGCAGCGCATATATGTCAATAGGTACTGCCTGTGGTACTACATGAACGGGATCTGTAGGTGCATTCCAGTCGTCTGTCAGCTGAGAAACTTTCTCGTCGAAACACAACTCTCTTGAGGTCTCCAACCATAAACAAATAAAAATAAAAATTGCTTGATTAATAATATACTCATTATTATTAAAACTTTTTAATACCCAACCTTTTTCTCCAGAAGTAAACCGATTGGTTTTATTGTGCGATTCATTAAAATGCTGAGCCAGCTGAGCCTGTTTGTTTGAGCTATTTTCCCATCGTCCTTCAGCTTCTGTAATGGCCTTGTCCGGATCGACGACATCGGTTGGCGGCGCGTCGAGCAGAAAATGCTGAGAAACCAATAATCTGGAACTTGATCCATGACGTCACACATTTGGTATGTGACCAGCTGTCGAATGGATCGCCTTTATCTTCTGCAGCGGAAAGTAGCGGGAAGCACCGTGGTTTGACCGTGGTACAAGTTGGTTTTCTTTGCTCAGCAATAACAGTTGCCCAAGCTCTAGCCATCTCTCTCTTGGAAAAAACGGTGATGAGGTCATCATAAAACGTACGGCATATTGATCGTCGATTTTTGACTTCGTATTATTTCGTAGAATTTCGTCACGCTTCGTACTCTTCTAGCGGTTCCTGAATTGCGTGCACGCTTTTGTCTTGATCATAGTTTCGTAGATTATTAGTTTACAGGTTTTGTAAATAGATGAAGCTTACGCACTAGACACATCTGCTACGGTTACAGATACGCGAGGCGTTGGCTGCAAAAACGACGATGACATCATCGCCATCTTTGTTTGTTTCGCTAAGTCAGCAGTTTGCCGTTGTTGGACAGCGAATAAATTAATTAATGCTTCTTTTCACTGTACTGTGACTGTAATGTACCTTTAGAATATTCAGAATTCGGCTAGGTACTTGTTGACAGAACATTTTCATTTGAATCTCCTACACATTCTCCTACGACGGTACAATGTCTTCTCTTCAATGCAATGTTTCATTTTGAAGGCACTCAATTCTATTGTTTTATTGTTTATTTGTCCTTTAACGATCACTAATACACAGGAGAAATGATTCCTTTGATAGTCCAAAATCGGGATTGTCTGAAATTGGCACATTTCCTTTATTACATTTCGTCATGTTGCGCAATACTGTTGTAATGTTCAAAAACTTCACATTTCACTATTATTGGGGGCACATTGACGTAATATTAGATACATCCCTCTTCTGATGTTAACTTTATTTTATTTTAACCCTTAAATAAAACAACCAGATAAACCACTTTTATTATTACGTCATACAGCTTGTGCTATTTTAATATTAACTGGTACTCTGATGCGCTCGTACTGGCACGGAGCCGGCGCGTTCGCCATGCCTTGCCCAGGCCTCTCCCGTCGGTGGTAAGCCAGAGCCATCTAGAGCGTCCTTGCGCATGCTGATCTCGCTCGGCCACCCTGTTGTCATGATGTAATTTTTATCATATGTTAACATTTGTATTTTTAAGATATTCTTTAATCACATTCAGTTAATTGCGAACTTACCATAATATACAATGCGATTCATAGGCCCGAGCCCTTCTGCAAAGTTGTAAGAATCACGAGAATGGCCACAAAACCGTGAGTAGTCAAGAATCTCTAGAATAGTGAAGAAATTCACCAAGGCAGAGACAGACGAAAAAATTCATAGTAGTGCATTCGCCAAAATTCACGACAGACCTAATAGGCAAAGAGAGAAAGGGAGTCAAAGTTGTAGTATGTTTACTACCAGGGTATTGAAAACTGAATAGGCATCTAACACTGTTGGGATTGATGGATGAAGTCATGTGCAATAAAAAAATCTCCGAATATCATTTAACAAAACAAAATATCAGTTTTGTAGAGAAATAACAATCGTGTAATTAAAAATTATGTAGAAAAAATTTACTTTAAAGAATTTACCATGAATAAATTCTTATATAAAAGATTAATTAATATTCTAATAAATAATGGTTTCCAACGTGAGATCGATTATCATTAAAGTAATTAAAATAGTAAAAAACAAATTGCTTAGATAAAAGAAAGGAAGAAACTAATGTATCTACTGTTAAAAAATGCAGGTATTAATTTAAATACAAAAGGAAACTGAAAATATAAATGACGAAATCAAAATACATTGTTACTTTTAGGTTGTTATAGACCAAAGCATAAATCTGCGGATTGGATCTAGCCCAAAACCAATCCACAAATTTATGCTCTAGCTTTTAGATCTTCTCTCGCAGCTACAAACTTAATCGGAAAATTAATTTGTTTTTATAGGGTTCATTTTATAGTTTTTGGCTGATTTTGAACCATGATATAATCTAATTATGATTTATGAAAGACTGGAAAAATATTAATGTTCATGTTTAGTTACACGGAGTATTGTAACTAAACGATTATATTTTTACAAATTGTAAGTTTTGGGTTCGTTGAAGGACTATTAAAGCTACAATTTAAAAATATTTTTACAAGATACAGAGTGTCCCAAATAAATAAAAAATATCAAAGTTGTATTTTTTTAAATGGAACACCCTGTATATTATTACACTTTTAGGTTCTAGGATTAAAATCAAGGTAAATTTGATTAAAGTTTATCGCACTTAAACCTTACCGTTTTTGAAATATTTTCAATTTTGTGAAATTGCAGTAAAAATTTTAAAGGTTTATTTCTCGAAGGGTATCAAAGTTTTTAATACTAAATATTTACTAAAGTTTATTTATTAATCAGGTATTGTGTTAAAATAATAAAAATAATACTACCTCATACAGAGTGTCTACAAATTTATTTTAAATAATTTATAGCTTTAAACGGCAATAACTTGTTTAATTTAAATGGAACACCCTATATATTTTAGGAGAATCAGATGCACAATTTAATTGTCTATCAAATTGTATTATGTCATTTTTTACATACCCCTTGTTGCAGAAACTGCACCCTGCAGAAAAAGCACTTTCTAATAATTTAGACCCCATTTATTAATATACCCATGGAATATTGACATTTTAGATTGTTTTTAAAGCAACAAATGTACGAAATGTACAGGTGCTAAAAACGATAATATTACTAGCCCATTTGTATACAAAAAGAAAACTATTTAAATCTTTATCAAAGAGTATACCATTAATTAAATATACCACCATGATTTCCGCCCAAATATTAATTAATTACATACTTAATTTTGTTAGTTAATAAATTATTCTAAATAAATGGGGATTTGTATCAGAAATCAATATAATAATAAATTATGAAAATGAACGTCTTTATTGTTGTAAATAAGCATTCTCAAAAAATGAAATAACATTTTTAATGTGTTACTTTTTACCACATTCTCTAATAGACATACAAAATTTAGTTTTTAGTATTTGGAGCAATTATTATTAATCAACGCACACAGTCAATTAATGTAGTTTGAATACTGGAATCATATTAATTGGTCCTCGTTAACAAATATTTAAACATTTTTTTTTATTTTCTAATGAAATAAACGGAACCATATCGACAATGTTAGTATCTGTACTCTTTAAAAATTTGTTACCTATTTAAAAATAATCTAAAATGTCAATATTCCTTGGGTATATTCATAAGTTTGATATTTTTAATTTATTTGGGACACTTTGTATCTTGTAAAAAGATTTTTAAATTGTAGCTCTAATAGTCCTCCAACGAACCCAAAACTTACAATTTGCAAAAATCTAATCGTTTAGCTACAATACTCCGTGTCGTATGTGGTGAACAACCCTGTATATTTTCTATCCTTATTAAGAGACTAAATTTTATAATATTTTTGATTATAATACATGTCTATATGTGTAATATGAAATAAATAAAAAAAATTAAGACGTTATAGTACTAGAACTAGGAACTTCGGGAAAACAAGAATTTTAAGAAATCTGGCTGCCGATAGACGTTACGTTCACTATATACTGCTACTATTATTGTCTTTGTCGGCTCCATTGTCGTTATCGTTTGGACAGACGAATTGAGTATCCCTGTAATCCAATTGATTTCAGAAATACTATACCATACATTTTTTTTTTTTTTAATCTTATAACCCTTGGAATTTAACTTTGTATATTGAAGACGGGTTGTTACATAGTAATTTTTCGTTTAAAAAATTGCCGATTTGAACTTAAAATTGCTATACTCAAAACAGTTTGTTTATTTCATATAATAAGAAATAATCATGATAAAAAATCTTGTGATGTTACGGCCTATCACCGAAGCAACATTATATAAAAGTCTGTGATTTAATAAATTAGGCTAAATAAATACGGACATGACGATCGATGACATTTCTCATATAAAATGACAGCGATCTTCATTTCATAGCCATCGCTGACGCCGTTTTTTTTCGATTCCACTGTATTATATTCAGAATGAAAAGAAATATATTTATATTCTAATTAAAAATTGTTATTCTTTTATTCTAATTTTACTGCTTCCATTTTATCAGTACATTTGTATCACATATAAAGTCCAGATTAATTTAATGGGCCAGTTAATTTATTATATAAATTTATAAAACTGCAACATTTAATAACAAAATTGAAATGTTTATCGCCAAAAATAAACAGAAATATTGACGAATACTTGAAAAGAAATATGAATTTTTAAAAATACAGAATATTTCATTCAACCGCAAATCGACCTTAATTCTATTTTTTAGAGGTTCAATGTTAAATAATTTAGGGGCAAAGGCTCAGCTACCTCGAAACACTGCTTCCTGATATGTAAGTCACCAAAATTAAGCGATGTTAAGTAATGTTGCAGGGACATGAGCGTCAATATATATGCCTGCTTTATAGATTATAGAAAGGCCTATGACTGTGTGTCGCACCAAAAACTTGCCGAGATTGTTAGAACCATCGGTGTGGATGAGGGGGACCTGCGCATTATCACCCAGTTATACTGGAACCAGACTGCAGAGATCAGGGCGGATGGTGGAACATCTGTTGAAGTAGCAATTAGGAAGGGCGTCAGGCAGGGGTGTGTATTATCACCACTCCTTTTCAACATCTACTCCGAGGCGGTATTCCGTGAGGCACTAGAGAGCATTAATGATGCTATCAAAATCAATGGTACCCTGATCAACAATATTCGCTTCGCAGATGATACAGTCGTACTGTTTGGACAAACGAATTGAGTATCCCTGTAATCCAATTGATTTCAGAAATACTATACCATTATAAACTATACAGGGTGCTTCGAACTGTATTCCGGAAACTTCGGCAGCATATTCTGCAGATAAAAATAAGTAAAAAAGTTCGTATAAATGTATGTCCTAAAATGCTTAGTTTCGGAGATACAGGGTGTAGAAATTTCATTTTTATTTCGATTTTTTCCAAATAATTTATGAAGTAACGTCCATATTTGGATGAAAATTGGTGCATAGAAGTTTTTTGATATGAGGAATTTGATTTTCATATCAACATGACTCCTATTTGTAGGGGGCGCCACCTACATGTATTTTAACTGTTTTGAAGAGTAATAACTTTTCATCCGTACCTGTATAAAACTACTGAGTAAAAAAATATACATTTACGTCTTTTTTTTATGTAAAAAAGGTCTCTTGGTAAAAATCGCTACGCGTAATAATAATAATAATAATAATAATAATAATTTCTATGTGGGTTAGCAACCCATGTAGTGTGAAATATTGCTCCAAAAAATGTAAGAAGCAATCGAGGCGGGGCAGGAGGGCAAGCTGCTCCTGTTCGGAACCGTCGTGATGATCAGCTTGCAACAGATGACGACCCAGCACCGAATAATGGACTAGAACCCGCTAGAAGTGTTTTGCAGGACATACGCCCTACAACCACCCTAGCAGGTAAAGCACGACAGAGGATGAAATGGACCGACGAAATTAACAAAAACCTACTCCTCTGTTACTTCACCGTTACTAATCTCCAACAAAATACAACAGGATATAGAAGTCAGTTATATCAGGCCTTTATGAACATCTATCCAGAACTTAGGGAAATGATCACAGAACAAAGACTATCAGACCAAATTCGAGTCATAATACGAAACAACAGAATATCTCCAACAGAAAGAGAAACTATAAGAAGACAAGCGGCCGAAGCCATACAAAATGAAGACGAACCACAAGCACAACAATCAGCTTCACCTACATCACACCCACAAACAATCACACCAGAAACACCCGAACACATACCATGCTGACTAACACCCAAAGTTCATCAGCAGAGTCGTCGATAAGACACACCCAACACGAAACATTAATCCCGCCAACAGACACATGCAAACCATCTAATCAAATTGATGAAACATTTAATGAACTATACGCCCAATACCAGGGAGCAAACCCATCATCCAGACCTTTCATTACCAGACCACAAAACACACAAAATATCAAAAACACCATTGCAATAATTAATAACATCATAGGAAAAAGGATTGAGGAATCAAACAGCTGCCTAGACATTGAAGAAATTCTCACGCTCGTATACTGTGGAGCAGCAACAACTATGCGAACCCACGAACAGAAGAATAAAAACAACGACTTAACTAAAACTAAAGCAGCAATACCCCCATGGCAGCATCGGCTCCAGAAAAAGATAGCCACACTGAGGAAAGAAATTGGAGTCATCACACAACATTTGAAAGGAAACCTAAAAAAGAGACCCCCGCAAAACATATTACCAGATATCAGCTCAGAAGAATCAGTAGTAGAAATATTAGATACTAAAAAACAACAACTACAGGCACAAGCAAAAAGACTAAAACGATACAAGAAGAGCCACCAAAGAAAACAAGAAAACAAACTTTTTAACACAAATGAAAAAAGGTTCTACAGATCTCTCGAAACAACGGAACAGCAAATAAACAATCCACCATCAATTACAGAAGTAAAAACTTCTGGGAAAATATCTGGTCACAAGCAGTAGAACACAACAGAGAAGCTCAATGGATAACAGAAGAAGAAAACAAGCAGATAAATACAACAGCCATGCCAAATGTAACAATCACCTTAGAAGACATCAAAGCTGCCATATCCAAGACACACAACTGGAAAGCACCTGGAGACTACAAAATACAGAACTACTGGCTAAAATCATTCACAAGCATCCACAAACCACTAACGAATATATTACAAAATTTTGTACAAGGAACGGAAGCCATCCCCTCTTTTTTAACTCAGGGAGTTACCTACCTTAAACCCAAAGGCACGGACACTTCACCCCATCTAAGTACAGCCCTATAACATGTTTATCAACAACCTATAAATTACTAACGGCAATAATAACAACAAAGATCAACACTCACCAGCAGAATAATAACATCATATCAGAAGAGCAGAAAGGATGCTGTCAGGGATCTAGGGGCTGCAAGGAGCAACTGGTGATAGATGCAGAAATACACACTCAAGCCAAATTAAAACGTAAGTCTCTACATTTTGCATACATAGATTATCAGAAAGCTTTCGACACCGTCCCACACTCCTGGTTCATACAAGTTCTACAAATATACAAAATCCACCCTCAAATCATACAACTTCTGCAGAGAATAATGGCAACATGGAAAACTACCCTAAACATCAAAATGAAAAAACAACTCATCCACACAGGACCAATTCAAATTAATAGAGGAATTTTTCAGGGTGACTCCCTCAGTGCACTCTGGTTCTGTATTGCGCTCAACCCCCTATCGAACCTACTCAACAAAACGCCCCAAGATGCTTATAAAATATCCTCACTCACACATTCATCTACCATCTCGCACCAGCTATATATGGATGACCTAAAGCTTTATGCAGCAACAGAAAACAACTCAACAACCTTCTCAATATTACAGAAACATACAGTGAAGACATCCAAATGAAACTAGGAACAGATAAATGTAAAATAAACAGCATTATAAATGGAAAACACTCGATACAGGAAGAATACATTCTACAAGACTCAAATATCATACAGAATATGGAAATGGATGAGACATACAAATACCTCGGATACCTACAAAAAACAGGATTAGAGCATGCCAACATAAAACAGCAACTAAAAAGCAAATACAAAAACAGAATAAAACAAATACTCAAAACAGAACTGTCCGGTCGAAACAAAGTGAAAGCAATAAATACCTATGCAGCGTCCGTCCTGACGTATTCATTTGGCGTTATAAAATGGAGTGACACAGAATTAGAAGAACTAAACAGGTTAACAAGAACAACATGTAACAAGTACCGAATACACCATATACACGCGGCAACAGAAAGATTTACACTAAAAAGAAAAGAAGGAGGAAGGGGATTCATGGATCTAAAGAACATGAACTACAAGCAAATACACACACTCAGAGAATATTTCAGAGAGAAAGCAGTTACCAGCCCACTACACCGAAGCATTGTTAACCTAACAACATCAGGTACACCGTTACAATTCAACAATGAAGCATTCATACCAGTTGATGCAATTACAACAACAAAGACTAAAATTGAAAAATGGAAATCCAAAGCCCTACATGGAAAACATGCAAACCAACTAACACAACCACACATTGACATAGCAGCATCCAATGCATAGCTTACTCATGGTAACCTGTTTGGAGAAACCGAGGGTTTCATAATAGCAATCCAGGACCAGATCATCGCCACACGTAATTACCAGAAATACATAATCAAAGACCCCAAAACACCTACAGACAAATGCAGACTATGTCACACACAAACCGAAACAATAGAACACATAACCGGGGGATGCCCTATACTTGCTTCCAGACAATATACCCAAAGACACGACGATGTTTGCAGAATAATCCATCAGGAAATAGCAAAGAAATATTCACTCATCTGCTACCATACACCATACTACAAATATCAAGCAGCTAACGTTCTAGAAAATAAGACAGCCAAGCTCTACTGGAACCGGGATATAATCACAGACAAAACCACACCACACAAAAACCAGACATCACGCTCATCCACAAACCAACCAAAACGACATACTTAATAGAGATATCCATACCAAATTCACAAAATGTCAAGAAGAAACACACTGAAAAAATTGAAAAATATATACCTCTAGCAGAAGAAATAAGGCAGATGTGGCACCAGGACATTGTAAAAATTATACCAATAATAGTGTCATCAACAGGATTGATCCCAAAATCATTACATGATAGTCTGAAAGGCCTTGAACTTCCACCAAAACTTTATATACCCATTCAAAAAACAGTTATCCTCCACACATGTAATATTACACGACAAGTCTTAAATACACAGTAAAAAGCGTTGACGCTTGACTTAAGTCCGCGACTACGTTAAATACCGGAAAGCCCGAGATTCAAGAACATAATAATAATAATAATAACGTTTATTAAACATTTTCTCTTGAAATTAAAACAGATATAAAATAAAAATGGTTCTCGAGATATTTGGAGTCGTAATTATCAATACCTGTCATTGACATAAATTAAACATGTTGACTAAATAGTTATTAGACTGAAGTCATCAATTTGAAATGTTTTTGTGCCAAAAGTTGAACAAAAACTATTTTATCGTATCATTTTTTCGCAGAAAAATTTATGATTAATTTAAATCAATAAAAATTTCACAAATATATTGTTTCAGTCAAATAACTATCTACTCAACGTGTTTATTTTTTTGTCAATAATGACATGTATTGACTATTTCCATTCTAAATATCTTGAGAACGATTGCTTGTAGGGATTTTTACCAAGAGACATTTTTAACGTAGAAAATCACAAAAATGTATTTTTTTCACTCAGTTGTTTCGTACAGGTACGGACGAAAATTTATTACACTTCAAAACAGTTAAAACACATGTAGGTTGCGCCCTCTACAAGTAGGAGTCATATTGACATCAAAATCCAAATTTCTCATGTCAAAAGACTCCCAGACACCAATTTTCATCCAAACATGGACGTTACTTCAGAAATTATTTAGAACAAATTGAAATAAAAATGAAACTTCTACACCCTGTATCTCCGAAACTAAGCATTTTAGAACATACATTTATACGAACTTTTTTACTTATTTTTATCTGTAAAATATGCTGCCCAGGTTTCCTAAATACAATTCGGACCACCCTGTATAATTAAATAACGAATAATTATTTCCATTACTGGCTGAATCGTAACCAACAAACATTGATAGAACGAAACCTCTCAAACCTTTAGTTAAATATTTCATCTGAAAGATTCGCGATGTTACACATTGATTTTCCATTTAAATAATTGCGGTTTTGAGTCGATATTTCTACTCGAGACCGCCTGTCACTCCTCATTCTTGCCTGCCTGCTTTTCCATTCACTAAAACTGTATTACATCGCAGTTGGCACATCTTGATTGACGATTTGTGCGCTAGGATGTGTCCTTAAATGTCATGTGCATACGAATATTGCTGCTGATATAATGAACGCATATAGGAGACAGTGGAGTACCGAGATAGAAAGTATAGAGATTAGTAATGGGAATTATCGAATAAAAACTATCAAAACATTCGATAGTTGCAATTTATTCAAATTGTTCTATTATTTTAATTACTTATTGTGCTTTTTAGTGATATTTTGTTGTTATACTGCATTAATACTTTTTATTTCAGATCTAAGAGAATGGTTTTATCTACTGCTATATGTATAGCCGTCCAGTTGAATTATGTACTTTTACTAACATTTATACCTATAAAAAAATAAAAATGAACGTGTAAAATTTTCATTCTCATTTTGCGATCTCAAAATTAATAGTTTGACAACATTATTAATTATACAGGGTGAGTCATAAATAAGTGCAAATTAGGGGTGGTATATTTCGACCCCACAAACATTATAAGATTTTTTTCAATAATTAAAGAATTTGAAAATTTAAATTTTTTTGAAAAAAATGTGATTTTTTAAAATTTTTAGTTAAAAAACATTTTGGATTTATTTAACAAAAATTGGTCAAGTGCGAGTCGGACTCGTGCACGAAGGGTTCCGTACCATTCATTATCTACACAAATTAGACACTATAAATATTATTATAAACTTTTTTTCCGATTTAGCTGAAATTTTGAATGTGCGTATAAGTAATTTAAAAAAAATGAAGAAACACATTACTAAAAATTGTATTAATCAATAATAAATATGTAAAAAGTAAAAATAAATATGTAAAAATATGTTAAAATTAAAAAAGAACGTTAAAATAAAAGTCGCCTTGACTAGGATTCGAACCTGCCTTACTACGGCTCCAACGTCATAGCAGCGTAAAGTCCTAACGCTTTAAACCACGCGGCTACCGAGGACTTGAAAGATTCTATGTAAAATTCTTACTTAAAAGATAATGTTTAGTGAAAGTACTTTTTTATTTATAAACATTTATTTAATTCTGTTTTTAGTATTTGTTCTTATAGCGACAACATAGATACATTATCTGTAAAAATTTCAACTGTCTAGCTATAACGGTTCATAAGATAGACCTTTGTGACAGACGGACGGATAGCGAAGTCTTAGTAATAGAGTTCCCGTTTTTACCCTTTGGGTACGGAACCCTAAAAACGGTAGAGAGAAAAATATCTTTTTTTTTATTGAGATCTACCAGCCCCGAAAATATTTACACTTATTAAAGACTCACTCTATATATGATTATCTAAGTTAAGTTTAACTAAAATTTAAAAAAACTTTTCAACAAATTTTTCAAAAAAATTCCAAATTTTCAAATTCTTTTTGTCGCGAAAAACAAACCTCATAGACGTGTTTCTGGGGTCGAAATATACTACCCTTAAAAATATTTGCACTTATTACTTAATTTTTTAATTTAAATAAAACATTTGATAGTTGAAATCACTCAATTAGCATTGGGACAAAACCACGGTTACCACTTGCATGAACGAATGTTTTTATTCGAGTACGATATTTGGAATCACTCATTTAGTAATCATTCGATAGTCTGTATCATTCGATAGTTCCCATCATTAATGCATGTTTTTGTTATTTATTTCTAGTAAGACAAATTCTCAGCTGTCAATTCCTTTATTTAAATGTATTTTCCCGGATAATATTTAGGTGTAAACTTGAAAATTGTCAGAATATTTTATACCCTTTGAAGATAAGTTTATAGATGGCAGGATAGCTCGTATAGACATGTAATAAAACTTTTATATGTCATGCTGGGAATGTTGGGTTTTGTTTTATCTACGGTAAAATCAAATTAGCGGCAGAATTAATCTATTCTACGTTTTAGTATTCATGTCCTCTCAACCAGATTTTACCATCATAAAATTTATATCTAACTTTGGGAATATCTAGGATGTTTTTTAACTACATTCTAAATTTTGAGACAAATAGTTCAGAGGACAACAAAATTTACTATTTAGGTTGATATGAGTATTTTTTTATTAGAAAACTTTTTTTTCACTATAATATTTCCTTCTGGGACTTGACATAAATACTAATTTTTAATTGTATAAGCAATACAAATTCAATTCAGTTAATTTTTGCCAACCATGGACATATATAGCGTTGGACTGACTAACTGGAATTTAAATTTCCCGCTAGTGATTCAGGTGATAGCTCTGCAGTCAAAATATGTCAAGTTGCCACATTTAATTATTTATTTCTTGATATTTTGAATCGTTTTGACACTTTAGTTTTTGGTTTAAGTGAATTGTGTGCTGTGATAATTTAAGCTTAATATTTTTTACTGGCAGACCTTGCAGTCGAAAATAGTTCCTTTTAGAACCGTTTTTACTGCGAAGTGTACAAAATGTCGATGCAGCTTAACAGCCATTGCAAAATACTCACCTCAACCTTATTAGAATATTTTAAACAGGAAAACGGTAATAATGACACTTTATGTTCTTTAAGTGCTGTTAAGGAGGTGAATTTTCTTGATGTAAATAATAACTCTTTATATAATTATAAGTGCCTACCATATCGAAAAAAATGAATCAAAAAGTGTCTAACAAGATGAGTACATAAGTTCACAAGTAGTATAAAACACAAAGATAAATAATAATAATCAAAGTAACTATTTGACATATTTCTGAAAATAATTTTATTTCATAAAATATATTTCTTATTGCATTAAAATTAATGTTATAACAAACTTAATTAAATGGATATAGGTAGAGACAGAATCATAAAGCTGTAAATGTCAATACGATTGGTAAACTTCGATACAAGTCTAAATCTGTATTAACCTATCTCATTAATTAATCTTATAACCCTTGGAATTTAACTTTGTATATTGAAGACGGGTTGTTACATAGTAATTTTTCATTTAAAAAATTGCCGATTTGAACTTAAAATTTCTATACTCAAAACAGTTTGTTTATTTCATATAATAAGAAATAATCATGTTAAAAAATCTTGTGATGTTACAGCCTATCACCGAAGCAAACATTATATAAAAGTCTGTGATTTAATAAATTAGGCTAAATAAATACGGACATGACGATCGATGAGATTTCTCATATAAAATGACAGCGATCTTCATTTCATAGCCATCGCTGACGCCGTTTTTTTTTCAATCCCATTGTATTATATTCAGAATGAAAAGAAATATATTTATATTCTAATTAAAAACTGTTATTCTTTTATTCTAATTTTACTGCTTCCATTTTATCAGTACATTTGTATCACATATAAAGTCCAGATTAATTTAATGGGCCAGTTAATTTATTATATAAATTTATAAAACTGCAACATTTAATAACAAAATTGAAATGTTTATCGCCAAAAATAAACAGAAATATTGACGAATACTTGAAAAGAAATATGAATTTTCAAAAATACAGAATATTTCTTTCAACCGCAAATCGGCTTTAACTCTATTTTTTGAGGTTCAATTTTAAATAATTTAAGGGCAAAGGCTCAGCTACCTCGAAACACTGGTTCCTGTTATGTAAGTCACCAAAATTAAGCGATGTTAAGTAATGTTGCAGGGACATGAACGTCAATATATATGCCTGCTTTATAGATTATAGAAAGGCCTTTGACAGTGTGTCACACCAAAAACTTGCCGAGATTGTTAGAACCACTGGTGTGGATGAGGGGGACCTGCGCATTATCACCCAGTTATACTGGAACCAGACTGCAGAGATCAGGGCGGATGGTGGAACATCTGTTGAAGTAGCAATTAGGAAGAGCGTCAGGCAGGGGTGTGTATTATCACCACTCCTTTTCAACATCTACTCCGAGGCGGTATTCCGTGAGGCACTAGAGAGCGTTAATGATGCTATCAAAATCAATGGTACCCTGATCACCAATATTCGCTTTGCAGATGATACAGTCGTACTGACTGGCAACATTATACACCTTCAGAACATGATGGACTGCATCGTTAAACATAGCATGCAGTACGGATTACACATCAATGTTGTGTAATCCAAACCAAACCAAACCAAACTAAACTAAACTTGTTGTATTTTCCAAAACACCGGGAAAGACTGTCCTCAGAATTAACAACAAGGGGGTAGAACAATTATCGTCCATAAAGTATCTAGGAGCCCTAGTTACCGACGCTTGCGACCCCAAACCTGAAATTTTAGCGAAGATCGAACAGGCCAGACGTACTTTTGCTTCCATGAAAACCCTCTTCTCCAGCCGAGATCTAAGCCTCGAACTGCGCATACGTATGCTGCGTTGCTACATCTTTCCAGTATTTCTCTACGGCTCTGAGAGTTGGACACTCAATCAGACATTGGAAAACCGCATTAACGCTTTTGAGATGTACTTGTATCGTCGTATGCTGCTTATATCCTGGATGTATAGAGTGACAAATGAGGAGGTAGTCAGGCGGATGGGCAAAGACAAAGAGCTCCTATCAACAACGAAGGAAAGGAAGTTACAGTACATCGGTCACATCATGAGGGGTGATCGATACGAGGTGCTCAGACTGGTCATCGAAGGCAAAATTGAGGGCAGGAGATCAGTGGGAAGAAGGCAAAACTCCTGGCTTAAGGATTTGCGTCGTTGGTTGGTTCGGAAGAACATCGATCGAAATTTTCAGAGATGCGGTTTCACGCACCATCATAGCCAGTTGGATCACCAACCTCCGAAGGAAGATAGCGGCCTAAGAAGAAGAAGTAATGTTATTGGTGACCGTCTGGAAATTCCGCCGTGGTGTTGTTCTATGGCAAAAGTGTTCAAGCATATGGCATCCAAGCCGGTTCGAGGCCGCATAAAATCGGAGTAAGAATCGATTTAGACACTTGTCAACTGAGAATGATATGGCCAAAGACCGCGGTTCGGATTCCGCGTAAACAAAGTAGGCCCCGTCAAAAAAGAGACGTTAAACACCAATTTTAATTTATATTTATATAACGGGTGCGTCTCGAAAGTGGTTCACCCCTATAACATTTTTATTTTTTCAGATAAAATAACGAGACTTGGTACGTTAGTATATGACATAAATTAGGATTGATTGACGTATTCAATTGTTTTTGGTCACTTCCTGTTTCACCGGAAATGACTACAACTTTTGATTTTTAAATAGCACCCTCGGTATTTTTTACTTAGAAAATGTCATTCTAAATAGAATGACATATCATATGTCAACTTTGGACATTTTCGCTTAATAAAAAATGTATTTTAAATTTCAATCTAGAGCACCATGGTTATGTTAAAAACACTTGGCTTGTCCTGGCCAGTTAAAAAATACCCAAATCGTATTTTTAATCATATCTCAATTTTTTTCAAATGGAACGAGGGTGGCTCATTAGCATATTTGGAAAAACCATTTTTTTACGAATAATTTGATACCACACACTTGGTATTAGGCAAATTGTAATTTCAAATAAACCATATGCGAAAAAAATGTCAAAAGTTGACATGTGATATGTCATTCTATTCAGGGTGTTACTTTTTATCGAATAGAATAAAAAAATACCGAGGGTGCCATTTAAAAATCAAAAGTTATAGTCATTTCCGGTGAAACAGGAAGTGACCGGAAACAATTGAATACGTCAATCAATCTTAATTTATGTCATATACTAACGTACCAAATCTCGATTTTTAACTGAAAATATAAAAAAATTATAAGGCGTGAACCACTTTTGAGACGCACCCGGTATATAAATGATTTAGTTAAAGTTCGATATTTTGAAACAGATGCTGAAATTACTCTAAAATACTACAATGAAATATTAGGCAGTACAGGGTGAGTCAACGATAGAGTAAAGTCCATTATCTCATTTGTTTCGAGGTTTACAAAAAAATATTAAATATAAAAGTTATAGAGATGGTTAAGATACACATTTTAAAATTATTATACAGTATACAGGGTGCTTCAAAAAAGTGTGGCGAATATAACATATGTTTTTTTAAATGCAACACCGTATTTTTTATTTTATTTTTAGATTCTGCGTAAAATTCCATAACATTTTTATATATAATAGAAAACAAATTTCTTGCAGTATAGGTATATAATAAAATTATATAAGTATTCTTGCCACTTAACTGCTGATACAGAAATTTAATTCTACGCTGTGTTTGTCATAATGTGGATCAACCTGCTCTCACTACCGGTTTCGGAGCCCTACTCCATCATCAGGTGAGCTTGGGCAGATCCACAAAATGACAACCATAGCGCAGAGATAGTTAATTCCGACTTTGTATCAGCAGTTAAGTGGCAAGAATACTTATATAATTTTTTATATATAATGTTATATACCTAAAATTAATAGTTTTTGTTATATTAAAATTTGTTTAAACAAATGTTAGATTGCAGTGGGTTAAAAAATTGTCAATGATGGCATTGATTCTGCAGTTGGACAACTAAAATTTGGTAGGAGAATTTCATAGAGATATAGAAAAAGACCTATGTAAAGATATTCTAGTTAGATGTTACAGGGTGTTCAAAATATATTTAGGAATTTGAACTACTTAAAATTAAGGAATTTCAATTTTTTTAAATGGTACACCATATATATTATCATTTTTTCAGATAGATTTTACCAAACTCTTCAACTTTTATTAAGAATGTCATATACCTATTTTTATTAGTTTGCGATTTATTCCAATTTTTGCTATTTTTACCCATATTTTTAATACAATTGCGCTATAACATCATAGTTACCATGGCAAAAAGTAATGATTATCACAATTTTATGTCTGTTAAGCAAGTTAAGAACAAAATTTGAATTTTAGTTTAATTTGTTGTAATAAGTATAAATGGTAGACATAATAGTTACAGATTTTCTTGAAATGAATTAGTCAATGTGATTGACATACACGGACAAGCTTAGAAAACCACATTTTTTGGTTCAGTACTATATATTATACAGTACTTTGCTAACTACTATAAGGATAGATGTATATTATCTAGAAAACATCTTTTAGTAATGCAGTAGAGTAATATTAGCTTTACCAAATGAATTATAAACCAGAATTACTACGAGAAAAAACTTACTGCATGTCGAAGAAAATTCATATATCAGTAGTCTTCAGCAAATAGTTAATTTAGTATTACCCTAATCTGTGGCTATTCGCCCCGACGAAAAATCCCAAGTGTCATCTTTAATAATATAGAAATACACCAAGAAATTCACTACTGCGATTTAGTTTATTTGAGTAAAGTTAATTAATTTTAACTAATACCAGCAATTGTAACTAATTATGAAGCTACTTGTTAAAGGTAAGTAATAAATAATTTTGTTTTGTCATGGTAACTATGATTTTATAGGGTAATTGTATTGAAAATATGGGTAAAAATAGAAAAAATGGGAATAAATCGCGAACTATTAAAAATAGGGATATGACATACTTAATAAAAATTGAAGAGTTTTGTCAAATCTATCAGAAAAAATGATAATATATAGGGTGTCCTATTTAGAAAATTTGAGATTTTTTAATTTTAAGTAGTTGAAATTCATAAATATATTTTGAACACCCTGTATGATTTAACTAAAATATCTTTACATATATCTTTTTTCTCATCTCTATAAAACTCTCCTACCAAATTTTGGTACTCTAACTTCAGAAACAATGGCACCACTGACAATTTTTTACCACACTGCAATTTAACATTTGTTTAAATAAATTGAAATATTACAAAAACTATTAATTTTAGATATATAACATTATATATAAAAAAGTTATGGAATTTTACGCAGAATCTAAAAATAGAATAAAAAATACGGTGTTGTATTTAAAAAAAAACATATGTTATAGCCGCCACACTTTTTTGAAGCACCTTGTATACTCTATAAAAATTTTAAAATGTGTATCTTAACCATCCCTATAACTTTTATATTAAACATTTTTTGTAAACCTTGAAACAAATGAGATAATGGACTTTATCGTTGACTCACCCTGTCCAATTACATTATCACACTGATATGTATTCTTTATATTTAAATTACTCCGATATTATTAACGATTTTGTAGGTTATTAGATATAGCTTCTTCAAGGGTAAAATACAAAACAAAAAATATAAGTCGTCTTTAATAAAAAAATACTGTAAGATAATCAATAAATATACTAATAATACAAACAATATATTTTTAATATAAGAAAGATTTATTTTACATAATATACAATTTTATGTTACCGACGCGACAGCGACCTAACAATATTTCATGTCACGAAGAACATCTTGATGCAGAATATGTTATGTATGCATATTGTTTGCCAGTCATATACAAACAAGTACACATTGCAGATGACATAATTCTGGTGGATTAAAGATAAAATATTCAAACAAGTTGACGGTAAAGTTTGTTTCTGGTAGCACAACTTGATTTTTAGTTTCTAACTTATTTCTGTATAAGGTTTAGTTTTATACTGCTAATATCATTTCTTATTTAGAAAAATATGTTTATTTTTAGAATAAAAAATACCGAACTGGGAAAATAGTATATTGTTTTATTAGGAGTAAAAATGATACGACGAGAAGTTGGTTTAAAAATAAGCGACAAAGAATATGCCCTATGATAATATATGTGCTTCGGAATAGGTCAAATTAAATGAACTATAGTAAAACAATTTCTCTTGACTTTATCAGGCGCGTTATAGAGACACGGATCACATCACTCCATCTGTACACATTGATTTGTGTGAGTCCGTTGAACAGTAACAAATCTTATATGCCTTGCCTAGTTTAGGACGGAAGTAATCAATAGTCGGGATCAAGTTCGTGTTATTTATACTGTTGTTAACTATCTAACAGGTTTACGAATGAATAAAGCCATTGAACGGGCTATTTGTTAGGGTCTTACGTCAATTGGTTAAAATACACCGTATGCAAAAATAATTTCTTGTATATAAAACATATGTGAGAATGAGGATTCACTTTTCAATTTAGTTGTGACTTTTAAAAGTGAAATATAGTTATAGGGTGGATCGAAAATTAACTTTTTTCAAAATTTGAAGTGGCTAGTCTGCAAAAGGTGTCTATTGTGACACAAAATAACGTGTTAAAATCCCAGCTAAATCAAAAATATTTTATAGGTTACACAAAGGCCTTGAAGTTTTACAATAGTGTTACGTTTTTCGTCGGTTCCGTGTAGATAGAAAGCCACAATTTATTTAACACTAATTAACAAACAATAACGATTAAAAAGAAACTTAAAGAACTATTTACAGACGATTTATAACTATTTATCTAGAAAGAATTTATTTTGAATTTAGTGCGTCGATTGTAACTGTACGCGTCGACCGCGCGGTTGTTTTTCTCTGTCCTCTTCAGGCTTCAGGCGTCGGCTTATATATGAGAGAAACAGACAATCCAGATTTGTCTCGAAAATTCCTAGCTGCGTTCTTCGTCTCACCAGCTTCTATTCGTTTTCGAACGTCGCCGTGCGGTGCCTATGAGTCATAGCCGAGTGGCCAAGCCTAAGGCCGAGTTCACACGAGTCCGCAACAATAGTATCTAAACATAGCAGACTAATATGCTATTAGTCGTTGGTTAATATATTCATTATTTATTATGCCCGATAACAGTTACTTATGATTCAAAATAATCATCAGGTCGTTGTCATTATTTATATATTATACAGTATGATGATGAAAAAAAGACGGCGTCTAAGACGGCTGGAGAGTGACAGTTGGAACTATATCTTAAGCGCCCCGTTCAATGGCTGATCTGCCTGTTTCGTGCAAACGAATTGCCGCTAATGCACAATTTAGATGGGCCTTCAAACTGGATCGTGGATATTCTGGTACAATTGGGAAAGCTTTAAAAAACTGTGAACATTTACCAATTACATAGTTTCATTGGATTCAAAGTGAAAACTTTCCCGAACTTTCCTGACGACCTGAGTAGCGATCAAAAATATTTCATATGTCAAACTGTTACCTCTGGTGTTTGCACGGAGAGCCTAATATATAGAAACCAGCACGAATTATCCCATTCCCGTTGGTTAACAGCCGCAAATAAACATTAAGACTTTATATTTCCTCAAATGAAATATCAAAGAATATTCAAATATTAAGTGAATATGTGGTTAAGGTTTACGCACCTTTATGGTTCCATATCATATTTAAGACATCATATAAGAAAGACCTCCGTCATTTATTAAATATGGTTAATTTATTAATAGAATATTATAAGAATTATTAATCCAGTCATTCAAAGGAATGGTTTTTATGATCATCCAGAAAATATTTTAATTGCGATGGTAACTGATGAATCAAAATCTATAAGTAAGAAAGTTTGTCAGCAAACACAGGATAATGATTTTTTTAAAATTCCAAATATTAATTTTAACGCAACAGACTTCGTAGAGCTCATTGATTGGCAATCTTGCTGGTGGTATATACTAATATTTCAAACGAGGATATATTAACAATGATAGAAAACCCCGATACATTAGAAATTGTTAAATATCCGTGGAATACACAAGCTATTGAACGATGTGTTAAACTTTTTACTGAAGCTTCTATGGCGGTCTGCAACAGGGATGAATGTATTAAATCAAGAATATTCTCAAGACAACAAATGCCGCATTTCAATACATGTGAATATTCACTAGACATTCCAGAAAATTTACAAGATTACTTAGGAGGTGGAAAGAGGTGATCTCGGAGGTGATAGATTATAGACGTGGTGGAGGGTGGAACTCGAAAAGCAGACACCTCCTAGTGATGAATTCTGAGTTATATTTTATGGTTAAAATCATAAAAGCTACGAATTTCAAACCTCCAGATGAACCTCTAGATTAAAACCTAAGGATCGAGATTAACTACCCAATTAACAACGTTTAAACACTAGCCCCTCGCAAATTAAAAGAATCGACCGATTTAGCTCCACCCTATTCGTGTTAAAATGTCTCTAATTATTTTGAGAAGTTTCCTTGTATCATCAGTAATTTCCAGGTTTGTAATATGTATATGATAATAAATAGATTAAAACTCATATTTCAGGAAACAGGGCGGGCATTACAGATTTTTGTAAATCAGTTTTAAAATATAAAGAAGGTTTAAAAGTTGAGTTAGTAGAGAAGACCTCCATAAAGTAATGTTGGTAATGGGACCAAAGATCAAATAACGCACTTGAAATATATGATATGTACAATAATTGTAAGTAGTTTTTGTAACTGTACTGAAATAAAAACAAAAATTAAGAGACATGGGGTGATCTATTAGCCTATAACATGAAACTCATCATCCTATCTCCAAGTTTTCTATTAATTTCACTTATTAAACAACTATAATTATTCAATAATCTTGATAACTCTATGAACTCTCGAATATCGTCAAAACATGAAAACAAAAATTCTCTTCCTATAGTTCTTACGTCTTTTTAACTGAGATATAAGAAACAAGGGAGTTAATAATCTCAGTGAGAAAGTTTATAAAATACGTTTAAGTAAAATCTCTTCCGATCTGCGCTAAAATACCTTTATTCTTATTTAAATAATCGCAATAATATATGTTTTTATTTATGACAACCACTAATCACCTAACTTTAACATCAACTTGACAATTCACAAAAATGTTATTGTTAACCAAAGAGTAAATAAAGTTCTAAATTCGCCAACTTATTTTTCATTAAAAAAAATTACCAATTTTCATAACTGTGTCGGCCATATTGAGAAACTTTTAAAAGATTTGTACTATAGTCAGTCTGTTACAGAGTAACGTTTGTTAAATGTAATTTCTAGTAGTCGTATTGTTTTCCTGTGCATCTAAAATTTTTCGATCAAATGTTTATTATTCTGTGGGGGGAAAATCCGGTCTAAAAAAAGCGAACCAATAAAATGCACGCCAAAAAAAAATCAGTGATAATGGATTTCGAAACGGTCCAATATTGAGTTGTGAATGAACAGATACGTGACAAATTTTCGTCCAGCTTTTTTTTTGAATGAAAGAGATTTATAATATCCCCTGTCCTAATATTCCTTTCTCTGGAATATCACTTGGTAGAAATTATTTTTCTAAAAATAAAGTATAATAAATAGTAACAAATATGTATGTAGAATAAATCATATTAAGGAATATTTTGAAAAATGTATACTAAACAAAAATAACAGTATATGCAAAAAAAGTAGTATGAATAACGGATAATAATAATTGACAAAAAGAAAAATTATCGTAATACCTAGAAAAAAATGTGAAACTTAAAACGGCCAGTTTTTCAAACGTTCCTGATTCCCTCATTCCTGAAAATATTTTGAATTTTAGTGAAAACTGTTCCCAGTAATTAAAAAATCGCACTTATTCCCAATTAGCGATTTTGAACCATAATGAGTTTTTAATTGAGTTAGCAATGTTCAGTTAGTAGATTCTACGTTGTATGGGAGGGTAGAAGTTAATGACCGCGACCTTATAGGTCTATCCCTTTTTGGAGTTATAACTCATCACACAGTCTCAGAGCTTCGCCAAAATAAGTATCTAATACGATTTTCCAGAAGTTAGTTCTCCATCTTCGATATCAGTCGTACCAAAGTTTATGGCACGAATGGTTGTCGTCTGGGCGGACTCAGTGATCAGATGTTCTGATGTTTTCCTACAGAATCAGCATTGGTCGTTGTTTTCTAACTTCGATCTACTGAGGTGTTCGTTGAGAAGACACTTTCCTGTTAAAAACGCCGTGACAATCCATAGATCGCTCTTACTTAAATCAAGAAAAATCTTCGATTTTATTCGGTCGTCCTGAATTGGTAGATTATAAAGAAGAAAACAAGACTCTGAAGCTTCATTCAAAACCTCGAAATCAGTGGAATAAATTAGTAGCTTCAATTAGCCGTAGAAGTTTGTTCCTCTAATTTCAATGTAAGCATTCAGAATGTCAAAATTCGTGGTAGAAATTTTCAATTAGTAGAAAAAGTTATCAAACTTTTGACTAATTTTTATCAAACTTTTGAAAAACTTTTCCACTAATTATACTTCAAAATTTGCGAGAAATGTCATTTTGGCCTTTGATTAACTTGCGTCAAGAGAAATTGTGGTTAGAAACCAAAAATGTATTGTTTTATAAGCTAAATATTAGGCTTTCTCTATGGATACAACTGATTACTGCAAGCTGTTACTAGGATATTCTATTAATTTTAATTGTGTTTTTTTGACATTTGACATTGTGAATGATCGTAAACTAAAAAGTTTAAAGTGTAATTATTGAAACCACTAATTTATTCCACTAATTGCGAGGTTCTGAATGAAGCTTAAGTCTCGGTCTCATACATCTGTACTAAAACTAAACTGATGTGACAAAGCGCGGTTTTAGAGGAGGGGTCACAGGGGTAATTCCCTCAACCTCCTACTCCAATCAAACTTTATAAAAATAAAAAGTTTAAAGCGTCCATTCTCAAAGTAATTATTACTATCTTGTGAGTTTAATTTAAATTTTACTTACTCAAACCCCCCAAGCAGCATTTGGACGTCGGGACAACGTTGTGTCACGCGACCAAACGTCGGGGCGCAACGTCGGCACAACCTCATGCCAACCCTAGTCTGCACTAGTTTGGAGAATAATTTTTGGGTCGAAACGACGTTGGATACCTACGTTTGGCGAGCAGCCTAATTTAGTACAAACTGCAAGGTTGTTTAAAATCCTAATTCACAGAAATACAAAACTATAATAATATGGCGTCTAAGTCGCGTTTTATCCTAAATTGGGATAATTATAGTAAAAATATTATTTTTATGATTTAGTTAGAGACATATGCCAGATGGCAGTAAAGGAAAACAAAACAAAAGTATTTAAGTGTGGAGGATGTTTGAAGATCATAATTATTGAAACACTTTAACCAACTCTATAACTCGTTACCCAAGGCAAAAAAGTTAAACGCAAACAACTTTATTGACAAATGTATTGTTTCTACTTTGAAAAATACTAATGGGCCTTAAAATTAAAGAAGTTCTAAAAAAAATTTTGAATTTTTTTTAGTTAAATGAGAATAATTTATTCGCAGTCGAAAAAAATAGTTTCCGCGTGTTGTTTAGGGTCAAATATTTCAAGTTAATGTATTCAAAAAGCAGGAATTGCTATTTCAGGAACGCAACATTTTCTTATTCAAGAACATGGCGGCTTTCACTTTGTTGTTTTGGAGATTAAGATGGAGTAGTTCGAGAAGTCACATACTGGACTAATAAAGTCGCAGTTCAGCCTTAACAGGTCGAATACTAGTCGCAAGATTGCCTAATTTAGTTATCCTAGAGTCTAGCTTGTGCCGCCCTCTATATTCTAAATAAACGAGGGAGTGGATAAAGTATCGGTAATATGTCGATGTATAATATAAATTTAGTTTTATATGTGCCTTTCTTACGTCCCATTTTAATTAGTTTTTTTTTATAAAAACAAAAACAGCACTGAAAATTTTATATACAGAACAATGAAGTGAAAATTTAAGATTTAAGGTTATGGTTCAGTACAGTTGCAAGAAGGTAGTGGCTCGACGTCCTACCAACGTAAGAATAAGGAAATCTAAACAACGTTGGAATTAGTAAAACAGACGACGCTTGCATAACGTTGGAATAGGTCTTGAAAGTGACGTCGGAAAACTCTTTATTGCCAATGGTCATATGGCAACATCGTAACTACGTTGTCCGAATCACCTAAAGATCACTTAAGCAAAAAAGGTTGCAAGACAACGTTTATTCGACGTCGCAGAAGCTTTTACTTTGTTGTAGTACTAGTGCAACGTCGGCACAACGTTACAACAACGTTTACATTTATTTTAATACCCAAGGTACGAAGCTAACTATTTTTTGTAACTAATCCAACGTTGTGTTTAGTAAACATGTGGTCGCAAGTCGTGAAAATGCTACTTGGGCGTGATGATTGTGAAAAAGTGTCATTAAAAACTAAAAAACTGTGTTGTGAACTGTGAACTGCAAAAACCATCGTGGATCGTGGCATAACTAAAAAAAAGTTTCCAGTGTTTCATAGGTATTTTACATACATGTCCTTATACAAAATAAAGTTTTTTGTATGCAACACACTGTATTTTATTTATAAAATTAAAAGAAAATAATAATAAATTTGAATAAATAATATTTGGCGACGTAATTCCGGAAAAAGCCGAATTATCAAAAGCTTTGGGTCGCGACCTTTGCAAGAATAGTGCCAAATAGTGTTTACATTGTCCTTATGGGCACTTTCCAATCTAAACTTGTTTTATTTATCTACGATTTCTACTGATAAGCAGTTGCATAAATATATCACAAAATCATTATCTATTAATCCTTTAAAGTTCAACTAGCCCTTTGCATAAGAGCTGAAATATTTTGAGTCTTTTTATAGGTAAAATAGGTAATAAAAATCTAAAACAAGATGGTCCAATTTATGTTCTTAACCGTGTCTAAATCTATCTTCAGGTCCTATTAAGGAAAAAGAATGGGAACGACTGGAATTCAAAGACAAAAGGTAATTCGTTTTAAAAAGAATCGCACTTGAAACGATGTACAATCTCCGGACAATGAAATGGCCAAAGAAATCGCAATAAATTTCTTTTCGATTGAGGCACGGCTTCTTAGATTTTATTTCAGCTAAAAATTGTACCACATAAGACAGAATACTACAGATAACATGAGAATACCTAAAAATAATTTTCAAATACTAATTATTACTTTTTTATAACAAGTCAGGAATATTCTCTTTTTTTCTAGCGAATTTAAATACTCTCTAATCTTTGCTTGTTCTAAAATGATCTCATACTTTTACACATACATACATACCGACTACCGACAAAAAAAACATGAAAATATAGTACCGAATAAAAACGCCGTCCAGTTGGCTTGGAAATGACAATCCATGACATTCTCCATATAATTTCAGATATATCTTCATTTCATAGCTATCGCTGACGCAGTTTTTTTTTGATCATATTGTATAATTTTTTTCTAAAGGTTTAAAAATTAAAAGACGTTTCTATGGTAATATAATTTAGTTTTCATCTTTTGACAGATTGCTATTGGTAGGATTTTAATTTATGTTATATCTTTTGCTGTTTTAATTGTTAAAGAAGCACAAAACTTATTTAATTTAATCTTTGAATAAAGAGATTAAGGCAGGAGCATATCAAAAATGTTAGGTCGAACGCGACGGGGTCCTAGTATAACCTTATAAAAAAAAATAAAGACTTAAATTCCGATTTATCAGTGCCGTTCTAATTTTAGTCAAAACGTGTAAAAATATGATGTAGAGTAGACGTGGGGTAGACTCAATAATTTGTTGTTTTATTTTATGTTGCCAATAAATGTTGGTAGTTCCTAAAATTGTTATGAAAATATATAATTAATAGATAAGTCATAATAATTATTTATTAACACAAACATCTACGCTACTGAAGTACCTACTGAAGTCAAATTGACGTATCTAAAAAGTGGTGAAACGGTGAATTTTTCCTTTCACTGGTGTACCCATGATAAGATACTATATAATATATAAAATGGGTATACCTAATACAAATACGGACGAAAACTTATTACTCTTCAAAACGGTTAAAAATATGTAGGTGGTGCGTCGTACAAGTAGGAGTCTTACTGACAACAAAACCGTATTTCTCATGCGAAAAACCACACAGATTAATCCTAACACCAATACTCATCCATATATATGAGGCTAGTTCAGAAATTATTGAAAAATGAATTAAAATGAAACTTCTACACCCTGTACCTCAGAAACGAAGCATTTTAGGTCATAAATTTATACAGACTTTTTTACTTATTTTTATCTGCAGATAGGGTTGCCAACCGTTGTCTCTTCCAGAGGACAGTCCTCTTTTTAATCGTACTACTTTCTCTCACGTATTGCAAAAGTCCTCTTTTTTACATACTAAACTCAAAATATAAAAAATATTCGTCTATCGTCACAATGCTTAATAAAATTGTTAAAAGAGGGTTATTTCGTATTTTCTCGTCTAACATTGCATCGTCTAGGCTTATACTTACTAACCTACTGCCATTACTCGCTGACGAGTATTTGACACGCATCAGAAGATGGTTACGCAAGGCGTTTCCTGTCATGAGCTTTTCTGTGACTAAAAAGCCCGATACGTGATGTTATCTCTCTTCCGCACTCCGTACATTCAAAAATCTCATTACTTTGTTGCCTCTTTACTTTATGGTTGTCGTTAATTAACTGAATTTACAATTCTCCTCCATTGCGTTCTATTGTGCGCTGCTTCCTCCCACTGATGCTGCATACTTATCCCCTTTAAGTTTTCATCAAAAACATCCTTGTATCTTTTGAGCTGTCCACCCGGTTTCCTCTCATTTTTTATAGGTTCACCGTAAAGAAGAGATTTCAGTAGGCGGTTTTCTTGCATCCTGCATAAGTAGCCAGCCCATCTTAAGCGAGATTTAGTAATCATGACTTCAGCGCTCTCGCAGCTTGCTTTTTCAAGGACTGATACGTTGGAGACATGATGGTACCATTTGATTCTTAACAGTTGTCTAAGGTGTCTCTGTTGCAACTTGTTTAATGCGCTCGTGTGCCGGCGGTACGGCATCCAGGTTTCGCTTCCATATAACATGGTGGGGATTATTACTGCTCGATACACTGCAAGTTTCGTTTTTGTTCTCAAGTCATGATTGTAGAAAACCCTGTCTTTTAATTTCCAGAATGCTCTTGAGGCGCTGCTGATTCTGTGCTGAATTTCAGAGTCGATATTTGCCTTTTCCGAAATCAAACTGCCGAGGTAATTAAAATCCGATACATATTGCAATTTGTAATAGTTCTTCTCCGAATTTAATAACGCTGTTACGATTTTCCGGGGGAGTGATGTTCAGTTTAAGGCCCAAAGTATGCCCAGGTATATGTGTTCAGCATTCCCTGTAATTGCTGTAACGTATTTGCAACTAGAGCGCAGTCATCAGCGTATTGGAGTTCTGTGATGAATTTTATACGTGTTTTTGCCCTGAGTCTTTTTATGTTGAACAGACCGCCGTCATACCTGTATCTAACACATATTCCTCTTTCCTGCAGTTTGCTGTGCACTATAATAGAGAGGGCTAATAGAATATGTTGATAATAGAAGGGGGGATAATAGAATATGTTGAATAGGAGAGGAGCTAGAACACATCCCTGCCTAACTCCTGTATTTGTCAGGAAGGGATCGCTCAGTGATCCATGATGTGACACTCTCGACTTGTTGTTGTTATGGAGGCTTTTACACACAGTGAGAAATTTGTTGGGCACTCCGAACTTTTGCATAATTGCCCAAAGTGCATCTCTGTTTACAGAGTCGAAGGCTTTCGTTAGGTCGTTGAATGCAACATAAAGTTTACTCTGCTGTTCCTTTACTTTTTCCTGTAGTTGGCGGACGGAGAATATGGAATCAACGATACCGCGGTTGGTGCGAAAGCCCGTTTTCGATTCTGGGATGATTTTTTCTTTATGTGGGTGAAGGCGGTTTGACATAATTTTTGCAAGAACTTTTCCTCCGATAACCAGTAGTGAAATTCCTCGGTAGTTTCCGCAATCTGATGCTTTACTACAAATTGTTTGACATTGACCTACTTTGGTTGATTTTGCGAGTAGTGTAGTGGCTCTTTAAAACAAGTTGAATTTTTGTTTTCAGGTTGATCCTCCTCCGACGTCAACGTCTCAAACCGCCTCGACCAGCACTGCGCAGGCATCCGGCGCAGCTCATGGCGGCAACGGGAGTCACCTGAACGTAACCGGATGTCCGGGCGAGGATAACGGAAGTTCAGACGAGGCCAACACGCCTCTTCACAGTCCAAGGTCACACAACACGAGTCGGGAAGATGACGAGAGCTCGAACGCTAACGAAAGTGACTGTAAAAGTCCTAATAATAGGTAGGTCATTTCAGAGTTTGTATGGTAGATTCCGTATTAATAAATAATATTTAATCAGAAATTTAACAGGTTACAAGGCCAATCTGTAGAGATAAAATATGTATTTGTACTGAATTGTACAAGTTTCATTTATGAAGTAGAATATATTTTATTTTTTCTGTGTAGGTATTCTATTTTTTTTATTTAAGTTATTATGATCGAACAGGAAATCGGTGTACAAACCGCTATCTTTACCTTTTCAAATATATACCGGGTGCGTCTCAAAAGTGTCTCACCCGTATAACTTTTTTTATTTTTTCAGATAAAACAACGAGATGTGGTATGTTAGTATATGACATAAATTGGGATTGATTGACGTATTCAATAATTTTCGGTCACTTCCTGTTTCACCGAAAATGACAACAAATTTTGAATTTTAAAGACATTCTCGGTATTTTCTTACTTTATTCGATAGAAAATGACACTCTGAATAGAATGACATATCATAATATGTCAACTTCTTGACATTTTCGCATATAGTTTATTTGGAATTGTAACATGCGGTTCATAATGACCATTTGACTCGAAATACCAAGTGTGTGATATCAAATTATTGATTGACATATTTAATTGCTTTCGGTCACTTCCGGTTTCACCGGAAATGACTACAACTTTTGATTTTTAAATAGCACCCTCGGTATTTTTTTACTTTATTGGAGATAGAAAATGACACTCTGAATCGAATGACATATCATATGTCAATTTTTGACATCTCAAAAACAAATTCTATTTTAAATTTCAATCTACAGTGCCATGGCTGTGTTAAAAACACTAATTTTTAATCAAGGAGTCTTAGAAAAATAGATTTGATCGTCCAATGTTTTAGTGTCTTTTACTGGCCGGTTAAAAGATGCCCAAATCGTATTTTTAATCATATCTCAATTTTTTCAAATGGAACGAGGGTGGCTTATTAGCATATTTGGAAAAAGCATTTTTTTTACGAATAAGTTGATACCACACACTTTGTATTTTGAGTCAAATTGTCGTTATGAACCGCATGTTACAATTTCAAATAAACCATATGCCAAAATATCAAAAGTTGACATATGATATGTCATTCGATTCAGAGTGTTATTTTCTATCGAATAAAGTAAAAAAATACCGAGGGTGCCATTTAAAAATCAAGCTGTAGTCATTTCCGGTGAAACCGGAAGTGACCGAAAACAATTGAATACGTCAATCAATCCCAATTTATGTCATATACTAACACACCCAAATATCGTTGTTTTATCTCAAAAAAAAAATAAAAAAGTTATAGGGGTGAGCCACTTTTGAGACTCACCCGGTATACCTGAAACCAAACTTTGATTTCAAATATGCTTCGTCAAAACTCAAGAGTTCATTAAGAAACAACTGAATATCAATTTCAGTATTTCTGCAAATGTCGCCTAATTTGAAATAAAATTCTATATAAATATTTAAAAAACACCAAGGTGTGCTATACAGGGTGAGTTTTCTACGATGTTGTCTATCGGGTATCTCGGAAACTACTGGAGATAGAGATTCGGTTAAATGGGGAAAGAATTGTAGTTTTTTGTGGGGTGATAAATATGCGCCTTTCGGATTTTTGAAAAAGTTCATGGCTTACTAGATATTTCGAAAAAAAAAAAATTTTGCCAATTTTAAAACTTGTCCCTAATTCCATTATAATATATTTTGATTTTTTTCTAAAGCCTGTCATTTTTGACATATGACACAAACATATGTCTTTTTAACGGAAACCATAGTTAGCCATGACTTCATAAAAATCGCCATTTTTAAGCTTTTCAGCGATATAAGGTACCTATAAAATATGTTTATTTCGAAAAATTACGAGTTATAGCCAATTCTTATCTTTCTTGACTAATTTCACTTAGTTGGCATGATGTTCTATTTTGATTTATAACTTATAAAAAAAAACAGAATATATTATTAAACGGTTCTTTACAATTTACGGAAACTAATTTAAAAAAACTAAAATTAAATTTAATTACGGAAACTAAAACTTAAAATAATAATATCACTACCCCAAACACTTTAATTTATTTCAAAAAATGTTCTGCCGATGCCGTGTCTCTCTCTTAGAGTTCCTCTCTTAATAATTAAGAGAGGAGGCCCATGCAATTGGTCCACTTCTCCGATCCCTAAGTGTGCATAAATATGATATAAATAATTTTAACGTAGTGTAACTTTTCTAACATGTCTTGAAAACCGTCCTCTGAAAAACGTAAGTAACACTCACCGGTCAACGTATCTTCGAAAATGTATGGCCAAGAAAAGTTGAACCATATATATAATCCTACACGCTTTTCTTCATTTAAAAAAAATCATATTTACACTTTTTGTTTATTTTAATTTACAAGGTTTGGATGTGACAGTTTTGCATTTCTGAAGACAAAGACGACTGAATTTGTTTCCATGGCTAACTAAGTAAATTGTTTTAAAATGATCAGAATTAGCTATAACTCGAAAAAAAACATATTATAGCTGATATCGCTTTAAAGCTTAAAAAATGGCGCTTTTTATGATGTCATGGCCAACTTTGGTTTCCATTTAAAAAAACAGATGTTTGTGTCATATGTCAAAATTGATAGGCTTTAGAAAAAAACGGAACACTCAGTCTCATTAAGGATGTGAGTATCTACAACTTTTATCTAAAAACTTTTTGTCTAAAATAGATTATAATGGAATTAGGGACAATTTTTAAAATAGCCAAAATTTGTTTTTTTTTCGAGATTTTTTCAAAAATCTGAAAGGCGAATATTTATGACCTCACAAAACTGCAATTCTTTCCCCATTTAGTAGTTTCCGAAATACCCATAGAGAACATCGTAGAAAACTGACCCTGTATAATTGAAAGATTAATTGACTTACCTATCAGGAAAATTGATTGTAATTATCCAAGCTTCGATGATCATTCTAGATTTTTCATTCACGTGAGGTGATATTCAGTTGTTCGTAAATTAAGTTCATAACCTACATTACCGTAAAGTTTTAATTTCTTTTAATTTTTAAAATATTTTTAAATCTAATAATAATGATACATCAATATTCTTTTATAATATTAATTTTGTCTAAATTAAATCAAAAATTGAATGTTGAAAATCAAATTATGTCATTTCACTACTTCTGTATAATTGCCCCTTACATTTTATCTATACACACATCACATACCGTTATTATTAGAATATTAGAATAGTCATATATATTTATGAAAATATATTATATATTACTATTCTTATATATAGGGTGCTACAAATTCGAGGTACGAGCATTGGTATCTTGGAAACCGTAATAGATACGAAGATGGTTAAATTGGGACAAAGTTGCGCCTTGGGATGTCAACCAAGACGCCATCAAAAAAGTTTTTAAAATTTCAAGCATTGCTGAGTTTTTTTGAAAAAACGGATATTTTTGAAAACCAATTTTATTTTTCCCTGTCTTTACTTTTTAGAATATTAAAAAACTAATTGTACATTCTCATAGCCACTTTATTAGGGCTATCTGATATTATTTTTATATTTTCAAATTAGCTGGTAATTTGTGATATACAGAGGCCAACTTATTTTTTTAAAATACGGACCTGCATTTTTTATATCAGATTTTGAAAGAACTCGGTCGCCTAAGTACAATGGTATGCCACACTTGTACTTTTTTTTGTTTTGGGTACCTTAACAACAACAAAACTATTTAATTATTATATAAAATAATTTCAAGTCTGACTCTGGTTTCTTAAATTGTTTAATCTGATTATATTCATTGCCACAATATTGATCAGTCCTAATTAACGTTGAATAAGGAAAATCGAACCATTTAAAAAATTCAAATAAATAATATCCAGGTCAGCAATTTAAAGATATTATTTTTAACTTTTTTTATTGCGAATTTGAAATCTCAGTGCACGATCTAATAATTTGCATAATATTAATCGTAGTTATTATAAATAAATTAACTTCTACAAACTAGTTTCTAATACTCTACATGTTCGAAAAGGTTACCACCTTTTCTATTGCACAAATTTAATTTTTGTTCAATTTTATTTATAGCTCTTTGAACAGATCTTCTTCTTATACTTCTTAATGCATTTTGTACTCTTTATTGTAAATGCTCAAATGTATTGATTTCACTTTTACAAATGACGTAAGTATTAATCTCCCCATACTATCAGATAACCTTAATAAAGTGGCTATGGGAATGTGCAATTATTTTTTTGATTTTCGAAAAATAAACGACAGGAAAAAATAAAATTGAGTTTCACAAAGATACGATACTATACGTACTAATATTATTTTCTATTTATTATAGTGATGTTGTAACTTCGATGCACGGCTGAAAAATAAAGAGGTTATTACAATGGCGGTTCTATTTTTAGGAAGAAATATTGTCCCCATCAATCTTTTTTTGAACATAAAAGTAATGGAGGTAATAAAGAAGTGCAATCTTTTCGTTCAAGCAAACTCTTTCAGCTGTATCGTAATGCAAAAGTGGTATATAATCTTAAGACTTTTAAATTTATACCAAAAGTATCAGCATTACATATATTACAATTTTATGTAACATCATTCTTTACCAACATCTGCTTTTATAGTAATATTTTTATATAAATATATGGAACTCTACAGTATGGCCCCGGATTGACGTTACAAGGGAGAAAACTTTTTTATTATTGACATTTTGGGAAAAATGCATTCTGCTAAATTTCCATACCGTTTTAGAGAAAATTGAAATAAAAATGTCAACAAACAACATGTTGCAAACCTTATACAACTGCTAGCCCTCAAAAAATGTTCAAACCTGGGCTGTTTAACCTCTACACTATGCGGAGAACTCTTCGAAGCAGGCCAAGGTCGCGTTTCGTCGCCCAACTTTGTCGCATTTCTGTTTATTTCCAGTTGTCTTCACCCACTTCGGTTTGCCTCGACCTACTTTCTATTCTTAAAAGCGCCTGAAAACTATTCGTGAGGAGGCCGTGGGAGGATTTTTTTGGCGTTTCCTGTTGCCTCGTTCAATTATATTTTGTTTTGAGCTATTTCCAAAACGTAGCGGTATTTATACCCGAGACAAAGGATTTTTTTTCATAAATCTCAGTGAAATAAGTAAACCTAGACGTTTATAAAATAACTTTTGTTACGATGATTGAAGGCGCGTTTTTATAATATGTAGGGTAGATATTTAAAAACAAGACTTTTCACACTTAATCTGCAGTAATATCATTACAATATTTTTATTATTTAATTTTATTATGATGAATTAGTATCTAAAATTGTATATTATTATGTTTATTTACGCAGCCTTAATTGAATAAATAGCAGTAGTATTGGTTGGTGAGTAATACTGGCGACATCATCAATATTTCGAGCAGATTGCGAAAATTATTGATTGACACGGACATTTTTAAAAAGCAATATTCTCTTATTGTTTTAAAAGAAAACTGTAAAATATACTTTTATATATAATAATAACATAGTTTGATATAAATCCATTCAAAAATAAAAAATAATTAGACGATTTTTTAAATAGTTTAACACAGTGGATCACAAACTATAAAAGGCGGTCCGCCAGAACAGTTAGCCAGTGCGTATTTCCTTGCAGTTTTACGATTTTAAGTTTTGAAAATATATTTTTTTACTATATGGTAATTAATAATGTTTTAGGCAATGAATAGGCAATTTAATCTACTATCGGTAACTGTTTTCTAAATGCACTGTTTTTGATTTTTCATATCAATTTAATATAGCGGTATTACATTACACTCCATGTTTACTTATTTTTCTGAGGCCACCACAACGTTTGACCTTGATTACTTCGTGCTATTTCACAAAATAGTACGATAAATATAAGCCCCAATTATAAAAATTAGTTCCCATGTTTCCTAAAATAGATCGAGACGCGCCGTGATTGGTTGTTTGTTTTTTATTGTCAATTACAAAAAAAAATATTTCGTCAAACATTTCGGGGATAGTGTAGAGGCTGTTTTAAACTAAACGACTACTAAGAAGTTTTTTTATCAGGACAGTGAATCACTCTGTATATATTAGAACTTAAGAAGTTTTTAAATACGAGTGTATAAATTAATCTATAATAATCCTAAAACGCGTATGATTTAATTTGGAGGTAGATTAATTAAGAGCGAAAGAGCTACGTTCGTTTTGATATTTTTATCAGAATTATTTGATCGCGTTAGCAAACTTAATTAGAAACTCGTATGCCAAAATTAAATCTCACAGGATGTGAGCATGACACCAATTTGAGCAACTGTCGACGAAACTCCTAGGAGCAATTAGGCCAAATCAAAAGTAACAAACCCCAGTAGCGTATCAGATACGCAGATTTATTTTCAATTGTAAACACAATGAATCCAGCACCGAGGAAAATAAGCACAGCGATATGTTTTTAGAGAAATTTCTTTTGATATATATCTTTATTTGTTTTTCTGTCCTTGTATTTTACTTGTTGGTGGTACTGAAAAATCCTGCAAAGAAATATAATAAAAACTGTACGAACAATAGTTAGTAAAAAAACAAGATTCAGAAAAATCTTTTTAAAAGTTGCACAGAAAGTAGAAAAATATGTTTTATACATGAAATATCTTTTTGGCAAGGCAATTAATTTTAGTCACCAATCAATTCATTTTCCGTGGTACTAGTTTTAGTATTGTGTTCAGGATGAACCAGAGTTTCAAAAAGTTTAAATCTGATTTACAGTTATCGGATTTTATCTTAATTATTTGTATACACCAGGCTTATTTACAATATTATACAATTTGTATTATTTATAAATTATTTTATTTCAAAATTAGAATTGCTGTTGTAATGTTCATAAAAATATACAATTTTTACATTAAATGAGATTCGTATCTATATTTTAGTTTGGTTTGGTTTGGCAAACTAATTATTACTCTGTAACTTTTAGTATTATAAATATATATATATATATATATATATATATATATATATATATATATATATATATATATATATATATATATATATATATATATATATATATATATATATATATATTTATTTCTACAACCGTTTAGTTATAACGTTTTTACATCACTATTTTTTTAGTATTTCAGTTACGTTATGAGATTCATAACACAACTAGTGGTGTTATGAATCTATAACACAACTAGTTTTTATAATAATGAAAAACAACTACGAACATCTAAATATATTAACTTTTCCGGCAATAATGTTTCCGTGGCACGTACTGCGGCAACTTCTACATCTGAAGGGAGACTTTCGGATTCGCTCATCGTAATTTTTAAAATGATTTTTCTGGGCAAAAAGTGCTCGCGTTTACTTGGCAGGGCAAACTGACTTTTCAGAAAAAAATGTGACAAATGTCATAGTTAAAGGTGTTAAAGGTGGGCGACTAATAAACGAAAATTAAAGCAGCATTTTCTTATTTTTCGGTTGTAGATAAAACGTTGTACATGACACGTGCGTTTAAACATGATTACAACACTCGTGTGATTAGAACGACTCGGTCTACGACCTCGTCGTTCTAATCGTTCGCACTCGTTGTTATAATCATGTTCATAAACACACTTGTACTGTAAATAACTAATACAATCCTACACCTAAATAATACACTAAGATGCAAAAAAACGCAACGGAAAAATTTTTGCTCTATTTTAAAGTGTTATATTTCTGTTATTTTTAACCTTATTTTCATGAATTTTTTAGCAAGCTATACATAATTATATCAACTTTAATTCGTAAACTAAGTTTTTTATAAACTTTATTATTTGGCATATTATACAGGGTTAATCGAAGGATTGTTTTTTTACCCTAATTTTGAAACACCCTGTGCAATAATTTCTTGTGTAAATTTTCCTAAAATATAATTTTACGGCCAGAACCATGACTCCCGAGCATTTAATTTTTTTATTCATGTCAACACATGCTTTAGTTAATTTTTAAGAGCGAAATGAACTGATTACGATCAATTTGCAATTTTTTCAATTATCATTATTTTTTATGTAATTTTTTAATATGACGAGATGGTTTTGGTGACTATTGTCTTAACGTCATATTACGCTGCATTGGATACTGTATGCTAAATTAAAAATAAACGTTAAATACTCAAGATACAGTCCTGGTTTTAATAAACATTAATAACGATAACAGAACTAACGATATTAAAGAAAAAATCTGTAATAATCAAGTATACAAACAGAAAAAAAATTGTAAAAAATAACCTAATACATTGTATTGCCTCCCTTGGCTGTTATATCTCCCTGTATACGTCCGTTCATACTATCATTGAGGCTGCATCTATCATATTGCGATATGTTTCCTCATTCTTCTTTAAGAACAAAGCGAAGTTCATTTAATGAAGCTGGTTACGCGACCTTCGCGACCTTTAACCCTCCTGCCAAGCATTTCCCAAACGTAGAACATGATGACAGTTAATAGTGGTTTATAGTTCACAATAATCTCCAAAGCCGCCTTGTCATATTGAAAAACAACTTCAAAAAGAAATGATAATTGAAAAAATTGCAAATTGTTGATGGAGAGTTCATTTCGCCCTTAAAGATTAACCATAGCATGTATTGACATGATCCAAAAAAACAAAATGCTTAGGAGACATGGTTCTGACCGTAAAATTATATTTTAGGAAAATTTTCACACGAAATTATTGCACACATTGTTTTAAAGTTAGGGTGAAAAAACAACCTCTCGATTAACCCTGTATAATATGTCAAATACTAAAGTTTATAAAAAAAACTGAGTTTACGAATTAAGTTACGAAGTTGATGTAATTATATACAGCTTGCTAAAAAATTTGACCAAAAATTTCTCCGTTGCGTTTTTTTTGCATCTGAGTGTATATTATTACTTTGAATATAAACCCAAGTCAAATCTAGATTTTGATTTTTTTCAATTTATAAAACTGACACATCGATTTTATGAAGTTTTAGATTTGCAAATATTTAGATATTTTTTAATCAGGCCTGCATTTGCCGACATATCTTGTCCAAAAACACCTGAAACAGAAAACGACCGAGAGGGAACCTTTTCCCAGGACAGTGAATCACCTGTGAATACCCTGTATATGTTTGTTCTTATGTAGTAAAAGTGTTTGAATTGAGATGGTGTATAAGTTAATCTATTAACCCTAAAATACCCTTATGACTTAATTTACTAAACAGATGGGGTTGACAGAGATTAAAAGTAAATTAATTAAGAGTGGAAAAGCTATACGGCCGTTTTGGTATTTTTAATCAGAATTATTTCATTACTTTAGCCAATTTAATTAGAAACTCGTATGCCAAAATTAAATCTCACAGGATGTGAGCATGACACCAATTTCAGCGAATGACGATGAAACTCCTAGGAGCAATTAGGCTAAATCCAGGTCAAAACCCCAGTAGCGTATCAAAACGCAGTTTTATTTACCATCGAACACACATTGAATTCCGTACCCAGGGAAATAAGCAGAGCGATTTATCTCGAGAGAGTTTGCTTTTATTGTAGGTCTTTATTTATTTTTCTTTCTTTTTATGGGCTTTATTCTTGGTGAAAAACCTGAGAAAAAATTCATTGAAAACTATACAATAACTACGGTCGAGAACTAAATACTCCGAACCAATGGGCACATACCCCAGTATCCTTCAGGCAGAAATTTAGGCTATCGAAAGATGCGTACAATTTATCTTAGATAGGAACTATGGAAAACAGGAAATTGCTATCCTATTCGATAGTCAAGCAGCACTTAACGCGATCAACTCAGTAACCATCAATTCGAAGTTGGTCAAAGAATGCCTAGAGAAGTTCAACAAATTAGGAAAAGAAAATAAAGTCCTCCTACTCGGGATGCCTGCTCACCAAGGGATAGAAGGCAATGAAAAAGCAAATGATCTAGCTAGGAGAGGAGCGAACACTCCACTAACTGGACCAGAACTGTTCTGTTTTCAAACAGGAACCAACTGAAAGCGGAACTGAAGAATCTGGAAGACTCCATAAGTAGCTTGGAATGGGTGTCCTCCAACGGTCTAAGACACTCGAAAAAGTTACGACCTCAGAACTTACGACCGACAAAAATCAAAGGCTTTCCTTGATTTAAGTAAAAACAATCTTCGGATTGTCACGTGGTTTCTAACAGGACACTGTCTCCTCAACGAACACCTCAGTAGGCTGAAGCTGAGAAACAACAGCGAATGCAGATTCTGTGGGGAAAATAGGGAAACACCCGAATACCTTATCACTGAGTACCCCTAGACGACGACCATTCGTGCCATGAACTTTGGTACGGCTGATGTCGAGGATGGAGAGCTGGCCTCTGTGGAGCCGTCTCAGATACTGGCTTTTGTTAAAGCCCTGAGACTGTATGATTATTTATAACTCGTTCTAACTCAAGAAAGGGGAACACATAATAGATCTGTAAGGTCGCGGTGATTAACTCTCCTCCTAAACATTCTACATTCTACATACAATAACTAATAAAAACAAGATACAGATATTTTTAAAAAGTTACATGATAAGTAAAAAAAATATTCATAATAAAAAAATTGAATATACGAAATGATCCTTTGCAAAAAAAGATCTTAGCTATCCAGCAAGCATTTTTTCCATGGTACATGTTTGAAACACTATATACATGGTAAATTAGATTTTCAAGAAGCTTTAAATTTTGTTTTTTCTGCTTCGTTGCAAATTTGTAGGGTCCAGGGGAAAAACATGTTAAGCGCCATTTTACTAATTTTACAGGAGAGCACTGGATGGTTGGTGGTTATCAGGTTCTTTCCGTCCAGTTTCTTTCGCAGCATTCTCCAGCTTTATTAACTCTGCCTTAACATTAATAGTTGCATGTCCTGTCTATATCTATATGTGTCTATATCATCAGCAAAAGCCAACTAAGTGCGAGGACCTTGATTTCGAAAGAGAAGGATTTTTGTGTTGGCTTTTATCACATTACTCTGTAAAACAATATTAAAGGGGAGTGGGGATAACGCATCTCCCTGTTTAGGGCCACTGTTGATTATAAAATAGGTCGATAGTTTTCCTTCAGGTTTTACTGCACTTGTAGATTCCTCTAATTATTTTTTTCTGTATATGGCGTTTCTGCCATGGCGTTCTACAACTCTACTCTTATAATGCTTGCTTAAAATCTATAGTAGCTGTTGCACTGTTTTGTTATATTTCCAGCATTTCTTCATGAGCTGCCTAATAGTGAATATACTATAATACTGTATAATCCTAAAGTTAAGAAATTGGCGCTTATCAAGTTTTTCCCGTGGCCCCTTGATTTGTTAACAAATAAAAAGTAACTGTAATAATTCTCATGATTTTTACTGAAGCCCTTCCTTTGCTCAGCGTAGGAGATATAGGAACTTACATAAAAGCCACTGATAACCTGGTTCCGTTTCAATTCTAACGCAATCTGACATTTAACAAAAAAAATTCATTGTTGCCAACCATGGACATATTCGGCACCGGGCTGACTAACTGGAATTTAAATTTCCGACACATGCTGGGAATTCAGATGGTAGCTCTGCTGTAAAATATGTCAAGTTGCCACAAGTTTAAATCCTATCAGACCTTGCAGTGGGACATTGTTCTTGTTAGAACCTCTTTTAGTGCGAAGTGTACAAGATACCTTAATAGCCATTGCAAAAAAATCATCGCAACCTTATTAAAATATTTTGAACGAGAAAGCGGTAGTAATGGCCCTTTATATCACTGCTGCCCTTAAGTGCAGTTAAGGAGGCAACTTTTGTCGATGTAAATAATAACTGTTTATATATTTATAATTAATTTATTTTTGTTTCCTGTTTAGATATTTATAATTTGATTAAAAGAAAATATGTAAAAGGGGGCAACGCTGTGCCTGCCAAACTTAATTACGTGACTAAAGGTTTATTTGATATGATCTATGTAGGTTTATGGTTTAAGAATAGGGTTACCAGATGAAAACTTGTCAATCCCGGGCAAGCCTTCCAAAAAATCCGAACAAAATCCGGACGCCCTAATTATTTAGGAATATAAGAGTAAAAATAGTATATTGTTTTATTAGGAGTAAAAATGATACTTTTTGTGGCGAGGCTGTGGAATGGACATTTGACTTACAGGCGAGGGGGTGGGGCACATAAAATCATTTTTACTCCGAATAGAACATGCTATTTTTTTTCAAACGCCACAAAAATGTTTTTAAACAATTTCAAACGTTCCAAATAATATAAAAATATTTAAAAGTAATACCTTGTAAGAATACATTTATTTTCTACAAGAAAGTACTTTTTTATGTTGTCAATCACGTTGCAAAAATTAATACTTTTGTGACGTGGGCAACGGCCCAGCTACGTCGAAACACCGGTTCCCATTAGAACACCGAAGTTAAGCGACGTAAGGCGATACTAGTGGATGGACGGGTGACCGGTTCGAAACTCTGTATCGTGCTGATGTCCAAAAAAGGCAAAAGTGTAAAATCTATTGACACATACTGCTTATTTACGCAGCGCCGGTTCGAAGCCGGATGAGATCGGATATCTCGTGAGTAAGAGTCGATTTAGACACTTGCCAAGTCGGTAGGCCATTGACCATGATATGGCCGAGGACCGCGGTTCGGATTCCGCGTACACAAAGTAGGCCCCGTCCAGATTAGCCCTGGCAGCAAAAAGGAGACGTTAACTTCAAATATTTACTTTACTTTTGTGACGTTTGAAAAAAAAATACATTTTCAACTTTCAAAACATGAAACTTACGAAGTAAAACAATTAATTTACACTGCTGAATTTATCGACGATTTTTTAAGTAACTAAATTTATTAAAACTAATATATTATTTTGCATTATTCTGACATTTCTTAATGGAACATTCAAATCCGGACGCTTATGAAAAATCCGCCCGGACTGAACCGGATGCAGTGTAAAACCGCACATGTCCGGATTAATTCGGACGCCTGGCAACCCTATTTAAGAACAATGTTAGGTTAAGGTATAATGAACGTGTACTTACCTAGTGGAAAAAATTAACGTTATTCTTATATGCCATAAAGTTATGATACCTTGTTATAAAATAATAACATAAACCTCTGTCCATATTAAGTACATAGCAGAAATAGCTCAAGAACAAACTTAATTTAACTTTAAAGAATGAAAACTGATTAGTTGCACTATATTTTCTAAAAGGGCCGCCTGTTTTATGTTTATTCCACGCACGTTATTTTTACGGTAATTCGATTCTCCCGGATCCATCCACATTTATGATACCATTCTTATGCAAATCGAGCGAACCCCATTTTAATGCATGCCTTTGCAATTATGTGTGACAAATTGAAAGGCACTCATTTCCGCGTTTAGATTCCTTCCCCAATAGATCAGTAGATACTTCAATTTACATCCAAGTTGCTTATCCAGGTCTTGAGCTATTGTAACAGTTCTACTTGGATTTAATTAAATATTTAGATAAAATACATTTTTTTCACTAATTGTTGCTATTTTTGTTTTGATTTCAAATACAGTTGTTAATATAACAGTAATTTTAATATTAGAATCATAAAATTAAATTGTTGACACATAGTTTATATACAAGTCGACCGAAAAGATTAATTTCGGGAGACGATAATGCAATTTTATCGTCGTGTATAAAACAATATTTTTTTCCATAGCGAGTTACGTTTTAAAAAATATTCAGAAATTATTTCAAGGAATTTACTACGAGTAGAAAAAATATTGTGCTGCGTTGGCGTTGGTTACTATGTAATTTGACAAATAAATAAAGCTGTCTCTTTAGTTGTCAGTTTTGACAGTTTGTCAATATTTTTTAATTCTCTTTCGTGTCGATTACTGATTGAATTGGAGCCAGAAATGGCTCAAAACGAAATAAGTAAATTACCAACAGATATTCAGGCTGAGGCGACAAACGCCATATCCAAACTACTTTCATTGAAATCCCGAATAACTTATGAAAGGGAATACAAAAATTTTCATAGATGGAAGCATTTAAAAAACGTGCGAGGAGAAATAAAGTTTTTAACCTATCCTCGCTGTTAAAGTATCATTTAATCTACCCTTGCGATTAAAGTTCTATTTTATCTACTATTTTTGATAGATATAAGGCAATTTTAACAGTTGCTATGGAAAAAACAAATAAATCTGCAGATTTGTCAGTAGTTTTTATTGTGGAATATATATTTGAACCTAGAGGGTCCAGAAAAAATAACTAGTTTTTTTATCACAATATACCAAGTTTTAACTAGTTTTTTTATCACAATATACCGCGTCGGCGCGCTGCGCCGACGCGGCGCTGATTATGTCCAAGATTGACATCAATGCATTTGAAAATCGCGCCCTCGATGACGTAACTAAAAGTTAAAATTATATGAAATATAGCTTTTTAATTTATTCTGTTCTGTTCTTCAATACCGGGTGCGTCTCAAAAGTGGCTCACCCCTATAACATTTTTATTTTTTCAGATAAAAAACTAGACTTGGTATGGTAGTATATGACAATATATTAGGATTGACTGACGTATTCAACTGTTTTTGATCACTTCCTGTTTCAGCGGAAATGACTACAACTTCCGATTCTTAAATGGTACCCTCTGTATTTTTTTACTTTATTCGATAGAAAATGACATTCTGAATAGAATGGCATATCATATATCAACTTTCGACATGCTCGCTTAAAAAAAGTAAATCTAGAGTGCCATGGCTATGTTAAAAACACTAATCAAATAAAATCAAGGGGCCTTGGAAAATAGATTTGATCGTCTAATGATTTTAGTGTCTTATCCTGGCCGGTTAAAAGATGCTCAAATCGTATTTTTAATCATATCTTAATTTTTTTCAAATGGAACAAGGGTTGCTCGTTAGCATATTTGGAAAAAGCATTTTTACGAATAATTTGGTACCACACACTTGCTATTTCGAGTCAAATTTTCGTTATGAACCGCATGTTATAATTTCAAATGAATCATATGCGAAAATGTCAAAAGTTGACATATGATATGTCATTCTATTCAGAGTGACATTTTCTATCGAATAAAGTAAAAATATATCGACGCCTCGACGGTTTAAAAATCAAAAGTTGTAGTCATTTCCGGTGAAACAGGAAGTGACCAAAAATAGTTGAATATGTCAATCAATCCTAATTTATGTTATATACTAACATACCAAATATTGTTTTTCTATCTGAAAAAATAAAAAAGTTACTTATAGGGGTGAGCCACTTTTGAGACGCACCCGGTATAAAAAAGTTAGTAAGTTAAAGAAAATAAAGTATTGCCCTTTCAATTATTATTTTAGATTCAATCAACGCTCTTAGTTAGTGTATTCATAGGGGAAATCAAAACACGACCCCTCTAGGTTTTATTATGATTAAATTGGAATTTATATCCCTTACCGCAGAAATCAGTTTAGCTAAATAATATTAGGGTCATTATTATAAGGCTGTCTATGATTATTATGGCAATGTAGTTTATCGTAACTCCGAGACAGAATATAATGAAATATCAGAATATAAATTATCAGGTTATCTTCCATAGGCCAAACGTCAACTAAAATTCAAAATTTAAAGTTTGTGTAACTTACTATGCTACATTATTGTATTTCGGAGGAAATGAACTATTAAGAAATGAAATAAAATAGCGGCATTTGTTTCAAATATATCTTGAAAGTAAGGCGACAAAAAATTGCAGCTATTTTTTAATATTTGGTTGGTGTTAGAGCTACAAAATAAAACACTAGTTCAGCACTGTTGGAATTACATGTTCCTTTTTGTTATCGCAGACATAGGCAGTCTCCTTCGCAGTCATTGGCAGTACAGGGTGTCCCATTTTGATTGAAACCTTACGGTATCTTCGTTATTCGTGAAGATAGAAGGGTGCGGTTTGCACACACCTGTGCTACTTTTTTATCAAACGGAAGATGCCATAAACAAAATTTTCATAGCCCTCTTCGTTTCTGAGCTACAGGGTCTTTTTGAAAATTTTGCAATTTGGGACGCCCCATGTACCTCTGTTATTGTTAAAGGTATCGAGAAGGTAAAACTGTTTATTATAGAACTTTTTACGTAGAATACAGTGGCGTAGTATATTATTCTACGAAAAGAATATTTTTAAAGATATATTTTTTTTAAATGGAACGCCCTGTATATTTGTAAATTATATGATCTGGCTTGCCATAAGCTTCTCAAAAATATATATCACGCTATATTTATTTTCACTATTTACTGCAATATTTAAAAAAAAATTAAAGATCATATTTATTAGTAGGCCATGATTGATAATATAAGAAACTAAATAATTATTAAAAATAATCTGTTATCTATCTCTTGTCTTATTTTGAGGGCCACTAATACATTCTTTATATATTAGGGAAACTTTCTACCGCTATTTGTAAATCTTGAAAGCTATCGGAACTTTTAAATATTCCTTTAGCTAATTTACATGAAATATACCTTCAGCAAGATGGGGCTCTCCCTCACAACTTAACTTACACGAAAATATTAGAATTTGTTAAATTATTTATTGTCAAATCAATCAATTGGAACCAATGGACCCATATGATGACCTCCCTAATTCCCGGATTTGTCCTTTCTCGATTTTTGATTTTAGGTGATTTTTTTGAAATATGAAATATATCGTATAGCAACTAACACTACTATCAACTACAATGTCGAACACCTGGAAAATGCTTTAATAATGCAAGCTTTTAGATATTTGCAAATCCATCCCTTTATAAAAAAAAGAAAAATATATTCAGGGATTCAGTGGTAACAGCTCAAAAGTAAAATATATCAATTCCAAATAAAATTTTAATATGTGTATAACTATTTTAGTAAATACCATTTTGATCTTTTGTTATTTATCACGGCCTACTAATAAGAAAATGATATATTTTAAATATTGCAGTAAATGGTGAGAATAAATATAGAGTGATATATATTTTTGAGAAGCTCATAGCAAGGCGGATCATATGATTTATAAATATACAGGGTGTTTCGTTTGAAAAAACATAACTTTAGTTTATATTTTCAAAAATATTTTTTTCGTAGAAAAACAGACTACGTCACTGTATTCTACGTAAAGAGTTCTACAAGAATCAGTTTTTACCTTCTCGATATCATCCATAATAACGGAGATACGGGGGCTGTCCCAAATTGCAAAATTTTCGAAAAGACCCTGTAGCTCAGAAACGAAGGAGGCTATGAAATTTTTGTTGACAGCATCTTCCGTTTGACAAAAAAGTGGCACGGGTATGTGCAAACCGCACCCTTCTATCTTCACGAATAACGGAGATACCGTACCGTAATTCAGCACAATACACCAAAACACTTTAGTTTTCACACTGGACGCGCGTTTTGCTAGCCATGTTAGCATTATCAACAGATGATTAAAACTAAACTAGTATCTATAAATTGAGCTTTTATATAGGCGTTTGGTTGGTATTGACATAGCGTGACAAAGTGTTTCAAAACCAATGAAGCGAAACAATTAAATTGCCGACACTAAAATAATAGAAATAGTGAACTGGAATAATTAATTGGACCATTATCTCAGTTTACACTATCTTTAAATTTATTTATTTTGACGACCTCATATGCATCTAATTGCCTAGTAAAAGAAAGAACTAAGTAAATTGACACTTGTTTGATTAATTTTAAATTATTAAATTATTTGGGCTACATGTTCTTTAAAATTAGATAAAATTGATCTTCTAGTTTGCCCAACATATCTTTGATAATAATCTTTACATTAAATTTCATAAATACCCGATCTTTCCAGTGGAGTTGTTTAATCTTTATGATTACTTAACATTTTTTTTAATTATTATTAGTGCTATTCGCCAGTTTATAATTGACAGTCTTGAAAATGTATCGTACCTTTCTCCACTTGAAAAGTCGAATTTGCAGAAATAGCAAACTTATAGGTACCTACATGTTCTAATTATTTTATCAACTAATTAGCGTGTACCCGCGACTTCGTTCGCGTCGAATTAATCATTTGTAATGGTGATGATAAAATTTTCTCACATTTATGTCAGCATGAGAAAAAACAATATATCGATATTATTATATAACTTGGTAATATTTGAGGGGTAGTTTCATATCGTTGGAATTTGACTTTCGAAAAATCCGTTTGCCAAAAATAAGCTTTTTACGTCAAGCAGTTTAAGCAGAATCGTGGTTAATCAATTACCCAACTTTTTGCAACACCCTGTATGATTTTTAAAAAAATTTCAAAATATGTAAAAAACAAAATAAATTTTGCATGCCCAAGCGTTTTCCCGAAATACTAACCGTTTTTTAAATAACAAATATTTTAATATTTGAGGGGCGTTTTCACCCCCTTGGAATTTGAGATTCACTACAAAATCAGCTTTAAACGTCAAGCAGTTTAAACAGAATCGTGATTATTCAATGGTCATATTTTATGTAACACCCTGTATAAATTTTTAAAAAATCTTAAAATATGTAAAACAACAAAATAAAATATACGTGTTTAAGAGTTTTTCCGAAAAACTCACCGGTTTTTGAATAAAAAATATTCTAATATTTGAGGGGTCGTTTCACCCCCTTAGAATTCGAGTTTCGAGAAATCCCTTCTTATCGAACCTGTACACCCTTGTCAATCCGTTTTCCAAAAATCAGCTTTTTACGTCGAGCGCTTTAAGCAGGATCGTGATTAATCAATGACCAGATTTTTCGAAACACCCTGTATACATTTTTAAAAAATCTTAAAATATGTAAAAAATTAAATAAAATATATGTTTTTTCGGAAACTTGACCGTTTTTTAAATAAAAAATATTGTAATATTTGAGGGATGGTTTCACCCTCTTGGAACTGGAATTTGGAAAAATCCCTTCTTATCGAACCTCTACACCCTAAAATCAACCTGTATACCAAAATTGAGCTTCTTACGTTGAGTGGTTTGGGCAGGATCATGATTAATCAGTTAGTCACTTAAGGATTTTATATACTAGTACTAGCGTGAACCAGCGACTTCGTTCGCGTCGAATTAATCATTAGTAATGGTGATGATAAAGCAAAGCAAGAATTTCCATTAACATACAAACTGGATAAAATTTTCTCACATTTATGTCAGCATGAGAAAAAACAATATGGCGATATTATTATATAACTTGGTAATATCTGAGGGGGTGTTTCATCTCGTTGGAATTTGACTTTCGAAAAATCCGTTTGCCAAAAATAAGCTTTTTACGTCAAGCAGTTTAAGCAGAATCGTGGTTAAGAAATTACCCAACTTTTTGGAACACCCTGTATGATTTTTTAAAAAATTTCAAAATATGTAAAAAACCAAATAAAAAAACCAAAACCAAATGCTTGTCCAAGCTTTTTCCCGAAAGACTAACATTTTTTTAAATAACAAATATTGTAATATTTGAGGGGCGTTTTCACGCTCTTCGAATTTAAGATTCGAAAAACCCCTCCTTATCAAACCTCTACACCCCACAATCAATCCGTTTGTCAAAAATCAGCTTTAAGCGTCAAGCAGTTTAAGCAGAATTGTGATTACTCAATGGTCATATTTCATGAAACACCTCGTATAAATTTATAAAAAATTTTAAAATATGTAAAACAACAAAATAAAACATACGTGTTTAAGAGTTTTACCGAAAAACTCACCGGTTTTTAAATAAAAATTATTTTAATATTTGGGGGATAGTTTCACCCCCTTAGAATTCGAGTTTCGAAAAATCCCTTCTTATCGAACCTCTACACCCTAAAGTCAATATGTTTTCCAAAAATCAGCTTTTTACGTCCAGCGCTTTAAGCAGGATCGTGATTAATCAATGACCAGATTTTTCGAAACACCCTGTATACATTTTTAAAAAATCTTAAAATATGTAAAAAACAAAATAAAATATACGTGTTTAAGCGTTTTTTCGGAAACTTGGCCGTTTTTTAAATAAAAATTATTGTAATATTTGAGGGGTGGTTTCACCCTCTTGGAACTGGAATTTCGAAAAATCCCTTCTTATCGAACCTCTACGTGCCTCTACACCCTAGAATCAACCTGTATGCCAAAATTGAGCTTCTTACGTTGAGTGGTTTGAGCAAGATCGTGATTAATCAGTATGTCAGTCACTTAAGGATTTTATATATTAGTATAGATTAGTATAGATGAAGGAAAATGTTCATTACAGTCAGCTACATTCCTAATGTATTTTTTATATTTCATATCTTTTGTTGCTAACTATCTTTTGTTGGTAACTATGAGCTAAAAAATTTAAACTAACCTTCTATAGATATCAAATTCTAAATCTAGAAATGGTAATCATTGTTCATAATTTCATTGACAAATTTAATGGAAAGAAATCTATTATCTAATTTAGAAACACAGTTGTCTATGGTATCAGAATATGTGTCAAAAATGCCAAATATATCATCTACGTATCTAAATCATACTCTTGGAAAATACCGTATTATTATAAATAAAGTTCCTAAACTTTACCATAGTTTGACCTTCTTCGTAATTTCCGAGATCAAACGGCCACCCTCGAATTTGGGACACGCTGTATATGGTGTTCTATCACTTATATAAAATATCTTTTTAGAGTTTAAAAAAAAAACATCAAATTATCAAGCAGCCTCCATTACGGGATGTCAAAACTAAAGAAAAAAAAGTAAAGTACCCAATTTTCTTTTTCTAAATAAACGAGAATTACTAACGAACGCCTATTGGACGTGTTTAAGACGCCAGTTATTGATGTCATATTTATTCCACTTGAGGAGAAAAACTTAAGTGCCTGTACGCTCCGTCTGGAGAATGTTTTCGCGAGATATTTTAACCGAAGAGCCTTAGCTATTTACTTTTATAAGTCGGGAAAAATAAATTGTTTTTCGGTCAACTTTACTGATTTTGCAGAAAAAAAAACACTCTTATAAATCAATAGGGACGTTATACTTTAAAAAAAGGAGTTAGTGTAAAATAAAATGGGGTAACCGTGATACTATTCGCTTTATATCTTTCTTTCTATATACTTTCTTTTCGAAGATTTCTGGATATTTCCCCAACAGAAAAAAAAACAAAATAAAATAGTTATATTTAGGGCTATTTATACAGATTGAACGTTTGATTTACATAACCTTTTTTATATAAATGTTTTTTTCAATACTGACTTTAATATTCTTTGCAAAACTATTCTTTAGTAAACTTACTGTTCAATGTTTATATTTTACTTCAACCAAGTTTAAATTTTAGTTATTTTTTATTATTAGTTTAATAAATTTAAAACAGCCGCTACACTATCACCGAAATATTTCTGGAAATAGTACAATAAATATAATCCCGTGTTATAAAAATTAGTTCCCACGTTTCCTGAAATTGATCGAGACCACACTTTATTGGTTATTTGTTTTTTATTGTTAACCCAGATTAACACGAGGCAATCAAGGTCAAACATTGTTTTGGCTTCAGAAAAATAAGTAAACATGGAAAAACTGATATGAAAACGGTTACCGATGGTAAATTAAATTGGCTAATCCTCGAAATTTACACAAGAATATTTAGTTTTAATCATTGTCTAATATTATTAATTACAATATAGTAAAAAATAAAACAATGACTAACTAGCGGTCTACCATTTATCGGCTTATAATCCACGGTATTGCGCCTCATGAACAAAATATATACAAAATTATTGAAAAAATCGTCTAATTATTTATTATTTCTAGTAACAGTTAAAATTTAAGTAAGTAACATTTAAACTGTAGTCTGTAGCAAAGTTTAGTTGACTAATTTGGTTTTGTTTTTTTAGTTTTAATGGTCTAAATCCCTGCATAATCAATACTAGTTGAATGGATGTATATCAAACCATGCTGGGTGCTAATAAAAGTATCGTTTACAGATTTCTCTTAAGAACAATAGAAGAACATTGCTTTTAAATAATGTCCGTGGACCATACTTTTGTTGATATCATGTCAAATAATAATTTTTCCAAGCGGATATATTGATAATGTTACCAGTATTACTCATCAAGCAACACTCATCATCATGATGAGTAAGTAGGTGATTGAGTACCAGTATTACTCATCTTATATTATATCTTATATTAATCAATTAAGGCCGTAAACCAACATATCATATGCAATTTTCTATACTAATTCATTATAATAAAATTAAATCATAAAAATATTGTAATTCTATTTCTGCAGCTTAAGTGAAAAGTTTTGTTCCTAAATATCTACTATACATATAATAAACGCCTGTTGAAATATTAATTTTGTGGAATGTGTAATATACAGGTTTGTTCACCACATACGACACGGAGTATTGTAGCTAAACGATTAGATTTTTGCAAATTGTAAGTTTTGGGTTCGTTGAAGGACTATTAGAGCTACAATTTAAAATAATTTTGCATAATACAGAGTGTCTCAAATAAGTAAAAAATATTATAGTTGTATTTTTTTAAATGGAACACCCTGTATATTATTCTATTTTTAGATTCTTCTAGTGAAATAAAGGTAAATTTGATTAAGGTTATTCTGATTTTCATGCGAAGTTTACCAAATTTCGTACACGACTTAGCTCCGCATGGTTTCGAAAATACGACCCCAGATATTGTGTTGCAGTAATAAAAATTATATTACCTTATACAGAGTGTCAAAAATTTTATTTTAAATAATTACTAGTTTTAAACGGCAATAACTTGTTTAATTTAAATAGAATACCCTGTATATTTTGCATGAATCAGATGCACAATTTAATTGTCTATCAAATTGTATTATACCATTTTTACCTATCTCTTCAAGTTTTCGTAGAAAATGCATTTTCTTATAATTTTTAGACCTCGTTTATCACACCCATGGAATATTGACATTTTAGTTTTTTTAAAGCAACATAATACCGTATGATCGAAAAAAAACGGCGTCCAGTTGGCTGGGAAATGAACATCAATGACATTTCCCATATAAATTTACATTTAAAATGACAGCGATCTTCATTCCATAGCCATCGCTGACGCCGTTTTTTCTCGATCATACGGTATGTAGAAAATGTACTGGTAGTATAATAATATTCCAAGCCCATTTGTTTACAAAAAGAAAACTATTTAAATCTTTGTAAAAGAGTATACCAATTATTACTAATTATTAATTTACCATCATTATTTCCCCCCAAAAATTAGTTAATTACATACCTAAGTGTTTTAATTAATAAATTCTTCTAAATAAATGTGGATTTGACTCAGAAATCAATACCATAATAAGTTATGAAAATAAATGTCTCTGTTGTTATAAATAAGCATTCGTCAAAAAATGAAATAAAATTTATAAGGTGTTACTTTTTACCACACTGTCTAATACACATACAAAATTCAGTTTTTTAGTATTTGGAGCAACTATTATTAATCAACGTAAACAGTCAATTAATGTAGTTTGAAATACTGGGATCATATTAATTAGTTCTCTTTAACAAAAAAATATTTAAACTGCTTTTTATCTTTTAATAAAATAAGCGAACTATATTGACAATATTCGTATCTGTACTCTTTGAAAAGTTGTTACATCATTAAAAAAATATAAAATGGTCAATATTCCATGGGTATAATGACGAAAACTTGAAGAGATAGGTAAAAAATGGTTTAATACAATTTGATATACAATTAAATTGTGCATCTTATTCTCGTAAAATATACAAGGTGTTCCATTTAAAATAAACAAGTTTTTGCCGTTTAAAGCTAGTAATTATTTAAAATAAATTTTTAAACACTCTGTATAATATAGTATTTTCTTTATTATTGCAACACAATATCTGATCAATAAATAAACTTCACTAAATATTTAGTATTAAAAACTTCGATACCGTTGGAGAAATGAAGCCTCAAAATTTTTACTGGAATTTCATAAAATTGAAAATATTTCAAAAACGGTAAGGTTTAAGTGTGATAAACCTTAATCAAATTTACCTTTATTTCAATCGTAGAATCCAAAAATAGAATAATATACAGGGTGTTACATTTAAAAAACTACAACTATAACATTTTTTACTTATTTGGGACACTTTGTATCTTGTAAAAATATTTTTATTAAATTGGAGCTCTAATAACCCTTCAACGAACCTAAAATTTAAAATTTGGAAAAACCTAATCGTTTAGCTACAATACTCCGTGTCGTATGTGGTGAACAACCCTGTATATCAATATTACATAAAACGAGATGTAATTAACAAAATATCGTAAAAACAGTTATTTTAGAAACATCTAGGGTTACTTATTTTACTGAGATTATTATGAGAAGAAAAAACCCTTTGCCTCGGAACAGATACCGCCACGTTTTGGAAATAATTCAAAACAAAACAAAATTGAACGAGGCGATAAAAAACGCTAAAAAAATCAAAAATTCCCCTCGCTCTCCTCACTAGTAGTTTTCAGGCGCTTTTAAGAATCGAAAGTAGGTCGAGGCAAAGCGAAGTGGGTCAAGACAACTGGAAATAAATCGAAATGCGTAGGTACAAAGTTGGGTGACGAAATGCGACTTTGACATGTTTCGGATTGTTTCTGACATCGTGTATACGCTGTTTAAGAATATTGATGTATCATTAAAACTTTCTAAAAATACGTAAAATAATGTATCGTACAAGCATCTTAAAAAAATATTAAATTTTGATGCTGTTTAATAAATATATTAAGAACAAATGTTGGTTGTAGTTATATTATTAAATATAATGATTCTCCTTCATTTTATATTACCCCAGTGTTTACTGAAATATGAATATTCTCCCTTTCTCAGTTTTATCATGAATTTTAAATTTGCAGTATTATGCTATAAAAATAAACTTCTAAACTCTTTTTACTGTTTTATAAAACATATTTTTACTTATATTTGTCGTATAATAAGAGGAATAATATCTTATTTTTAATAATAATGTTTTTATATATTTAAAAAAACAATTATTTATTTCTATACCATAATTGGTGCAGTGAAACTAATCAACATTAAAAAAATATGTATTTTATATTTCTTTTTTTTTAATTTAACTAAATTATATTTACTGTGCATTATTTTAGATAAATTTATAGATTTTTATATATTAAACTTTTATTTGTTTTAATTGGTAAAGTAAGTTCATATATTTCGTAGTTGTTTAAAACTATCAAAATTTGTTTAATTATACTTTACTTTTGTTAAATTTACCTATATATTGTTTATTAACTTTTTACTTGTATAAATCAAAAATGAGGTAAGAACTTATATATATTGTAGACACGTTCTGCGAAAGCATCACACTTGTGTAGTGGTCAAATTTTAGCGACCCACAAAATTACTTCTTGGAAATTTTGATGTTCGGTAAGGCGAAACTTAACAGATGGTAGATGACTACAGAATATAAATCAACAGCAGTTGATGAAAATCATAACTCAAACTATATACGAGTTTCTAAGCTTACAATTTACTCATGTTAAATGAAAGGCATTTTAGATGAATATTTTTTATAGTAACAGATTGTTATAACTATTTTTGTATTTTTTAATTCTCTTAAATTGGCCTTCTATTTATTTTTGGAGTTTGTGTAATGTATTTTAGCCAATATTTTATGTACAATACTTTTCTTAAAATAATTATAAAATTCTAATATTATAACGTTTCACCTTTTGTAACGTTTAATATTTTATTTTGGCGGAAGAAATTAGTATCAACGCTCTTTTCAGCAGCCTGGACTCAGATGATAAGAAGACCAACAATTCTGAGAAAAGTTCGACGAAACCTGCTACACAAAGTTGGAGAAATCTCAGAGCAGTTATGGCGTATTACCATTCGCTAAGGAAAATCAAGAGGTTTTCCATTTTCATAATGTGTTATATTGTTGACATTACTTCTCAGTTAGGTACTGAGGAACTATAGGCAATCTTTTTATCGTAATTGCACTATTCATATTTGCTACCCTATATAACTAAATCGTATACCTAACCCTACGAAACTAACCATTTAACAAAGTTATTTTAAAAACGCGTACAAAAAATATTAATTATTTGTATATAATGATTTAAATTCTGCTATTAATATACTAGTACGTTAGTAGTTAGTAGGAAACAATATCACATATTTGTCTCCATTTCACATACTGTATCATAAAGAAATGAATTTGGTTTGGAAATGACAATCCATGAATATTTCACATATCTGTACTCTAGAAGCAAAACTAAGTCCAAAATTGGCATATTTGAGATATACAGATTGTTAACTGGACGGTTACTTATTGGGGAACAGAATGGCAACACTGCCTACATTCCAAATGAGTACTAAGCTAAGCTGCCGACTCGTCCTGTCGCGTCGTCTGTCGACGAGCGGATCGAGGTTGCCATATTTCAACCATAAAACTCTTGCCGCGAGTAATAAACAAATTAATAACCTGTATACGTCAAGTTACTTAACTTTTTATGTTCCATCCACTGCTGTTTCTGGTTTTCCGAATAAAATAGTCGGTTTAAGATCAAATTAAGTCCGATGTCAGCCCTGGACTAAATGAACTTAAGTCAGGTAAACGCAGTTTGGCTCAGACATCTTTGGGTTAGTTTAGTATGGTAAGTTCACGGGTCCACTGTGACTAAAATAGGTTTTGACAGTTTTGCAATTAAAATTTAAACAAATATTTAAAAAAATAATTTAATCTTAATGAAGATAGTAAATTGGTTCTCCAAATTGTAACATAACTCCTGTTTTACAATTTCCTGTTAAATGTTTTTTATTATATAAGTAAAAAATGTCTATACCTATGTGGCGGATTCATCTATCTAAAAAAATCTTTTATGGGTATTTCGCCACTGCGGTACATGAAAAATCTACAAAATAAAATAGTTATTTTTTGTAAACACTTTTGCGTTAAACCTAAACGGACGCTGCTTGCCAGAAGTTGTGTTTACAGTTATAAAAATTTGCCTAAAAAAGAAAAAAATGCTTAACGTTTCGGAAAGTTTTCTCTTTCCGCCGGTCGTCGGAAGCAAAAAATATAAAGAATCAAGAAAAAAAACTATTTAAAATATTTAAATTGAACTATTCGAGAACACTTTACTTTTTAAAACAGATACGTCTACAAGAAATCGTTGACGTTCTGTTAAAATGACATTATATTAAGTTAAACTTCAAAATTAACAATTACTACCTGATAATAATTATTAATAAGGTATTATTTAATAAGGTAAAACCAAAAAGCCCAAACTTTCTGTATGATTATTTTTAAATTTTACGTATGTTATGTTTATTTATGTTATGTTCTTTAAAATCAAAGAAGCGATTGCCATACATTACTAACATCTACAGATGCATGAGCAATACATTTATGTTTATTAGATTAAATTAAAAAAGCCTCTTTTATTTTTCTTTTAGAGGCTATCGCTTCTTTCATTATAATTTTGGCGTTATTAAAATTTATTCTGTGCCCTGTGTCCCATGAATGCTGACAAATCTTAGATTTGTGAAAATCTCCCTTTCTTAAATAATCTTTATATTCTTTCAATTCTAACATTTAAGGGTCTAGATGTTTCACCAATGTAAAATTTATCGCATTCACAGGGTATTTGGTATATTACATTTTTTGTTTGTTGTTCTGTATTTATTGGTTTAGTATGTGATAAAATGGATCTAAGTGTATTTTGTGTTTTGAAAGATGTTCGTATGTTATATTGTTTTCCTATCCTTCTTATTTTTTCCAAAACGCCTCGTATGTATGGAATTGTAAGTTGTATATATTGTGTATTGTTATCATTGTGTCTATGATTTGTGGTTTGTATTTCTCTCGTTTAATGTTTTGTCAATAAAATATGGTGGATAGTCGTTTTTTATTAATGTTTTTTATTTTATAATCGTTTTTTATTAATTATATCAGTATTATACTTTTATTTGGACTTAAAATGGTTTTACTTTATTCATTTTGGCATAAATAATAGGGACATAATATAAGTGCGAGCTTAATATAAGTTAATGTCTGTAAATGTTCTTTTTATGTAATATATAAATTATATTAAGTCACTGAAAGAATTGGTATAATTTATTTAAAAAATTGTTTTACATTTCATTTAAATCTAAAAGAAGTTGTTCATATACTAAATATTACAATCATAGGTTTAAAAATAACCGAGTAATTAGGAAATAACTTAAAATTAGGAAATTTAAATTCGTTTTTCTCAAAATTATGTTTTGTGACTTAATATAGTTTACTTCTGGGGTACAGATATATATCCAAACCTATGACGTTAATTTTTTTCATTTTATCGTATTTAGTCTACGGTAAAAAAGTTGATGTGATAACCACAGTAATATATATATGGTGTCTTTTAAATAGGTACAAATATTTTTATACAGGGCTAGTATTTCTCGATAAAAGAAACATATTTTCTCTTTGTCGTTTTTCAAACAAATCAAAAATAACCAAGTTTAACTTGAAAATTAAAAAATATATATATTGCTTGTTTAAATTTGGAGAACCACTGATTTTTTCTAGGTTTTCTTTGTTCTAAATTGAATCTACTACCTGTGTTGTCATATTATCAAGTTAGTATGTTTTTTAACTAAAAATTAAAAATATCTAAATATTTTTTTTTTTACTTTTTTTGAGAGAAAAACGCATAAACATGTTTCTGGGGACGAAATATACCACCCCAAAAAATATTTGCACTTTTTTAAGACTCAGTTTAAAAACAGTTTAAAAAAAATATATAAAATGAGAATCAGATCCCAGGAAATTGTGACAACAATAAATAGATTTACAATTACTTTAGATTAAAACAAAAATAGTTATTCAATATAGGGTATCAAATATGCCGATATATTCTTTGGTATCTAACTAACTTGTACAGAAACCTCTTTTCTACAATTCTTGGTATTAAACTTAGAGGTTGAGTTTCCCTATTGGTTGTGCTGTATTGAGTTTGATGGCCTGTCTCTCTTTATCACTAATTCACATGTCACTTTAGAAATTCGAAAAACTTATAAAAATAATTCAACTAATTTAGCATTCATTTTTATAAGTTTTTATCAATGTTCTCTAGTGTGTGCTGAGTTTACTGTCAATTCATTTATTGAACTACTTACTCTAAAATCTCTTACTGAACTATTTTAGTTAGATGTGATGTAAGTGTTATTATTTTCGTGTTGTGGGGTGTTAGGTATCTACTTTCAGGTATTTCTACACTACATTCAACTAAATAAAGGCATGTAAAATATATAATTTAATATAAGTACTTATTAATGTTTTGCTATTATAAAACATATTCGTATCGATTCTATTAAAATTTTGAACTTGGTTTAAGCCTGAACTCGCCTAGAACCGATTATGTACAGGGTGGGTCAAATTCGACGCTTTTAAACGGAAACACCCTCTTCTATAGGAGATAGACGAAAACTAATATTAGTGTTTGGAGCTCAATTTTTATCAAAAACATTATGGCGAAAACCGCACATCGATATCTGTAACCGTTTGAGTTACGGGGTGTTTTTCGAAAATGTGCATTTTTAACAAATCGCTGTAACTTTTTTGCTATGAAAATAGACACCCTATATATTTTTAATTAAATGTAAAGAACTTAAAGTTACCTTTCCAAAAATATAGCACACTTGATATTTTGTTATAGTCTCCTTCGAAATACAGCATTTTTAAAAGTTCGCCACTTTTAACTAGTAGGCTTTGGACCCCGTATTGATGATAATGCCCCTAATAGAACTTGAAACTATATTTTTCCAACAAGACAAGGCACCGCCTCAGAAAACTAAAGTTATCAGCAAATTTTTGAATCCAATTTCTAGAATAACTGAATAGCTAACCAAGATCCCAGCCGTTGGCCATCGAGGCCGCCGAGGTCGCCGGACTTAGTGCCTTTTATCTTAGTGATTTTTATCTTTGGCGAAGAATAAAGATTCTTATTTTTAAATTGCCCGTATAATCTAGACACGAATTAGAAGTACTTAGTGGTTATACGAGGTTATCTTTCACTTCCACTAAGTTAATGAATTCCGCGAGAAATGTTCAAAAACGGTCCCGTCTGTCCATAACAGAAAACGGTCAACATGTCGAACATCTGTAGCAAAATCTCATGTCTTGGTTTGCTTTAATTTTTATTGTTATTGATATAGTTTAAATATGTTGATGTTGTTAAATATAGTTTAAATTGTTATAAAATTCTCTCTCATTGCAAATATTATTTTCGTTTTAATTGCGGCTCACAGCTAGATTGTTTTGCATTACAGCCGGCGCCGTTCAAAGCCTGCAAATTTTTAAAAAATCTCTATCTCGAAGAGCAATGAAGCAAAATATCAACTATGCTATATTTTTAGAAAGGTAGTTTTAAATTATTTTCAATTAATTAAAAATATACAGGGTGTCCCATATAAAAAATTAAATTTTCAGTTGATAATTCTTAAATTATTAATTTAAAAAAAATATACTTAAATTATTACATTCTACGTAAAAAGGTGCTTTGGAAATGTTTTCATAAAAATACAACATTTTTCATAGAAAAAAAGTTACAGCGATTTATTAAAAATGCACATTTTTGAAAAACACCTCGTAACTCCAAACGGTAACAGATATCGAAGTGCGGTTTTCACCATCATGTTTTTGATAAAAATTGAGCTCCAAACACTGATATTAGTTTTCATCTATCTCCTATAGAAAAGGGTGTTTCCCTTTAAAAGCGTTCAATTTGACCCACCCTGTACAACCAGCCTTAGTGACTTTTATCCTTGAAATTGGTTGAAAAATTAAGTATTTGACGATTTAAATTGATTGAGCCATTTTCGAGGCTTAAACTGGGATTTTTTCATCTTATAATCTTATAATCTTACACTACAAGAACAATATACCTAAATAAAATTGTCGAGTTCAGTGTTGATCCGAGTTCACATGAACTCGGATGAATTTAAGACATGTTTGTACAACCAGGCCTTAAAGCTTAATAAACTTCCAGTTCTTTTAAAAACTGTTTGCAAAATAAAAATGTTTTGTGATCAATATAAAAGAAAAAAACTCAATTTACTTGAGTATTTTAGAAATTGCGCGTAAGATATTACCTCAAAAAAGGTGCGAGGTCAATTGAAAAATATTGTTTATTTTCTAGCCGAACACGCTTTTCGAATTTCAATTTCGCTGAAAGTTAAAGTTTTATTACAGGCAAACCCGAATAAAACTAAAAAAGTGCTTTCAAAAATGATTTTGCTTTCTGTGGCAAAAAGTAGGTCGTAGAATCGAGAAGTAGGAATATGACGCAAAGTAAAAAAGCGACCGAGAGAGCTACTTTTAAAGTAGAATTTCTTTTCAGAGAAAATTGATAATTAAAAATTCGTATAATTAATTTATAACCTAGAACTAATTATAAAACATATTTTAACAATTTTTTATAATTGCATAACATAATAACATAGCAAAACATTAATGGTATGCAGATCACAAACATGCAGGATAATAGACAGGGTGCTACAAATTCGAAGTATCAGTATCATTCAGTATCTCGGAAACCGTCATAGATAAGAAGATGGTTAAATTGGGGCCAAGTTGCCTCCTTGGGATGTTCACCAAGATGCCATCAAAAAAGTTTTAAAAATTTCAAGGATTGCCGAGTTTTTTGGAAAGAACGGATTTTTTTGAAAATCAATTTTATTTTTTTCCTGTCGTTATTTTTTGGAAAATCAAAAAACTAATTACACATTTTCATAGCCACTTTATTAAGGCTATCTGATAGTATTTTTAGATTTTAAAATTAGCTGAAAATTTGTGAGATACAGAGGCCAACTTATTTTTTTTTAATACGGACCTGCATTTTTTATTTGTTTTGAAAGAACTCGGTCTCCTGAGTATAATGATGTGCCACACTTGATACTTTTTTTTGCTTTGGTTACCTTAACAATAACAAAACTATTTAATTATTATTTAAAATAATTTTAAGTCCGTCTCTGTTTTTTTAAATTATTTAATCTGATTATATTCATCGCAACAAAACTGATCAGCGCTAATTAGCATTGAATAAGGAAAATCGAGCCAATTGAAAGATTCAAATAAATAATATCCAGGTCAGCAATTTAAAGATATTATTTTTAACTTTTTTTATTGTGAACTTGAAATCTCAGTGTATCTAATCATATGCATAATATTCATCGTAGTTATTATAAATAAATCAACTTCTAAAAACTAGTTTCTAATGCTCTACATGTTTGAAGGGGTTACCACCCTCCCTAATGCACAAATGTAGTTTTCGTTCAATCTTATGTATAGCTCTTTGAATTGCTCTTGTCATTGTTGAGTTTGAAAGCTTATCAAGATTGTAACGATGAATAGATTTAATATTTAAAAAAAAAAAACAGATTGCAACCGACTTGAAATTAGTTTAAATAAATTGTGTTCAAATTATGTTCAAATGTGTTGGCTCGATTTTCCTTATTCAATATTAATTAGTGCTGATCAATATTGTTACGATGAATATAGTCAGATTAAATAATTTAAAAAACCAGAGTCGGACTTGAAATTATTATTTTAAATATTAATTAAATAGTCTTCTTATTATTAAGGTACCCAAAACAAAACAAAAATTAAGTGTGGCATATCATTGTACTCAGAAGACCGAGTGCTTTCAAAAGCTCAAATAAAAAATGCAGGCCAGTATTTAAAAAAATTGAGTTGGCCTCTGTATCTTACAAATTATCAGCTAATTTGAAAATCTAAAAATACTGTCAGATAGCCCTAATAAAGTGGCTATGAGAATGTGCAATTAGTTTTTTTGATTTTCTAAAATATAACGACAGGAAAAAATAAAATTGATTTTCAAAAAAATCCGTTTTTTCCAAAAAACTCAGTAATCCTTGAAAATTTTAAAACTTTTTTGATGGCATCTTGGTGAACATCCTAACGCGCAACTTTGCCCCAATTTAACCATGTTCGTATCTATTACGGTTACCGAGATACCAATGCTCGTACCTCGAATTTGTAGCACCCTGTATATAGAGGTATAAACCTATAATTACAAAATCAAGCCTGAACCAATACATCATCGACTTTATGCCGAAAAGGCGTATCTCTATTTTTGCAACTTTTGAGGAGAGCAATTTAAAAATTCTAAATATTTATTAATTCTAGTATTTAGCATAAGGCAATAATTTTTTAAATCAATAGATAATGAATAAGGTATAATATTGAGATATTGCAATCGCAAAACATTTTCCGATGCACGTCATCAATCATATCAACATTGACATTAAAGTTTATAAACCTGACTAATTGAAATTTTGCCAAAAATGTTTAAATTTGTTGTATAATTTAAGATACCGAGCAGCTCTTCATTTTACTTTATAGAGCAAATGATTGTAATATATATTTTATTTAGATTAAAGCTGCAAAAATTAGTTTAAACCGAATTTTATTATCGCTATGTTGGTCACATTGCGCCGTGTTCAGCAATGTTGTCCATTATTATTTGTCTCTCGGTCATTATTTTGTATAATATCGTATTATCGTTGAACCTTTGTGAGTTTTTTGTCTATTTTCATAGTATTTTTTTAAAAATTGCACTTTTGAGCACAAACAGTTCTTTTAAGAACCAAATTTTCGAGTTTTTGTATTGCATTTCTTAAAATTGTGTGTTGAAAATATGCCGAAGCATTTAAACAGTCGAAGCAAAGAGCTTGTTGCTTTCCTGTTTTTTTTAACTATTTTGAACGAGAACGTGACTATAAAGGTTCCTTGGTATGACCCTGGTATTACCCTTGACTGCAGAAAAGTAAGTTTGATTGATAAGCACATTATACCACTTTCAAAGTTAGTTTTTATTCATTTCTGTGATTATTAGTTTGTGCACTAATAGAACCCTTTAAACTTGTTTATTTTACCTTTTATTACCATTTATGGCGTTGTAAGATTTACATCAATAAATAAATATCCCAAAGTAACGCTTATTATAATCTTCATAATGAACTAGTTTTTGCCAATATATGTAATAAGTAAAATAAACTATAAAAGAAATAAATCAACTAATCACGAAAATATTAGTTATTGAATTAAAAATGTAGTCTATAAAATGAATAACTTTGAATTTTGACCGTTATTTTTTACCAACATGGCAAATATAAAATCCCTCTATCAAAAAAGTTACTGATATTCTTTAAATTGAGTGACTGAACGAATCAGATAGGTAACTCTTTTTACTTTCGTGAAATAGAAAAGGAAAATAATAAAACAAGTGACGGTTCTTCCTCTTCTTGCAAAAATCAACACAAAATGTCATAAATGTCAAAAGTAAAATGTCATAAACTTTTGACATTTCTAAATATCAGACCAATGCCGTCTCTAATAGAACAGCTTCGGAGCGAGATTTATGACGTCACGCTAGTTAGATACTATAAGAATTAATAAATATGTTGTAGAATACATGGAAAACATAATAATTATTCCTCGTATTTTTGGTATGTATTTTAAAAATGATATAGTTTACATGAAATATACATAATATACAGTTACTGAATACAACATATATACCAATTTATAGTAATAAATACTTTGGCAAATAAACTATGAACCATACAAATGCAGCAGATGTTTTACAATATACAAATATGTGGTCATCTTTTGACAAGTTTATATTAATTTGTTAATTGCAGTAAACATTATGTGGTGTTAGGTTAGGTTATGAATATTTTATATATAATATTTTGAATTATATTCGACACTATTTTTTTCATTTGACACAACCCTGATGAAGGCTATAATGCTAGCCGAAACGTTTTTTTTAACCAAAAAAATAATGAAAAACCAAATGAAAACTTAATCAGCGTTTTTCCCTAACCTAAATCCCAAGAAAATCAAAAATCTTAGAATAATTTTACATATAAAATGACAGCGATCTTTATTTCATAGCCATCGTTGACGCCTTTTTTTCTATGATATTGTATTATTTGCAATTATAATTTTTCGAACATTGATACTTGTAAATATACATATAAATTTTGTAAATGCAAATAATAATACGTCACTATTAGTAGATATTGAATATTTTTTGTTAAATTAGATCGAGTTTCAAACCCTAAGAAATATATTTTACATTTTACCTATTATCTTATGTACCTACCTATTCATTATTGTATATTACTGTATATTATGTATATTTCATGTAAACTATATCATTTTTAAAATACAAACCAAAAATACGAGGAATAATTATGTTTTCCATGTATTCTACAACATATTTATTAATCCGTAGTATCTAACTAGCGTGACGTCATAAATCTCACCTCGAGGCTGTTCTATTAGAGACGGCATTGCGTCAGCATGGCCATAAGTTGCTAACAAAGTGCTAACCTAATAAAATTAACACTAGAAAAGCCCGCGGAACTGTCAAATTCAAAGTTATTCATTTCACAGACTATACAACGTAAAACTCTTTAAAAAATGATATAATAAATATGTTGTTTGTCAATTTTAAATTAAGATTCATCTTATAAATCGATCACAATCTGGCAGCGCTGTCGCCATCGCTTGTCACTCAAAGTTGATCACGTACGTCGGAAATTGTTTTGCGATTACCATAGAGACAATTTTTCATACTAAAAAATTATCCACTGGGCATTAGGGTGGAACGAAATTTTTTTTTCCAAAATATTTTTACACAAGCCTCAAAATGTGCCTTTAGATAAGTAATTTTTTTTCTCAAAAGCTGAGCGCCCTGCCTTGTATCTTCAGGTTCCTCACGGGTCTTAAAAGCTGAGATATTTTGAAAAATATTTGTTTTTTCACCCGTCAACATATTTGATAATTATTTATCTTTTACCTTTAACACACTGCTTAACATGACTATAAAATATAACCCAATAATGTTATCTAAACTAAATCATTTAAATTATTGTTTTCCGGTTCCTCAATATATTTGAAACTTGTCCACCTGTATGATAATCTACCATCCGTGGCACTTGCCTGTGACAAAACTGGAGTTTCAGATCACGCTGCCGCTATAATCGCAAATGCTGTTTTAGAGGATATTGGAGTAGTGTCTAAAAGCAGTTCTACACAGATAGTAGATAGAATGAAGATCAGGAGGGCCAGAATGTCTCAACGTAACGTTTGTACTAGTGTATTAGGTGAAATGTCGTTATTAGGCGTGTTTTATCAGACAATTTCAATTCTGTGTTATTAGACAGTTTCAATTCTTCAGATTTTTACAACAGCTAGGGTTTCAAGTTATCTAGTTTCTGTCCAATAACACCTTCGAGTCCACAGGGACCCGAAGTTTCACCACAGTTTAGTTCTTTTACTAAATGTCGCAAAGGAAGTTCATTTAAATGGAATAAACAAATTAACCATTGTAAGGGACGTTTTAATTCTTTTTCCAACAAACGAATAACGCCATTTTTCACTCCCGTGTTCACAACAGTTCCATCTGTCCCAACTGCTACTAAATCGGAAAGTTCGGTCAAGTCAAACTTTTCTTTCAAGATATGACATGCAGATCCGCTTTCCGGTGTGACATAGCTCAAATACTTAGAACCGGGTTCACTTAGAATAGAAATGTGTTCTTCCACAACGCGTTTTCTCTTCCTCTTATTCTTATCGTAAATAATAGTAGAGTCCTTTCGACCATCAAAAAACACGCCTAATAACGACATTTCACCTAATACACTAGTACAAACGTTATGTTGAGACATTCTGGCCCTCCCGATCTTCATTCTATCTACTATCTGTGTAGAACTGCTTTTAGACACTGCTCCAATATCCTCTAAAACAGAACTTGCGATTATAGCGGCAGCGTGATCTGAAACTCCAGTTTTGTCACAAGCAAGTGCCACAGATGGTAGTTTATCATGCAGGTGGACAAGTTTCAAATATATTGAGGAACCGGAAAACAACAATTTAAGTGATTTAGTTTGGATAACATTATTGGGTTATATTATATAGTCATGTTAAGCAGTGTGTTAAAGGTAACAGATAAATAATTAACAATATGTTGACTGGCAAAAAAACAAATATTTTTCAAAATATCTCAGCTTTTAAGGCCCGTGAGGAACCTGAAGGTACAAAGGCAGGGCGCTCAGCTTTTGAGAAAAAAAAATTATCTAAAGGCACATTTTGAGGCTTGTGTGAAAATATTTTGGAAACTTTTTTTATATTAGTTCCACCCTACTGGGCATGTCATGAAGTTGATATATCGAAATTGCCAAAAATCGAGATACGCCTTTTCGTTATAAAGTCGACGATATGGAGAATATTCTTCTAAATATTTATTTAATAGTATTAGATATTTATATCAACGATACCAATGAAACTTTTAGTTACGTAATTGAGGGCGCGATTTTTAAATTCATTTACTGCCAATCATGGACATATTCGGCGCCGGGCTGAATAACTGGAATTTACATTTTTCGCTGGGGATTCGGGTGGTAGCTCTGCTGTAAAAAATGTCAAGTTGCCGCATTTATTTATTTCCCGACATTGTCGTTTGGTACTTTAGTTTTGTATTACGAGTTTTTGTTTCAAATGAATTATGTTGTGATACTTTAAGCTTAATAGCTGTTGCAAAAAATTCATCGCAACCTTACTAGAATATTTTGAACGGGAAAGCGGTAGTAATGGCCCTTTATGTCCCTTAAGTACTGTTAAGAAATTTTGTTGATTTAAATAATAACTGTTAATATATTTATAATTAATTTATGTTTTCCTAAAATATTTTTTGTTTAAAAGAAAACTGACAAAAGTGAGCAAGGCTGTCCCGCTCAAGCTTAATCACGTGACTAAAAGTTTATTTGATATGAACTATACTATATTATTAACTATTAATATATTTTTTTTTAAATATTCTTGTGAGTTTTGTTCAAAAACAAAAATGAAAATTTTAAAGTTTTATAGCCAAATTGTTTGTAATAAAGTACAATAGGTTTAAAATTAAGTGAGTTGGTTTATTTGTGATCTGTATTTCTTAGATTTTTATGAAATATATTACATACCTTATTTAGTTTGAAATAGTTCTTTTAGAAAGTTGTATTTTGCATGATGGTCATAGTAGTATATTTAGATCAGTTAGATAAAGCAGTGAAAACAAATAGAGGGGTGTTAGGTATATTAGCCTCATTTTTATCACGATAAATTGATAACAAATCGCTAATACAATTTTTTTTAATTTTTAGATATATTGGTTTTCTCTAGAAAATATTAACTCTGTTTGAAGTAATAAAAACTACTCAACTTTTTATTACTTAAATAAAAGCAACAAAAATTTGTAAAAAGTATATAAGCTAAATAGTCTAAAAATCATCTTGTCTATAAATGTAAACTAAAATAGTATGTAAAAAAATACTTTTATAATTTTAATATACAGTATGTCGCCGAATTGTCTTTACAAGGGGAAAAACTTCTTTATTATTAACATTTTGAGAAAAATGCTTTCTTCATAAAAATTTTTGCTTGTTCCAAAAGGGCGAATTCCGTTTATACTTTTCAAAGCTTCCATACCGTTTTGTAGAAAATTAAAAAAAAAACATGAAAATATGGTTGAATTTTTTCCTAAAAATAATAAAGTCGTTTCTATGGTAATATTATTTCGATTTCATTCTTTAATAGATGGTTATTATCAAATTAGTATTAACAGAGTTATTAATTTTGATTGACGTCATATTTTTGCTGTTGTTTATGATATCACATTTTCCAATAACTATTATCACCCTTTTAGTAGCATTGAACTAAATAAATTTTGTGCTTCTTTAACATTTTAAAACAGCAAAAATATAGCATTAATTAAAATTCTATCAATAAAAATCTATCAAAGAATGAAATCTGTAGACTATAGTCATGTTCTAGCTGAAAAGCTATTTTTTTTATTTTCTCTAAAACGGTATGGAAATTTGGAAAAGTATAAACGGTATTAAACTATTTTAGAACAAGCCAAAATTTTTATGAAGAAAGCATTTTTCTCAAAATGTCAATAAAAATGTTTTTGTTCTTGTAAAGACAATCCGAGGACATACTGTACAAAGTAATTAATTCATACTTACGGAAATCTACCGATTCCAATTATTACCACCCAATGTACTAGAAAATAATTCAGTACGAATAAAAGCAAATTGCATACATTTAACATAGCCAAGAAAAAAATTCAGTGACGCATTTATAATATATCAAACGGACAATCAGTTATGAGTACCTAAACTTGCTTTAATTTCTAAAAACATATAATATAAGATATTAAAAACTATACAGTTATAACTAATGCATTAGTGGAATTTACCAATGTGCTAGAATATGTATATATTTATTAATATATTATTATACTGCATGATCGAAAAAAAACGATGTCAAAAACGGCTGGCGAATGACAATCGATGATAATTTTGTCGAGGTTAATCTGTAGATGTCGTTTACCAAAAACAGACATAAAACGTATCAAAATTATATAACTCTATTTATAGAAAGTTTAGAAAAGGATAGAACGTCTCCAGAGACACAAATCTCTTTTTTTATTTTATGGTATCTTGAGGAAAGGTTTTTACTTATTCGTGGTACTAGATACAAGTATAACTGAATTTTTTATACGTATATGCATACCCCTTTATTAGTTTTATTAATAAATTGTACATTGTAACTTTTAGGTTATTTGAATATTACATCAGTATATGTTGGTAACAAAATAGATAGTACCTACCTGTTTTAGGTTTTTCTGCATTCAATTTACAGAGGCTCTGTAAATGTATCACACTCAGATGCAAAAAAAAACGCAACGGACAAAATTTTGATCAAATTTAAACTGTTATATTTTTTGTTATTTCTAGCCCTAATTTCATTATTTTTTTAAGCAAGATGAATATAAAGTAACAGTTGCCAGCACGGTATCAACTTTAATTTGCAAATTCATTATTATAGTATTTGGCATATTATACAGGGTTAATCGATGGGTTGTTTTTTACCCTAACTTTGACATACCCTGTGCAATAATTTCGTATGAATTTTCCTGAAATATAATTTTAGGGTCAGAACCATGTCTCCTGAGCATTTTGTTTTTTGGATCATGTCAATACATGCCTTGGTAAACTTTTGAACGAAATGAACTTGCCACCAACAATTTGCAATTTTTTTAATTATAATTTATTTTTGAAGTTTTTTTTTCAATATGACAAGGCAGCTTGGGTAATCATTTTGAACTATATACTACTATGAACTGCCCATCATGTTTGACGTTTGGGAAATGCTTGGTAGGAGGGATAGAGGTCGCGAAGCGTTACCAGCTTCATTAAATGAACTTCGCTTTGTCCTTAAAGAACATTGGGAAAATATAACGCAATATGATATATGCAGCCTCAGTGACAGTATGAACAAACGCATACAGGCAGTTCTAGCAGTCAAGGGAGGCAATACAAAGTATTAGGGTATTTTTTACAATTTTTTTTCTGTTTGTATACTTCAGTATTACAGATGTTTTCCTTAATATCGTTAGTTCCGTTATCGTTATTAATGTTTATTAAAACCAGGACTGTATCGTTCAGGGTATCGTTAGTCTTTAACGTTTTTTTTAATTTAGTATAGACTATCCGATGCAGCGTAATATGACGTTACGATAATAGTCACCAAAACCATTTCGTCTTTTAAAAAATTACATCAAAAGTAATGATAACTGAAAAAATTGCAAATTGATCGTGATCAGTTCATTTCGCTCTTAAAAATTAAGCATGCATTGACGTGATCCAAAAAATAGAATGTTCAGGAGACATGATTCTTGAGAGAAAAAATGTTCTTGGAGACATGACCGTAAAATTATATTTTAGGAAAATTTACACACGAAATTATTGCACAGGGTGTTTTAAAGTTAGAATAAAAGACAACCCCTCGATTGACCCTGTATGATATGCCAATTAATAAAGTTTACAAAAAACTGAGTTTACGAATTAAAGTTGATATAATTATATACCGTTTGCTAAAAAATTCATGCAAATAGGACTAAAAATAACAAAAATATAACACTTTAAATTTGACCAAAAATTTCTCTGTTGCGTTTTTTTTGCATCTGAGTGTATTTTAGCATAAAAATTTATATAAAATGCAAAATACAACATCTTTGTTGATGTTTTTTTTTAATAAATAGCAACTTACAATAATTATTAACACTCTCGAGAGAATTGGGTTTTAAAACATAATCTTACAACACGTAAAATAATCGTTATTCGGAAAAAGCGTAGTTTCTGCATAAATATTTCTGAAAACTTTTTAGCCAGTTAGTTAAATTGATGAATAATTGTTAATTACGAGAATGACCAAAATTTGTTTTATTTAACCGCGTATTTTTATATGAAGAATAATTTTAATCACCATATTTGTCCATAAAAAGTAATGCAATGTATTAGTGGCGTTACAGTTTTATTATAGCAAAAGTAAATATGTGTATAAGGTATAACCATTTTGAATTGCGGGTAATCTAAGTCCGTGCACACACGAGTCGTCTCAAACACGAAGCGGAAGCGTCTCGAACTTGGAACGAATTCTCCTCCACTCTAATACGTCCTACGGAAATAATAGAACGGGTCGTTTGGCGGTCGACACGGAGTCGAAGTGATTGATAGTATTATTTACCTACAAAGGACTAAACTGACTACTGGGACTAAACAGAAGAACTAATTACCAGGACTTTTTCAAAAAATTAAAAATATTAACTCTTCCTTCCTTATTTATATTTGAATCCGTTTGCCTAATACGTAAGCATGTATCAGCTTCTCAAGAAAGGCCATCTCACACTTATCCACTCAGGAACGCGGAGCAAGATCTTTATCTACCTACCCCACGCTCAGAGTTAGTTAAAAGTTCAATATTATACAACTCGAAAAAAATGCACAATCACCTGCCATTTGAAATCAAATCCATAGCATCATTTTCTTAATTTCGCATTGAAATCTTATTTACTAGACAAGGCTTTCTACGCCGTAAATGACTTATATTTTGATAATCGAATTTGATCTTGTAAACACTGGTCTAATGTTTGCTATTACTATATTTACCAATGACATCGAGGTAAATTTATCTAGAGGTCATTGATATTTAGTATAAACTTACTAAATATGTTGAATCTTATTTTTATTTTTTTTGTTCTGTGACATTGTAAACATTTATAAATGTTTATCTTAAACAATAAGACCATGACAATGATATTTGTATAATGTTTTATATTCTCTTTTGTTTGTTTGTTTGTCTACTTTTTGTTTGTTAACTTTTTCTACAAATTGTAAAATCTTTTGACAATAAAGGCATTTATTTATTTATTTAAAGGTAGAGTGGAGGGAGATTTCCTACAAGTTCGAGACCACTTCCGCTTCGAAAGCTTGACTACCCGTATGCCGACGCTCTAAAGTCTCAGTAAATTAAGATGACCAGCTGGCGCTGATTAGGCTGTGCTTGCACTGAGACACCACTAATACGAGAACATTGAGTTTAAAATTATATAACACTATTTACTGATAATATATTTACCCCTTTTTAGAATATATCTGTAGAAATCATATTTGGGGTAAGTCACTACCTCTATCACCACCTAGTGCACTAGAACTTTTCCCAGTTTAAACCGATTAAATTAAACCTTAGGCTGTATTCCGTTGCAAAACCAGGCAAACCAGACCGGTAAAGTACGGTAAAGAGCGGTTCCTGAAAAACATCGGTTTGATACGGAACGGTTTGGTCAAAGAATATACCTAGTTAGAAAAAGAATGGACTCTGCCATACTGAAAAATGGTCCTACAGAAGTGGCGCCATCTATTGAGTAGGGCTTGTTTTAAATGGACCGAAGCGCGGGCTTTTTAAATGAGCGTATTTATTGAATATTACTCTGAAATAACTAAGTTTGATTATTAAATCTTATTTTTTACACAAATTCAACAATACTAATAACAAGTATCGTTCTGATGTGTAAAAAATAAGATGTAACGGTATAATTTATACAATTATTAAATAAAATTAAAGCCAAACATGTGTAAATATTATTTATTATTTGAAGTTTTAATTTATAAGTCAAATATTAAAACATCGTTTATTATAATAAAACAAGACCAACGTAATACGCCCAAAGTTTTGTAAATGGTGTAAATATAAATAGGTACTGAAATGATGGCAAAAATAAAAGACTTACAGTATATTTTTAGGGTCACAAACAAAAGGAATTGTCTAATAAAAACACATATAACAAATTGTAGTTTGAAAAACGTTTTGATAATCATTTTTGATAATATTATGATTGACGCTATGACAACGAATTTGACAATAGTATGACAATGGCCGTTAGAAACTATGGAAACTACAAAAAAATATGATTGAACGCCATTTGACAATAACTAGTAGCAACTTCTTAACCTAAAAATGAATTGCACTACCACCTAGAGCCCGAGGCTGGAAATATTTTATTTGAAATTTCCGTGGAAACGGTGGAACCGCTTTTGCCATTTCACTTTCCGGCCCCTGGGTTTGGTAAAATACTGGAAACGTCAAATGTTGACGTTTTCTAAATTTCAATACATCTATTATAAAATTGATCTTTTATGCATTTTTAATTTACCTGTTCTCCGCTTTTACGTTTCAATATTTTTTGAGTTTAGTATTGAAAAGTACTTTATTAATAAACTGTTAAACTCGTTAGACAGCTCAAGTAAAGATTTTCGGGTTCAACATTAAAATAGATCAATAATAAATAAACAAATCTAATCAATATTTATATTTTTAAAGCTTACAAAACATTCACGATTACTTGTTGTCTTGTTCATGTTTTCTTTAAATATTCCCGACTTTAAGAAACAATGGCTGCATGATAAGCTTAAATGGTCCTAAAAAGCCATTATATTTAGTTAATGAAATTGATTTACTTTTACTGCCTACCTCCATTGCTTTTGGATGTAAATACAGGGTAAATACAAAGAGAATTTCACTCGAACTTCCAATATTTGCTTGATTTCTGTCACATAAATGACATTGATTGACAAACAAAACCAGAAAAGCCAGCCTTCTTGCGCTGGTTAGTTCGGTGACAGTTATAACCGAATTTTTCAGGAACTGTGTTCCGTAATAAGAAAACTTTCAGGAAATCTATAGGAACGGAACATAAAGCCATAACCAAGGTAAGTAACGGAATATACCCTTAATGTAAACAGAAATTGCAGTTGCCTTTAGTGGTGCGTAAAATTATTTTTAAAAGTATTAAAGCAACTTTACAAAAGTTATCCAGTTGTCTTCAATCTTAATAGCAGAAAAATACGCTTCTTTCTTAAACAAAAAAAAATCACAAATTGGTTACATATCCCAGTTGCAGTAGAAAAAACTATTCCTTGGTATCATAAATTTCAAAAACTTCTTTTCAAAAAAATTGTTAAACGCTGTATTTTTGTCTAATAGTTCTTCTATTGTACTGTACTAAACTTTTTAATGTTTATAGGAATGTATATGTGGTACAGTGGTGATCTTTCTGCATTGTGGTTTTTCGTTACGGTTGGGACCAGTAAACTTAACTTAGTATTTTCTTTTTTCAGGACAAAATCCAACCAAAGATGGATGAAATTAAGAACAACTGTACAAATTTCTTCAGCAATATCAGCAAAAGTAAGTAGCCTAATCATAATTTATAAAATGGTGTTTGTGTCATAAAATTTCTAAAACCATACACCCAAAAAACAGTGTTTAATATGGACAAATAGCTATGAACCCACTTATAATTGGCAAATAGTTATTAAATAGTATTGGATCAAATATAGGAAGTTCGTCGCTTTGAATAAAGAGATTAAGAAAGAAGTATGAAGCTGACCCTGTATTCATGCTAGAGAGACATGACCTTCATATTATATTATAAAAATAATAGCTTTATGTTTAATGCAAACAATTTTAATTAAATCTCTGGGACTGATTCATGTGTAAACATATTTTCCGCATTATATTATCCCAAAAAGGAAAGAATGCGAGACTAAAGAAAACAAAGTTAAGCTTTACACAAGGCAATTTTCTTAAAAAGTTGGTTATGAGTAGGTCAAGAATGTAGGTCAGTTCTTCGTTCAAAAGTTATTTGAAAAGTAAAGAATATGTTACTCCAATAAAGATCTGCTAAGGAATATATGTGGCGTAATATGTTATATCTAATATTTACAAAAAAAATAACATATCCAAATAAGAAAAATTCTTGGTATACCCACATTCCTTTCTGTAATGCACAATGGGGGGGGTAAAAATTAACATTAACTTTTTATGTAACATTTTCCTACAATATAAACTTAATTTCAGTTTTGTTAGCATATCTCTTAAGAAAGGTAGAAAAAATACAAGTTAGAGTAAAAATTGATTATCTTTTATTCCAGATGAGTTATCGTAAAAATTCCAAATACGTCCCGAGATATTAGTCTTAGTCTTTACGTTATTACCCAGAACTTATAATTCTAGTTATTTTTTTTTTGAAAAATGGCAGCAACACAAAAATTACATTCCTTTTTTTCACACCCTGTATATCATAGAAAACTAAATCTCATACAAAATTTAGAAAAATCAGATCAATCTACGAAAAACTATCTTTAATATGCTAAAAAAATCAACACAATTGGTCCATTTTTTTCAAAGTTACTACTCGTTGAAAATGAGTAAAAAAATCGCTGTGGTATTTAATTTGACGGGCAGATAATTATAAATAAAACAACTGTTTCATTATCAATTTCTTGATATTATACCAGAAGAAAAGTTATTTCCTCCTAAGCTTATAATTTATTTGCTATAAATTGCTGTCGCGCTGGGATACATAAGGAGAGTTGCGGGATGTGGGCGGTGCATCAAAAGCTGAACTAGCAGAGTGCATTATTGTAATTTTACACGCCATTAATAAAACGTTCGCTAATTTATGTAATAGTTATCATTCCAAGGAAATGAAATTTTGTTCCCCTTTTAAAGAATATCTTATAGCCTTAAAACACGAAAGTAATCTAAAAATGCTCTTCTCTGCCGACGTTTCCCGGTGAAATATTCTCGAAATTGCCCAGGCAAATGACTCGCTTCTACTTTTGAGATTCTAAACGATTTAAATATGAATTATTACGGATAATAAAAAATAGACACACTATCGAGATAGTTTGGCCAATTTCTTTTATATTTTAGCTGTTCTATCATTGAAAGAAATGCAAGTTATACAACTATATCTGCATAATACGGCTTTATAGTCTAAGAGCCAGTGAAAGGCTATCTGTATGTATTTGACCAGACCTAAGATTTTGTACAGTGAGGCCCCTATACTTACTGTACATGACATGGGGACTCACTAAGCCCAACGTGGCGGACGCGGCTGGCGCCCAGGTAAAAAAGGTATAGATTTTTGGTGAATTTTAAATGTTTTTGACCACGTCTGCCGTTTTGCAATTTGAAAATATATTATTATTATTATCGGAAAACAACAATGGCAGAATTAATTCTTATGCTGAGTTTAAAGGTAGGGAAACAAATCTTACTGAAAAATGGTATTGCTTCCTTAAATTTATACAGGACTATCAAAAGTTGCTGATCGGTTTTAAGGATATATTTTATATAAAAACTTCGTTATTTCAAATGCAACACACTGTATTTTTTTAAATAAATTGAAGCAGATTCAAATGCTCTTTCAAACTATATTAGGGTTTCCTATACCTATCTAGCTCAGATTTTGAATAAAAAGCGATTTTTAAATAAAATGGCTGAAAAAATATAATCAAGATGGCTGGTATCGCTATGGCAATTTTATAGTGGACATTATTATTTATAATTTATAACAGTTTACTTAAATTTACCTACAATAGTTTAATAAATAAGTATTCATTATTTTATCAAGAAAAATAAAGCAGTATCTGCTGGTGGACGAATAAATATGTTCCTAGTGATTTTATTTTGTGAGGAAAATTTCTTCTTGGCCTCAAGGGCTTATGCTTAAAGAAATCCAAATAGGAATCTTCCTAATAAGCGTTCCTTTGAAAAACTACTTGTCCTATTTCGCAGAGCTGGTAATGTGGTTTCTAAAAAACCTATTAGGCAGAAATCTGTCGTTGGAAGTGAAGAAAATTAATTTGCCATAATTGGCTCTTTTATAAAAAATTTATATGTCTACAAGTCATCGTAAAATAAATCAAAGAACGCTACTTCTTCGTTTTTCTTGATAGAATAATAAATACATATTTAATAAATATTATTTATTAAACTATTGTAGGTAAATTAAATAAAAGTAAACTGGTATAAATTTAAATAAGTCCATGAACTAATTTCGATTTTGAAAATAGCTACTAACTGTCACTAGAAACTTGCCATGACGACACTATCCCTCTTGGTTGCCATTTTATTGAAAAATTGATCTTTATTCAAAATCTAAGCTAAAAAAATTTAAACTGTTTAAATAATAATGTCCATACACTAATGTCGATTTTAAAAATAGTTACTAACTGTCACTAGAAAATTGCCATGGCGATACCAACCATTTTGATCTTGTCATTTTATTTAAAAATCGCTTTTTATTCAAAATCTGAGATAGATAGGTATAGGAAACCCTAATATAGTTTGAAAGAGCATTTGAATATGCTTCGAGTTGTTTAAAAAAATACAGGGTGTTGTATTTGAAATAACGAAGTTTTAATGTAAAATATATTCTTAAAATAGATCAGCCATTTTTGATACCCCTGTATAAATTTAAGGAAGCAATAACATTTTTCTGTAAAGTTTATTTCTCTACCTTTAAACTCAGCATAAGAATTAACTCTGAAAAGTAATGTACAGGGGGTTAATAATCTATTTTCTTGTAGCATGCAAATTTAAATATCTTTAAATATCTCAAAAACCAAAGATTTTAAAGATATTTAACCCTTATAATAAATGCCTTTTTTTTGGACCTAAGAATCCTAAAATGAAATAAAATACAGGGTGTTCCATAAGAAAAAATATAACTTTGGTATGGATCTTAGTTCTGAAACACCCTGTATATTTCAAAATAATTTTAAATTGTGCACATTGCCTCCCCACATATACCCATAAAATATTTTGTTTCTACATCTTTCCGTTTTCGTATAATCAACCGAGGCGAATGAGGTGCGCCACCCTGTATAAACAGTTATTATTTACATCACCCAAACTCACCTTCTTTCACTCAGCGCTTAAAGAACATAGAGGGCCATTACTACTGCTTTTCCATTCAAAATGTTCTAATAAAGTTGCGTTAAAATATGGCTATTAAGCTATTTTGTACCACTTCGTACTAAAAGAGGTTCTAAAAAGAACAATGTTCTACTTCAATATCTGCTGGTAAAAATGTTTAAGCTTAAACTATCACAACACAATTATAATACAAAACTAAACTGTCAAAACGAATGACAATGTTAGGAAATAAATAAATAAATGTGGCAACTTGACATTATTTACACCTGAATCCACAGCGGGAAATTTAAATTCCAGTTAGCCCGGTGCCGAATACGTCCATGGTTGGCAACAATGAATTTAAAAATCGCGCCCTGGATTACGTAACTAAAAGTTTAATTGGTATGGAATATGCCCAAGTAGCATTTGGACGTTATCTAACGTCGGGTATACGTCGCGTTCAATAAACCCGACGTCGGGTATCAACGTCGGTTCGACCGCCTGATGACCCTTATTTGCACCTAAATGGGGAATACAGATTCGGGTCGCCTCGACGTCGCGTCGCGTCGGTATCTGACCTAATAGGGAATGTAATCCTACCAATTACCAACGTCATATTACGTTGGATTTTAGTCACTTAAAATTCGTTGCTAAACACTTACCTTACGTTTGGTTTCATATTCGCTACCAAGAATACATAAAAACCTAGCCAAACTACCTAATTACAAATGAATTCATAATCACTCCTCGAATATAACTATAAGTGCCTATCTAATTTCATATTATAATAATTCTGAAACATTAATCCAGACATCAGTTTTGTCAACGGAAGTAAATTGTTTGATATATCTGATTAAAATACTCCGGAAAACAACAAGCGCCTTCAAAATAAGGTAGATTTATGAAATAAAAATATTTATAAAAAAGTAATTCGCAAAATATTTTTTTAATTTTCTAGCTGGTTTAATCATAAAACTGTACTGTGGTTCCCTCCAAACTCAACCTTATCAATATTATTCTACTAGAAATCGAAATGTGAATATAAATTTTAAAAACAAAAAACTATTTTAAAATGGCAATCGGATGCTTGTTAAAGCTCCGCGCGCACTGCATCGGATCGGACCAGAATGGCGGATTTCTGTGTCCGACTTAATATGAACTACCAATATACCAATTCCGACCGGGTCTCCAACATTAGTCGTCTCACACGACCGAAGTCATCAAACCGGACGACCGGCAATCGTATTATGACGTATATAATTCCAACGTACGCCACGTAACCTCACTTTGCGTATCAGTGATTTGTGGATTTGTGCAACTATATTTTAGTTTTTGTTTTCTCCTTAAAAAAATGGGCAGCCACTTTTTTAAACCTAACCTAACATGTGGGGGGAGGATGGGGTCTGCTGGGGTTTCCTAAGCTAAAAGATGAAATTAAGATGCACCAATGTAATGCAGCATCTCTTCCGGATAAAAAGCATTTATGGGTGGAGGCAAGACATCACTACTACTATTATTATTTTACAAAAGCCCAACCTCTTTCTGTAAAATGTAGATGAATGTCTAAATGCCTATTTAGTGTTTTTTTAGGCATAATAAAAAAATTAAGTATGTTTGCAAAAACTTTTTATTAGGTTATATTCATGATGTTCATTAGGTCGCAAATGCTACTTAATGGGTTGTATTTACGGACGTAAATAGAGATACGTATAAATTAGGTTATAAATATGAACATAAAATACAACAAAATATAATTGGACGTTACTTTAGGGATTATCAGTGAGACGTATCCTATTCGGACTAGTTAGACGTCGGGCTAGTTCAAGTATATGTACGTCGTGCAAGCCAACGTGGGAACGACGTTGGGAAATTAATAAAAATGGTACGTTGTTATTTTGTACGTCGACAGATCGTTGGATTTACCGACTCGGACCCAACGACGTCGCTTTTAATAGGAAAGCGACGTCACCAGTCGTATCACCAGCACCCGACCTAAATTAGCACAAAGTCTGACGTCGCTTCAGGTCAGATTTAGTTCGAAGTCAGATAGATGCTACTTGGGTATATAATCATCCTTTATGTAAATCGGTTGATATTACTATTAGATAAAGTAGTTAATATGTAAAGTGTTAATGTTGCGATATCAAATTTTATTCCTTAGAGTTAACAGTAACATTATCCTAGAATTTCTACCTCTTAACAGTAAGAGAAGGGTCTCCATAAAAGTAACGTTTAGACTGAGAAAATACTTCGGCTTTTAGGATACTTACACTGGAATGCATTTCTCGCCAAAGTAGTTACTTTTTTGCCTTATCGTGGAATCGACCTAATTTCCCATTCTTGGCATATCTTGTTCAGTCTGGTTTTTCCAGAATGACGGTGTTCAAGCAGTATCTATATATTTTTGTAAATTAGATTCATCTTTAAATAATAAAGAAATACGTCTGATAAAGAAATACGTACAATAAGAATTTTTAAGAGCCACAATAATTATTGCTATTGTCGGTGTATATATTCGGTCTTATATCTTGCTTTGATTTCTTTGTATATATTGGCGAGAGTTTCTATATAAGACCTGTCAAAACCTTGTTTCGTTAGGGCCTCTTATATTTGAATTTTGCCAGAAATGTTTAATAGAAAGATACATTCATAATCGCCCGTATAGTTTTGTTAATTGGTAAACTAAAGGTAACCATTTTATTGAACTGCGGCAATTCAGTCAGACAAAATTCAATTTTTATTTTTTTTTGCCGCATGGAGAACACTTTTATTCTCTCGTTATCGCCGTCGATTACGTCTAAAACTCTATTGTTCGGAGGTTTTGTGTCACGTTCGGCATTAACGCCATCCGGGCTTTTAATAAGTTTTTTCTTTTGTTGAAAATCGCTATTCAGGAATGGAACGAAAAACAAAAATACCGTCGGATGCGGCATGTCAATTAGCGATATGAGTGTTGTCTGGAATTTTTATACCGCACTCTTTTAAAATTCTCAGCTCAGTGGCGTGCACACAATATAGACAAAAAGGCGTTGCCTACCCAGACAAAATCAATAAACATTTTTTTACACTATTACATTATGCATTCGTGGTACATTCTCCGCTGGTACGTCTACAAAAACCGTTGACGTTCTGTTAAAATGACATTATATCATGTCATGATATTATATCACCAAACCAAACCAAAGCAAACTATACGGGCGATTATAAATGTATCTTTCTATTAAACATTTCTGGCAAAATTCAAATATAAGAGGCCCTAGCTAAACAAGGTTTTGACAGGTCTTATATAGAAACTCTCGCCAATATATACAAAGAAGCCAAAGCAAGGTATATCAAACAACCCCAGAGTTCCCAACTGGCAAAAGAGTGCGACAGGGAGACGCGATATCTCCAAAACTAGAAGAAAGCAACACTAGAAGAAATCTTCCGTCAACTGGACTGGACCAACAAAGGATTAAAAATAGATGGAGAATATCTTAACCAACTAAGATTCGCTGATGACATAGTCCTATTTGCCAATAGTCCTGAAGCACAAATTAATGAACCAAATACAGCCAGCAGTAAAGTGGGTCTTAAAATGAATTTAGCAAAAACTAAAGTAATGTACAACGAGCTAGTAAAACTAGCACTACCAGATATCAACAGAAGAATTAAGTTAGCATGGAGTACTTATGGAAGAAACTCAATCATATTCCAATCTACAATGCCACCCTATCTAAAGAAGAAAACATTCGACCAATGTGTACTACCAGTCATGACCTATGCATGCTAAACCTCGACACTTAAAACGGACATAATAAGAAAACTGCAGATCGCACAACGTTCAATGGAACGAAATATGCTAGGAATAACCAATAGATACCGTAATAGAATAGAGTGGGGGATGCGACAAAAGAGCCAGATAATAGATGTCATCCACAGATTCAAATCCTTCAAAGGGCAATGGGAAGGACACCTGGCAAGAAGAACATACAACAGATAGACCACAAAAATTACAGCATGGTACCCACGAGGAACTAAGAGATTTAGAGGAAGACTGAACCTGAGATGGGACCATGATATTAAGAAATTATCAGGGATAACTTGGGTTCGCCATAGCTAGGCCTTTTCCAAACACCGGAACACCGTTTTAACACCGGTGTTCATTTCGATACCGGTGTTCATCTACAACACCGGTGTTCATCTCGACACCGGTGTTGGTCTGGACACCGATGTTCATCTCGATACCGGTTTTGACTACGACACCGGTTTTGATATTGACACCGGTGTTTTGTAAACGGGATAAAGAAGAAATAATGATAATTAATAAGTTCAAAATAAACCTGATAATAATAATGTCGTATCGGTGCTTATTTTTATAGTTTATTAAAGCGCACCGACTTTAACTTAAAGCTTTCAAATTTAAATATAATTTTTCGGTCAGACTAATCACTAAAATAAAGTAGAAGCATCAGATAAACAACTATAAAGTAAAAAATTGTTTAATCAAAAACAAATAGAAAACAAAACAAAACATAAACAAAAATTCGTAGCTGTAAAATAAACTAAAAAATATTACATTAAAAAACTAAAAATTAATTACAAAAAAGACAAACAAACGGCACTATCGACGATCGACACCGACACCGGTGTTCATCTCGACACCGGTGTTTGGTTTGGTTAGGTTAGGTTACACCGGTGTTGAGATAAACACCTGTGTCAAGATAAACACCGTTGTTGTAGATCAACACCGGTGTCGAGATAAACACCGGTGTCGGTGTGGACACCGGTACACCGACTGAAACACCGGTAGTCATCAACACCTAACACCGGTGTACAAATCTCAAAACCGAACAGGTCTACGCATAGCCAACAATACACAAAAATGGGCCCAACTACAAAAAGAGTATGTGAGGGAGGCTACACCAGGAAATGGTTGAATAAACTGAAAATGTCATGATGATGATGAAAAATTTGTGGCAAAATTCAAATATAGTCTATCCAACGACAAAATCCTTGACAGTATACAAACTTTATTCGTGGCTAACAGGTCTCTATCTACAACTCTCTGGGCACCGAATATAAACTGTTCTCTGGATCTACACTTAATTTTCCCTCGATTCTTCCTCGACTTAATATAACAACACGAACCAAAATGAAAAAGCAATTTGTAAATATTATGATTTTTCACAAAACGCAGGTTATTTGACATAATTTGACACAAATTATAACTAATAATAATATGGCAAGAATTTTAAGTCGAGTTAATTTTTGAAATAAACCAATAAGACTGGTTAAAAACAAGAGACGACCCATCCATAGCTAACTTAAAAAGTATGAGAAACTTTTTTAGCGAAATAAATAGATTGGTATGGAAGTCATCTGCTTTTTTCTGCCATCGTCTGTCGAAATCTCACCTGTGTCCTAAAACTGAGTATACTTCCTTTGTAGAATATCATTCCAATTCGGAAAAAAATTAACCACCCTATCCAAATCACACAAATTCTTATAAAGAAATATGAGATCGAATTTGACAATGACAAAATCATATTTTTTCTGGTATTTTAATTGTAGTTTTTTTGGGCCGTGTTATAAAATTTTAGTCATTTTAAGGTAGATTTTTGCAAATAACCTTAGGGCTCGAACACACTGACGACCAGGTCGCACCGGCCAGGCCGCAGCTACCTCTAAAACCATTAAATCAAATGATATAGCGCACACTAATGTTCTGGCCGTCCGTTGGTCGTTGCGACCAGAAGACTGCACGGAAATATTATTATTTGCCGGTTTTCTTCCAAATTAATAATTTTTCAGATGAAATCCCTCAAAATTCAAGGCACAATATTTTATTTTCTATAAGATATAGTGTTTTAGTGTAGTTTTTGCACACGTGCAGAAAATCCAAAGAAATAGTATACAGACTGGATCAAAGGTAAACTTAAATCTAATACCTTTTTTTTATCGAGGGTCGATTCTAGTAAAAACTCAAAACATTTTTATATGACATACCTACTCTATTTATCGTTGGTATGATACCTGTTATTATACCTTGGAGTTTCGATGTTAAAAAATAAAAAAAATAATATTTAAAGTTTTTCTACAACCACTTGTTTTTTTTTATTAAATTAGTTTTTTTAGTTGTATTGTAGTCATGTACAAGGAAGACAACTGTATTTTAAATATTATATTTAATTTAACGTTTTTCAAACAGGGTTCATTAGACTATATTTCAACTAGGTACATTATTTTGAAAAAAGATAAGAAAGTAACTTAAACATTCATAAACATAGAAGTAATTACTGTTGTAGATTCTTCGTTATATTGTAAACATTGAAATAACTAGAAGCTATACCTGCTTATATTTAGAGCCAGTGTCTGACGATCTTTTTTTACGATGGCCCTAATATGTTTACTTCTACAGTCGATAAGGGCGCCATATCAGTAGAAAAAAGAAACAGAATATCTCCCTTTTTGTCGGTCGCGCGTACACAATCCTTTTTGTTTGTTGTGAATAGCAACTTCGCTTTTTAGTTAACTCGGATATTTTAACATTTCTGAAACAATATTTTCTAATTGGTAAAACGTAAAAAATCCTTAGATTTGACAACTCTGTTGAAACTGGTCATTCATCTTGCCGCAGCTATAAACGCAATACATCCGGCCAGCCGACGCGACGCACAGTGTGAAATTTTGAGGTTCTAGGTGGAATTAATTCGATTTGCCAACTTTATCCTAGGTCCTAAGTTATTGTAAAATTTATTCAAGGAATGTCCATTCATCAATAAAAAAACATATGTTTATTTTTAAAATCAAGCTTATTATTTAAAAATGCTCATTACTTTATCTTTCGGACAAAACGATAAAATCATCTAAAATATCTAGCCCGTTTAGTCAAATTTTGCAGGCGTTTTAGTGAGAAGTGTTTACTTTCAGGAATAACTACATTGATATTATTTTTATATTAGGCCTACGTAGTAAGCTATCATTTTTTAAAAATATTTCTGCTATATAGTTTGACTGAAAAGAAATGTTAAAGAAGTACCTGCAGTTACCTATGAAAAATTGTAATTTAGCTACTTTAAATATGTTTTTGTTACATAATACCACATAATACCACGATAACTTTGTCATTTCTTGAAAGGCCACTTTTTATAGCATACGACATAAAAAAAATTAGCTGCGTTTAGGTGCGCTTTAGCTATACATATATATTTTTTAAGATGGCTGCGCGCTTCACTCGTCAGGATGTATATGAGGTTTGTACTTCTAACACTCCAAAGAAGCGGCGAAGCGCTGTGGTGAATTTTATATTGGAACGCTTTGATTCTAGTAATCTTTCAAGAGCTGTCAAAGAAAATAGAAGAGTTTCGGCCAGGACGTTTTGTCAGAAAATCGAGATCAAACGGAAAAAGGCAAATAAGCATAAACATATCTTCTTATCTAAAAATTCTGATTGGTTAAGGGGAGAATTTCGATTATCTGTATTAGCAAGAGTAAAAAATGAAAGAAAAATCTCAAATAGAGTCTCTTTGTGCGGTAAGGTTCGTCGAGAAATCAACAATTGATTATTTTATTTTCTTTGATTGTATGATTTTCTCCGATTTAGATAGTTTTTCCAAATCGGTTTGACCCACAAACATTTTATAGTGTATTTTGTTTGTATATAGTACTTTCTTATTTGCTTTTCTTATAGATTATGTATTTTGGTTCGGCAACGCCACATTTTGTAGAATTTTAGACACTCCGTATATTAAACTCCGTAGTTACTAACCTCAAAACTATTATCTAATCAACAAAATTTTTTATTAAAAATAACATTTTATGAATCATTGATAATATAGTAAAAAAGTTTCCCATATATGTACCAAACATTATGAGAGACCCTGTATATGCCCTACTACGATTATTTTGGTGCATGGTCTACCTTGCCTTGATAAAATTTCTTATATAAAAACGAAAAAGACTAATATTTCATTAAAAGAGTCGCTGAAATATTTTTTTCCAGCTACAACCCGTAAATTTCACACTGTGCGACGGCCAGGTCGTTGCGACCTGGTCGTCAGTGAGTTCGAGCCCACTGCCTATTACAAATAAAACAAAATTCTATAACAAAGTACATCTTTAACGCCTCTTCATAAAAATCTAATACATTTGCATAAAACCATCTGGGGAGATAATATTTGACCTTTTCAAAATGTACATGGAATTTCCTATGTTCCGATGCACCACATGGTATACCTTTTATACACGAAAAACAATATATCAACAGAAATGGTAGTACTATACCTATGATAATCGCAAAACAATTTCCGATGCACGTGATCAACATTGAGTGACAAGCGATGGCGACAGCGCTGCCAGATTGTGATGAATTTATGAGATGAATCTTAATTTAAGATTGACACACAACTTATTTATTATATTATTTTTTAAAGAGTTTTACGTTTTATTTTTAATTTAATAACTAATACTTTAGTAATTAATTGATTTATTTATTTTACTTATTACATATTGGCAAAAACTAGTCCATTATGAAGATTATTCTAAGCGTTATTATGGGTTATTTATTTATTTATTGATGTACATCTTACATCGCCATAAGTGGTAATAACAAGTAAGAGGGTGCTATTTTTTTTCACAATAAGGGGCCGTCCTCTGCCGGAAACACTGCGACCTGTGAGGCCTATTGTGTTTGTCCCCTTTCTATATCTGCACCCATTCTCCTATCCCTGTGCCCTGCACTAACTTATGCAGGTCCTTGATAGGATGGGAGCATAGTTCCTCCGGTTCTAGTCTAGCTTTTCCAAATAAAAAGTGTCGCTTGAAGAGGGTGCTATTAATGAACAAACTAATAATCACAGAATTTAATACATACTAACTTTGAATGTGGTATAATGTGTTTATTAATCAAACTTACTTTTCTGACTACAAACAGTCAAGTGTAATAAAGGACCTTTATTGTCACGTTCTTGTTAAAAATAGTTAAAAAAAAACAGGGAAGTACAAGCTTTTTGCTTCGACCGTTTAAATGCTTAGGCATATTTCCAACACACAATTTCAAGAAATGGAATACAATTTAGTTCTTAAAAGAACTGTTTGTGCTTAAAAGTGCAATTTTTAAAAAAGGACTATGAAAATAGACAAAAAAACGAGAATTACTCACAAAGATTAAACAACAACACGATATTATATAAAATAATGACTGACACTCGGATAATTGTCAAATAATAAAGGACAACATTGCTGAACACGGCGCAATGTGACAACACAGCAATAATAAAATTCGGTTTAAACTAATTTTTGCAGCTTAAATCTAAATAAAATATATGTTGCAATCATTTGCTCTATAAAGCAAAATGAAGGGCTGCTCGGTATCTTAAATTATACAACAAATTTAAACATTTTTGCCAAAATTTTATTTAGTCAGGTTTATAGACTTTAGTGTCCATGTCGATATGATTGATGACGTGCATGGGAAAATGTTTTGCGCTTACTAATATAATATATCTGTGTATTATGTATGTATGTTTGGAGTTATATATTTAATGATTTATATAATCGAAGTTATTCTATAAGCTACCCTGACGCTGAATATTTTCAAATCCGGAAAGCTACATTTACTGTCTGCCCTTTACAATGTAGTTATAATATTCCTGATTTAATGGGATGTTTTTAGGATGAGATTTTTGTTATGTCTGTTTTCAAAGGCTCCATTGTTACCTCGGAAAATTTGCTATTAATATGTAAATTATGCTTGATATTGTTTACTACGCTTTTTGATTGTTAAGCCAGAATCTCCAAAATATCAACTCCTTTTCAATTTAGATGTTGCCCAAAAATAGTTTCGTAAATAATAAAACAGTTATTATTTGGAATAGACATTTTATTTTACAAAACGATTTATTTATCTTAAAATGTTGTTGTCAAAACAGCAGAAATTGTTTCTACATTAAATCTTTACTTGTTTTGTTATAGAAACCGCCTTTGAAACGGGAAGACTCGTTTTTGCAAAGATTTTCAACGAGGCAAATACCGGAAGCTCAAGAAACTGTTGAAGACACCGGAAGTGAAGGTTGTGCAGGTAAATATTAGATATATCTGAAACTGTATTTCTAATTATGTATTGTTTATATTAATATTAGGATGATTCAAAATAAAATTTTTACCGACAGGCTGAAAAGTTTCAGTTTGACATAAAAAAATACCAGTTAGAATTTGAGCCCTTATAATATTAATATTAAGACTGCCCACATCACGTTTTTCTATTTTCCTTAAGAATACCTTGGAAAAATTTTGTTCTGCACTTTATGAATTTTATTGCTGGCCTGTCGTGTGTTATAAAATAGACCCTTACTTTTTTTTGTAGAGAATTGAACGTTCTACAAAAAAGGTCTCTTATGAATTTTCGAAAAACCTAATAGTTTAAGAGTTATTCGAGGCAAAAGTTCAATACATCGTAAATTTTAAGGTTTTTGGCAAATTTGATGGTTTCATTGGAATAAATCACCCAAAAAATTCATATTTATCTTAAATTTAGTTTCTTAGACAATAATCTATATTGGTATATAAATCTGACTGTCCTGACTGATACTGACTCATCAACGCCCAGACCAAACCCTTGACCCTAGAAAGCTGAAATTTTGCACAGGGGTTCCTTTTATGATGTTTACGTAAGATAAGAAAGGATTTTTAAAAATTCATCCCCTAAGGGGGTAAAAAGGGGGGTGGAATATTACAATATTTTTTATTTAAAAACGGCCAAGTTTCCGAAAAACGCTGAAACACGTATATTTTATTTTCTTTTTTACATATTTTCAGATTTTTAAAAATGTATACAGGGTGTTTCGAAAAATCTGGTCATGGATTAATCACGATCCTGCTTAAAGCGCTTGACGTAAAAAGCTGATTTTGGAAAACGGATTGACTTTAGGGTGTAGAGGTTCGATAAGAAGGGATTTTTCGAAACTCGAATTTAAGGGGGTGAAACCGCCCCTCAAATATTAGAATATTTTTTATTTAAAAACGGTCAAGTTTCCGAAAAACGCTTAAACACGTATATTTTATTTTCTTTTTTACATATTTTAAGATTTTTTAAAATGTATACAGGGTGTTTCGAAAAATTGATTAATTGGTCATTGATTAATCACGATCCTGCTTAAAGCGCTTGACGTAAAAGCTGATTTTGGAAAACTGATTGACTTTAGGGTGTAGAGGTTCGATAAGAAGGGATTTTTCGAAACTCGAATTCTAAGGGGGTGAAACCGCCCCTCAAATATTAGAATATTTTTATTTAAAAACGGTCAAGTTTCCGAAAAAACGCTTGAACACGTATATTTTATTTTCTTTTTTACATATTTTAAGATTTTTAAAATGTATACAGGGTGTTTCGAAAAATTGATTAATTGGTCATTGATTAATCACGATCCTGCTTAAAGCGCTTGACGTAAAAAGCTGATTTTTGGAAAACAGATTGACTTTAGGGTGTAGAGGTTCGATAAGAAGGGATTTTTCGAAACTCGAATTCTAAGGGGGTGAAACCGCCCCTCAAATATTAGAATATTTTTTATTTAAAAACCGGTGAGTTTTTGGGAAAAACTCTTAAACATGTATATTTTATTTTGTTGTTTTACATATTTTAAGGTTTTTTAAAAATTTATACAGGGTGTTTCATAAAATATAACCATTGAGTAATCACGATTCTACTTAAACTGCTTGACGTTTAAAGCTGATTTTTGGCAAACGGATTGACTGTGGGGTGTAGAGGTTCGATAAAGAGGGGTTTTCGAATTTCAAATTCCAAGCGGGTGAAAACGACCCACAAATATTACAATAATTGTTTTTAAATACGGCGAGCCTTTCGGGAAAACACTTGACACGCATAATTGATTTTGTTTTTTACATATTTTGAAATTTTTAAAAAATCATACAGGGTGTTCCAAAAAGTTGGGTAATTGATTAATCACGATTCTGCTTAAACTGCTTGACGTAAAAAGCTTATTTTTGGCAAACGGATTTTTCGAAAGTCAAATTCCAACGAGATGAAACTACCCCTCAAATATTATACCAAGTTATATAATAATATCGCCATATTGTTTTTTCTCATGCTGACATAAATGTAAGAAAATTTTATCTTAGTTTGTATGTTAATGGAAATTCTTGCTTTGCTTGATCATCACCATTACAAATGATTAATCCGACGCGAACGAAGTCGCGGGTACACACTAGTTGTTAATAATTTTTTGCAATAATGAGACCAGGAAACTCTTTGAGATCATTTTTAGCACAATTGGCTTCGAAATCATAGTTTATCTCGTTTTTGTTTAATCTAAAGACAAAAAAATTTCTCCGGTCATTTGAAATAGTTACATAAGGAATATATTGACTAACGATTGGTTTGTTGACTAACGATTGTTTTATAAGTACTTTTTCCATAAGTACTTATAAAATTACTTAGTGAAATTTAATCTAAATCAATATTATTATTGAAGATTTTTTTTAAACAGTCTGGATAATGTTGCCGACGTTTTCGAACTACTTGTAACAAATATTGTAGTTGATTTTCATCTTTAGTGGAGTAATATTGTTATATTCTTCGATTAACGCAACTCCTCTTTCAGCTACGCCATTCGTTACTTTTAATGATTTTAAAAAATTCAGCACATTCCATGTAACTATCATCATTAGACCAAGTTGAAATGTCACTTTCTAAAAAATCGCTCGGTAAATCAAATTTTTTAAAAAATTCCAATATTTTTTTGATACAAAATCACTTAAATATTTTTGTAAAAATAATTCGCGTTCATTATCGAGTACTTGGTACCACTGATTTCTTATTATAGAAGCTGGTCGAGAATCAATTTTCTCAATCATTTTTCTTTTTATATCTACGGAAACATTGGAATAAAATATAGAGATAACTGCTAATTCCTCATTTAAGCACCACATGTGATCACTCATTTTAGCTTTTTGTAAAACAGCCGCATAAACACTATCATAGAAAATCAATCTTTTTATAAATTCTAAATCATTATTTGGTGAAAGAATAGCAGTTAAGATCACAAACACATTGTTTCGCCGAGTGAAAGATGGAATTGATCTCGAAACATGAATTTTTTCAAGCTGTAGATGGCTTTTACCATCCACCGCGCATGATGCATGGCACCAGGACGCTTAAAACTGAATGTTTTCCTCACCAGACACCGCACGTTCCTGGATATTATAGGAAGGAAATCGACCAAGTTTTTAGAAAATTACGATTCCTTTACCGTTGCTCCGTTGTTTCAGATCCGTTTGTCAGACTGTACTCTATCTACAAGTCTATTTATAGTAGAGAAATAACTATGTTACCGAACAAAATTTAAAAAAAAATATAGTTTTTATCGGTCAAATAATAATAAAAGAACTACTCACCTATAATTTTGGGAATTCAAATTAGTTACAATGACTTTTAAAACATTTACAGCCTATTGAATGAACAGAAAAACAGTTTAACGTGATTTTTGTTTTCATAAAAAAAAATTATAATAAATCTTCGAACTATTCGATTTTTCTTTGGACGACTACCGAAAATGATTAACAATTATTGTCTAAAAAATCTGAATTATCTAAATTTAAGATCTTCTTCTTAGGCCGCCGCGCCGCGCCGTCTCCCTTCGGAGTTTGGCGATTCAACTGGCTAGGATGATACGTGAAACCGCACTTCTGAAAATTTCAATCGATGTTCTTCCGAACCAACGACACAGATCCCTAAGCCAGGAGTTTTGCCTTCTTCCCACTGATCTCCTGCCCTTAATTTTGATTTCGATGACCAGTCTGAGTACATCTTATCGATCACCCCTCATGATGTGACCGACGCACAGTGGGCAAAAATCCAGAAGTATGTTGCAAAAATTCTTTTATTGTACGATTTCATTCAAATTTGGTAAAAACATTCTATGCCAGTAGCCCGTGAACCCAGTTAGTTTTGACTGACTTGAGATTGGCTAGGTGTAGTGGGGGGGATTCATAAAATGGAAAAATCATCTTTTGACTAATACAGCTACCAAAATGCGGTAAGAATATTTTACATTTCACTACATTTTACGATTTTTGGCAGAGCGAAGATGAAACAGACAAATATTGAGCAATTATTACTCCTCCGGCATATACAGGGTTTGTTAGGTTAGGTATATATATTGACATCCTCTGTATCTTTTTTATTCGACGTTTTCGAAAAAAGTGTCTTGAATAAAAGTTTAATGGTCTGGAATACATTTTTCAAAACTGTCTTCTTTGCATATACCGGGTGCCTTAGAAATCCTGTGCGTGGCCCAACTTTCTTATTTCAAATTAGTACCCAATTTTTTATTTATTTTTTTTTTTATTTTCTTCTAAAAATCCTAACTACTTTTATGTAGCATATCCTATACCTAATTTGAAATAAGATTTTTTGAAGCACTTTGGATATGCGAAATAAATTTTTTGGCAAATTTATCCAAAACCACTTTCATTTGAGAACGTCAAAAAAAAAGGAAACGTCAAATAAAAAAGATAAAGGGGGTGTCAATGTATAAAAGGAAACCCTAAGTATACTAATCCAATCGAACTTTTATTCAAGATTGTTTGTCATTTGAATAAGTTGGGTCTCTAATAATACCAGACAATATGTCAACAATATTTTATTATTATATTTTAAATAAGCAACAATATTCTGAGACTTAAACAATGACGATTTCGAAAATAACAGAACTTATACCTATTAAAAATATCTAAATTTTATTTTACCACCTACTATTTACTGATATTTTGTTTTATAACAGCTGGAAGCAATGGTCACGAAGTGCACATTTTTAAATCTGAAAGAAAAATCCATTTCATTTAATTTAAAAAATTAGGTACTGTCAAAATTTGTCAATTTGTCAAAAAATGTCATTTGACATTTATGACATACCTCTTCGGAAATCTTGAGAAAAATTACGTAACTTTATATTTCAAGCTCTTCTCTAGCTACTATAACAATTAATTTATGAGAAGTATCCATATAAAGGATCTTACTATACACATACGCATGGAGACATACGCTTCCAATAAGTTTAAAGTTGCGATTTTTTGCGATTTTTTTCACTTAACTTTTCTAAGATAGAATATATGCCACTATCAAAAAAACCTTAAATGATTATGTTCTACTTTGACCTTTATCTAGTTTTTATCCAAAAAATCAAAATAAAAGATCCTTTTTTACTTACCTTGGCATTAAATTTACCGCAACCGGGAATCTACGTAAAACACATTATGACAATTTCACAATAATTATTGACAGCAAGCTAAGGTCGTCCGATTCAATTATTATAATACTGTGTCACTTGAATGCAACGCCTACTATTTAAAAAATTGTAGAAAAAAGGCAGTTATTGGACACAAATTAACTGAAAATGTAGGTTTTGCGCAAAGTTCGTTTTACAGCCCCCCGAAAGAGACTCCGAATATGTTTTTTTGTTAGTTTTATGTGGTTTCCTCTTAACTAATATGTTTCCAATCTAATGTTATTGCCATAAATGCTAACTGTGGATGTTATTTTTTGCAACTTGGTTTGGACATATTGCCTACTGTGCGACGTACTGTAACTTCCTTTCCTTCGCTGTTGATAGGAGCTCTTTATCTTTGCCCATCCGCCTGAGTACCTCCTCATTTGTCACTCTATCCATCCAGGATATACGCAGCATACGACGATACAAGTACATCTCAAAAGTAAAAGTGTTAATGCGGTTTTCCAATATCTGATTGAGTGTCCAACTCTCAGAGCCGTAGAGAAATACTGGAAAGATGTAGCAACGCAGCATACGTATGCGCAGTTCGAGGGATAGATCTTGGCTAGATGAGAGGGTTTTCATGGAAGCAAAAGTACGTCTGGCCTGTTCGATCTTCGCTGAAATTTCAGTTTTGGGGTCGCAAGCGTCGTTAACGAGGGCTCCTAGATACTTTATGGACGATACTTGTTCTACCACCTTGCTGTTAATTCTGAGGACAGTCTTTCCCGGTGTTTTGGAAAATACAACAAGTTTAGTTTTGTTAGCATTGATGTGTAATTCGTACTGTATGCTATGTTCACCGATGCAGTCCATCATGTTCTGAAGGTGTAGAATGTTACCAGCCAGTACGACCGTATTATCTGCGGAGCGAATATTGTTGATTAAATATATGTTGATTGTGAATAAGGTGGTCATCACATTGAGAAGCGTTTGGTTTTTTGTAATGGGATAAAAGTGAATTTTAGCCAATCAGTGGGTATCTTGCCGGCTTTATATATCGAATTAAACAGTTCTGTAAGGAATCTGTAAGAATCTTAAGGCCCCTGTCATCTGCATCGATCGGCGATTAGCTTTAGGGTTTCCGAGTGGATCTGGTTTGGTCATATTGCCTTGTTTTTCTTCTGAAGCTCTATAGCACGTTTGACTTCTTCCTTTGTAATATCAGGACAATTTCAGGACAAATTTAAGATAGACATGAATTTTTTGGTGATTTGTCCCAATAAAACCATCAAATTTGCTGTAATGCATCAAAAACCTTAAAATTTGCGATGAATTGAACTTTCTTTTTTTTTAAGAATAGCTCTTAAACTATTACGTTTCTCGAAAAATCATAAGAGATTTTTTTTGTAGAACGTTCAGTCTCTACAAAAATAAGTAAAAAGATTTACTTCTTTTTTTTTTTCTTTTTTATGACACACGACAGGCTAGCTATATAATTCATAAGGTGCAGAACAAAATTTTTACCTGGTATTTTTATGGAAAATGGAAAAACGGGATGTGGTCAGTCTTAATATTAATAATGATGGCTCAAATTTTAACTGGTATCTTTTTACGTCAAATTGAAACTTTTGAGTCTGTTTGCAAAAAAAATGTTTTTCTTTAATCACCCTATATAATTAATATATTGTTTTAGGTGACAATAGATCGGCACCGCGTCGTCGTAGGAAAAGACTCAGGCAACCCAGAACAGTAGTCAATCCAGACTCGAATTTTTATTTTTATTGGTTATTCGTGCTGACAATTTGTGTGTTACATAATTTATGGACGTTAATTGTTAGGCAGAGCTTTCCTGAACTCCAGGTAAATATTATCAGCTATATTTTATTGAAAATTCCACACCTGTAATATTTTACCAATCAAAACGTGTTTTCGTACCAATCAAAACAAATCACCATGGCAACGTACAAATTTTAGTGAAAATTTTTTCCTTGGGGGCACCCTTTGAATAAGAAGACTAAGGAAGGAGCATATCAAAAATCTTAGGTACACCGCGATGGGCCTCAAATATGGCCGACTTAAATTCCGGTTTATCAGTGTCGTTCTAATTTCATTTAAAAAATGTAAAACTATGATGTAGGGTAGACGTGGGGTAGACTCAATAATTTGTTGTTTTATTTTACGTTGTGAATAAATGTTGGTAGTTATTAAAATTGTTATAAAATATATAATTCTAATAAAAATAGATAAGTTATAATAAGTATTTATTAACACAAACATCCGATACGCTACTGAAGCAGGTAAGTCAAATTAACGTATCTAAATTCTTTGACATCTAATTTTTGACAAGTAATAAATAAAAGCTAAAATGCAAGAAAAATATATAATTTAGTTAATTTAAGTGAATTTCATAAATGATCGGTTTAATACACGCATGTATATTATATAGTCACTTACTAGCGAAAAGTTGTTCCATTATTTCACTCAATTTTTGCCGAGATCTACCGCACGCTACACAACCAACTATTTTAGAGTCTTTTTCGATAAATCGCGATAGTGTCACTGTTAATTTAAGTTCTGCCACAATTTCCATCTAGATTTACTACCTTTATACAACTATCAGTAGTAGAATAAATAATAAATAACATAAAATAAGCTCCGTAAAGACTGACAAATCCACAAAATTTCAAATAAAATTCAAATATGTCAAATGAATCGTCAAACAGAACTGTCAAGGATCCCCACCCTAGAGAGCTTTTATGGTGGCTTTTCCGCCCACCATACATGAATACATGGATAGCATTATGCTCCTTCCTTAGTCTTCTTATTCAAAAGGGGGCACCCAACGCGAGGCACCCAACAGCGGCACCCAACAGCGGATACTGGAAATTTTTTGACGTTTATAATAACAGAATATCTTTTTAGGAGTCTGGTTTTTATTTGTTTACATGATAATTTTGGTACATTTCAGTTACAAAGCTGAGATGTTTTCTATATTCTTTGGACATCTTTCTTCTTAATGGCGAAAATGTAGGACTTGGAATGGATTGAATTAAATGTCTATGTCTAATGAAATATATATAATATTTAGACACTATTTTATTCACCTTTTTTCCATTTAGCACTTTGAATTTTGAGTAGTTTAGATGCAAATATTCGTGAACAATTCGAAACAAAGTTTCTTTCTTCACGTAGGAGCCATAATACTCTATTAATGCGGGTAAATAATTCATCGCACGATGATTGATCATTACATCAGACAATTTCACGCATATTTTGCATGTAGTATGATTTTCAAACCGATTCATTTTTAAAACAAAGAATTTTGTTGGTTTTTCAAGCTGCACAATATTCTTTATTACAACAAAACGCGAGTTTTTTTGATATTTTGAACTGTCAAAATACGATGATCACAGCCTTTTATGATTGACGCTTGCTGACGCTGCGCGCTGGATATGAATTTCATACCACTTTTAGTTACTCAAAACTTACGTAAAATTAAAGAATATATTGTGTTGTGTCTTAAGATGGTATTTTCGTGCAACTACAACGAGTAGAAGTCAACAATTTAACGGTCTTTAACGAATTTAAAGGTCTAAATTGCTGTCACAACTGTGACGCGCTGTAAATCTGTTCATGCAGCGTTCCGAAAAACCTTATAAATTATGATTTTCTACCAGTTTAGTAACTATAAAATGAAAGAATATAGTATTTTAGGTCCTAAAATGGCACTTTTGAGCTACTAAAATCATTAGAAATCAACAGTTTATAGGCTAAAAATATACCAAAAATAGAAAAATATATTTTAATTATTTTATTTTTAAACACAATTTGGTCTGGAATTTTCTTACCGAATACCACACGAGGTCAAATTAAATCCGGAAATTTTTTCTCACTCAAGAAAATTTTTAGAAAATACCGCGTTTCGCTAGCTACTGTAATTTTGGAGTTACGATTTTTTAAAATTTTTACCTGTTGGTATGGTCGACAAAAAAGTGCACGTAAAATAAACTATTTCCCGTTCTGCAAAATATATATTTCAATAACAACCCGAAAATGGAGGAAACGATTTTTCACTAATAGGTATTGGAAAAACAAATAACAAAAATTGGATTTTTCCGCCGTTGTTGAATATTTGCATGTCATTTATAATTAGTTTTTGATGTTATTTATGAAACCATAGGAAATAATAATTATAAAATATGACCGAGTTTTCCAAAAAAGCTCTATTAAGTTTACTAATTGAAATGTTTATTCTGAAATTGTTTTTACAAAATACGCCGACAATGGTAACGAAATATTTTTTATATTGATAGTGACTCAAATATAAAATAAGTATCTTTTTTCAATTTTGCAGAATTTTAAATAAAATTTACTATATTTTTTCGCTTGTGGGGATTTTCCATAAAATTGACATACCAGAATACCATAGTCACATTTTATTATACCGTATGAATTTTGGATTATGATAATGTTTAGACTTTTTCAAAATTATAAAATAGTATAATATTCTTCTTAATTAGTGGATATATTTTCTAATACCTACTGTAAAACCATATACAGGATGAGTCTTAAATAAGTGAAAATATGTTTATGGGTAGTATATTTCGACCATAGAATTTTTTTCTGACCGCCTACTTGCCACCATTTCAAATACTTCACTTGTACATCAGAAGTTAAACAATAGTCAACTGAGACTTGAATCAATTCACTTGATAAATTGACATGATTTGTCGAGTTTAGACGGTCATATAACATTCGTGCGAATTGAATTTCACTGACTTGATCAATTCACTTGACTCGAACGCACATTTTTTAATCTTTTTATTGAGACTAGATTACAAAAACAAATTAAATAGTTCTGTTAAATATTCGATTCTGTCCATGAGTATTATTTGTCGAGATATTTATACACATTATTATTGTAATGTAATTAGCCACTTTGTATTCCCTTTCCATTGTTTTAACAATGGAGATAGAAACACCGAAGTGCAAAATTTGTTGATTTTATCCCCTAAACACCCTTATATTCCTAATGGAATACAATTATTCGCCAATTTTGTAATAAATCGAAAGGTTTTCGGATCCCAATGATACATTTCCATTAACTGGCACCCATTATTACGCATTTAAATTCATTCTCGACGAATAAATAAAATATTAGTGTATTTAGATAGCCCCAAAACATCGCAATAAACGTAATATATAGGACGTACTATTCCGGCTTCGTAGGATGGAAATAAAACTGCCATAAACTTTTACCAGATTTAGACGATTGAGAAGTTAACAGTAGAAGTTAAAGTAAAATAAAATAAAATCTAATTTAGACACATATCAGTGTTTGAAAACATCAGGAAGCTAAGATTCCTAGGCTGGAACTCTGTAACTAAATAGCGATCGGTAGCGATAAAGATTATTGACCTTGGCTGTACAAGAATTAGAATTTAGAATAAGTGGGAGGGGGGTTAATCTCTGCGACCTTAGAGATCTATTGTGTCCCCTTTTCTTGCGTTATAACTCATCATACAGTCCCAGGACTTCCTACGGAGATCCGTGTCCTTCACAGTCGAGGAGCTACGACCCAGGCCGAGTAGACGAAACGGTAGCTTGTGTCGCCTGTTGGGGCAAAGCTAAATGTGGCCCCCGGTCTGTTCAGATAATGATATACTTCTAATATACATTTTGTAAAAATTGAATGACGTATGCATAATGGTTGACAAAATTCAAGTATTTATACAGGGTGTCCCAGGCTGAGCCTGCATTAGAAGCTTCTAGAGAACTAAAATATCTACAACCGAGATTTTTTGCATATCATTGTTTCACAACGAGATCTATCGATTAAAAATATTTTCAATATGGCGGCACTTCCGGAAGTACCGGAAGTTGACAGCAATTTTCTTATTTTAAATATGTCCCAATTTTTTATTATATATTTAAATTCTCTGTAAAATTTTATGAATTTTAATATTAAACACTCTATACCTAACGTTAACCGTTTTTGAGAAAAAAAAAATATTTATAATTTTTGGAGGAAAAAAACTGCCTGTTAAAAATATGTATACAGGTTGTTAATTTGTTTATTACTTGCGGCAAGAGCTTTATGGTTGAAATATGGCAACCATAACCTAACGCGACGGGACGAGTCGGCAGAAAACCCTATAAGTGCATGCGTTCTCAATAGGCAGTGTTGCCATTCTGTTCCCCTATATGTAACTGTCGAATTAACAACCTGTATAGCCTAAACGTCAAATTTAATGATTGCCACAGCCACTGTACCATAAAGAGAAGTCATGTGGCTATCTATTTCAAAAATTAAATTGTCCGAATGTCATATAATAATGGCCGCATCTATCATGGAATTGAGCGATTAAAAGATTATAAAAATCATAAATCATTTTTTTCAAATGGAAATCCACTTTTTTTATTTCACTCGTGAAAAGGTTTACATTACTTTCGTTTTTAAAATTTGTTAATGAACAGTTGCTGTACCTAAAATAAATCATTTTTCCGGACACCCTGTATACTGTAATAATTATAATTTATAATATAATATTATAATAAAAATCCATATAGGTAGATATAAATATGTTACTCATCAGCTGTGCCGTTTTTACGTAGGGACCTGATGGGCCAAGGCCCTGGGAGTATTAAGGGCCCCAGCTCTAAAAAGGCCTCAAAACGACAACATCAATTTTTTAAAGCTTATAATAATATTTTTAAATCGAAAAACGAATGCAATTTGATGTAATAAAACAAGTAAGTGCAAAAGTAAAGTGTTTTGGTGTATTGTGGTGAATTAGTGTTTTATTTTGCTGTTATAACACCAAATTTAAAACCAAAGGACCAAAGGTTCCAACCCCAACTGTAATAAATTAGAGGTATTAAATTATTGAACATAATTTTGCTGACGAGCCGTATACTACCAATCACGGGCCATGCAGTATTAGATCAAGAAATCCCCGACCGAATGTTCGCAAGTATTTAATGGCAACTTATGAGGGAAAACAAACAAAGTGATGGAAATACCGGTTCCACATATGTGCCGCGTTACTTTCGCGACCGTTCCAGGGAAATGCCGCGGCAAAATATCATGATTTTGTAAGTCCTCCAAGATCCGAGGGGCCCCTTTGCTGTCTCAGGCCCGCCCGCGCTCGTGGCCTCTGATATACTAAAGACGGCACTGCTCATCATCGGTAAAGAAGCTAGAATACAAGTTATGTTGTGCATTGGTTGGAATTTAAAATGTTTATTCAGTAAAAATAAATAATGAAACTATCGAAAAATAACTTAAAAGCTAAAATAAATAAATTTAGTCTCAAAATATATAAAAAATAATAATTATTTGATATGTTAAACAAAGAAAATTACCCCTTGATTTAATTTCCTATATAGAAAAAGCCATTGACAATTACTGGGGCCTGATAATTGATAATTAAGTAAATATCTCCTTCCATTTATACTGTTTATAGTTTGCGTATACGCATGGTTTGCATACTCCTCCTACAAACTGCTTCATAACTACTGAACACATATTGGCCTTGTTTGCCAGTTGAATAAAAAATTATTTATTAAGATTCGGGAGGCCCCCTAAAAGACGGGGCCCGGGGCGGACCTCCCCTTTCGACCCCCCCCCTTAGTTCGCCACTGCGCTTTTGTTTGTTTAACTAATTCAGAAAAACCAGTTCTTCAGGCACTCTATCTTTTACTTTTCGCCGATGAGGTCTTATTCTTTCAAAAGAGAAAACTTTCCCCATAAAATATTTTTTTATTGTAGGATAATAAAAAAAACTTTAAATTATTTAAGCTCATTTTTTTAGTATTTTTGGAAAATTTGATGTTCTTGAACCTTGTTTCTATATTCAAAGTTTAATTTTCTTGGATTTCGGTTCGGGAAAACGCTGATTAGTTTTTCATTTGGTTTCTTCTTCTTCCTATTCTAATATTAGGCAGATTGCTTGTTCATTCTTCACATCATGCCTACAGTTTCAATCGATGGTAAGGTTATCACACTATCTTTTTCTTGACCTTCCCGTGCTTCTTCTTCCCAGTGGTGATTTGTCTCGAGCTGACCTTACTATTCTTCCCTCGTCCATTCGGCTTATATGTTCATTCCATTCGCGTCTTCTGTTCAATACCCATTCATTAATGCTATCCAACTTGCATGTTTGCCTCATGTTGTCGCTTCGTTCTCTATCTAGCAGCGTTTTACCTGTGATTTTGCGGAAGATTTTCATCTCGCTTGTTTCCAATAATCTTTTTGTTTTTGCTGTATCCGGTCTGGTTTCTGCTGTGTAGATCATTATGGGTCTGACGACAGTCTTGTATATTCTTGACTTGACCTCGACACCTATGTATTTATTTTTCCATATGGTGTCTTTCAGATATCCAGCTACTCTCACTGCTTTTGTCTTTTGTTGTCTTATCTCTGTTTCGATATCGCCATAACCGAGATATTTAAATCTCATTTCTTGCTGTATTATTGTGTTATACACGACAATCTTGCATCTGATTCGGTATTTTTGATGTTGTCAGGCTCTTTGTTTTGGATGCAGAGATTATCATGTTATAAAATTTTGCTACTAGATTGAAGCGATATACTATTTTTTTGAGGTCGTCCACATTTCCTTCGAATACCACAGCGTCGTCGGCATAACCCGGAATTGTAATATTGCTGTCTCCCATTTTGTATCCAGTTAAATGGTGCACTTGTTTTATTATTTCGTCCATGATTGTATTAAAAAGAAGTGGGCGTAATGAATCGCCTTGTCGTTTGCCTGATTTCTCTGCAGGTATCGGTTCAGTAAGATTCCCGTGGATATTAGCCTGGATTTTGTTAGCACTGTATAAATTTTCTATGAATTTAATTAAGTTATGGGATATTTGTCTGTCATAAAGTAAATGTAGAACATCTTCTAACTGAACCCGATCAAATGCTTTCTGCAGGTCTATGAAACACATGTAAGCTGGTCTGTTGTACTCAATCGATTTCTCTGCAGTCTGTCTTATAACAATGACCGCATCAGTGCATGATCTACCCGTTCCAAATCCTTGTTGCTCATCTGATAGAGATATAATGTTGTTTAATTTGTTTGTTATTATTTTTGTTGTTAGTTTTAATGTTATGCTGAGTAGATTTATGCCTCTATAGTTTCCTGGTCTTTCTTTATGCCCCTTCTTAAACATAAGGATAGTGGCACTTGTTCGCCATTCGTCGGGTATTCTTTGGTAGAGAAAGATATGTTAAATTAGTTTAGTTAATTGTTGGATTAGATATCGTCCTCCATTCTTAAGTAGTTCATTTGGAATTTTTGTCTTGTCCAGGACTTTTTCTGTTTTTTAATTGTCGGAGCGCCATTTCTATGGCTTTACTTTCATTCTGCTCGATTGCACCTTCCTCTTTGCTGTAGAGCCTAGTGAGGTAATCAACTCAAGTATCCTTTGCAATATGCTGAGATTAAATTAGTTCGTTAGTCTCTAATATTGTTCGTTTGGTTTAAATATCTTTAATTGGTTTTAAAAAACAAACATTTCAGCTAACATTATAGCCTTCATCAGTGTTTTTACAAATTTCATTTTAAAGAACTGATATAATTCTAAAGCTAATATTTTATAATTTGGTAAAGGTTCCAATAATTGTAAAAACTGTTTAAAACATCAAGTTAGATCTTTCAGTGATATCTACTAAAGCGCCGCAATATATTAAGTTTTCCATTTTAAGACTTAATGATATATTGGATTCTTATTAGTTCAGATAATAAATAACCAGAATTAATCTCGTTATCTCCTATTGGCTTTAAACGTCATTTAAAATTACATGTTTGAATAAACCATCGATTATTTCTATTTATGCAACTGGTGACGCTATTACAAATGGTAATATTCTTTTGTAGGAGTAAACAGAACATTAATACGTTTAGAAGTTTGGAAATATTCCAATAGAGTAAAATACGGCACAGAGTCTGAGCTTTGAACGATGGAAATATAACTGCCATAAAGTTTCAATTTGGTCTAGTCATTGGCAATATATAAGTTAATTAAATTTTTCCAGACACAATAAACTCCAAGATGAAATTTATAACATAAAATACGAATATAATTCATCGTCACAAATTAGTTAGAATTATTGATCCATTTAATTAACGCATTGGCTAACCTAACCATCAGCCGCCCCGGCAGTTATTTTGCAAATTAATTGTTGTTATTGAGCAGTTGTTGATATTTCGAACAATTGTAAAACATTCAACTTTAAAATCAAAATATTTAAAGCAATCAAATGCGCATTAATCAAATAAATAAAAACGAAAAAAAGAGTGAAACCAGAGTAATGAAAACTCACTACCGTTGAAAAAAACTATATAGTGATGGGAAAAAACGATTAATTTCAATAATCGAGTAGGTACTCGAGTATCAAGCGATTGCAATAACCGAGTGATCACTCGAGCGAAATATCGCTCGTATTTAAAAATACGGTTTTTTTCGCTTGTTGTAAGTACTCGTTAACGCCAGGCGCCAAGCAGTAAGCTGCGTGCGCAGGGCACATATTCTTTCGGTAATGAACGGCAAGTGGCAAGTAGTAAGCGTAGAGCGATTCGCTTGATTTAGTTTATTTCGAAGCATTGTCGATGTAGGTCGTAATTTTGTCCCTCAGATACGCAACGGATAAATATACCGGGTGCGACTCAAAAGTGGCTCACCCCTATAACTTTTTTATTTTTTCACATACAACAACGAGATTTGGTATGTTAGTATATATGGGAATATGGGGAAACACCAGAACACCTCATCACTGAGTGCGCCGAGACGACGACCATCCGTGCCATGAACTTTGGTACGGCTGATGTAAAGGATGGAGAGCTGCCCTCTGTGGAGCCGTCTCAGATAATGGCTTTTGTTAAAGCCTTGAGACTGTATGATGAGTTATAACTCAAGAAAGGGGAACACACAATATAGATCTTTAAGGTCGCGGTGACTAACTCCCCTCCTAAACATTCTACATGTTAGTATATGACATAAATTAGGATTGATTGACAATTGTTTTCGGTCGCTTCCGGTTTCACCGGAAATGACTACAACTTTTGATTTATAAATCGCACTCTCGGTATTTTTTTTACTTTATTCGGTAGAAAATGACACTCTGAATAGAATAACATATCACATGTCAACTTTTGACATTTTCGCATATGTTTTATTTGAAATTGTAACATGCAGTTCATAACGACAATTTGACTCGAAGTACCAAGTGTTTGGTATCAAATTATTGCAGGGCAAGACACTAAAAACATTAGATGATTAAATCTATTTTTCCAAGGCTCCTTGATTAAAAATTAGTGTTTTTAACACAGCCATGGCACTCTAGATTGAAATTTAAAATACAATTTGTTTTTAAGCGAATATGTCGAAAGTTGACATATGATACGTCATTCTATTTAGAACGTCATTTTCTATAGAATAAAGTAAAAAAAAAATACCGAGGGTGCCATTTAAAAATCAAAAATTGTAGTCATTTCCGGTGAAACTGGAAGTGACAGAAAACAATTGAATACGTCAATCAACCTAATTTATGTCATATATTAACATACCAAATCTCATTTTTTTATCTTAAAAAAAATAAAAAAGTAATAGGGGTGAGCCACTTTTGAGACGCACCCGGTATATACGGCGTCGTATAAATTTGCTACCTGCAATGTATGTAGAAAATTCGCTCGGCTTTTTATCGAGTATGTCACATTAAAATCGGACTTCAATTTATTTCATTCTAGGATCGCTTGCGTTCGTCGCTTGGTACTCGTCACTTGCATCGCTCGTTCATGATCGAGCGATGTCGGTTATTTCAATAATCGAGTACTCTAGTGAATTTTCGATCGAGTTATCCCATCACTAAAAAAAACTAATGTGTTTTGATAGCTAGAGCTATCAAATAAATAAATAATTTTTACTATTTTGAGTCCTCCATTCTGACGAACTCATTTCGAAATAATGACATAACTTATTTTTGCATTTCAATTACTTAGGTAACAAAAAAGTTTAGTGTTCTTGCTTAAATTTGCATCTAGCATGTCAAATAATATGTTTTTTGTATGCAATAAAATGCAGTTTTATTTTTACCACAGTACCTAATAGCGCAACTAAACTATAAACAATAACACATTAAATTTGGTCAATTAAAGGCGGTATTTCTATTAACAGTTTACCACCGAACGGCGATATTTCGTTATATTATACGTTTAGCAAAAACCGCTGTACTTGAAAAATTTACGGCGTTGTTCGGCGGTATTCCTGTTGATAAATATGTAAAACTGTCTAACAACGGTCTTCCTTTCGTCAATTGTCTATAGGCTTGGTGCATTCTCCGACGGTGTTGCCACCATCGGATAATATCGTAAACTACTGGTATACAGTATACAAATAGACAGGTTTAAATAGCAAGTATTCGAAAAATCTATTATATAATTATTCTAAAAGTGTTAGGAAATATAATTTGTGAAATTTCTAAAAAATAAAAAAGTAAATATTTTGATATCTTCAGCAGGTCTAATCTATCGTTGCTTGTATTATAATTTATTATTCCAGCCAAGAATCTTTTTAGATGAGTTCAACTACGGTAGCGAGTATAGTTTTACGCACCGGTTTTGCTAGTGGGGCATAATTGATGCTATATCGGCTATAGGATTGGTGCATTCTCCGCCGGAGAACTCGTATATAACAAATACTTACAAATACACGGGTTTAAATGGTGAGTAAACGAAAAAATTAGTATATAATTTTTCTATAAAAGTGTGAGAAAATATAATTTGTGGAAATTCTAAACAAAAAAATTAAAAGGTAAATATTTTGATATCTTCCGAAGGTCTAACTTGCATTATAATTTATTATTCCAGGTAAAAAAATTTTTTAGATTAGTTCAACTACGGTAGCGAGCATGGTTTTATCACCGGTTTTGCTAGTGGGGCATAATTGGAGCCATTTCGGCTATAACGAAATTTTTTAAAGGTACATAATTATAATTTTAGGAGATGTTCATAAAACATTTAATCACTAGTTGATTAAAAAAGTATACCATTAATATTGCAAATTATATTTCATCTTCTCATAGTACATAAACCTGTCTATTTAATTTTTTGATTATGTAACGAGCACTTTGTTTACTCAGTTGTTTCGTCGAACTGTTTGAATCCATTTTTGCTGTTGATCAAATCGGTGTAAGAAATTATGAAGCTATAAAATGTTGTTTCGAGAGAGTTGAATATCTGGGAAAGTTCAGTTATTGAATGTTATTGCACCCAACAACGCCCTAATTACGCTCTCCTTTACGCGTTAACATTTTTTTAGGCAATTTTATTAACATTTGAAATTGTCACAACACAACAAGACGCCTAGTTCGAATTATTTTTCACTTATTTTATACTATCCGAAACAACATTACATCACACAAACCTCTTACCTGAATGTTTTATAGTCTCAATAACTGCACTAGCAAATAACTAAAATACTTAAATATTATGACAAAGCCACGATTTCAATATTATTTCAATGCGATCAACATGACGCACAGTGAGGTATTTGACACAGATAGTTGATCGAAATTTTTTTTATGTAGACCTTATATAAATTATTGCTATTTTCAATTAAAGAGGAAATAATATGAACAAAATAAAGGATAATTCGTCGATTCTAAAAAAAAGAAAGAAAAATCACTGTTCCAGTGTTTCCACAGTCAATGAAACTAATCCCAGTAGTAATATCACAACTAATACTACTAATGCTACGACTGATCCGCGACCAATGCCCATACCACTAAAGTCGCTACTAATGCCAAATTGTGCTATACTGCTAATGGCACTAATGTGATCGCTTTGTACACAATAATGCCATCGCGGTTTACACCTCGCATCAGTATATCACTGATTGGCAGATTAGAGGAAACCAAGAATGTTTTTCTCATTTTATCAGCAAAATCGTAAAAAGTCGCAGTATTTTACTGTATGAAAGCCCAATGTTTACTAAGTAAAACGTATATAGACAATATGCTGAATTCTTCGAAATGCGCAACTAAATCTCTAAGTATAATAAAAATCTCACAAATTTAATCAAATTTTCTGAACGCCTAACTTTTAGTTGCAAAAAAAATCGTTTGTATAGAGAATATCAAAATAAATAATAGGTTTTTGTAGAATAGATACCTGCAGCTTGTTGAGCCATTTTCAATCAAAACAATAATATAAACGTAAAAAGAGCACAAGAACAATAATAATTTATAATTTTAAACATAAAATTTAGCCATTTACCTCTTATCTGTGAGAAGCAACAACTCTGATGTTTCGTTGAAACAAATGAATGCAACTAAACACACCCATAGCAACGCCATTCATGGCAGACATGATTTAACTTATCATTTATCTTTTTTTGGGAAATCTTAAACACATTTGCTTTTTCGAATTTCGATCACCTTTTTCATGCTAATACCCCACCGTGTGACGGCGCGAGCGGCGTGAAATACATACTGATAATTTCTGATTTCTGCCGTTGGAGCGCTGCGGTCGGAATTTGTTGAAATCAACTGAAATGCACCAAGCCTATACCCGGCATTTCTAATTTCTGCCGTTAGAGCGCTGCGGGCGGAATTTTTCAAATGAACAGAAATGCACCAAGCCTATAGTTTGTTTAATTAAAACTCTAAAAATATTATATATATTATACAATATTTAAAATATTTTAAAATATTATACAACATTTTAAAATATTATACAATATTTAAAATATTGTATAACACGAGTTAAAATAATTTAGGATTAATAAAAAATAAATCACATTAAGTTTAACTAGATGTTATATTAAATCATTTATGTTACAATATCAAATATTTCAGAAAATTATTACGTTCTAATATGTTTCTATTAACCTTTATCCAACAAAGTAATAATCGAAGCCTAAACCAGATTTGCTCGTATTATAACAATGTTCAGTGGATTATTATATTCCAAGGGAAAATAAAATCCTATCTTCAGGTTAATTTAATCTGAATATATCGATTTACTTTATCTAGAGAGGAAATTTTCCAAGACCAGATTTGATTTTTATTATAGTGGAAAAAAATGTCTTATGACCTAAATTTTTAAAAACAAATATGAATTATTTTTTAATAATTTTAAAAATAATTATAAAACTTTTTCATCCATATTTTACATAAACATATCACCTTTTATAATAAAAAAATAAGTCCCAGTTTTATAAAGTGCAATAAGTAAAAATATTTATTAATTATGACATTAAAAAGTTGTATAGCGATATATTTTTTAATTAGTTTAATTTTAATTTATTTTTGGTTTAATTTTTGATAATTTCCATTTTGGTTTTGTTCCAGGAAATGCTTTCTACATTTTGGCTTACCTGTGATTGTATAAGTGACTTGGTTTTTATATTAGACCTGGCTGTACAGTTTAGAACAGGATATTTAGAACAAGGTATGTGATAATTTTATTTGGGCTAAGGTTAAGCTAAATGCTAAATAATTAAATACAGGGTTGCATGAAAAATATACCGTATTTTTATGGTAAATAGCTTTGGCATTACATATGTATGCTTATATGAAACAATTCTATATAACAATCCTGATTGCATACATGAAAGGCATTACTGTCGAATTTTAGATACACTATGTAACTTAAGCCAACGCATATAAATAAAGACACAGCCTTAAAAACAAACGTAACAGATTATTAACAAATTTATTTATATTAAATAATTAACAGGTTTAATGGTATATGATTCCAAAAAATTGGCCTCTCATTACCTTCGCTCACGTGCCTTCGTATTGGACCTGATTGCCCTGTGTCCGGCAGATTTGTTACAACTCAAATTTGGTCCCAATCCCCTGCTAAGGTGTCCTAGATTTTTAAAAGTAAGTTTTTCTACAAATTATCTAAATAATAAAACGGTTAAGTACACAATTTAAATACGGGTTTATTCAGTGTTAAATTATACATAATATAATGGAAAATAAATTTCTTGCAGTTTTTAAGTATAATAAAATTATATAAGAGTTTCTTGCCTTGAACTGCTAATATAGAAATTAATTCCACGCTGTGTTCGACATAATGTGGTTCAACCTGCTCTCACTACCGGTTTCGGGGCCCTACCCCATCATCAGGTGACCTTGGGTCGTTTCCACAATATGTCGAGCACAGCGCAGAGTATATAAATACGACTATCTAGTAAAAACTGCAAGAAATTTATTTTCCATTATATAATTTGGGCTAGCCGAAAAAAACCTTTATTTACTATCGATAGTTGTGCCTCGGTGCATAAATCTATCTCGCGATGCGGGTCTTAATATTTTACCGCTACTTTACGACAAGTCGTATTTATATACTCTACGCTGTGTTCGAGATATTGTGGAAACGACCCAAGCTCACCTGATGATGGGGTAGGGCCCCGAAACCGGTAGTGAGAGCAGGTTGAACCACATTATGTCGAACACAGCATGGAATTAATTTCTATATTAGCAGTTCAAGGCAAGAAACTCTTATATAATTTTATTATACGTAATATGTTATACCCTATTAAAATTATCAATTATACTCTATTAAAAATTCGATATAGATATACATAAGTTAGATATTAATATATAAGGTGGTTCTAATTGTATTCGGGAAACTTCCACAGCATATTCTGCAGATAAAAATAAATAAAAATGTTCGTATAAATGTATGTCCTAAATTGCTTCGTTTCAGAGATACACGGTGTAGATAAATTTCATTTGTATTTCGAAAATTGGCGTCTGGGTGTTTTTTGATATGAAAAATTTGATTTCGGCCTCAATATCACTCCTACTTATAGGAGACGCCACCTACATGTTTCTTAACTTATATGAAGAGCACTAGCTTTTTGTCCATACCTATATAAAACTACTGAGTGAAACAATATACTTTCAGTAATTTCTTTCGTTAAAAATGTCTCTAGGTATTAATTGCTACGAGCAACCGTTTTCAAGATATTTGGAATGGAAATAGTCAATATAGGTCATTATTCACAATAAATAATCATGTTGACTTTCCTGTTCACATGAAAGTAATCATGTGAAGTTTTTTACTTATTTTTATCTGTAGAATTTACTGTCGAAGTTTTCCGAATAAATTCGGACCACCCTGCATATTAAGATTGCTATTAAGAAGGCTGAAGAAGCAAAACAGAAAAAGTATAAAAATAAAACAACAGTAAAGTACAGGGTGCTCGAAATTGGTATGTTTTACCAGAAAAAAAAACTATTGCCTGACTAGATAGAGCAAAAACGGAATAGATGTCATGAGCTCGATTTCTGAGAAACAGCTAATGGCGTAAACCGCCTGTTCATATTTTCACTGCCATCCGAGATACGGTTTTTTTTTTAAATTTTTACCGTTTGGAAAATTGCCCATAACTTTTGTATTTCGTGGAATAATAAAATTCTGTATAAACGTTCTTAAGGCACATTTTTAAGCACAATCCAGTGGCTTAGTCAGTTTTTTCTATACTTGCTCTTTTTGTCAGATATAATAAAAAATATAATTTTTTAAATGGAAATCATAGTTAGCTATAAACTTAAAAAAAATCTGGCATTTAACCCTTTCTAACGATATAAAGTTATGTGTATTCATTTTTAAGAATGAGAGAGATTTAGGTTTTTTTATCTTTGTATCGAAGCGGGCCTTGATTTTTTGTGACATCATAATTTAATATTCTATATTATTATTTACCTGCATAATTAGGGACTTTTGAAAAGGTAAATCAACATTCTATATTAGTATTACCATTTACAATAATTATTATAACGCCAGGGTTACAACTGCCCTATTAAATGGAGAATTTAGAGAGAATTGGACTGAAACAAGGGGTCCCATATCTTGGCCTGCTAGGTCCTGTGATTTAACTCTTTTCGACTTTTTTATGGGGGAAATTAAACGACCTTAAACATATACAGGGTGAGTTTCCTACGATGTTCTCTAAGGAAACTACTGGAAATAGAGAGTCAGTTAAATGGGGAAAGAATTGCAGTTTTGTGGGGTCATAAATATGCGCTTTTCAGATTTACGAAAAAGTTCATGGCTTACTAGATATTTCGAAAAAAACAAATTTTAGCTATTTTAAAAATTGTCCCTAATTCCATTATAATCTATTTTAGACAAAAAGTTTTCAGATAAAAGTTGTAGATAATCAATCACATTCCTAATGAGTTCTCCGATTTTTTCTAAAGCCTGTCATTTTTAACATATGACACAAACATATGTTTTTTTAAATGGAAACCATAGTTGGTCATGACTTCATAAAAAGCGCCATTTTTTAAGCTTTTCAGCGATATAAGCTGTAATATGTTTCTTTCACAAAATTACTGAGTTATAGCCAATTTTTATCTTTCTTGACTAATTTCACTTAGTTAGCCATGGAAACAAGTTCAATCGTCGTTGCTCTCAGGAATGTGAAATTGTCACATCCAATATTTGTAAATTAACATAAACAAAAATGGAATTGTAAATAAGAGTTTTTTAAATGAAGAAAACCGTGTAGAATTATTGGTTCAACTTTTCTTGACCATACAGTTTCCAGGATACGTTGACCGGTGAACGTTACGTTTTTTAGAGAACGGTTTTCAAGACATGATAGAACAGTTAAATTTAGATACTCGCGCATTAATACAGTGGTTCCAATATTACTTTCATTATGACCCACCAACCCCCCCCCCTCCAAAATGAAACCCCACAATGAAAGAAATGTTAAAAATTATTTATATCATAATTATGTAGACTCAGGGATAGAAAGAGGTGGACCAATTGCATGGGTCTCCTCGGTCACCTGACCTATCCATTTTAGATTTTTTTATGCGGTATGGTTAACAACAAGGTTTACAAAAGAACTGATGAATTAAGAGAAGCACTCGAAGAGGCGGAACAGGAGAAGTTTAATTAAGTCGACCGGTCGTACTGTGACAATAGCTAGAAATTCAGTTTTAAAAAGATGTACTCACAAAATAATTGCGGATTTTTTGAACATTTTCTAAAATAACTTAAAGTGTACGTAGTGATATTATTTTTTTAAGTTTTAGTTTGTGTAGTGTAAATTGTAAACAGCCGTTTAATAATATATTTTGTCTTTTTATAAGTTATAAATCACCAAAATTTGAACACCATTGAAAACCGTTCTCTAAAAAACGTAAGTAACTTTCACCGGTTAACGGATCCTGTATGGCCAAGAAAAGTTGAACCAATAATCCTACACGCTTTTCTTCATTTAAAAATTTTTATTTACAATTTTTGTTTATTTTAATTTACAAAGATTGGATGTGACACAATTTCACATTTCTGAGAGCAACGACGATTGAACTTGTTTCCAAGGCTAACTAAGTGAAATTAGTCAAGAAAGATAAGAATTGGCTATAACTCAGTAATTTTGTGAAAGAAACATATTATAGCTTATATCGCCGAAAAGCTTAAAAAATGGCGCTTTTTATAAAGTCATAGGCTACTATGGTTTCCATTTAAAAAAACATATGTTTGTGTCATATGTCAAAAATAACAGGCTTTAGAAAAAATCGGAGAACACAGACTCATTAGGAATGTGATTATCTACAACTTTTATCTCAACACTTTTTGTCTAAAGTAGATTATAATGGAATTAGGGACAATTTTTAAAATAGCCAAATTTTGTTTTTTTCGAAATATCTAGTAAGCCATAAACTTTTTCAAAAATGTGAAAGGCGCATATTTATGACCCCACAAAACTGCAATCCTTTCCCCATTTAACCGACTCTCTATCTCCAGTAGTTCCCGAGATGCCCATAGAGAACATCGTAGGAAACTCACCCTGTATAAAGAAAGAACAGATGGGAAGAGAGAAGAATTACAGAAGGCTACTAGGCAGAGTTTTGGACATATTACACCAATTCGCTAATAAATCGTTGTAACTCTCTTTGATGATTTTTTAGAAAACTATATTCGTCACTCAAAAAATACATTTTTTTAGTTTTGTTCTTTGTTTATTGAATCGGTTTGAATTGTAATTACTAATACTAATATAGAATACTAACATAGAAAAAAACTGACTACGCCACTGGATTGTGGTTCAAAAAGTGCCTTAAGAACGTTTTAACAGAACTGTATTATTCCGCAAAATAAAAAAGTTATGGGCAATTTTCCAAATGGTAAAAAATTCAAAAAAAACCGTATCTCAGTTGGCAGTGAAAATATTAACAGGCGGTTTACGCCATTAAACGTGTTCAGAAATCGAGCCCATGACATCTATGTCGGTTTTGCTCTAGTCAGAAAATAGGGTTTCTCTATTAAAACAGAACAATTTCGACCACCCTGTACTTATTATGTAAGTTCTGCTTGTACTAACTAGTTCAGAATAAATTTAAAATCTCTATAAAATCGTATTTACCATCATTTTAGTTAATATATATTATATTATGTTAACATCGATAATTAAAAACTGCAAATAACATCTTGAAGTCTATAATTTTAACACTAGATTTTTGTAATTTAAAATCAGTTCCACACTTTCTTATGCTATACATTTTTAGGTGTACAGAGCTATCGACTATTATTATATGGTAGAATCAAGAACGGTATGGCCAAATTTATGGAGGGTGGTCAATCTCATACACATATTATTGATCCTTGCTCATTGGTTTGGATGTTTCTACTTTCTATTATCTGAATCAGAAGGGTTCCAGGTACATAATGAAAATTAAATTAATATTTTAAGAAATACATCTTTAAAAAAATAAATTTCTTTAGAATATATCAAAATTAAATATACCAAACCAAATCAAACAACTATTAATTAACTTATTATTCATATATTTTTAAATAAAGATTATTTTTAATTAGTTTTAATTATTTTTTTCATGTATTTTAGGGTGACTGGGTATATCCCTATCGACCTGGAGATTATGCGACCCTTACAAGAAAATATTTGGGGTCACTTTATTGGTCAACGTTGACTTTGACTACAATAGGGGACTTGCCGACACCTGAAACAAATGCACAGTAAGTATATTGTTCTAATAACTTAAATAATATTACACTAATAACTTAAATAATAAATTAACTTAAAGTGAGTTTCATACTTTGTTAAGTTATGATAAAAATATTTTTGTAGGTTTCAAAATCAATCAATATTATTCGTAGATAAATACAACTGGTATCAAATACACATATACAGTTTTTTACATGAATATGTCAAATGTCAAAATAAGAGAGTGTTCTTATTCTTATCAAGGGAAGAATCAATAAAGTCTTAAAATGACTAAGATGATCTCTTCAGTTTTTTAAAATGTTAATACACTCAGATAGAAAAAACGCAATGGACAAACTTATCGTCAAATTTAAAGTATTACATATTTTTTTGCTTGCTTTTTTTAGCTCTATTCCTTATTCCACCAATTTTTTAGCAAACTGTATACCGGGTGCGTCTCAAAAGTGGCTCACCCCCTATAACTTTTTTATTTTTTCAGATAAAAAAAACGAGATTTGGTATGTTAGTATACGACATAAATTAGAATTGATTGACGTATTCAATTGTTTTTGGTTACTTCCTGTTTCACCGGGAATGACTACAACTTTTGATTTTTAAATGACACCCTTGGTATTTTTTTACTTTATTCGATAGAAAATGTCATTCTGAATAGAATGACATATCATATGTCAACTTTTGACATTCACGCTTAATAAAAAATCTTATTTTAAAATTCAATCTAGAGTGCCATGGCTATGTTAAAAACACTAATTCTTAATCAAGGAGCCTTGGAAAAATAGATTTGATCGTCTAATGTTTTTTGTGTCTTGTCCTGGCCAGTTAGAAAATGCTGAAATCTTATTTTTAATCATATCTCATTTTTTTTCAAATGGAACGAGGGTGGCTCATTAGCATATTTGGAAAAAGCATTTTTTACGAATAATTTGATACCACATATTTGGTATTTCGAGTCAAATTTTCGTTACGAACCGCAAGTTATAATTTCAAATAAGCCATATGTGAAAATGTTAAAAGTTGACATATGATATGTCATTCTATTCAGAGTGTTATTTTCTATCAAATAAAGTAAAAAAATATCGAAGGTGCCATTTAAAAATCAAAAGTTGTAGTCATTTCCGGTGAAACAGGAAATGACCGAAAACAATTGAATACGTCAATCAATCCTAATTTATGTCATATACTAACATACCAAATCTCGTTTTTTTAACTAAAAAAATAAAAAAGTTATAGGTGTGAGCCACTTTTGAGACGCACCCGGTATAAGTATATCAATAATTCGTCATCTAATGTAATTAGTAAAATGATAATTGAAAAAAAATAAAATTGTTGTTGGCAAGTTCATTTCGCTTTTAAAAATTAACCCAGGCATATATTGATATGAGCCAAAAAACAAAATGCTCTGGAGTCATGGTTCTCACCGAAAAATAACGTTTTAGGAAAATTTATTCACGAAATTATTGCACAGGGTGTTTTAAAGTTAGGGTAAAAAACAACCCTTGATCAACCCTGTATAATAAGCCAAACACAAAAGTTTATAGAAAAACTGAGTTTACCTATGAAATTAGATATATTTATATACAGTTTAAATTCTTAAAAATAGTGCTAAAAATAAATAAATAAAATTGCGTGTGCACTATGTGCGCATATTTGAAATGAAACTTCTTATTAACAGCTATTAAATTGAAGGATTTGAAGGACATGTTTGAAAAAATGTAGTTTGAAATGTTGAAAAAGTAATAAGTTAAAAATTAATAAATAGTTTAATTCACTTTTGCAAAATTTGTATTAAAATTACCGTCTGTCCGTCTGAGGACTCCATTCGGGTATCTCTATTCACATGCTGAGTTTGGTTCTAATCGACCCATAATTAAAAAAAATCCTGATGATTTCGTCCATTTAGAGGTATCGGTTCGAAACTTCGAGTGCGTCATCCTGTAGCCCGTCCCCAATTATTATATTATTTATCGACCAATATTTTTCTTCAATATCAAATCATTACACTAATGAATCAAATAAAATCAAACATATTTTGCCCTCATTAATGGTCATAATTGAATTAATAAGACAGCCATTGATTTTATGCATATACTCGTACATATAAAACATACATGATCATTGTCATTGTTAGTGGTATATCAGATTTAAAATAAAAATGCTGCTTATTTGATTTAAAGAAATATATATTTATTTATTAGTGTTTTCTTTTGTTTTTCAAATACATTCCTTTTATTTCAAGCCTTTCTCTTTATATCTTGAAGTGCAATGCTTAATGATTTATTAATATGTCACTTCGTTTAAAGCCTGAGTCGATTTTAATCGAATAGGATCAGTACTAACAATTTAAATGAAATAAATATCAAATTTATTAGTATAATAACTTTATTTCGGAATTAATCTTTTGGTGAGAAGTAGGTAAATACAATTGTGTTGAATGTCTTCCAAAATAAAAAATAATAGATACAAGGGTATCTCGGTGAAATTTGTCTAGTGACGAATGGTTTTTGTAATGTCCTGGAATTGATCTGCCTTTGTTAGATTCCTTGAAAAGGTCACAGAGATTCTAAAAAAAGAAAGCAACGTTTAGTTAGGTTAGGTCAGGTTGATTATTCTAAACAACTACTAAAACAACACATTACCTGTAAACGATACATTTCTCCTTTTTGTCACTAACAACTGACACAATAAATAGGTACCATTGTACTATTCAAAATAATGGAACGCGACAAAAATTATATAAAAATGTGTAGTTGATCGGGCTTATCCCGCCAATCTCGCCAAACACGATCTTTCGATGTCCATCTCGAATGACTTTCTAATGGAGAGAATTAATCACGTGGCGATAGCCTACCATAGAAGCCATGTTAGAAGCTAAGAAGCTTCGTTAAAAGCTAAGACATGTGAGGAGTGCACATGATTTTAGTGATAAACGAGAAACCCTGTAAAAAACATGAATTTGGGACACACTTTAAAGCAAAATTGTTCTATTTGCTTTATTTCTCTGAGAATTTTCATCACATTGCAACCATTTCACGTTCAATGTAATAATGTAGAAGTTTTGAATGTATTTAAACTCTAAGCAATTCTTATAGAAATAAAATACTCTCGTGCTTAAAATAAATCTATTATAAGGACGTATTATAATACGTCTTATTGGAATAGATAGAGAAGCAACACTTTTCAAAAATAATAAGGCAATGCCAGTTTATTTTGAACGTAGTTCTTTTGAAACATATAGGGTTATAATTACTTTAAAAGGACTAAATATTAGATATCCGATAAAATAGTATTCACTTTATTTATGAATGCTTTAATTTTTATTATGTATAGAAAACAATATTATATTATCAGCAATCGTTTATGAAACACATAATTAGGTAAATCGAATTCCATAGAACGAGTTAAATATTTTAGCGTTATTTATTGTGCATTTTACAATGCATTTTTTTTAGTGTAGTCCCACGCTGATTATGATATAAACGAAACGTCGCTCACATAGCCTACCCACAAAATTTGATCAAAATTTGATCGCGATCAACTTTTGACGTTTTTTACCAAATTTCATTTAAATCGGACGATTTTTTCTAAGACGTAGGCTGTTCTTACTATTTTCCCTCTCTCCTGTGGTGTCGCGTGTCGTGTCACGGCCTTGAATGTTTATTCTTAGTTTCACTTCAAAAATATAATACTTTAAATTTGACGAAATTTTTTCCGTTGCGTATTTTTTGCATCTGATATATAAAAACATAGTAGAAGGAAAAGAGTAGCTGCACTCTCCCAAATATTTTCTGCCAGTTTTTACATTCTGTCGAATATCGGCAGATTGCAGAGCGTTTCAGTTGAGTTCCGTCCGTCGACCTGCGAGGTTCGAGCGTTGCGTCCCAGCACAGAGACGGATTAACAAAAAACGAGTGCCTTACTGTGTGCTGCTATTGGTTGTAGTAATAATTCAAAAAATTGTGCTTTGAATTTTTTGGGAGTCATTTGTGATCATGTTTGTGTTCAGGTTAATTTTCTCATGACTTATTACTACTTAATAATTTGATATTATTTTCATTTAAACCTCAATTTTTTATCGATTTTACTTTTGACAACCATCCCTTGCTTGCTGTTTAACGAATTGCACCATCATTGAACAAAAATTTGCTACTACTGACAGTACCGAAAAAAACTGGAAATCCCGGTTCCTTAGAGGTATGGTACCGAAATTACCGGTTCCGCAAAACAGCTCCGGTAGTATATTTTGGCCCCAGAAATATGAGGATTTTTCTGCGCAATTTTTTTGAACCGGGACTCGAAATTATTAATTCCCAGTTCTTTCGGTACCTTCGGGACTCGGTAACAATAACTAAAATACTATTCTTTTATAACGCGAGAAAGTAGTGATGCTATATTTCATTGTTCTTGCTTCTTTTCTCTTTTGAAATTTCTGTAACGTCTATTAGCAATTATTGAAGTTTAAATTTGTTATTTTATTATCTAGTACAATGTGTTGTTCAATGTATTAGTTATCCAATGAAAATCACCTAACCAATATATTACTGCAAAACAAACACATCAATGTTAAAATTAAACTTGTTTTAAATTTAAAAAAAGTTGTAGAAAATCTTTCAAATTGATATAATAATATAAAAATATGCCATTATATATATTTTCCGCATTTCTTCCCATCAGAAGATTTTCAGATACAGAAGAATTGTTACTTACAGGAAATGTGAAAATATTCTGTTTTCAAGCAAATTTTTACTCGATAATCAATTTTTTATATTTTATTTAATTGTGAACTCATATTTTCCTAAATACATCTCTGTGAAACTATGGCGAGTGCCACGACTATACTTTGCCTAGTTATAGACCACGACTATACAGCTACGTCAGTGGTCACGGGACGCGAGAACAAAGCCCTATAAAGTGGCAGAAAAAGAACAAAGGATTTAACAAGGAGTAAATCTACTAGTTTCCTTATACTATGATAAAATTATGATTTGACTTTTTCCTTAGTCCTCTTATTTTTTGATGGTTAAAATTGGTAACTGACGTGGGTATAAAAATAATATTATACCTATTTTTGGTTTTTCCTTCAGCAGAGACACGGGTTCAGAGGAGGGCCCTCGGTCGCTGCCGCGCAGAAGGGTTAAATCACGTCTGCTACAGTTCAGGACCAGTAACGGGTAACAATCGCACTGCATTTTTCTCGATTTTGCACCCCTTCCGTGTACGACACTGGCAGCGGCAGGACCGAGGGTCGGTCCTAACCGAACAAACGGTGGCCGATCATCTGTTTCAAAATTTACATATTTTTTATACATTTTTTAAATTAAATTTGTAAGAAAGTAGTTTTTTGCTTTGCCGAACAGACCCTGCCGCTGCCAATTTTTTATCGCTGTTTATTTTTTATATGTTTAGTTTTATTGTTGTATGTGTAAAATCTCAAAACTTTTCTGGTTAGAAAGCAAATGAAAAAAAGTATGGCTTTATTTGTCTGTTCGCAAGCAAGAACTTTGATACGCTATGTAGATAAAGTCTGACCAACGAAAGAAAGGATTATTTTGACAGATTACATCCAAGGAATGACAGAAACTTTAATTTACTCTTGAATTATAATGGCAGACCACAAATGTCATTATCAGTCTTCTTTCGTTGGACAAGCATATGTAATTTTTTCAAATTGAATTCATAAATATTTAATAACTTTTTTTTATTTTTCCGTCATATTTGTACCACCTTATCTATCTTCCTAATAATTGAATCTGTCTAAATCTACTAAATCTGAATTGATTGATTGAATTGAACCAGCTTTTCCAAAATATTCTTTAACTCCAAATAACTATAACCGTACTATAACTGCCTACATTCCAAATGAGTACTAAGCTAAGCTGCCGACTCGTCCCGTCGCTTCGTCTCTCGACGAGCGGGCCGAGGTTGCCATATTTCAACCATAAAACTCTTGCCGCGAGTAATAAACAAATTTACAACCTGTATGTATTTTTTGACATAATATTTTTATATCGAACAATTATAATACTTCTTTCAATGGTATTTATTTAAATATAAAGACTTGAAGTAAATAATGGTTCTAAGTGCCAGAAAATCGAGTTTTATTTGTAAAATTACCTAAATTCCATAACCAACAACACATATAAAGCGCTAAGTGCTACGGCTATTAAATTGTATTGAAAAATATTCTCAACAGAGACACCAACTTATACATTGGTTATATAATAAAAAAAAATGTTTATCTCGAAATAATGATTTTGGCACTTAGAACATTATTTACTTCAAGTTTTCGTATAACCTGTTAAGTGAAATAATATATAATAATAACAGTCAGGGTAATTACCTGCAATTTTAATTTAAAGATAACTTTTATGTCATTTTTTTGAATATTTGTCTACCGGGATTCACATATTGTTTCGCTGGGCAGATTCTAGTTTTTTCCTATTTATATACATCTATGCATCAAATAGTTTTTTTATAAAATGATTTGTTCTATTTGCAGGTATATTTTTACAATAGTTAGCTACCTAATAGGAGTGTTTATTTTTGCGACTATTGTGGGCCAAGTTGGGAACGTGATAACAAATCGGAACGCCAACCGTTTAGAGTTTGAAAGACTTCTTGATGGTGCCAAAACTTACATGAGACATCACAAAGTGAGTAATATCAACTAGATTTTAGATTGTAGATTGTATGGAAGTAGGGAAATTAATCACCGCGACCTTATAGATCTATTGTGTCCCCCTTTCGTTACTTATAACTCATCATACAGTCTCATGGCTTTGACTAAAACTAGTATTGGAGACGATTTTATAAAGGTTAGTTCTCCGTCTCCGATATCAATCGTACCAAAAAAATGGCACGAATGATTGTCATCTCAATGATGAGGCGCTCTGGAGTTTCCCTGTTTTCCTCACTGAATTTTGAATTTTTAGCTTCAATCTATTGAGGTGTTCATTGAGGAGACAGTGTCCTGTTAAAAACCCCATGATAATCGTACTTAAATTAAGGAAAATTATTGATTTTTCTCTGTCGTAAGTTCTGAGAAATATCTTTGAGTGTAGACCGTTGGAGGATTGTCCATTCCAGGTTACGGATGGAACCTTCCAGGTTTTTAAGTTCCGCTTTAAGTTGGTTTCCATTTGGGAAGCAGAACGGTCCTGGTTCAGTTAATGGAATCCCTGCTCCTTTTCTAGCAAGATTGTTTTTTTCATTACCTTAGTAGGAGGACTCTATTTTCTTTCCTAATTGTTCAGCTTTTCTAGGCATTCTTTGACCAACTTCGAATTTATGGTTACTGAGTTGATCGCGTTTAATGTTGCTTGGCTATCAAATAAGATGGCTATTTCCTGTTTCCGATTGTTTCTATCTAAGATAATTTGTACGTACTTTTTGTTAGCGTAAATTTCTGCCTGAAGTATGCTGAGGTAAGTGCCAATTGGTTCGAAGTATTTAGTTTTTGGCCCAAACATTCCTATCCCTGTTGCTGCTTTGGTTTTGGAAGCATCAATATTCCACGTTTCCGTCTGGTTTTTTACCTGCTCAGCAAACGTTTCTCTCTTCCAATGCTTGTCATTTCTCAATACTACAGTGAACTGTTTCTCAAAGTCGTTTATTCTTGGTATATCAACCACTGGGAGTTCAAGAAGTGGCATATTACTTTTGAGGGTGTACCAAGCTCCTGAGCTGACAATTCTCTTAGTACTGTTTCCGTCAATGGTACTTTTAATTATTGTCGCATTACCAACCAGATAATCAAAAAAGCTTCGTACTCCATAACGATTTCTGTTCTCAAATTCCTCAACAAATTCTCATAAGGAACTCAATCACTGTTATAGCCGGCAACACTGTTATGTCGGCAACAGAAAGTCTTCGGTCGGTATTTGCATGTCCATAGTGAATCGCTATGGCGATTCAATATCTTTAAGTCGAAGAGCGGAAAATACGAAGTATTTGTTATGCAATGGGTACTTAACACTTTTCTATCTGTTCAGTACATCTTATTGTATTGAATATATTGACTGAACTTTTCGTATACTAAGGACTGGCAGCGATTAGTCTTCGTCTTTGGGTCTTGGGTCGAGATTAGTCTTGGGTCGAGATTTCCGTATGTAAGAAGAGTACAATGCGTTTATAATGTACTGAACAAAAAGAGAACAGTAAATACGCTTGGAATTGCCAAACGTATGAAATAAACCGAGAAACTGTACACATTGCTAAGAGACGTGGAAGGGGGATATAGCAGATTTGTCGAGAAGTGTCTAGCCCTAACAGTCAACTTTTAAGCTTGACCAATCAGGTTGGTTAGCGTGGTTATTTGAAGTGTGTTAATTCATTTGTGTTTGTCAAAAACTCTAACGTGATTGAAGTTGCCTGCCAGGGCTAGACACAAGTGATTTATCGCAGTTGACCGGTCGACCCAATTACTACCTCTGTCAGTACTTAAAGTTCTAGGGAAAGATACATCAGTACATCATGGCTTCAGCTTCACGATTGAATTACGTCTCGTGATATTTTATTTGTTTATTTATTAACGAGTCGTTGTAATTTTCTCTATAGCTTAAAAAATTTTAAGTGTGAATTAGAAACACTTGCATTTTTAGTAAAAATAAGTGGAATTGAGTTAGTGTTCGACAGTGATTGCGCTATTAGAACTCTGAATTCAAAAATCAATATCTCGAATTCTATTAGAAATAATTGATTGTAGTTTTTTTTCAAAATCTTTCTTAATATTATTGCTATATTTTTTTCGCAGACAGTATGTGAAAAACTTTATAAATAAAAAAGTTACACAATTGCTGAAAATTGCTATGCACTAAAAGTAAATGGATGGGTTATTTAAAATTTTTGAATGGAAAAGAGCAACCTTCTCGAATTTTTCTTATTTAAACATATTGTAAAAGATCCGATCTTCAAAATAAAAAAGTTTCTAAAGTGGTTCTTAAGTTATGGCGTGTTAGGTGTTAAAAAGTTGTGTATTTAAATTATCGCGATTACTGACAAAAAATATTCTTCTCGTTATACAAAATGGACACCCTAACGATATCCTTATAATTCCATTTCAGATGCTGAGAAACGTATCTAGTGATTTTATCTAGTTATCTTTTCGAAAAAAAAGTCTTTTAAAAATAAGCGGTTTGTGATCGTCATTTTACTTTAGCTGATAGGGAAAGGCATACCGGCAACGCCGAAACAGCACATCGCATTTCTCTCACTCCGGCATAATAAAATCCCTATGCGATTTACTTCCACACATGTAAATACCGATCCAAAAGTAACAGTTGCCAGCACGGTACACGAAATTCGGCATCAAAAAACAAGCGTTGCCGACCCCGTATAAAATTGTTTTGCCGGATAATCAAAATCCATTTCTAAGTAAATATGATTATTTTTACTTAAAAAAATGAATATTATTAATTCGTTATAACCGTATGTTTCTTTTTTAAATAATTATTTTGTTTCTATAAAACTATTTTGGCTATAGTTTAAATTTTTTTTGCTATAATGGACTTTTTGTGGTACTGATAATTTAAATTTACATTCTTAATTAAAAATACACGATTGTTTGAAAATTAAATTAGTAAGCGTACTTGTTAAAATGCCATTAATTACTGCTCTTTCACACTCTAACTGCTTAATTGGATAACAATGTATTCATTTAAACAAAAACGAAACAAGATATGAAATATTAAACGCACGTTTACTGAAGAACGTAAATCACTAACGACCCTTTCGGTAAAATTCTGTGAATTTTTAGACGCTAATGGTCATCAAGTTCGTCTAATGCATATGGCAGTTAAGGGTTTTAAAAAGCCGAGTTGTATTTTCAGTATTAGAGAGCTCATAAATTGAACTACAGATTTGTAGTAATTGATGTTACAAAATGTTCATTAAAATAAGAAGTACGCAAATTGAATGTATAATCAAAAATAAAATATTCTCAATTTGTTTTCATTTCTCTCTTTCACATCGTATATGGAAATGTGACAAATATTTAGAAAAAATACCTAATAATGTTGCTTAAACTTATCATAAATGAAGTTAAATGAGGAGGCCTATCAAATCAATAAAATATATCAATGAGTTAAAAATTATTGAACCTATTCTGGGTGCGGGGCCACAGCGGCATCCAAGGCAACGAAAAGGCCGATAAACAGAGCGAGTAATAAATAAATAAAAACGGCTTTATTTTTAACTCGGCGAAATTCAGCAGAGCTGTTAGTTTAACCGAGAATTCAAAAAAAATACAATTATAAGATTACAATAAAAATAAAAAGTTTCACGATATTATCTACCTACCATAATATACCTACTACGAAAAAAGGCAAAAAAAAACAAAAAAGATAGCCACCTAGTTATTTATCTGTAAAAGATGCGTTTTAAATTTTCATTTAAATGTGCAAACCGAGATATTATTTGATTAGCTGATAATTGGATATTGGTTAAGCAGTTTAATTAGTTTTTCAAACAAATATGAGGGGCTCTCAGATTTAATTAATTTATTCAGGAAGCAAGCAAAATGAAGTTTTTGTCGATCCGATATATTTAGCCACTTTAGATCATGAAGTTTGTGGCTCACGTGATCACTACGTTTCAGGTTGTAAATAAAACGAATGCAAGAGTTCTGAACTGTTTTTAATTTGAATTTGGTTGAAACATCCAAACAAGATCCATATACAAAATTACAGTAATTCAAATGACTTAAGACAATTGCTTCGCATAATTTTTTTTTAACTCAAAGTTCAGAATATCTTTGCTTTTATAGATATTGCGGAGATTAATATAGGCTTTTTGGAGAGCTTTTGATACTTGAATACGAAATCGAAGTATGCTGTCGAACACTACACCCAAATTTTTGTACTCGTCAACAATATGGATTCTTACACCATTTATTCACACGTTCAAACTCTGAACTGCCCAATTCTTGACTGGTCCAAAGTAATAGCTGACTTATTTGGGTTCAGTTTTAGGCCGTGATGTTGCGAATATTTAGAGACGGATTCTAGACATTCATTAAATCTCCTTGAGGCTTCCACTGCATCAGATTGTGAAAATGAAATTTGGATTTGCGTGTCATCTGCGTATCTGTGACTATTACACCCTTTAAAATAATTTGACATATCTGCTGTGAAAATGATGAGAAAAGGGGACCCAAAAGTGACCCCTGAGGGACCCCCCTATCAAGTTCAAAAGGCATTGTCTTTATGTTATCCAATACCACTAGCTGAGACCGAAATGGCTTAACTAGCTGAGACCGAAATGGCTTAACTTAAAAGCAGAGCGTGGTTGAGGGTGTCAAATGCTTTGCTGTAATCTAGTAATACTAGGGCAGATGTTTCTCCCTTGTCTGCTGCTAGTAAGATGTCATCCAGGACTTTTAGCAAAGCCGTGGCTGTACTGTATCCTTTACGAAAATCTGACTGCAGTTTGTGTAACAGGTTGTTTCCAGTGAAATAGTCAATAATTTGTCTGTAAATAAGCTTTTCAAACACCTTAGAAAGCACTGGTAACAAGCTAATGGGACGAAGTTCCGTGATAGTTTTAGGGCTGCTTACTTTTGGTAACGGTATAACTTAACCCGGCTAAAACTATGAACCTATGAAGGACCTGCTTATGAAATAAACCTATGAAGGACCTGCACAAGTTAATGTAGGGTACACGGATCGGAGAATGTGTGCGGACATACTAGAAGGGGTCAAACGCAATAGGCCTCACAGGTCGCAGTGTTTCCGAAAGAGGACGACCCCTTATTATCAAAAAAAAACCTGTTCCCAGAATGGAGCAAGAACTTAACAGGATTGTTACTGAAAAATTATCGTTTTTACTATCTCTATTATTAAGTATACCAAATAATAATAACTGGTATAGTTGTTAAAAATAGAAATATCGTACACATACATTATAATACAGGAGTGTTACTGAAAAATCATAGTTTTTACTATCTCTGTTATTAAGTATACCAAATACTAATCGCTCGTATAGTTGTTAAAAATAGAAATATCGTTGTTGGCTTAATAAGAAGATGCGCACACAACCTTATGTCCTAGATGTAGCTGGCAATAGCGTCGCCGCTAATCAACCTGTCCGAGATTTAGTTTAGCTCTACGCCGCGCCGCTGCGCGCTGATAGTCGTTTACAGCGCAGCGGATAAAGAATACTGTACCGTAGTTCTGCTATTAGCCGACAGAGTGGGTGGTTTCCGGGGCAGTGTTGCCAGAATTACAGATTAATCCGTAGATTTCGGGTTTTTGGTACAGTACGTTAGTTAATACGGCTTTTCTATCATTAAATAATTTAATATATTATATGATTAAACAAAGAACGGCATCAGAGTTGGCTTGAAAATGAAGATTGTTTTGATTTCATATGTCAAATATTATTGTAAACGTCAGTAGTCGTTTCCAAGTCAACTAAATGACTTTTTTCGACCATACGAAATATTTAGCAACTATAAAAGAATTTTTATTTTCGTTGCTTATTCTATGTTTAACACGAATAAATTTTCATTACATAAAGGCTGATTTTTCATCCAAAGATATTTTCGTCAAACGTATTACAAATAAGATATTACACATTTTAAGATGGCAACACTGTCGCTTTCAGTTCCACGCCGTCTTCAATATGCTTTCTCTAGCCGAATTGGAGAAAATGAGTATTTTATGCGTTGACAGTAGAACGAATAGAGGGTACACCGTACAGCACATAAGGGGAAATCATCACGTTGAGACGTAAGGGGACATCAAAACAGCCTTGTCACGAATTTGCCCATTAGGTAGTGAATCTTCCCAATTCTTTCAATAAACGGAAATATTCTCTGTAAATAATATTTTCTCCACATATTGAACCCATACAATCCTGAGGGAAGAAAAATTGGCAATTTTCAGAAATAAAAACGTATCTTCTATTATCCTTCCCTGTATCTCGAGGCTTCTCGTACGAAAATCTAACATTAAAAACTATTTAATTCCACCGCACGTAATATGTGGTAATAATTTCGTTAGGGTAAGGGCTCGACGAAAGTGAAGATATATATATAGGAGTTTGGCCCGCAGGGAAGATTAGAAATGAGCCAGCCTTGAATATTGATAGTTTTTTAGGTCTAATAATGTAATGTGTCTATTGGCTTGATAAAACTTAATCTTAAAATTATTTTCCTCTTATTTATTTCAGCATTCTCAGAACGATTTTATTAAATGCTTCCTATCACGTTATTATTATTATTTTATAAAACAGTTCTAATTATTAATATAATTATTGTAAAATTAGCCTTAAATATATGACAAATAAATAATATAATAAATTATTATTATTTTATAGCTTTTTTGGTGGAGCTATTTTTTTAAATGCTATTTATGTACATTAAACTCATTCATAATTTTTATATCAGTCTGTTTCGTTTGAAGCTCAAGAGAGACTTTAATCTTATTTTATTTTCTGTGTCAAGTTCATAAATTCCGACATTACTCATATATTGCTTTGTTTGTGACAGTATTGATTGATGAAAAAGGCTTTTGAGGGCAATTTCTCTATGACAATATTCTATTTCGAGGATAAATTTAGCTCTCTAAAGTTAACCACTAGATATTGATGTTTATATTTATACTTCTGAATGACCATCTACTTTTTGTAGGGTATACCGGGTGTTGCTCAAAAGTGGTTTACCCCCTATAATTTTTTTATTTTTTCAGATGCAATCAGGGTACGTGCATATGGGTTATCACCAGGGACGTGCATATGGGTTAAAACTGGAATATTTTTCTAAAAAAACATGTCCGCACCGACTTTTTCTCTTATTATAAATATCACGAGATAACTTTTAATCGACATTAAACGACCTTTACAGGTTTACTAACAAGAGAAAAGAGTCATTGACGCACATTTTTTTTAAGAAAATTTAACCCATATGCATGTCCTCAGTGAATATATCGATAATTTTTTTACTATTAAAATATGTCGCACTTATAGTAACTTTTACCCTCAAAATTTCATTCGAATAGTTAAAAGCATTTGGAAGCAAATTATAATAAATCGAAAAAATTAAAACTTTAACCCCTTGTAGCTAAGACACAAACCAGAATCGGACCTATGTTTATATAAAAAATAAATCTTATTTTTACGTGAGGAAGATGGCACATATTTTTTGATACACTCTGTATATATGAACACTTCAAGTAAGTAATGTTTTAAGTGCCAAAATGAATATTTCGAAATAAACAATATTTTTTTGTTAAATAACCAATGTATACGAATGGGCGGTGTCTCTGTTGAGAATTATTATTGTTTTCAGTACAATTTAATAGCCGTGATACATAGGGGCTTCTTTATTTATTTTTATGTTGATAGTTATAGAACTTATAGGATATTTTACAAATAAAGCATGACGAACCGATATTTTTAGCACTTAGAACATGATTTACTTCAAGTCTTTATACCGGGTAACCTAACTTTTTTATTTTTTCAGATAAAAAAACGAGGTTTGGTATGTTAGTATATGACATAAATTAGGATTAACTGACGTATTCAATTGTTTTCGATCACTTTCTGTTTCACCGGAAATGACTACAACTTTTTGATTTTTAAATGGCACAAACGGTATTTTTTTTTACTTTTTTTTTCAGTAGAAAATGACACCCTGAATAGGTTTCGAATAGAAAATGACACTCTGACATATATACAGGGTGTCCGGAAAGTCAACGCTAATAATGAAAGGGGTGATGGACCAACTCATAAGCATCCAGAAAAACATAATATGACCTTAGTAAAAAATCGATGGTTTTCGAGATATTGCCATTTTAATATAATTTGTTAAAATTTTACACAATTTTACATTTTTTTTTATTTTTTTTATTTATTTTTTTTTATTTTCCAACAACTGAAAATCTGTTCCAAGGAGACGATTTTAACAAATTTTATTAAAGTGGTAATATCTCGAAAACCATCGATTTCTTACTAAGGTCATATTATGCTTTTCTGGATGCTTCTGAGTTGGTCTATCACCCCTTTCAGTATAATCGTTGACTTTCCGGACACCCTGTATATAATCAACTTTTGACATTCTCGCTTCAAAAAAAAATGGTATTTTAAATTTCAATCTAGAGTGCCATGGCTGTGTTAAAAACACTAATGTTTAATGAAGGAACCTTATTGGAAAAATAGATTTGATCGTCTAATGTTTTCGTGTCTTGTCCTGGTCGGTTAAACGATGTCCAAATCGTATTTTTAAACATAACCCATTTTTTCAAATAGAACGAGGCTGGCTCATTAGCATATTTCGAAAAAGTATTTTTTTACGAATAATTTGATACCACACACTTGGCATTTCGATATTTGAAATGTCGTTATGAACCGCATTTTACAATTTCAAATAACCCATCTGGGAAAACGTCAAAAGTTGACATGTGATACGTCATTCTATTCAGAGTGTCATTTTCTATCGAATAAAATAAAAAATACAGAGGGTGTCATTTAAAAATTAAAAGTTGTAGTTATTTCCGGCGAAACAGGAAGTGACCGAAAACAATTGAATACATCAATCAATCCTAATTTATGTCATCTACCAGGTTCGTCTCAAAAGTGGCTCACCCCTATAACTTTTTTATTTTTTCAGGTAAAAAAACGAGGTTGGGTATGTTAGTATAAGACATAAATTAGAATTGATTGACGTATTCAATTGTTTTTGGTCACTTCCTGTTTCACCGGAAATGACTACAAGTTTTTTAAAAGATTTTTAAATAGACCCTCGGTATTTTTTTACTTTATTCGATAGAAAATGATATTCTGAATAGAATGACATATCATATGTCATATACTAACATACCAAATCTCGTTTTTTTAACTGAAAAAATAAAAAAGTTATAGGGGTGAGCCACTTTTGTGACGCACCCGGTATAAACATACCAACTCTCGTTTTTTTTATCTGAAAAAATCAAAAAGTTATAGGGGTGAGCCACTTTTGAACAATAATTTTCGTCCATTCTATAGCGGATTAAATTTGCGGCAGTGAAAAAAATCCTTCCCTTAAAACTATTTTTTTTTTATTTTGAATAAAAGTCAATTACAGAAAAGGGAATTTTAGTGTGGCAGTTTAACTAAAACGGATCAAGTGCTGTCGAGTGGCAAAGCTCTGGAAAACGGAAAGTTAGCATGATACAGAAAAGATCCAAAAAAAGCCCGGACAAAAAGAAGAGCAAAAAATCGGATTTTTTTTTGTTTAGTTGAGTTAACGCTATTGCACTTTAATCGGATTTTGAAACTTTCGGGAACTGTTGGGAATACGAAAAATAGATAATTAAATTTGTAAATATAATCCCGACTAACTAGTAACAGATAGCACAAAAATATAAAATGACATAAAAATAACGTATATTTTTATGCAATTAGGTACTCTGTTTCACTGTATTTAAATAGCATGCAATATGTATACAATATTAAAATAAAAAATGTAGAAAACATGGTGAAATTAGAAAACTAAATACTCCATAGTTTTTTCTTCAAATCAGTATTTTTTTTTCGTGTGCAGTCTCTTGATACTCTTCTGATATATTAGAAATTACCTGAAAAAAATCTCAAGGTGTTAGTTAAAATCTGTATTTCCTAAAAAAATACAACACTTCTAAAAGTCACGTTTTTTACACAGAAAACAGTTCGAAATAATTACTGCTTTTTAACGTCCGAAAACCGACTGATGCATTCCATTTTATGGTGGAGTGGGGCACCATAAACACTGGGTTCGGAGCGGGGGTCTCTCTGGCATTGCTTGAGAACCGTATCTTTTTATCTACGCGTGCTTTTCGGAAATCACTTTTGGCCAGCTAGATATAAAAAATACTCCTTTGTACGACGGTAGATGATGCGAGTAGCTGGACGGGTGACCGTCTGGAAACTCTGTCTTCATGTTGTTCCATGGCAGGAGTGTAAAATTTATTCTTAGTTATATCTTAGTGATAATAATAGTTTGGCTCACCCCGTACTTTATACAGGGTGCTACAAATTCGGGGTACGAGCATTGATATCTCGGAAATCGTAATAGATACGAAGTTGGTTAAATTTGGGCAAAGTAGCGACTTGGGATGTTCACCAAGATGCCATCAAAAAAGTTTTAAAAATTTCAAGGATTGCTGACTTTTTTTGGAAAAACGGATTTTTTTCAAAATCAATTTTATTTTTTCCTGTCGTTACTTTTTAGACTATCAAAAACTAATTGCACATTCTCATAGCCACTAGAGCTATCTGATAGTATTTTTGGATTTTCAAATTAGCTGATAATTTGTGAGATACAGGCCACCTTAATTTTTTTTGAATACGAACCTGTATTTTTTATTTCAGGTTTTGAAAGAAGTCGGTCTCGTGAGTACAATGATATACCACACTTTATACTCAGTACTTTTTTGTTTTGAATACCTTAACAACAACAAAACTACTTGATTGTTATTTAAAATAATTTCAAGTCCGACTCTGGTGTTTTAAATTATTTAATATGATTATATTCATCGCAACAATATTGATTAGCTCTAATTAACATTGAATAAGGATTTTTTTTATTGTGAATTTGAAATCTCAGTGTATACGATCTAATAATATGCAGAATAATCGTAGTTATTATAAATAAATCAACTTCTACAAACTAGTTTCTAATGATCTACATGTTCGAAAAGGTTACCACCCTCCCTATTGCATAAACTTATTTGTCGTTCAATTTTATTTATAGCTTTTTGAACATCTTTTTTTATTTCCGAATGCATTTTGTACTCTTTATTGTAAATGTTGAAAAATATTGATTTTACTTTTACAAATGACGTCAAGTAATGCCCCCCTCCCGCCTCTTGGTTACAGGTGCAGGAACCTCGCTGGGGCCATTATACTGCTCTACCATTGCCAATCCATCTTCCGGGGAAATTATTTGATATATTATATTAATTTCATTTATTTTATATTATTTTTTATTGCATTTGATTTTCCGTATTCAATGTTTTACCCCACGTCATTGTTTGAAGGGTTATCAATATTGTAAGGATGAATAGATTAAATATTAAAAAAAAAAACATAGTCAGACTTCAAATTAGTTAAATAAATTGTGTTTAAATCCCCAAAACAAAAAATATTAAGTGTGGCACATCATTGTACTCAGGAGACCGAGTTCTTTCAAAACCTAAAATAAAAAGTGCAGATTGTATTTAAAAAAATTAAGTTGGCCTCTGTATCTCACAAATTATCAGCTAATTTGGAAATCTAAAAATACTGTCAGCTAGCCCTAATAAAGTGGCTATGAGAATGTGCAATTAGTTTTTTGATTTTCTAAAAAGAAACAACAGGAAGAAATAAAATTGATTTTCAAAAAATTCCGTTTTTTCCAAAAAAACTCTTTGTTGAAATTTGTAAAACTTTTTCTTAAATAGAGCATACGTTTAGAACGGTTTAAATAATAATAGAGATTATATTTTCTTATTATATTTTCTTGTCTGAGTTAATGATAACTTTAATGTGTTTTAGGTACCAGGAGGGATGAAACGGCGAGTTTTACGATGGTACGACTATTCATGGTCACGAGGGAGGATACAGGGAGGAGGAGATATAAACACAGCCTTAGGTCAGTTGCCTGATAAACTTAAGACAGAGTTAGCCCTTCATGTCAATTTAAGCGTCCTTAAAAAAGTGAGTATAAGAAAGACATAGCACATTGTTATTGTTACGTTTTTCGTCGGTTCCGTGTGGATAGAAAGTCTTATTTATTTAAACACAATTTATTTTACACTAAGTAACAAAACAACAACGATAAAACTATTTATAAGTTATTTACAATTATTAATTATTTATCTAAAAGGATTTATTTTGACGCGGTAATTGTACGCGTCGGTAACGCGTCGGTAACGGTACGCGGTAATTGTACGCGTCGACCGAAGCTGTTTGTTTTTTTCTGTCCCTCTTTTGCATAGGCGTCGGGTTATATGTATATACCCACAGCTAAACAGTTCTCGAATAGTCCATTAGATCATTAGGTGCATAGAGATTTAGAATATTCTCGTATGTACACCGCCATTCCAGTGAAACTCGATTGTTCTCGAACTGAGTCATTACAGTGGTCTCTTCTTTAATGCGATTCCAGGTCATATGGGAGCAGGACATATTAGAACGGGTTAGGCTGAGTCCACACAGGCCCGCAACGTTATGTAATGTTGTACATGTATGTAACTTATTTGTTGTTATTAAATTAACTGTTTACACTACTAAATATATAATATTCTGTGAATAGAACATCTACGTATTATTGCAATCTTATAATTCACTTTTATGAAACTAATGATACTTGATTTTTGATTTTCATATTATCATGAATCTATTTTTCTGTACCGATTGAAACCAGTCTGTTGGGATCGATTTAAACCGGTCTTCCGGTACCGGTATACCGGTCTTGTAAAAGACGATACCGACACCGGAATATTTCAAAAATACTGGTCCTAATACCGGTATACCGAAAGACCGAACATGCCCTATTTTTACATACATAATTTAACTAAAGATGTGTCTTTTATATTTTAGTCTGCCTGCTCTATTCCGATACGGTGTATATTTGAAATACCTAAATTTGCTATTTAAATCAGTATTTTATTCTGAACGAACGGTACATTAAATTTTCATTTTAATGCAAAATATTCTTCTTTCGCCTCATTTAATGCGGGCACTTAATTCCGTTACGCGAAATTTTCTATTTCGCTATATACCGTCGCATTTTCCATGCTTTTTCTTCGTTAAATGTAGATTACATCCGAGGTTGACGACTTTGAAATTTAACGACAGATAACAAGAGCCGATAGAGACTGGGGAGAGTGAAAAATTGCTTTTACCGAAAAAAATACGCCGTGTTCTCTTCACGAGAAAAATCTTGTAAAATGGAATCCCCTGGAAATTATTTAATTACAAATGTAATTTTTTCAGATTTTTCACTATACCTACTTGTATAGTATAAGACAGTATTACTCAATGACTAAAGAATACCAAGACATGTAACGCCCATATACGAGCTGCAGCAGAATTTGTTACGTTAGACGCCATTTTGTTGGTGTCAACACTGTCAACGAATGAGTCATCAGCTGATCATCAGCGACAATTTTAGCAATTTTTAATAGTTTGTGTAGTGAACTTTGTATAAACTTTATTACAATGGTGATTAGTTGTTCAACTTTCAAATGTAAAAGCCGCAGCGATAAGAAAGAGCCAGAAGTTACGTTCATTGGTAAATAAACAGTCCACTCCACCTTTTTAGCGTTTTCTTAGTTTTCTTATTGATTTTAATAAATTATTTTTCTGATATTATATGAACTTGATGTGTGCTATACGTCGATACTAGTTTTGTACCTTTTGTTAACATTTTAATACGTTTTTTTCGTAATTAATTAGTATGATACCACCATATACACCATACACCATAGGTGTAGTCAAAACATTTTTCAAAAAATATAAATATCTCTTCAAACAGCTAAGTTAAGAAAAATACGTGCCACGGCACTGTTTGGTGACATGGTAACAATTTGCTCTCGGATGTTATTTGTCCTTGTATTCTTTAGTCATTGATATTACTTACCAAATTTCATAATTTTATGTCGACGGAAAATACTCTATAAATTTGGATTCCTTTGAGAATATCTAAATATATTTTTTTTTGGGGCATCCATTTCTGTTGTTTTTTTTTACATTAACTTAGATGTTTGATTTTTATCACAGTTTCAAGGGACTTTAGACCTGAGTATATGGTTTTAATTTCAACTCGATACCTCCAAGGGTTCCAGAAATAAAGGGTCTCCTCAGACAGACAGACGAACAGACAACAAAGTGATCCTATTTATACGGGTTCCGTTTTTTTCTTGTGAGTTACAGAACCCTAAAAAAACAGAACTTTTCTTGTTTTGATATTTGATCTTGTATGGTAACCTAAAGAATAAAATAAGTATTAAGCACATATAAGTAGATGACTTGGTGTGTTATACAGGGTAGTCCAAATTCTATTTAGAAAGCTGCGGCAGCATATCTGCAGATAAAAAATAAGTAAAAAAATTTATATAAATTTGTGTTTCGTTTCAGTGTTACAGGGTGTAGAAGTTTGATTTTTATTTGGATTTTTTTTAATAATTTCTGACCTAAAGTCGATATTTGGATGGAAATTGGTTTCAGCGGTTTCCTACAACCTACATATGTTTTAACTGTCTTGAAGAGTAATAAATTTTCATTCCTACCGGTATAGAAAACTACTGAGTAAAAAATGTACATTTCCGCCGTTTTTATGTAAAAAAAGACTTGTTAAAAATTATTACAACTAAACGTAAAAGAAAATTATCAATACATATCATCATTTATAATAGTATATTATTCATCGACCATATAATTGTAGCTGTCATTCACGCGGATGATGTTTATGACACGAGCCGCAGCGCAAGCGAGATAAATCATCCAAGTGAATAACAGCCATTATATGCGAGTAGAATACTATATCTAGGACTATGAAAAAAATTTAGATAATAATAATATAAGTTTTTATTTTTAATGTCAAAGAAATATTGAACGAGTATAACGAGTAAGTAACATGGAAACAAAACATTGAAATTTAAGAAATTAAAAAAAATTAGCTTTAACTAATTAAAACAAAAATTATTTATTTACATTAATGGTACCTAATGAGTTTGGATCGAGATAGCCGTGGAAGCGGTGAATAATGAAACCTTTATTCAGTAGTGAATAATGAATATTATTATTATTTCATAATAAAAAGAAATTACAGACGTGTCGCGGATAAAAAAATAAATATGTTCACTAGATAGTAGCTTGCCTGAAATGATAAATTTGGTTATTTAATATTTATTAAAATTAATCATATTTTTTCTAGAAAAACTAATGATCAAACAATAATTTTTGTTGAACCTTTGACACAAAAACATTTTAAATTTATGATTTCTAAAACTATCTAGCTAACATGTTCAAATTTTGTCAATGATGTCATGGATTGTTTATTTCGATTCCAATTATCTTGGGAACCATTACTTGTAGTGATTTTTACTAAGAGACCTTTTTTATGTTAAAAATGGAATTAATGGTATATTTTTAACTCACTTGTTTTATACAGGTACAGACAAAAAATTAATACACATCAAACGACTCAAAAAATATGTATGTAGGTAGTGCCCTCTATAAGTAAGAGTCATACTGACACCGAAATCAAATTTATCACATCAAAAAAGTCCCAAACACCAATTTTTATCCAACTATCAACATTAATTAAGAAATTATTTGGAAGAATTGAAATAAAATGAAACTTCTACACTTTTACTTATGTTTGTCTACAGAATTTACTACTGAAGCGAAAACAATTCGAATCACCCTGTATCGAACCAAAGCTTTGTTACTTGGAATTATTTTGTTAATACTTCGAATAAAATATATATTTTAATTTAAAAAAAAATACCAGAGTTTTAATAAAAATACTGATTCAAATTCACCTTATTTAATTTAAAATTATCATCGATTATTATTCCCCAGCAGTCTTTGACGCCGTTTTTTGTCTATTCTAATATGATATATTTCGTTAATGATATATTAACATAGTATAAGGAAACTAGTAGCTTGACTCCTTGTCAAATCCTGTGTTCTTTTTCTGCCACTTTATATGACCTTGTTCTCGCATCCCGTGACCACTGACGTAGCTGTATAATCGTGGTCTATAACTAAGCAAAGTATAGTCGTGGTACTCGCCATAGTTTCACAGAGATGTATTTAGGAAAATATGAGCTCACAATAAAATAAAATAAAATAAATTGACCATCGAGTAAAAATTTGCTGAAAACAGAATATTTTCACATTTCGTGCAAGCAACAATTCTTCTGTATCTGAAAATTTTTTGATGGGAAGAAATGCGGAAAAAATTATGACATATTTTTGTATTATTATCTATTTCAGAGATTTTCTACAACTTTCTTTTAATTTAAAACAAGTTTAATTTTACCATTAATGTGTTTGTTTTTTCGTAATATATCGGTTAAGTGATTTTCATTGGATAACTAATACACTGAACAACACATTGTACTAAATAATAAAATAACATAGGTATTTAAACTTTAATAATTGCTAATAAACATTATTACAGAAATTTCAAAAGAGAAAAGAAGCAAGAACAATGAGAAATAGCATCACTACTTTCTCACGTAATAAAAGTATAATTTTTTTAATTATTGTTACCGAGTCCCGAAGGTACCGAAAGAACCGGGAATTAATAATTTCGAGTCCCGGTTCTTTGATATATCAAAAGAATCGGAAATTTCCGGTTCTGAACCCTAGTTACCATATTATCAATAAATTATGTTTTTTAACTAAAAGCTAAAAAAATTTCAGATTTAAAAAAAAAATGCCTAGGAAAATCCTCATATTTCTAGGTCAAAATATACTACCCCTAAAAATATTTGCACTTATTTAAGACTCACCCTGTATAGGGTGATTTACGGTTCTGGTACGTTATACCGTTTCTGCAACCGGAGCTGCTTTTCGGAACCAGTAATTTCGGTACCATGCCTCTAAGGAACCGGGATTTCCAGTTTTTTTTTCGGTACTTTCGGTACTAGCAATTTTTTGTTCGATGATGGTGCAGTTCGTTAAACAGCAAGCAAGAGATGGTTGTCGAAAGTAAGATCGATAAAAAATTGAGGTTTAAATGAAAATAACATCAAATTATTAAATCAGCCATAAGAAAATCTGACTCTAACTGAACACAAACATGATCACAAATGAAGAAAAAAAATAAAAAAAAATAGGTAACTTAAAATTTACACCAAACAACATAAACCAACTTAACTAAATTTGAAAACAAGCCTTACATTTTGAATTAAAAATGCAAATTTGATTGGGCAACATTGAGCAACATTATACTAAACTACCTGATAAAAATGCCCACTTCTCTGTGCATAAAAATTTGGAACGATTTATTTCTTTATACATCTTACAATGTTGGTATATTAAACACAGAAATTAAACGATTAAATTATTCTGGTTGGACAAGTGAATTATTACTTTAAGTTGCTCATATTTTACATAAAAAACATTTCTATAGAAAGCAGATATTTCTACAGAATTGTTTCTATACAGGATCGGGGAATAAAATTTCCAGATCTGGAATAAGCTTCTTCTAAACGTCAAGTACGTTTTTGATCATTAATTACCATTTTTAAACTTCAGTAATTGTTAATAAACATTATAGGAACTTCAAAAGAACTTCAAAGCAAGATCAATAAGAGATCACGTCTTATTTAGAAGAGTTTGATTTTGACCGCTAGAAAGTATCAATGGACTTTCGCATGTAACAAAAAATATTTTTGGTATCATTTTTTGTCAATCCGTCTCTGTGCTGGGACGCAACGCTCGAACCTCGCAAGTCGACGGACAGTTAATAACCTTGGACGGACGGAACTCAACTGAAACGCTCTGCGATCTGCCGATATTCGACAGATTGTAAAAACTGGCAAAAAATATTTGGGACAGTGCAACTACTCCCCTTTCCTTCTACTATGATATTAATATATAATAAATCAATAAATAAATAAATACACTTACTAGTGGGAAATAAATTATTCGTATAATTCTAAAATGATGGCATTATTCCCGTTTTCGCGCATAATATAGATTTCACTGGAGGCTGACAACTTAATATTTAACGACAGATAATACGAACAGATAGAGAGTAGCGAGAATGAAAAATTGCTATCGACAAAATTTTGGGTGTTATTCCCGATACGGAAATTTTCTTAGAATAAGGACCGATCGAATAAATAAATTGATGTCGAAAGTAAACATGTGGTAGTCTTTCAAATTGAAAGGACATAAAAAACGATCCTTTTTCTCGCATTAATCTAAAGCTATGGATATGTAAAAAGATTTACGTTTTTCTGTTTCATTTCAATATTAAACGGAAGATTTTAGAAAATCAAATAACTAATTGCACATTTCTCATAGCCACCTTATTAGGGGCTATTCGATAGTATTTTTAGATTTTCAAATTAGCTGATAATTTGTGAGATACAGAGACCATCTTAACTTTTTTAAATACGGACCTGCATTTTTTAATTTAGATTTTGAGAGAACTCGGTCGCCTAAGTACATTGATATGCCACACTTATACTTTTTTTGGTTTGGGTACTTTAACAACAACAATACTATTTAATTATTATTTCAAAGAACTTCAAGTCCGACTCTGTTTTTTTTTTAATTATTTAATCTGATTATATTCATCGCAGCAATATTGATCAGCGCTAATTAACATTGAATAAGGAAAATCGAACCAATTGAAAAATTCAAATAAATAATATCCAGGTCACCAATTTAAAGATATTACTTTTAACTTTTTTTATTGTCAATTTGAAATTATCAGTGTACGATTTAATAATTTGCATAATATTAATCGTAGTTATTATAAATAAATTAACTTCTACAAACTAGTTTCTAATGCTCTACATGTTCGAAAGGGTTACCACCCTCCCTATTGCACAAATTTATTTTTCGTTCAATTTTATTTATACCTCTTTAAACAGATCTTCTTTTTATACTTCCGAATACATTTTGTACTCTTTATTGTAAATGCTGAGATGTACTAATTTCACTTTTACAAATAATGTCAAGTAATATTTATATTATTTTGTATTATTTTGTTGCATTTAATAACTAACCTAACCTAATCAACTGAATATGGAAAATTCAATGTTTTACCCCACGTTATTGTTAAGTTTGAAGGCTTATCAATATTGTAACGATGAATATATAACAGAGCCACGCGGATTTCAAATTAGTTTAAATAAATTTTGTTCAAATTTCCGAAACAAAGATAGCCTTAATAAAGCGGCTATGACAATGTGCAATTAGTTTTTCGATTTTCTAAAAAGTAACAACAGGAAAAAATCAAATTGTTTTTCAAAAAAATCAATTTTTTCCAAAAAAACTCAGCAATCCTTGAAACTTTTAAAACATTTTTGATGGCACCTTGGTGAACATCCCAAAGCGCAACTTTGCCCCAATTTAATCATGTTCGTATCTATTTCGGTTACCGAGATACCAATGCTCGTACCTCGAATTTCTAGCACCCTGTTTATTTATATAAAAATTATAATTATTCTAAATTAAGAGCGAATTTTAAACTAATTTAGGAACCCCGAATTAATGTTTAAAGGAAAATGTGATGTAAGCTACTATGTTCATATCCACGACTACTACAACGCATGCGCACGTGTTTCTGACTCATTGTCAAATAATCTAGCTGGCTAAAGACCAGTTAACAGGACCAAAGTGCACTTGGTTCAAATACACTTGGATCGTGTTAATCCAAACAGTATAAAGTATATGAAATGAAGGGCTTATTGTAATAATATAATAACATGATATGCCACAAATCCATAATTCTGAATTATTAGACTTTGCAGTCTTGAAAAAATGTCTAAATTTAAATATTAATAAATATAAATTTGAAGACGTTTTAGAGATATGTAGTTTAGTTTAACAGGTTATCTAACAAATTTGTATTATAAAAGGCAAGAAAAACACTAGTTACTAGTCAATAAAACTATTTTCTGGTAAGTGGCTTATCATGTTATTACAATAAGCTCTTCAAATGTGCTATGTGATTTGAAAGCTCGTTGTATATGTTTATATTGTGTTTATTTTAGAGATTTTTTTGTGAGGGATGAAATTGTCTATCGAAACTCCAAGCTGCTCCCCGAATCCCCAATATCCTAGGAGACTAGGAGCTCTTCTCAGCAATTTTTAGCTTCATTCGTTCATTTTGTATCTCTATCTAAAATACAGTATCTGTCTGTGTTACTGCCTTCCCTTACACGATTGTAATATACAGGTTGTTAATTTGTTTATTACTCGCAGCAAGAGTTTTATGGTTGCATTATGGCAATCTCGGCCCTCTCGTCGAGAGACGACGCGACAGTCGGCAGCTTAGCTTAGTACTCATTTGGAATGTATAGGCAGTGTTGCCATTCTGTTTCCCAATAAGTAACCGTCCAGTTAACAATCTGTATAGGTATAACTAATATTTTCACAAATTGTTATCTGTAGGTTTTATTTCTGCATAACTCAAATTATACTCAATACAATAATTGCAAAAATGACATAAATTGACATAGTTTTTTCCTAATTTTGTTATGTATGTTACATATGTAAAAAAGTGTAATTAATAGAACAAATGTAGCAGTCTGGAAATTTATCACATTTGCCCATATCTGATATGCACCCACGAGGTTTTATAAAAGTCAGTGCCCCTGGATCACTGTCTATTGCGATTATGCAAATTTTATTTTCGAAAATAAATTTCCGAGAAATATCTACAGCTCTGTGCCTAATTCATAATTTTGTTCTTTTCAGGTGACGATATTTCAAGAGTGCCAACCCGAGTTCCTTCGAGATTTAGTTTTAAAAATGAAGGCGTACATCTTCACCCCGGGCGACTCGATCTGTCGAAAGGGGGAGGTGGCGCGCGAGATGTTCATCATCGCCGACGGCATTTTGGAGGTGATCAGCGAAACGGGGAAAGTGTTGACGACGATGAAGGCGGGCGACTTTTTCGGGGAAATTGGAATACTCAACTTGGACGGCTTGAATAAGTAGGTATACAGAGATTACTCTCGAACGCGGACCACAAACAAAATTGAACGGGTGCGAAAATATTACATTTCATACTGGTGTCGTAGTAAAACACATAGTACAGGATCCGGCTGCAGGATGATTCCGCTAATCACGTAGTTAATCAAAATCTAATTTTTACATATTATATTTCTGACTGGGGGAAAACAATTTTAACAGGGTACCAATCAAAAAATTGCCACCAATATGTTTTGATTATAATAGTATTAATTGATTTTCGATACGAAATTAAGTCCATAACGTATATTAATAATTTACTTATACAGAGTGAGCCTTAAATAAATGCAAATATTTTCAGGGGTGGTATATTTTAACTCGAGGAACACGTCTACTTTCGCAAAAAAAGATGTTGAAAATTGTGCATTTTCTTTTAAATTTTCCTGTATATTTTTCGAAAACTTTTTAGAACTGCCTGTTCACTGCAAATTTTTCCACGGTATAATTTTTTAATATCTAATACCATGGTTACGGCACTAAAAGGGATGCAATATTGCCACTTTCTACAACTTCCACTAACAAGTAAAAAAATTACTAAAAAAGAGTGAAAAATTCAAAAAATATAGGAACGAAAAACAAAATATCCTGTATGGTAAAGTGCAAAGGTACTAGTTTCCATTACCAAGATACTATGCCATTATAATTAATTTATCTATTTCAGTATAAAAACATACCGCTTGAACCGTTTTTAAGTTCAATTAGAAATAACCAGAACTAAAACTTATACAATGATACCTTTCGGTACTAGCATTATTACATCTCTACTTAACACCTGTAATAACGAATCACGAAGTAACAAATACACAAAACGTGTGTTTTGAGTATAATAATTGTTTATGCTCGATTTTAAGTGTCTTACCTTATGGTCTTACCTTGTCAGATAAAATATTGTAGGTAATTTATATTACAATTGAAGGTTGGAACTTTAGTGTTACAATAGCAAAATAAAACACTAATTCACCACACTATACACCAAAACACTTTTTTCTTGCACTTCAAAATTTTGGGCCCCGCCAAAATTTTGAATTCGCGTCAAAATTTTAGGTCGCGAAATTATTTTGGGTCCCGAACGTTGTACTCGATCTGGCGCTACTATAGCGGTTGCTAAGAACAACCGCAAACAAAAACAGAAATAATTTTCTCTTGTCCATATTTCTTGTCAAAGTCAGAATCTATGGTCAGAATATTCAAAAATTATAAAATCTTTCAAAATCTAAACCGCTCTCATTGAAAAAATTCCGAAAAGTGTTTAAAGCGTCCATTTTCAAAGTAATTATTGCTATCTTGTGAGTTTAATTTAGTTTTATTTACTGAAACCCGTGATAATTGTAAAAAAGTGGCATTAAAAACTTAAAAAGCTGTGCTGTGAACTGTGAATTGCAAAAACCATCGTGGATCGTGGCATAACGTCGGTTTTCAATGTTTCATAGGTATTTCATACATGTCCTTATATAAAATAAAGTTTCTTGTATGCAGTATACGCTATTTTATTTATAAAATTAAAAGAAAATAATAATAAATTTGAATAAATAAAATTTGGCGATATAATTCCGGAAAAAGCCGAACCAGGCCGAACCGTTCCGAAATTTTCAAAAGCTTTGGGTCACGACCGTTGCAAGAAGTGTGTACTAGTTTCAAAGCGTTTTTAAGTTGATACAATTCTTTTTTATTTATAATTTAATTAAAAAAAATGCTTTAACGAAGATTCCAAGTAGATATATCAGTCAAGAGTCAAGTCTCTAAAACAATAAGCCAACAAAAGCATACCCATTTCACATACTGACATAAAAAAGGAGCAATAATACTAAAGAAGGCGATTTTACTAAGATAGATTTTGTTAGTAAATGCGTACGTTTCGTGAGTGCTTAAGAAAATTGGAAGATATTCGTTGTATTGTGTACAAATAAGGCAGGACTTGCACATTAAGAATATAACGAATAATAACATAATAGCATAATATCCTATTTAAATAGCAGAGGTAATTTTTTTTCTTTTGATTTTTTTTATATTGATAACAGTGCTACTAGCAAACACCATTAAACAAGAAACGCGAAACAAGAAATTTTGAAATTTTCAGTTAAAAAATTTAATATCTTAAAAACGTGACAACATCGGTAGTACGAGTAGATTAAAATTATAGGAACAACTTGCAGAAAAAATCCGGTGGCTCTCAAAATTAAAAAAAAAACTATTTTTTATTTAATTTTTTTTTGAAACTTAAATAACTCGGACTTATTTGAAAAACGGCAAAGAGAAAATATGTTTCTTTTATCGAGATCTACCAACTCTGAAAATATTTGCACTTATTTAAGACTCACCCTGTATATCAAATTTAAGCTATTTTTATTCTGTGTATAATGCAATGACTAAAGAATACAAGGACGCGTAATTCCCATATACGGCCTGGAGCAGAATTTGTGCTGTTAGACTCCATCGTTTTGGAGTCTACGGATGAGTCACCAGCTCGTCAACAGCGACAATTTTAGCGATTTTTAATAGTTTGTTGTGTGTAGTGAACTTTGTAAAACATTATTACAATGGCGACGTGTTCAGCGTTCAAGTGTAAAAGCCGCAACGAGAAGAAAGAGCCAGGAGTTACGTTTCATAAGTAAATAAACAATCCATTTCACCTTTTTAGCGTTTTCTTATTGAATTTGATAATTATTTTTCTGACATTACATGTACTCATAGATAAATGAAACACATAATGAAACAAGTTTAGATTGGAAAGTGCCCATAAGGATGTAAACACTATTTGGCGCTATTCTTGCAACGGTCACGACCCAAAACTTTTGAAAATTTCGGAGCGGTTCGGCTTTTTCCGGAATTATATCGCCAAATATTGTTTATTCAAATTTATTATTATTTTCGTTTAATTTTATAAATAAAAGACAGTGTGTTGCATACAAGAAACTTTATTTTATATAAGGACGCATGTATGAAATACCTATGAAACATTGGAAACCGACGTTATACCACGATCCACGATGGTTTTTGCAGTTCACAGTTAACAGCACAGCTTTTTAAGTTTCTAATGCCACTTTTTCACAATTATCACCGGTTGGAGTAAATAAAACTTGAATTAAACTCACAAGATAACAATTATTACTTTGAAAATGGACGCTATAAACACTTTTCGGAATTCCTTTAATGAGAGCGGTTTAGATTTTGAAAGATTATTATGATTTTTGAAGATTCTGACTTTGACAAGAGAAAATTATTTCTGTTTTTGTTTGCCGTTGTTCTTAGCGACCGCTATAGCAGCGCCAGATCGCGTATAACGGTCGCGATCCAAAATAATTTAGCGACCTAAAATTTTTACGGGCTTTCCAATCTAAACTGTTGCATTTATCTATGCATGTACTTGACATGTGTGTGTATATGTCGATACTAGATTTGTACATTTTGTTACCATTTTGCTGAGTTTTTTTTTTCGTAATTAATTAATATGATACCACCGCATACACCATAGGCGTAGTCAAAACATTTGTCAAAAATATAAATATCTTTTCAAGCAGCTAAATTAAGAAAAATATGTGGCCACGGCACTATTTAGAATCATGATAACAATTTAGTCTTAGGTGTTATTGGCCCTTGTATTCTTTAGTAACTGGTATAATGTTATAAGGTGGCCTATGAAAATGTTGCCGCAGATAAGGTTGCAAAGTTTCAAACAGTAGTAAAAGGAACAACTTTATACGGGTCCGGCAATAGTGCGTCGGGCATCATATAATAAAAAACTTTTAAAAAAGGTATTTTGTATATAAAATATTTTAACTTCTACAGGATTGCCCAAAAAGTGTGAGTGGATCGGTATAATTTTTTAAATGAAACACTGTGTATATTATTGTATTTTTGGCTTCCTTTCTGGCCACTTCACATAATCCCTTAGGGTAGGTATAGTATCTTAATACTATTAAATATGTTTTGATAGTTTCAAATATATTAATAAACAAATAAAAAAATGTTTTTCAGCCTTTTTTTAAATAAATATTAAAAATACAAGAAATGGTCTAAAATTAAAACTATACTCGGTATTTACTATAGTTCGTCTGTACTTACTTTACAATAAATATCATAATCTTAAACCATACAGGGTGTTCATAATTCTATGCAAAATTTCTAAAATACAAAATAATTTTTCTTCGTTTTTTTTTGAACCCCAAATTTTGGCGAGGTCAATCTCTAGACGTCATTTACTAAAATTTTACACGTCTAAAAATATATCCTACTGCGATTGACGAACTTTATAGCATAAATTACTAAACAAATCAATTTAGCGACAAATGACTATTCTTCAACTATATTTCTAGACGTACTGCCGACGTTAGATCTGTTGGATATTCTGAGCTGTTCTCGTTATCTCGGGAGGACGTTTTGGCAGCAATGAAAGATTATCCTGAGGCGCAAGAAATCCTGCAAGCATTGGGAAGAAAACGACTGATGGAGGTAAGAACTTAATAATTTTATATTATCTATTTCTTTCTTTTATTGGGGTTGGTCTAGACCCCATTTATTTTCATCTATCTAACGCAGCTTTTCTAATTCGTTATCTTCTGTCCAATATGTCTTTCATGAATATTAATTTAAATTAATATATTTTAATTAATTTAAGCAACCATTTTCTTAATCTAAGTTAAAAAAGTATATTGCCTTGCTTTCTATATTTTTTCTAAAACATTTTACGTCTAGATATTACAAATAAATATACATATTTAAAAAAAACAGTACAGGGTGTCCTCTCTTTTCGTTGATTTTACAGGGTTTCCCGTTTGTGAGTAGAGGTACAAAGCGATTTCCACATCACGTGCTACTTTTAAGTGTTCCGTACCCAAATGGTAAAAACGGGAACCCTATTACTAAGACTTCCCTGTCCGTCCCTCCGTCCATCTGTCACAAAGGTCTATCTTATGAACCGTTATAGCTAGACAGTTGAAATTTTTACAGATAATGTATCTATGTTGCCGCTATAAGAACATATACTGAAAACATAATTAAATAAATGTTTATAAATAAAAAAGTACTTTCACTAAACATTATCTTTTAAGTAAGAATTTTACATAGAATCTTTCAAGTCCTCGGTGGCCGCGTGGTTAAAGTGTTACGCTGCTATGACGTTGGAGCCGTAGTAAGGCAGGTTCGAATCCTAGTCAAGGCGACTTTTTTTAATCGTTTTTTTTTAAATTTTTACATATTTTTACATATTTATTTTTACTTTTTACATATTTATTATTGAATAATACAATTTTTAGTAATGTGTTTCCTCATTTTTTTTTAATTACTTATACACGCTTTCAAAATTTCAGCTAAATCGGAAAAAAAGTTTATAATAATATAGTGTCTAATGTTGTATAGATAATGAATGGTACGGAACCCTTCGTTCGCGAGTCCGACTTGCACTTGACCATTTTTTTTATGAAACTAAAGATGCTACACACATATTTGTTCTAGCCTTCTTAGTTCCTGAAAAACAGAGCGAATTTTAAAGTATTGCATTTTTCGACCCTCTTTGGATTTAGTTATTTTATTACTTATCGAATAAATGAAAACTGAGTCCCATAGAACAAAAACGAAAGCGAAACACTAGTTACGCCACTGAATTCTACGTGACAAACTCTATGTGACTCTGTTTCTGAAATAGAGGGCAATTTTTTTTTTAATTTATTATACAGGATGAGTCTTAAATAGGTGCAAATATTTTAGGGCTATTATATTTCGACCCCAGAAATACAATTATGAGGTTTTTTCGCGAAATTTTTTTGATAATTTGAATTTTTTTGAAAATTTGAAATTTTTTGAAAATTTTAAATTTTTGGAAAAAAATTTTGGAAATGTTTTTAGTTGAGAAACATAAATTTTTGATAATATGGCAACATAGGGAGTAAATCTTATTTACTAGAAAGAAAACCCACAAAACATCCAGTGGTTCTCAATATTTACGCAAAATTATTTTTTTTACAAATTTTCAGAGTAAAATAACTCTAAGTTACTAATTTGGACTTTTTGAAAAATGGCAAAGAGAAAATATATTTCTTATCTTTATATCTTATTATATATATTATCTTATCTATTATCGAGATCTACCAGCCTTGAAAATATTTGCACTTTAAGACTCACCCTGTATATAATTATAATTTTAAAATATTGCATTTTTCCACCCTCTTTGAATCTTGGTTATTTTATTACTTATCGAACAGATGAAAACTGTTTCCCGTAGAGTTTTTCACGTAGAATCCATGCAGAGGCATAACTATTTTTTCGCTGGAAGTTATCATTTTGAAATATAATTCAAACTCAGTTTTTTTTTAAATGGACCACTAAATATTTTTTTTTATTTCATTTGACTTGTTATGAGCTGTCTAAAAATATAATTTAGTCTGTATTTGTTTTCATACAGGGCGAGTTTCCTACGATGTTCTCTATGGGTATGTCGGAAACTACTGGAGATAGAGAGTCGGTTAAATGGGGAAAGAATTGCAGTTTTGTGAGGACATAAATATGCGCCTTTCAGATTTTTGAAAAAGTTCATGGCTTACTAGATATTTCGAAAAAAACAAATTTCGGCTATTTTAAAAATTGTTCCTAATTCCATTATAAGCTATTTTAGAAAAAAAAGTTTTCAGATAAAAGTTGTAGATAATCTCATCCTTAATGAGACTGTGTCCTCTGTTTTTTTCTAAAGCCTGTCATTTTTGACATATAACACAAACATAGGTTTTTTTAAATGGAAACCATAGTTGGCCATAACTTCATAAAAAGCGCCATTTTTTAAGCTTTTTAGTGATATAAGCTATAATATCTTTACTTCGAAAAACTACTGAGTTATAGCCAATTCTTATCATTTTAAACAATTTCACTTAGGTAGCCATGGAAACAAGTTCAATCGCCATTGCTCTCAGAAATGTGAAGCTGTCACATCCAAACTTTGTAAATTAAAATAAACAAAAATTGTAAATATGAATTTTTGAAATGAAGAAAAGCGTGTAGATACTCGCGCATCAATAGAGTGGTTCCAACATGACTTTCATTATGACACACCACCCCCCACCCCCCATAATGACAGAAATGCAGGGATAGGAAGCGGTGGACTAAGTGCATGGGCCTCCTCAATCACCTGACCTATCCATTTTAGAATTTTTTATGCAGTATAGTTAACAATAAGGTTGACAAAAGAACTTAGGAATTAAGAGAGGCACTCGAAGTGGCGGAGAGAAAAGTTTAATTAAGTCAACCGGTCCTTCTGTGAGAATAGGTAGTAATTCAGTTTTAAAAACATGCAACTCAAAACAATGGCGGATTCTTGAACATTTTTTAAAATAACTTAAAGTGTATGTAGTGATATTATTTTTTTAAGTTTTAGTTTGTGTAATGTAAATTGTAAAGAACATTTTAACAAGACATTTTATAAGTTATAAATCATAACAGAATAAGAATACCATGCAATCTAAGTGAAATTAGTCAAGAAAGATAAGAATTGGCTATAACTAAATTTAACTTTTCTAACATGTCTTGAAAACCGTTCTCTAAAAAACGTAACATTCACCGGTCAACGTATCCGCGTAAATGTATGGCCAAGAAAAGTTGAACCAATAATACTACACGCTTTTCTTCATTTGAAAAATGTTTATTTACAATTTTTGTTTATTTTAATTTACAAAGATTGAATGTGACAATTTCATATTTCTGAGAGCACAGACGATTAAACTTCTTTCCATGGCTATCTAAGTGAAATTGTTTAAAAATGATAAGAATTGGCTATAACTCAGAAATTTTTCGAAGAAAACATATTATAGCTTATATCGCTGAAAAGCTTAAAAAATGGCGCTTTTTATGAAGCCATGGCCAACTATGGTTTCCATTTAAAAAAACCTATGGTTGTGTCATATGTCAAAAATGACAGGCTTTAGAAAAAAGCGGAGAACACAGTTTCATTAAGAATGAGATTATCTACAACTTTTATCTGAAAACTTTTTGTCTAAAATAGCTTATAATGGAATTAGGGACAATTTTTAAAATAGCCGAAATTTATTTTTTTCGAAATATCTAGTAAGCTATGAACTTTTATATCTAGTAAGCTATGAACTAAGCTATGACCCCACAAAACTGCAATTCTTTCCCCATTTAACCAACTCTCTATCTCAAGTAGTTTCCGAGATACCCATAGAGAACATCGTAGGAAACTCACCCTGTATAACAACAACCTATATAGTTTAAAAAAATATTATTTTTTTTACTTAATTTAATTTAACCAGATAATTTTGATTTTCATCGTCTAACTATTTAAACCGGCTGCCTATGCAATAATATAGTTTTTATCTTGTTTACGAAAATAAGTAAATATAGAATATCATATTTTTAGAAAGCTCATAACAAGGCAAATAAAATAAAAAATGACATACAGGGTGTTCTATTTAAAAATACATAAGTTTGGGTCATAGTTCAATAATGAGAGAGCTCACAGCAAAATACTAGTTACGTCACTGAATTCTGCGAGACGAACTCTATGGAAGTCCATTTTCATCTTTTCGATAAAATTACAAGAGGAATCATAGAATGCAATAATTTCAAATGCACCCTTTATTTCAGAAACTAAAAGGGTTATAACAAATATGTGAGTAGCATTTTTACTTAAAAAAAAGTAGCATATTAATGTGAAAAATGCATATGCGTACTGCTTACAATCTGTTTTTTTTATCTACTCATAAACGAGAAAGCCTGTAAAACCCATGAAAAGAGGATACTACACACTATACACTTAAAAATAATGTGATTAAAAAGTTTTATGATCATACGTGTTTTGCTTGATGACAGGTAAACAATTTTTATTCACCATTCATTATGCTGTGATTCTTTTATAAATAAAAATAATTAATATTTTAATGTCACTGTGCTATAACATGCTAGAAAAAAAACAAGAAATTTGAAATATTCATTTCATTAATCCTTATTTGCTATAATTAATTTATACACCTTATAATTTGATTCTGATTTAATTAATAAGTTTAAGAGTAAATTCTGCTTTTTTAATTGGAATGTATAATCTGACTATATGCATTTATTGACATTAGCAAGAAACAGCTATGCGAAAGTTTAAAAACAAACTTAAGTTTTATATCATTCGTCACTATCTGCTAGCTTTTTTCTATACTTTAATCTTTAACTGGTAATCTTTATTCTTGTTCAATTACGCTGCTTGGTAGTATTTTTTTAATTAACCGACATGCTGTTTTACATCTACAGCTTTTGCAGGTTAAAGCTAGTGCAAAACATCCACCTCATCACAAAGGCGATCATCATAATCAGCATGGGCAAGACAAAGGACTAGTGGACAAGTTAAAAAATGAAGCAAAGGTATAAGATCTTTTGCCAAAATTTAAACTGAATACATTTTTTAATTCGAATTACTTCTACAATAATTTTCACCACTTGACCCTACACAAATTTACATTGTGGTTTGTGTTTTTTCCCCCAGATATTATTATTCAATTTTCTATATTTTAGTATATTTTAATCCAAAGTAACAGAGTTACAATGTTGTAGGGTTTAAAGAACGCTTTGAAAAAGTCCAGAACCCACCACCGCCGCTCGCAGGAGAGTTTAGAGTTGCAACCGCTTCAGCCGCAAACTCAAAATCAGAATAACGGAAATGGAGCCTCAAAAGGTACCCTCAAAAGAATGTCGAGGTAAGCAAACAATTACACTTTTTTTATTAAATGGTTATTAAATAGTGAATAAAGCAGTTGAGAGATAGAAGAGAGCAGATGGGAAGAAAAAGTTTACTGGAATATTGAGTAGAAATTTGATACCGGTTTGGTATACCAACAAAAAGGGGCTCTTCTTTTTTTATTTCTAAAGTTAAATTAATGATCTCTCCAAAAAATCATCTATGGGTATTTCGCCACTGCAAGAAAATCTACAAAATAAAATCGTTATTTTTTGTAAACACTTCTGCTTTAATCCCACACGGAAACTACTTGCACAAAACATCCCCCTTTAGAACTTCGTCTGTCATGTTAAGAAATGAAAGTAAATAATAAAGCGCCTCTCGTGTTTGTTCGCACTCAAAAAGTTTCAATTAATGACAGTATATATTTAATATATTTTTTAAGTTTACATTTTTTTAATTGTAAAGTAATATATTACATTTAAATGGAATATATTACATAACAAGTATGTCAATTACAGGATTATAAGCTTGTTTTCTAACATTTTTTAAATAAAACGAATTATAAAATTTCAATATATGTATATTTGTCGTAGGTATGAAAAAAGTAAAATATAAAATGGACAAACGCTTACTTACATTGCAATAAAACTTCCACTTTTAGTTTTGCAATCCAAACGCAATATTTCTATTTCACAAATAAAAATGTCCGACAACACTAAAATCACTGAAACTTCCGCAGCTGACAACGAAAATTGAAAAATATAACGGCACTTTTTGTTTTGGACCTGCATATCAACATTACGGTGTACTATTATGTGTTTGTTGTTGAAATAATATAAAATATCTAATTATAACTTGTAAATTTTAATATTTTAACATGATTTTAACTACTTTTGACAATAACTAACTTCATAGACTAACTTTTTGTTATCAAGATGACATTTTAGACGGCAACTGACATATATGTCATAATATTTGAATCTTAAACATATTTAACATATAATTTAAATTACTATAATGCAAATTTATACTAAGAAAACATTTATACATTCACAAAATACAACAAAGTCTAATAATATAGTTTGAAAACAATGAATATTGAATTAAAATTGAAAAAGTTAAGCGCGACCCCTTGTGTCAAAATTAGATGATTAAATTTTCGCAATTTTTACACCATTTGATGACCGGTGGCGCCTCTAGTGTTTGTTCGGGCGGTTGGGCTTTTACTCCCGCTTATGGCCATTAAAGAAAAAGTTCTAAAGGGGGATGTTTTGTGACTACTTGTCAGAAGTTAGGTTTACAGTTATACAAATTTGTTTAACAAACAAAAAAATGCTTAACGTTTCGGAAAGTTTATCTCTTTCCGTCGTCGAAAGCAAAAAAAATACAAAGAATAAAGAAAAAACTATTTAAAATATTTAAATTCAACTATTCAAGAACACTTTAGCTTTTTAAAACAGATACGTCTACAAAAACCGTTGACGTTCTGTTAAAATGACATTATATCAAGTTAAACTTCAAAGTTAACAATTATCTACTACCTGATAACAATTACTTAATAAGGTAAAACCAAAAAGCCTCAAACTTTCTGTATGATTATTTTTAATTTTTACGTAGGTATGTTATGTTTATTTATGTTATGTTCTTTAAAATCAAAGAAACGATTGCCATACATTACTAACATCTACGGATGCATGAGCAATACATTTATATTTATTAGATTGTATTAAAAAAACCTCTTTTATTTTTCTTTTAGAGGCTATCGCTTCTTTCATTATAATTTTGGCATTATTAAAATTTATTCTGTGCCCCATGTCCCATGAATGCTGACAAATCAATGATAACATAAGTGTAAAAAAGGTGTTATAAAAAGTTTATATGATAGGGCAAAAATAATATGTTCAGACGACATTTCACTAAACAGAGATATAAACCACATAAAAAATACATTAATAAAAAATGACTTGATATAATAGTTATGTGAGAGGAAATAGCATGGTTTTCCCACGAAGACGCGAGCGAAACCGAACTTATAAATATAACCAAGCGCATTAAAATTGTCATTCTGTTCTTAACCATTGTATTCATTGTATCTGTTAAACATACTTTGTGAAAAATAAAATTTTTTAAAAAAGTATTTTCGTTGTCGAAATCCATAATTGGCGCAGTCGGTAGGATTGGTGCAGTTTGTCGCAACAAAATCATTGAATTGATTATCGCGAAAAACGCGGATTTAATCCCTTAGTGCCGATCCGAACGAACACTTCTGGAAAGCCACGGCATCGAGTCCGATTTTCGGTAGTGTAAGGAGTGAGACATCGAAAGCCGAATACCAGAGCAGAGTCCAAATTGGTTTTGTCACCCCGTTGAGTCGGTAAGTGCCAAGTCCTTTTTGTCAATTTCTTTTACTTTCCCTGTTTAGGAAATCTCTTTTTATTTTTAAGTTAAGGTTAATTTAGCTATTTAAAGAAACAAAAAGATTTTTATTTTTAGTTATTTAAATATACGAATACATATTTTACCTATATTATATTTTGCTATCGTAATTTCTCTATTTTATTTTATTTTAATTTTTATTCTTTTATGAATATTGACGATTTGACAAACGAATTTTCTAATAAACTAGTTTTAAAATCAAATAAGATGGAAAATCAAAGCCAAGCTCAAACACAAAATAATCTGCAAATGCTTAAAATGTATGTAGACATTATTCCTAATTTTGACGGAAATTCTATTACCTTACACAGTTTTATTTCTGCATGCGACTTTCTCTTTACAACTTTTGGTAATTCTAGAGAGGCGATTATGATCAATTATTTAATCAGAGTAATACAAACTAAGTTAGTCGGTAGAGCTCAACTATTAGTAGGTTGCCGATCAGAACTAGATACTTGGCAAAAAATCAAAGATGCATTGCAAGCCTGTTTTGGCGACAATAGAAGCTTGGAATGTTTAGAACAAGATCTTTTTATGGCTAAGCCAAATAAAGGAGAAACGTCTTTGGATTTTGCTAAGAGATTGCAAATATTACGTAGTCAATTAGCTCAAAAATTAAACAGTCTTCCTCTGACTGAAATGCCGATTTCGACCAAAACAATTTATCAAAAGCAATACGAGCAAATAGCCCTAAGAACTTTTATTCGTAACCTCCCTGGACCTTTACAAAGCATAACACGACTAAGAAGCCCCGAAAATCTCGAAAGTGCTCTCACAATCATAACCGAAGAAGCAAATTTTCAGTACACTCAAAATTTATTTAAACAACCCCAGTCCACTTTTAATAACATAAAACCACACACACCCATACCAACCACACCTCATCCATATTTCACACAAAGAGCTCATCAGTCTAATCAATCTAATCCACAATATAATTATCCGACAAATTTCCAAAACCAGTCTCCAAGATTCCCCCACCTCAAAACCAGAACCGTAATCAAATCCCCAGTCAATTTTTAAATCAAGGACCCCGAATTTTCCTTCTCAACCCATAAACATTCAGACACAATATGTGCCTAGACATTACCCGACCAACAGACAAGTATTTGGCCCTCCAAAAGATGTATTCAAACCCACGGGTCAGAAACCTTTAGATAAAGTGGAACCTATGTCGACCACGTCTCGAATCCCAAGCCTTAGACGCCCAGTTTCTAATTTCTTTAAACCTACAGGTCCGCGAAATTTTATTTCGCAGGAGTTGTTCCAAATCGATAATCAATCGAACATCGATAACCCAACTGATTTACCCTTTGATGAGACCGACAACATAGAACAATACGAAACTGATAATTACGAACAATTTTATACCGATGATGGCTCACAAAATAATCAAAATTTTGAAACCTTTGATAATTCTTATGACGAAAACACCGGAAATTTTCAGGATCCTGGCCCAAGCCAGAACCAAACATAACTTTAACTGAAATGCATACCGAAATCAATAGTAATTTACCATATATTAAAATCAATAATCCACCAATAAAATTACTTATTGATACTGGTTGCTCTCAATCAATATTAAGACCCATAATTGCTGAAAAATATTTTCCTAATGAAATTTTCCAACAGGAAACCCTGATTAAGACAGGTATTGGAGAAAAATTGGTTCGATTTAAAGCGAATATACCTGCCTTTTCAGAATTAAAAATTAACGAGACAATTACATTTACACTTTTCGATTTTCATTCATTTTTTGATGGAATTTTGGGTTTAGATCAATTGAAAAAATTAAAACTTTTTATTGATTTAAAAAATAATTTCCTAGTAAATGACATTCTTAAAATTCCATTACATTTTAATAAAACGGAAAATATTTCTCACGATGTATCGGTCAATAGCTATGAGATCGCATCTGTGAAAATTCCCGTGAACGTCTACGAAGGTGACATAATAATTCCGGAGTCATATATCAACCACCTGCATTTCCCTGAAACATTGACAACAGCTGTTCGAGGCTATGCGAAAACTGAAGTTTTCAATAGAACTAACGAACATCTGATGATATCATTTTCAGAACCTGTGAAAGTGATACCATTCCCCGATTCGCGGAAAGAGAACTTTGAATTTTTTAATATCGAAACATTTTTGCCAAAATCTGAATTAAATAAGAATTTAAATATTGCAAATTTAATTCGAACTGAACATTTAAATACCGAAGAAAAGCAATTGTTAACATCACTTTGTAAGGATTTTTCCGATATATTCCATGAAGAAAATCAAAAACTAACTTTCACCAATAAAATTAAACATGAAATAAAAACTTCCGACGAAATTCCGGCTCACTCAAAAACATATCGTTATCCTTTTGTTCATAAGCAAGAAGTACAGAAGCAAATAAATAAAATGTTAGAAGATGGCATCATAAGACCGAGTCAAAGTCCATGGAGCAGCCCTATTTGGATTGTTCCAAAGAAACTCGACGCGAGCGGAAGACAAAAGTGGAGAATAGTCGTTGACTATCGGAAAATCAATGAGAAGACCATAGACGATCGATATCCGTTGCCGAATATCAACGATATCTTAGACAAACTTGGACGTTGCCAATATTTCTCAACGCTAGACCTGGCATCAGGGTTCCATCAAATTGAGATGCACCCTAACTCCATTGAAAAAACTGCGTTTAATGTAGAGAACGGGCATTATGAGTACTTGAGAATGCCGTTCGGGCTCAAAAACGCCCCCGCAACTTTTCAGCGAGTTATGGACCATGTACTACGTGACCTGCAACATAAAGTTTGTCTAGTATACATGGACGACATCATTATTTTTAGCACCACTTTAGAAGAACATATAAAAAACCTCCGCTCTGTATTCCAAAAACTTCGAGAAGCCAAATTCAAGGTGCAGTTGGACAAGTCCGAATTTTTATGCAAGGAAGTAGAATTCCTAGGACATGTCATAACACCAGAAGGCGTTAAACCGAATCCCCGGAAAATCGAGGCAATCACGAGATTCCCAATACCTAAAACAGCCAAAGAAATCAAGTCCTTCCTTGGGTTATTAGGGTATTACAGACGATTCATCAAAAATTTCGCAAAACTGACGAAACCTTTCACAAAATGTTTGAAAAAAGGAGAAAAAATCGAACACACGTCAGAATTCATCGACACCTTCGAACTATGTAAAAAGATTTTATGTAACGATCCTATACTGAAATACCCAGATTTTGAGAAACCATTTGTGCTGACCACCGACGCCTCCAACATAGCCATAGGAGCAGTGTTAAGCCAAGGAAAGGTAGGCAACGATCTTCCTATTGCTTACGCGTCCCGCACTCTAAATCCAGCTGAAACAAACTACAGCACGATTGAAAAGGAATTGCTGGCAATTGTTTGGGCCACGAAGTATTTCAGGCCATATCTTTTCGGCAGAAAATTCCTGATAGTTACTGACCACAAACCCCTCCAATGGTTGTTTAATTTAAAGGAACCGAGTTCGAGGTTAGTAAGGTGGCGTCTGAAATTAGAGGAATATACATATGAAATTGTATATAAGAAGGGCAAATCTAATACTAACGCCGATGCTCTATCTCGAGTGGAGATAAATATGGTAGAAAATGAGTCCATTATTGGAAACCCGGGAGATAGCGACGAGGATATTTTAAAATATCTAGACGACTGTTCAGCAGAAATATCTATGGACGCACTAGAAGAGCTAGAACACGCCCTTGAACTAGATAAAGGTATAGAATTACCCGAAGCAAGACCAGTAAGTGACAACGAGACTGTTCATTCCTCAGCGGAAGACCCGATTCTTAATGTACCAATAACGGAGAATCCCGTAAATTTCTACAATAATCAAATAATTATAATACAAAACGATTTAGAACGCTACTACGTAATTCGATCAAATCCTTTTGAAAATAAAAATAGAAAAACAGTACATATATCAAAAAACGTAGAAACCGACATAATAAATTCTTCAAAGAACACGTTGACCCTAAAAGACTTATTGCATTTTTATCCAAAAATCAGATGTAAATTTAAATCCAAGAATTAGCGTAATATTACAACGAACATTTAAGAACCACTCTTATCACTTAACTATATCAAATTCCATGTTAAATGATGTAACAAGAGACGAACGACGTAATGAACTAATTAAGTACCACCACGAGAAAACGTGCCATCGCGGAATTAACGAAGTACTATTAGATTTAAGAAAATTATATTTTTGGCCAAACATGAAACAGGATATTATTAATTACATAAATAATTGTGAAATTTGTCAACAGGCAAAATACGATAGACATCCGCCAAAAATAAAATTCTCTTTAACAGCCACCCCTCTGAACCACTGGAATCAATCCACATGGACACTTTACAAATTCAGAACACCAAATTTTTAACAATAATAGACGTATTTTCTCGATACACGCAGGCATACCCTTTAGAACCGGTATGTACAGCCGCGACAGTGTACGAGGGATTTTAAATTTTATAACACATTTTGGTATCCCAAAATTGATTACATGTGACAACGGAACAGAATTCAAAACTTCTTTATTAATAGACTTTTGCAAATTACACAAGATTTCTATTCATTTTACAACACCTGGTAATTCAAACAGTAATAGTCCAATTGAAAGAGTTCATTCATCGCTCTTAGAAAATTGTAGAGTATTAAAACTTCAAGACGAAAATTTAACTATAAAACAAACCATGCAATATGCAATTTTAGGTTACAATTCGTCTGTGCACAGTGTTACTAAACAAAAACCGTTTGATATTATACACGGACGATTAAAATCTATCGACCCTTTCGACCTTACAGATGACATTATTGTTAACCAATATATTTCCGATAGAAAAGAAAAATTAAAACTTCTTTATAATAAAATTACCGAACAAAGTAATAATTCAAAAGAAAAGACTATTCGGAAGAGAAATGAGAAACGCGAAAATCCGCCTACTTTCTCTCCAGGGTCCAAATGTTATGTTAAAAATAAAATGGCAGCAAGAAGTAAAACAAAAGCCAAACATACGAAACATACCGTCCGACAAAACTTAGACAACAAAATAATTACTGACAAAAATAAAGTTATTCATAAGTCCCAAATTAAGAGACCTCTTAATAGTACTAATATTTCTTCACAGGACACACAAAACGAAGATGAAGTTGACCCGTCTCAACCTTCTTGTAGCTATACTAACACTAATCATTAACCTATCCTTTTCTAAAGTTATAATATCCACTCTAAACTCTCCTTTGCTTCCTTTTTATTTAGGCAAGACACGAATAACAGAACACAAACACACATTCTTACATTACGTTCAAACACAACCCATTTATGACCAGCTATCCAATATTGAACAATTTTATAATCATTTAGAAGACTCTATTTATAGATATCACAATGACTCAGTACATTCCACAAACTACATTCATTTTCCGAACATGCTTGCGCATGCGAAACATTTCATACTGACAGCCAAAACTAAATTAAATAATATTACGCCTCATCGCCGAAATAAGCGCGGTTTAATTAATATTATAGGCAAAACATCAAAATGGTTATTTGGCACTTTAGATAGCGAAGATGGTGAAAAATATGGCAAAGCAATTTCTATACTATCAAATAATCAAAATTCTTTGCATAAAGAAATATCTCTACAAATATCTTTAACAAGGCAACTCATTAATAGTTATAATGACTCTATAACTCTCCTTAATGAAAACCAAAAGATGATAAGAAATAAAATACAAAATTTGGAAAAACAAATTAGAAATTCTGCACAATATTTGAATATCCAAAATACATTACATCAAATAATTTTAAATTGCCAAAATTTAATTACATTTTTAGATAATATAGAAAACGCACTAATGTTTGCGAAACTTAACACCTTACATAGCGCCGTGATGTCTACATCCGAGCTGTACTACTCAGTATCGTATTTAACTAAGTTATATGGTGAGCAAAATATAATAACGTTTAAGAATGTAATTTCGTATTATCAATTAGCTGGCCTTCAAGTAAGTTATTCAGAGGATAAAATAATATTTGCAGTTCATTTTCCAATATCGTTAAAAAGAGATTTTCGATACATTTCACCTATTCCCTATTCCCATCAATCAATCGATAATTTTACCAAATCAACCTTTCCTTACACTTGGCATGAACCATCTACAATATGAAGAAGAAGAATGCCCAGTTATCGAAGACATCCATATCTGTCAAAATAAACTTCAGCCAACAAACAACGACTGTATATCGACACTAATCAAAGATGCCGAAATCCACTCCTGCCATACAGTAAAAACGTTCATCAAGAACCCAATTATAAAACCAATCAACAACAAATATATCGTCGCAATACCTACTGAAGAACCATTGAAAATTCAGCAGCAGTGTGGTGATGAAAAGAAAATAAATTTATCAGCGATCCAAGCCTGATAGAAATCGAACCGAACTGTGAAGTAAATGTATCAAGCTATCAATTCATCAATAAAGAAGAAATAATTCAAGGAATGCCCTTTACCTTACCGAAAATCTACGTTGGACCAGAAAACTCAAAAGAAGATCAACCTATCGATATTAAGTCAATAAATATCCATGAAATATCTGAACTTCAGGAAAAAGTTAAATTACTTCAACCTTTTAATGAAGTGATACACCCTGTAGGATGGAGTTTCGCTAGCATTGCCATTACAATTCTGGTCATCGCAATGATTTGTTGGATTACATGGTCTATCTACAAAAGAAGATAGAAAAAGAAGCAACCCCGAGAGGAACATCCTGAAAATGATTCGCCTCCCCTCACATTTTCCATTTAAGAAGGGAGGAGTTATGTGAGAGGAAATAGCATGGTTTTCCCACGAAGACGCGAGCGAAACCGAACTTATAAATATAACCAAGCGCATTAAAATTGTCATTCTGTTCTTAACCATTGTATTCATTGTATCTGTTAAACATACTTTGTGAAAAATAAAATTTTTTAAAAAAGTATTTTCGTTGTCGAAATCCATAATTTAATGTTATTTTAACAGTACGTCAACGGTTTTTGTAGTCGTATCTGTTTTAAAAAACTAAAGTGTTCTCGAATAGTGAATTTAAATATTTTAAATAGTTTTTTTTCTTTATTCTTAGTATTTTTTTTGCTTCCGACGACGGAAAGAGATAAACTTTCCGAAACGCTAAGCATTTTTTTGTTTGTTAGGCAAATTTGTATAACTGTAAACCTAACTTCTGACAGATAGTTTCTGTTGGGGATTAAAGCAGAAGTGTTTACAAGAAATAACTATTTTATTTTGTAGATTTCCTTGCAGTGGCGAAATACCCATAGAGGATTTTTTGGAGAGATGAATCCGACTTTTTTAAATTAATGATATACATCTCATAAAATCATGCCCTTCATAAAAAAATCCAATAAAATAAATGGTTTAAAGGGAAATTAAAACAACTTTGGGTGCACGTCATCAATGACACCATGCGTCGTCTTATGGAGTTTGCTGGTGGTCGTATTATGATGTGCAACCAAAGTTATTTTAATTTCCTTATATATTAATTTTCTTTTCGTTTTTTATTAGGTTTATTTATTATATTATAACTATTTTTTATTAAAAAACTTCAGTACTATACCTATAACTTTTTTATTTTTTCAGATAAAAATTGAGATTTAGTATGTTAGTATATATAGTATAGTACAGAAATTAGGATTGACTAGCGTATTCAGTTTTCTTCGGTCACTTCTTGTTTCACCGCGGAAATGACTACAATTTTTGATTTTTAAACGGCATTCTCGGTATTTTTTTACTTTATTCAATAGAAAAAGACACTTTGAATAGAATGGATTTTGACATTTTCACTTAAAAAAATATTATGAATTTTGATCTAGAGTGCCATAGTTGCGTTAAAAGTACTCATTTTTAATCAAGGAGCCTTGAAAAAATAGATTTGATCGTCTTATGTTTTTCGTGTCTTGTTCTGGCTCGTTAGAAGATGCTCAAATCGGATTTTTAATTATATCTGAATTTTTTTTCAAATGGAACGAGCCAGATGGAAAAAGCATTATTTTATGAATAATTTGGTACCATAGATAAAAGAAAATAATCTTCTGTTAAGATAGATATGAAACTTAATAGTAAAATTTTGGGTCAAACCGCCCCTCCGTGTTCTTAGTAGAGACTACATACGTTTAACCCAGCGCCTTCGCCTTTTCTGCTGTAAATATTTTTTATGTTTATATTTGATTTCAAAGGATTTAGTTTTAAAGTTACACTGATATATTAGTATATCAGAGTAACTTTAATAAAACATAAGAATATATATATTTTACAGTTTATTAAATATAAATTTTGATAAAACTTATAAGTATACCATTTTTACAGTTAATAAATAATAAAACTATTTCTGACTATGATATTTAAAATTTAGATAGATAGAATATTAAAAAACATACCGGTATTTGCAGACGCAGGCCCAAATTCAATAAAAACCAAAATGTTTCCAGCGAAAATCGGGCTTTTTTCACAGAAAAGCATAGATAAATGAAACAAGTTTAGATTGGAAAGTGCCCATAAGGACAATGTAAACACTATTTGCCGCTATTCTTGCAACGGTCGCGACCCAAAACTTTTGAAAATTTCGGAGCGGTTCGGCTTTTTCCGGAATTATATCGCCAAATATTGTTTATTCAAATTTATTATTATTTTCGTTTAATTTTATAAATAAAATACAGTGTGTTGCATACAAGAAACTTTATTTTATATAAGGACGCATGTATGAAATACCTATGAAACATTGGAAACCGACGTTATGCCACGATCCACGATGGTTTTTGCAGTTCACAGTACACAGCACAGCTTTTTAAGTTTTTAATGCCACTTTTTCACAATTATCACCGGTTGGAATAAATAAAACTTGAACTAAACTCACAAGATATCAATAATTAACTTGAAAATGGACACTATAAACACTTTTCGGAATTTCTTTAATGAGAGCGGTTTAGATTTTGAAAGATTATTATGATATTTGAAGATTCTGACTTTGACAAGAGAAAATTATTTCTGTTTTTGTTTGCCGTTGTTCTTAGCGACCGCTATAGCAGCGCCAGATCGCGTATAACGGTCGCGACCCAAAATAATTTCGCGACCTAAAATTTTTACGGGCTTTCCAATCTAAACTTGTTGCATTTATCTATGCAGAAAAGGTATTTTTTGATTTATCAACAATCATTGTCAAGTTGACAATATACAGGGTGTTTTCTAATTAGTGTAAAAAATTGTGGTGTGATTCCTCATGTGTTCTTAAAACAATTTTTATATAACCATTAGGTCTAAAGTACTTCATTTCTGATCTACAGGGTGTTAAATATTAAAAAAAATCGATATTTTGCTTAAAATAAATGGTACACTACTGCTTTTTTAAAGAAAATAAATGTTTTTCTTGACTGGACATCCTTTTTCAACAAAATTGATCTTTTAAGTTTTTCTTGTTCATCAAACGGTTGCCGAGAAAAAAATAAATATATACTTATTAAGAGCCCGCCTTAAGCCGTTTTCTAACGATTTTTTATTTTTTAGGTTAATTAGGAAACACCCTGTATATGCATATCACAGGCAACCAAATAAACTAGTAACCTCTAAAAATTATTTTTCCTACCACTAGCGACATACCGTGTTTTTAGTGAGTACTAAATTATTTTATCAAAATTTCACCATATAAGTTTCCAGGCAATGTTTGGTACCACACATTTGGTATTTTGAGTCAAATTGCCGTTATTAACCGCATGTTACAATTTCAAATAAACCATATGCGAAAATGTCAAAATTTGACATATGGTTTGTCATTCTATTGAGAGGGGCATTTTCTATCCAATAACGTAAAAAAACGAGGGTGCTATTTAAAAATCAAAAGTAGTAATTTCCGGTGAAACAGGAAGTGACCGAAAATAATTGAATACGTCAGTCAATCCTGTTTTATGTCACAGACTAATGTACAAAATCTTGTTTTTTAACTGAAAAAAATAAGTTATATGAGTGAGCCACTTTTGTGTGTTTTATGGCGTTTTTCGTTTAGGAGTAGAGATACAAAGATGCAGTTTATAACACCCGGTATACCTACCTCTTTTTTGTGCATCCAAATTTTCTTCATTGCGATTTGACATTACAGATTTTTTTTCCATTTTACTTCTTCACATTTTTGGGTCTTATACAACATGCAAAGACGAATTCCCATTACTTGCAGTAAAAAACTTTTGAATGCTTACAGGGTTTCCTATTTTTTTGTGTTTTATGACGTTTTTCGTTTTGAGTAGTAGAGATACAAAGATGCAGTTTTCAAATGACTTTGCTACTTTTTTTATGTAGAATGTGGAATGTTTAGGAGGGGAGTTAATCACCGCGACCTTACAGATCTATTGTGTGTTCTCCTTTCTTGAGTTATAACAAGTTATAACTCATCATACAGTCTCAGGGCTTTAACAAAAGCCAGTATTTGAGACGGCTCCACAGAGGCCAGCTCTCTATCCTCGACATCAGCCGTACCAAAGTTCATGGCACGAATGGTCGTCGTCTCGGCGCACTCAGTGATGAGGTGGTGTTTCTCCATTTTTCCCACAGAATCTGCATTCGCCGTTGTTTCTCAGCTTCAGCCTACTGAGATGTTCGTTGAGGAGACAGTGTTCTGTTAGAAACCCCGTGACAATCCTAAGATTGTTTTTACTTAAATCAAGGAAAACCTTTGATTTTTCTCGGTCGTAAGTTCTGAGGAACTTTTTCGAGTGTCTTAGACCGTTGGAGAACACCCATTCCAAGTTACGGATGGAGTCTTCCAGATTCTTCAGTTCCGCTTTCAGTTGATTCCCGTTTGGAAAACAGTACGGTTCTGGTCCAGTTAGTGGAGTGTTCGCTCCTTTCCTAGCTAGATCATTTGCTTTTTCATTGCCTTCTATCCCTTGGTAAGCAGGCACCAGAGTAGGAGGACTTTATTTTCTTTACCTAATTTGTTGAGCTTCTCCAGGCATTCTTTGACCAACTTCGCATTGTTGGTGACTGGTGACTGAGTCGATCGCATTAAGGGCTGCTTGACTATCGGATAGGATGGCAATTTCCTGTTTTCGATAGTTCCTATCTAAGATAAATTAATTAGTACGCATCTTTGGATAGCGTAAATTTCTGCCTGAAGGATACAGGCCGGAAGGATACATAATACATTTTTATGTAACTCAAGATGTTATGCACAGATTTGTCTTAGCCCTCTTAGTTAATGAAATACAGGACGTATTTAAAAATTTTGAATTTTTTTGAGTACCCTCGTATCTCGACTAGGTTTTCAAAAGCATACAAATAGTGAAATGAAATTGGTATAACTTCAGTAGTGAATCTGAAAATTTATGCCATTCTTAATAAATAATTACTCTTTGTATTAATAGAGTCAAATCGCATGATCTCAGTCAAGAACAAATAGATGTCGAAAAAAAAGAAAGAAAAGATAGTCTTGCACCTGAACATGAAAGATCCCATTCTGCTTTATCACCATTGGGTGCAGGGTTACCATTACTGCAAAGGTTAAGGTAAGTAATTTTCATAATATTTCTTACTTATCGTCGTTAAAAATGATAATTACTGAAAAATTTTGAGAATTGCATACAAAACTACTTTTAATGTAGAAATTATATAAATAATACATTAAATTTATTAATAGACTCCTGAAAGAGAAGCAAGACAATGAAGAACGAGTTAAAAGCAACCAAAGTTCTCCTCTTATATCTCCTCAGTCTTCCACATTACGTTCGCCACCTCCTATCATGGAAGAAACTTCCTTAACTGAAGAACCTCCTGATACAGGAATGCCATTATTACAGAGGATCCTTATGTTAAAAGCCAAAGAAGAGAAAGCTTCAAAAATGGCTAAAACCGGTGTAGGGGGACAACACAAACCATTACTAACTAGCAAAAGAGGTAACATACGAGCCCTAACAACTAAATATTCGGACAAACAAAAATTTATTGAAAACTATAATTTACATAAACTGTATTATCAAATTTGAGTACTAAATTAAAAATATATTAAAATGTATCACTTCTAATGAGTATTTAAATAATTTGTTTTCTATAAACGTTAAAATAAACTGAATAGGCGAATAAATAAACAAAAACATTACACAATATCGTGACAACTAAATGTTCGGACACTTTAAGAAATAATTGTTTAAATATGTCGTTATAGTACGAGACCTAGAAACGTCGGAAAAACAAGTATTTTAAAACGTCTGGCTCTTTGATATATCTTTTACTATGCTCTCTAGAACAACATGCGGCCCGTCTGGCCGGTAAACGTTGCGTTTCCTACTGCACATTGAAAGAAGATCCTATATTTTTATTAGTCCTTTAAATTCTAGTATTGAATATAAATCGAACATGTATCCATAGCGCAGTGCATAGAGTTTCCGACCACGAACTGATGATTCAGTGTTCGAATCCGGGTCAGGACAAAGACTTTTTTATTTTATTTTCGTTTATATTCTGATAGTAAAGTATTAAATATTTGTTTTTTTTATTACCAGAATTATTTAATACTTTACTGTCAGAATATAAACGAAAATAAAATAAAAAAGTCTTTGCCCTGACCCGGATTCGAACTCTGAATCATGGGTTCGTGGTCGGAAACTCTACGCACTGCGTTATGGAGACATGTTCGATTTATATTCAATACTAGAATTTATAGGACTAAATTAATAAAATATAGGATCTTCTTCCGATGCGCAGTAGTGAACGCAACGGGTATCGGCAGCCAGACGGGCCGCATGCTGTTCCAGAGAGCATAGTAAAAGATATATCAAAGAGCGAGACGTCTTAAAATACTTTCTCGAAAACGTTGCTAGCTCTTAGGCTATTACATCAGCATGCTCTTTTACAACCACTCCAAGCCTGTATGGAATTGTTTTTATTAAAGACTGACATACGTCAAAGTAAAAATTTTGCCTTAATTCACCTAATACATAGATAAAAGAAAATAATCTACTATTAAGATAGATATGAAACTTAATAGTAAAATTTTGGGTCAAAGCGCCCCTCCGTGTTTTTAGTGGAGACTACGTTTAACCCAGCGCCTTCGCCTTTTCTGCTGTAAATGTTTTTTATGTTTATATTTGAATTCAAAGGATTTATTTTTAAAGTTACACTGATATATTAGTATATCAGAGTAACTTTAATAAAACATAAGAATATATATATTTTACAATTTATTTTTTTTATTTATTTTACAGAGTTTCATGTAAATGATCGTAAGTCGACTGGCTGTCTAATGAATAGACCTTTGGAATAGACCGAGATTTATAGATTTTAAAACGAACGAAAATAAATCAAACAACGAATACATATATTTTTCTTTTATCTAAGATACCTACATACCTTATCGTCTTTTGGAAACACGTACATTTTTGCAGTTTTGTTAGTTTCTTTGCAAGATGCAACACAACAAGAAAACACCATTTTTACAGTTAATAAATAATAAAACTATTTCTGACTATGATATTTAAAATTTAGATAGATAGAAAATTAAAAAACAAACGAGTATTTGCAAACGCGGGCCCAAATTCAATAAAAATCTAAATTTTTCCTGCGAAAATCAGGCTTTTTTCACTGAAAGGTATTTTTTGATTTATCAGCAGTCATTGTCAAGTTGACAATATACAGGGTGTTTTCGAATTAGTCTAAAAAAATTATGGTGTGATTCCTCATGTGTTCTTAAAACAATTTTTATATAACCATTGGGTCTAAAGTACTTCCTTTCTGATCTACAGGGTGTTAAAAATTAAAAAAATCGATTTTTTTGCTTAACGTATATGGCACACCACTGCTTTTTTAAAGAAAATATATTTTTTTCTTGACTGACCATCCTTTTTCAACAAAACTGATCTTTTGAGTTTTTTTTTGTTCATCAAACGGTTGTCGAGAAAAAAATAAATATACTTATTAAGAGCCCGCCTTAATTCGCTTTCTAACGATTTTTTATTTTTTAGATTAATTAGGAAACACCCTGTATATGCATATCACAGGCAACCAAATAAACTAGTAACCTATAAAAATTATTTTTTCCTACCACTAGCGACATACGGTGTTTTTAGTGTGTACTAAATTATTTTATCAAAATTTCACCATATAAGTTTCCAGGCAATGACCTAATATCATCGTCAAATCGGCAACGGTTCGTTGGGGATCATCACGCAATTTTTGTTTCATTTTATGCCACAAGGTTTCGATAACATTAAGATCCAAACTGTTTGAAGGCCATGAGAGGACCTTGTTGTTATTTTTCCTAAACCACTTTTTAATAGTTTTAACCATATGGCATGCACTACCATCCTGTTTAAATATAAAATTCATTTTCTGGTAAATGTCTACCACACTTGGCACAAAAGTGTTTTTCAAAATTCCTTGATATTTTGACGCATTAATGGTGCCTTCTAACACCTCATACAGACCCATTGCGACCATACGCCCTAAAAACATAATGATTTTAGGAAATTTCACTATCCTTTTGAGGCAATCTTTATAAACTGATAATTTCAATCGTAAATTGCAATTGCAAGTGTACATGAACCAGTTTAATATCAATAAAATAAAAACAATCAAACACTGCTAGAGTGTGTATTTGATAAAGAATGCCTCAAAAGTACAGTGAAATTTCCTAGAGGCATTATGGTTTGAGTGTGTTTGTCCTCAATGGGTCTAGGAAGATATGAGGTGGTAGAAGGTACAATTACTGAGTAAAAAATCAAGAAATTTTGAAAAATCTTGTGCCAAGTGCGAGAGACCTTTACCAGGACCTGAATTTTATATTTCAACAGGACGCTGATCTATGTTATATGGCTAAAACTACTTAAAAATGGGTTAGGGACAATAACATTAAGGTCCCTTCATGGCCTTCGAATAGTCCGGACCTTAATGTTAACGAGAAATTGTGGCATAAAATGAAACTAAAATGCGTGATAATTTCCAACAAACCGTTGCCCATTTGACGATGATATTATAGATGAATTATTGCAAAATTCTGAAATTGGCTTATGTCATTCATTAATAAAAATAACGCCAGACAGGATTGCAGTGGTTCTGAAAACGCATATCGATGTAACGCCATATTAAAATAGTTTTTTTCTTAAAATGTCCGAACATTTACTGGTCACGATATTGTGCAACATTTTTGTTTATTTATTCGCCTACAGTTTATTTTAATGTTTATAGAAACCAAACTAAAAATATTTAAATACCCATTAGAAATGATACTTTTTAATGTATTGTTAATGTAGATCTTAAATTTAATAATTCAGTTTATGCAAATCAAAGTTTTGAATAAATTTTTGTTTATTCAAACATTTAGTTGTTAGGATTCGTATTTTTTAATTTTTCCAGCTTATTAGCACTTTTGTGATATGTAGAGACTTTTACCAAGAACATAAATTTCAGGGAAGTTAAAATTTTAAAACTGTTTTCTCATTGTATATCTAGTTATTCTGAACATGGTGCATATTCTTTTATATAGATGTTACGTTTTCTTTTTATTTATATTTTAGCTAGTACACCATCTCATAGTCAACCGACCTCACCAACGCCCTTAAGTTCCCAGAACTTTGCGTCGAGTAGACCATCATTTTCTGGTCCCACAAAAAATGCCTTAGCAGCAGTTCCAGCCAAATTATTTAATAACAAAATATCATTTAGGTAAGGTGCTACTTCAGTGCAGCGACTTAAAAGAATCTAGTATTAAGATTACTTCAGCAGAACTAGTTGGGATGGTTGGAAGACTATTAAAGTTACAATTTAAAATTATTTTCAAAAGGTACAGAGTGTCCCAAATAAAGAAAAATGCGGAAAAATGTCAAAGTTGTATTTATTTAAATGTAACACCCTGTATATTATTTAATTTTTAGTTTTTACGATTAAAATAAAAGCAAATTTAATTAAGGTTTATAGCACTTTAATCTTACCGCTTCTGAAATATTTACGATTTTGTGAAAATACACTAACAATTAAAATGTAGAAATATTAATTTATTGCTATTAACGTTACCTCATGCCAGTGTTTAGGTGGAGGAGATGCCGTGCAGTAATTTGACATGGTAATTTGACAGTTTAGGAACGTTATTTTATCAGTTGAGATACTGTATTTCTGCTAAAAATTGAGATAACTCAGTAACCATAATAAACCAATAACCCTAATTACAACTGATGAAAATAAAATAATAACGGAAATTATACCATTAATCTTTTCAACGACGAAAGATCAGAAAACCCTGCAACTGAGATTCCCATGCCATCAGGACCAAGCATATTGGAAAGTGAAATTATTCATGCGATTAAATTAATGAAAAACGACCAAACTCCACGGCCTGATGATATGTATTCGGAAACGTTCCACTTAATTAATGAACAAATCTTAAAAACTTTAGTACAGCTTTACAGCTTTTCAATAACATCTATGATACCGGACACCGGTCACATCCCTGAAGACTGGCTTCATTCTACGTTTATCACGCTACCCAAGTCAACGCAACTTCGTGTAAAGAGTATCGTCTTATTAGTCTAATGAGCTACTTCCTTAAGTCCTTTCTACGGGTGCTGCATACAAGACTCTACAAAAAATGTGAGGAAGTAAGTGGAGAAAGTCAATTTGGATTTAAGAATGGCTTTGGTACTAGAGAAGCCATATTCAGTCTTCAAACATTAGTACAGAATTGCCAAGATCAGAGAAAAGATTAGATGTCTTCATGTACTTTATAGACTATGAAAAGGCATTCGATAACGTTAAACATAACCTCCTTATATCTTATACCATATACAGAGACTTGGGACTTGATGGAAAAGATATAAGGCTCATCAGTAATTTGTATTGGAACCAAAAAGCTGAAATTCGTATACATGGCGTGGGAGTAACTGAAGATTTTGAAATAAAAAGGGGGGGGGGCAAGGGTGTATTCTGTCTCCAATGTTATTCAATTTATATGGGGAAAGAGCATTCACTGAGTCAGTCTCCGATAGTCCCATTGGTTTGAAAATAAATGGCATTCCAATTAATAATATCCAATATGAGGATGATACAGCGATATGCAAATGATCTCCAAATCCTTCTAAATAAGGTTAACAATGAAAGCCAAAGACTGGGTTTAAACATAAATACTACAAAAACAAATTTATGGCTGTTAGAAGAAACAATATTCCGAACACCAGAATTTACTTAAATGGAGAGGTCATCAAGCAGGTCACACAATTTAAATATTTGGGATGCATGGTTAACGAAACGTGGGATCCAGATCAGGAGATCAAAAGCAGGATCGAACAAGCAAGATCTACTTTTCTGAAACTTTGAAGCAGTGGCGGATATAGAGGGGGGGCCATGAGGCCCCCCCCTAAAATCTATGAATTGGGTTAAATATTATGCTTTTGGGTTAAAAATGGCTGCCTAAAAAGCGCCCCCCCCCCTAAAATAAATTTCTGTATCCGCCCCTGCTTCGAAGGTTTCTCATAGATAGGAACTTGAACTTCGGCCTTCGGCCAAGATACAGAATGGTGAAGTGCTATGTCTGGTCCGTTTTGTTATATGGTGTGGAAGCCTTCGTGTGCAAACCGAATTGAAGCCTTCGAAATGTGGACCCTACGACGAATGCTAAGAGTGCCCTGGGTCGACCGTGTGAGGAATGAAGACATTCTCAGTAGAGCTAATCTAAAAGAACGTGAACTCTTCGAAATCATCAAGAAGAGGAAAATAACCTATTTGAGACACATACAACGTGGAGAACGCTATCACTTTCAGCGTCTGATTCTCCAGGGTAAAATAGAGGGGGGCTAAAGGGGAATAGGCCGAAGGAAGCTATCCTGGCTGAGAAATATTCGTCACTGGACAGGCATACAGGACTTCCAAGCACTCCAAGTCGCTGCAGTTAATAGAACCATCTGATGAGGAAGAAAAATATGAACGCCTACGCAGGAATCAGCACGGCACCTTAAGAAGAAGAAGAGATAACTCTTTATTGGGTTAAATTGTACTCTTTTTTAGACAGACTTTCTTTTAGACACTAATTAAAACTCCTGATATATTTAATAGCTGTTTTTTTTATAAAAATAAAGAAACATTATGAATGTAGATGCTCTTTTGATTGACAAAGGACAAGGTTACTATATTAAACAGGTTTTCTCGTAACTTTTGGACCAATAGGAGCGAAGCTGCAATTACGTCACAGGGATGCTACAGAATGTATAAAACCATAGGATAAAGCAATAAAAAATAAAATGCAACCGACAAAGAGAAATAAATGGACAATACAATAAATAAAACACACATTTAACAAAGTTGGGTTGGGGCTAAATTTTTAAAGATGTTGACATAATCATTAAAATTAATCAACGCTATTTTATGTTGCCATAACTCAAAGTTCGACAAACTCAAATGTCAAAATAACGTCAGCGCTAATAGCGGAATTGCGGCAGTATTAGACTTTGCCGTATCTCTCTATTATTTAAAATATTTTATTTTAATAATATTTTTTAAAAATAATTTTTATACAGACACTCTGTATAAGGTAGTATTTTTTATTATTTCAATACAACACTTAGTAAATAGAAAAACCGCAGTACAATATTTGGTTTTAAAAACTGAAATACGCCTAGAAAAATGAAGTTTTAAATTTGTTACTGCATTTTCACAAAATCAGTTCATTTTCAGAGAAAATATTTAAAGAATGGTAAGATTAAAGTGCTATAAACCTTAATTAAATTTACCCTTTTTTATTCATAAAAACTAAAAATGTAATAATATACAGTGTGTTCCATTTTTTCTTTATTTTGGATACTCTAGTAGTTTTTGAAAATTATTTTAAATTGTAGCTTTAGTAGTACTCCAACGATCCCATGACTTACAATTTCTAAAAATCCAATCACTTGGCTACAATACTCCGTGTCCAATGAGGTGAATAACCCTGTATTTTTTAATATTCCAGAGATAGAATTAAGTTACATTCAAGCGCCAAAGAAAAAGACATTAAGGACTCTTTGTTGAAGGATAGTGAGCCTCCTGCCGTTACGGAACTGTCAAATATAAGCGTGCCAAACGTACCGTCCAATAATATGTTAAGTAGTAGTGCATGCGCGGAACATTCCTCACACAGTTCCGACAATAAACCTAGTGACCATATTAGTGATAAGTCACCTAGTGGTGATACCAAACTCATGGACGAACCTAGAAGTGCCGATAACAATCGAGAAGTATCGAAGCGACTCGTGAGTGCGGAAAGTACAGAAAGGAACGAAGCTGCCCATTGGTCGAAACTGAAGAAGGCTGCCATTTCCGAAGGTAGCTCGTTATCCATCGTGAGCAAAGATGCTGCTGAAGATAGAGAAGGAAGATCAGAAGGAAACGAAAAGTTAACGAAGAAGCCTAGTTTAGTGCTTACGAAGAAGACCAAGCATTATAGGTCAGTATTAATGTTTTCTTTATTAGCGCAATTACGACACCTGCAGTCTTACCTATTGGGTATAGTAAAACCGCTAAATGTATGAGTTGTAGAGTTTATCTGAACCGTCATTAAATTAAATAAAAATAAACAAAAAATGATTAAAAGTTAAGAAAAGTGTATATCTTTTTATTAATACTTCAATTGAATGATGAATGTTCGAAGTTTTCTTGAATATTTCAATTTTTTTGAATTTTTTCTTCTGATATACATGTAAATAACCAAACCAATTAAACTTTTAGTTATGTAATCGAGAATCGAGGGCGAAATTTTTAAATTCATTGTTGCCCACCATGAACATATTCGGCGCTGGTCTGACTAACTGGAATTTAAATTTTCCGATGGAGATTCAGGTGGTAGCTCTACTGTAAAAAATGTCAAGTTATCACATTTATTTATTTATTTCCTGACATTGTCATTCGTTTTGACACTTTAGTTTTATATTACGAGTTTTTGGTTTAAATGACTTGCTCGATGAATTGTGTTGAAATACTATAAGCTTAAAAATCTTTACTAGCAGACCTTGCAGTCGAACATTGTTCTTTTTTGAGCCTCTTTTAATGTGAAGTGTACAAGATATCTTAATAGCCGTTGCTAAAAACTCATCGCAACCTTATTAGAATATTTTGAACAGGAAAGCGGTAGTAATAGCCGTTTATGCCCTTTAAATTCTGTTAAGAAGGTGAGTTTTGTTGATGTAAATAATAACTGTTTATATATTTGAATTAATTAATTTTTGTTTTCTAAAATATTTTGATCAAAAGAAAATATGTAAAAGTGGGCAACAATGCCCTAATATTGCATAATCTGATAATAAACTTCTCAGATATAAATTTAAAACCGTCTGTCTATCTACTTATAAGATTATCAACTAGAGTTTTATTATTATTTTCCATTTAAAACCTTATATATATTCATGTAGATGTGGTCTCTTTATTTTATTTTACTTTTTCAAATTAAAGCTACACTGATGGGGATGATGATAAGAAGGTTAAAACAGTTCCAATCGAAATATATAAACGGCGTTATAGGTTTGTAACGTATCTTAAAAATATCTGTAAGGTGTATATTTGCACTTTGTATTCATACCTTTTTATTAAATATTTGACTTTTTATACAAATTCCCAATCTTTTCAATAAACTAGAGAGTTTTAATATGCCATCGAATAACTAAAGAAGTATTTAAAAATATTTTATTTTAAAATATCTCATTTGTATTAAAGTCAAAGATTCTCTTCAGCTCTTGATATACGCACTGCCTAACAGCAACTACACATGATACTTATTGTATAAAGTCTGTCCAAGGGATCAGGGAATATATTAGTGAATTAGAATGACAGACAATAATTTTCAATGGCATGTATTTTCTCTTTGGACAGACTTTATAATTAAGAAATTTATTAATTATACCTACAATGCGTTTATTATAATTACTGATTGTGAATATACATTTTTGTAATACTATGCTTCGATCTACCGTGCTGGCAACTGTTACTTTTAGGTCGGTATTTACATGTGTGGAAGTAAATCGCATAGGGATCTTATTAAGTCGTTGTTGCCGGTACGCCTTTCGCCTATCAAGTAAAGTAAAATCACCATCGCAAACCGCTTATTTTAAAGACTTTTTTTCGGAAAGGTAACTAGATAAAATCATTAGATATGTTTCTGAAATGAGTTATGAGCATCTGAAATTGAATTATAAGGATATCGTTAGGGTGTCCGTTTTTTTTAACGAAAAAACGTCAGTAATCGCGATAATGTAAAAACTAATTTTTTAACACATAACACGCCATAACTTAAGAACCACTTTAGATATTGAAGATTTTTTTTTTATTTTGAAGATCGGATCATTTACAATATGTTTACATAAGAAAAATTCGATAAGGTTGTTTTTTTCCATTCTTTAATTTTAAACAACCCATCCATTTACTTTTAGTGCATAGCAGTTTTCAACAATCGTGTAACTTTTTTTTATTTATAAAGAGTTTTACATACTGTCTGCGAAGAAAGTTTTTGAAAAACTACAATCAATTATTTCTAATAGATTTCGAGATATTGATTTTTGAATTCATAGTTTTAATAGCGCCGACCACTGTCGAACACCAACTCAATTCCACTTATTTTTATCAAAAATGCAAGTGTTTCTAACTTGCACTTAAAAATTTTCAAGTTATAGGAAAAATTATAACGACTCGTTAATAAAAAAACAAATAAAGTATCACGAGACGTAATTAAATCGTGAAGCTGAACGCATGATGCACACCTTTTTCTAGAACTTTAAGTACTAACAGAGATACTGATTGGGTCATCCGGTGGACTGACTGCGACAAATCTGCTTATTCCCTTCCACGTCTCTTAGCAATGTGCACTGTTTCTCGGTTTATTTCATACGTTTGGCAACGTGTTTACTGTTCTCTCTTTGTTCAGTACGTTATAAATGCATTATACTCTTCTTACATACGGAAATCTCGACCCAAGACTAATCTTTGCTAGCCCTTAGTATATTATAATAAGCAATGATAAGAAATAATAATAATAATAAATAAAAAATACATAGAATAAGCAATGAAGAAAAGAGAAAATGGCATATTATAAAGTTTTTATTCACAACAAATTATAATACACGCACTCTATTACTTGAACTTAATAGTAACTTCTAGTTAGTGCTACTACTAGTATTGCTACCTTCAACTAATTCCCATTTAAAATTATGTAACCATTGCTTTCACAATAATTTCTAATACACAATATTGCCTTATATACAAATTAATGTAATTTATATATATCGCCAATTATGTACCCGTCCGCGTCCTCTTGAATGTTGCAGTATGTGTTAAAATAAATCATTAATTACTTCCATAATTATTTGACATAACAATATTTTAGATCCATTGATGATTTGTCACCCGAGTACGGCCCTCTTCCATTCGTTAAGAAGCTTAAAATTCTCAACGAACGTCAGAAATTAGAGGAATTAGAAATAGCCATGAAAACTAGAAGTTTCTCATTAGATATACCGGAGTTCCAAAGCGAGACTGGTGACACTTTAACCAGGTAGAGTAAACACTTTCAATTTCTAGATTTGCGTTACTTGTTCACTTACATTAAGTCGTTATATGTGATTATAATACACTAATTTACCACAATATAATTCACAAACAAAACACTAATTCACCACAATACGCCAAAACACTTTTACTTTTGCAATGGACACTAGCTCCAGCGTTAGGCCGGCCGTAGCTCCAGCGTTAGTGTGTCGATCTGCGAAGCGGAAGGTACTGGGTTCGATCCCCAGCCAGCAAGATCGCTTTATTTATTTAAATAAAAATATTTATTTATCTCAATAGAGCGAACAACGAGCCGCCACCTCAAGGAAGGAATTTTTTTATTTTCCATTATGTCCAATCATTTTTTATTGTTCGGATATACCATTAGGGTACTTGTCATAGAGTGAATTCAACGTACGATTCTTTACGTACGTACAAAACCCACACGTATCGAGCTGAAGGAGGTTCGATTTCACCCGAATGATGCCGAACGTGGCAAAAAACAATGGTAAACCACCTTGAGTATATTTGCCTTGTACAGCCTCTCAAATAGTGCCGTTCGGATTCGGCAATAGACTGTAGGTCCCGTGTACTTGTGAAACGCTGATGACACACATCACAAGTACAGGGTGGACCATTTTGGTTGTTTCTATAGGGTATCTGGGAAACCGTAAGAAATATTCAAATTTTGATACTGCAGTCTCGGGTTCTTTTTTTGAAAAAATCACAATGCCGCAAACGGATCGTGGCTATCTTGATCGGTTTCGAAGCTACAGGGGGATTCTCAAATTTTGTACTTTTTGAAAGTGTTCGATAGTTTGTTTATTTCAGCAACTACGCAAAAATGAATTATACATTCTAAAGGCACTTTTCTGTGTAGAATGCAGTGGCGTAGTCAGACTTTTTTCGAAAAAAATATTTTTTTAGATATTAACTATACTTCTGTTTTTTTAAATAGAACCCCCTGTATATTTTTGAATTTCTTGATTCAGCTTGGCATGGGCTTCTCGAAAATATATAACACTCTATAGTTATTTTCACTATTAACCTCAACATTTCAAATTTTTCTTAAAATATCCAGTTAGTATAGTAGGCCGCGCCGAGTAACAAAGTAAACGGTTGTCATGGTGATCGGCACATACCTTTGATAGATGCGTGACATTTAATTTCAACAGATTGAAGTGTGTGTATTTTAAATAATAAAAAATGAGTAAATTTGAAAATTTTGAGAAATATAATATGTTAGAATGTTATATTGAGTCTAACAAACATAAGCAAATGACAGCTGATTTATATTTTGAGGGGTATTTTGAGCGCGAGCAACCAAACCCAGCCATTTTTAAAAGGTCAGAAAATGTTTAATCCTAGCCACCTAGGTCACCTGATATCACTTTTTTTAGACTTCTTTCTCTGGGGCTTTCTGAAAAACAAAATTTATCGAAATGCAAATTTATTAGAAGAGTTACAAAAAAGTTTTGTTGTGGCTTTGCAAAGTGTAACCAACATACACATTCGAAATGCTGTTAGAGGCGGCGTGCAGAGACGGTGCCAACTCCGTCTAGATAATAATGGGCAGCAGTTTGACTATTTAATGTAGTCTTTGTGTTTTTATTTTTTGTATTAACTGAGATCGCAACCTGTTGAGTTTGTATTAAAATATGTTCTTTTGTTTCTGTCACACTTATTTTTTATTTGCTTCGTATTTTTCGAATTTATTTAATTGCTAATACATGGATTAATTTGAAAGTAGATATTCGCTTGTTTCCTTTAATACTCGGCATGACCTACCAAGAGGAAAGTCAATATCTTTAAATAAATTGGAATTTTAAAGTTAATAGTGGAAATAAATATATAGTGTTATATATTTTCGAGAAGCCCATGGCAAACTGAATCAGGAAATTTAAAAATGTACAGGGTGGGTCAAATTCGACGCTTTTAAATGGAAACACCCTTTTCTATAGGAGATAGACGAAAACTAATACCGGTGTCTGGAGCTCAAATTTCATCAAAAACATGATGGTGAAAACTGCACATCAATATCTGTTACCGTTTCGGAGTTACGGGGTGTTTTTCAAAAATGTGCATTTTTAACAAATCGCTGTAACTTTTTTACTATGGAAAATTTTGTATTTCTATGAAAACATTTCCAAAGCACCTTTTTACGTAGAATTTAATGGTTTAAGTACAATTTTTTTAAAATTAATAATTTAAGAGTTATCAACATGAACATGAACGTGGGTATATTGGTTGTAACCGAGACAAAGAAAAAGGGAAACGGTACAGAAGAGATCGGAGGCGCACTGCATATATGGAGCGGAGTGAAAAAAGAACAAAGAGCTAAAGCGGGAGTCGGAATATTAGTGAAGAAAAAATTTAGAAAGAACATCAAGACGTGGGAACCAGTAAACGAAAGGGTGATAAGAGTGGAGATAGCGATATACGGTAGGGACGTAATTATAATAGGCGCATACGGACCAAACGATGACAGCCCCGTTACAGAGAAAGAAAAGTTTTTGGACACGATACAGAACGAAATTGCTAACATACGGAAAAAAGAACTCATTATAGCAGGCGACTTGAATGGGAGAGTAGGCAGAAAAGAAAATGATAGCGTAATAGGAAGATTTGGAGAAGAAATAACCAACGATAACGGTGAAAGAGTCATAGAAATATGCGAACTAAACGACCTCAAAGTAACAAATGGGTTCTTCAGACATAAGGATATCCACAGATACACCTGGACACAAGAAACGAGAGAACTCAAATCTATAATAGATTACATTATCATACGAAGAAGATCTACAATTAAAATAAGGGACGTCCGAGTACAGCGAGGGGCAGAATGCGGAAGCGACCACAGATTATTACTAGCTAAAATGGAATTCCCTTGGATGAATAGAAAAACGAACAACATTGAAGGAACACCGATAGAAATACAAAAAAGAAAACCACTAAAAATACAATTATTACAGGATGAATCCACACGACATCTATACCAAACAAGACTTGACCAGAAACTCATAGAATTTAGATACGATGATAACATGGAAGACACATACCAGCACATCAAAGAAAGTATGCTACAGGCAGGGATGGAAGCCCTCGGAGAAGTAGAAGGAAAACAACGACCTTTCGAATACAATCTTAGTGAAACGACGATTAACGAAATTAAATGTAAAAAACAACTGTACAATAAATGGCTGAGTACCAGGAATGAAGATGACTACAAAAAATATAGAGAAAAAAACAGAGACGTTAAAGGGATGGTAAACAGAGAGAAAAACGAAAATTGGGAAAAAACCTGCCAGAACTTGGACCAATATATCGGTGGAGCTAGAAGATCAGAAGCATGGAGAGTGATTAAGGAATTGAGATCCGATAGGAAAGAAAGATCATACATATCATACATTGAACCTGAGAAGTGGAAAGATCACTACAAAGATTTACTCACGGAAACAAGACAAAAGTTTATAGAGGAAAGACAAGAAGAAGAGGGACAACCTAGAGCACAACATATACCTATAACAATAGAAGATATACGAAAGGCAATTAAAACAATAAAAAACAAAAAAGCAGGAGGACCAGGGGACATCGCACCAGAGCTCATAAAATGCGGCACAGAAAAATTATTCAGAATCATACATGGAATGTTTGGGAAAGCAATAAATGGACATAACATACCAGACGAATGGAAGGAAGCACAGCTAACATCGATTTTCAAAAAAGGAGATAGAAGACAGTGCGATAACTATCGAGGGATCAGTGTCATAGCAACCATGGGGAGGCTATATGGTAGAGTACTGAGAGACAAATTAGAACAGAACATACAAGGAAAAATCGGAGAAGAACAAGCAGGTTTTACAGCAGGGAGATCATGCATAGATCATATTTACACGATCCAACAATTATTGGAGAAAAAAAAAGCAAAGAACAAACCAGTACACTTAGCATTCATCGATTTAAAGAAGGCCTATGACACTGTACCCAGGAAAGAACTATGGAAAGCGATGGAAAGACTGGACATACCGATAACACTCACAAATGCAATGAAGACTTTATATAGGAACAACAAAATACACATAAAAGTAGGGAACAAGATAGTAAACAGCTTAACAACATCGAAGGGGCTGCTCCAGGGATGTCCAACATCGCCAACATTATTTAAAATATTTCTGGAACATGCACTGACAACCTGGAAACGCAAATGTGAAGGTATGGGAATCCCTCTAAGAAATGAACATCTTTACACGCTCTGCTTTGCAGATGACCAGGTGGTGATGGCCCAGGATGAGGAAGATCTAAGTTATATGCTCAGGAAGCTAAATGAAGAGTATGAAAAAGTAGGACTAGAAATAAACCTGAAGAAAACCATGTACATGACAACAGAGGAAGATACAGCTGATTTACAAATAGAAGACCACCTGGAAATAAAGGGAACCAATAACTTTAAATACCTGGGATTTACACTATCGAAAAACGCAACTACGGAAGAAGATATAAATGTCAGACTTGGACAGACAAGATCCTGTATACAACAACTGCACTCCGTTATCTGGGATAGAAATATCAGGAAAAAGACTAAAACATTGATATATGAAACAATTATTCAGAGTATCATGACATATGCAGCAGAAGTATGGGTCATAAACAAAAACAACCAAAGAAAAATTCTGGCCACCGAAATGATGTATTGGAGAAGATGCTGTGGACTAACCAGAAGAGACCGAGTCACGAATGAGGAAATAAGAAGAAGAATGGGGAGAAAGACCGACGTCTTAAAGTACATAGAAACGAAAAGATTGGTATGGTACGGTCATGTTAGAAGGGCGGAAAATAGATGGATTAACAGAGTGACAGAGTGGAGCCCGATTGGAAGAAGAAAGCGAGGGCGGCCAAGAAGATCATGGCGAGATGAAGTGGACGAGTCTATGCATCGGAGAGGACTACGAGAGGGAACATGGGATGATCGAGACGAATGGAGGACCCGGTTGATGGAAGGAAGGCAGCCAGAGCTGTAGAATCCTTTATATATATATATATTATATATATATATATATATATATATATATATATATATATATATATATATATATATATATATATATATATATATATATATATATATATATATATATATATATATATATATATATATATATATATATATATATATAGAGTTATCAACACAAAAATTGATTTTTTATTTGGGACACCCTCTATATTTTTAGTTAACTAAAAAGAATTTAAAATTAGCTTTCCAAAAATATAGCACACTTGATATTTTGTTATAATCCCCTTCGAAATACAGAAATTTTAAAAGTTCGCCACTTTTAACTAGTAGCCTTGTATATAAGAATATATAAACAAGGCTAGTAGGCTTTGGACCCCTTATTGTTGATATGCCCTTAATGGAACTCGAAAACATATTTTTCCAGCAAGACGACGCACTGAAACGCTGAAGTTATCAGCAAATTGTTGCAGCCAGTTTCAAGAATAATTGAATAGCTAACCAAGATCCCAGCCGTTGGCCGTCGAGGCCACCTGACTTAGTGCCCATGGATCTAATCCTATGGATATATTTGCGGAAGAATAAAGGTTGCTTATTCTTCCGTATAATCTAGACAAGAATTAGAAATACTTAGCAGTTATGAGAGGGTATCTTTCACCCCTACTGAGTTAATGAATTCCGCGAGAAATGTTCAAAAACTGCCCTGTCTGTCCATAACAGAAGACGGTCGATATGTCGAACACCTGTAGCAAAATCTCCTGTCTTGGTTTGCTATTTATTTTTATAGTTATTAGATATAGTTTAAATGTGTTGATGTTGGTTAAATATATTTTAAATTGTTATAAAATTCTGCATTTCTCATAGCAAATATTATTTTCGTTTTAACTGATGCTCACAGCTAGAATTTTTTTGCATTACAGCCGGTGCCGTTCAAAGCCTACTTATTTAGAGCGGGCGAATTTTTATATACTCTATATCTCGAAGGGGAATCGAGCAAAATATCAAGTGCGTTACATTTTTGGAAAGGTAATTTTAAATTCTTTTCAATAAATTAAAAATATACAGGGTATCCCGTATAAAAAATTAAATTTTCTGTTGATAATTCTTAAATTATTAATTTTTAAAAAATTATACTTAAACCATTAAATTCTACGTAAAAAAGTGCTTTGGAGATGTTTTCATAAAAATATAAAATTTTCCATAGCAAAAAAGTTACAGCGATTTGTTAAAAATGCATATTTTTGAAAAACACCCCGTAACTCCGAAACGGTAACAGATATCGATATGCGGTTTTCACCATCATGTTTTTGACAAAAATTGAGCTCCAGACACCGATATTAGTTTTTGTCTATCTCCTATAGAAAAGGGTGTTTCCATTTAAAAGCGTCGAATTTGACCCACCCTGTACAGGAGGTTGTATTTAAAAAAACATAAGTATAGTTAATATCTAAGAAAATATTTTTTTCGAAAAAAGTCTGACTACGCCACTGCATTCTACAGAATTCTGCACAGAAAAGTGCCTTTAGAATGTTTAATTCATTTTTGGATAGTTGTTGAAATAAACAAACTATCAAACATCTTCAAAAAGTACAAAATTTGGTAATCCCCCTGTAGCTTCGAAACCGATCAAGATAGCCACGATCCGTTTGCGGCATTGTGATTTTTTCAAAAAAAGAACCCGAGACTGCAGTATCAAAATTTGAATATTTCTCACGGTTTCCTAGATACCCTATAGAAACAACTAAAATGGTCCATCCTGTACATGCGAGAGGTAGCCGACGCTCTATATAGAGTATGGCACTGTAAGAAGAATGGACACTAGGGTGGGTCACGACTATTTTTTCTCACTTTATACTCTGAAAAAAAGGTTGGTAGACACCTCAAAAATATTCTCTCCAAATATGAGATTTTAATTTTAATAGGAAGATCCTTCGCCTTTCATTTTTCTATTTTTTCCTTATTATTAGAAAGAAAAAATCATATCTCGGTATCTACTATTTGGAAAAAATATCTCGTGATACATCCCTAGTACATACTGTTACTTATTATATTGTTATTGTTATTTAATAAATTCGTTAAGTATTTTATCGTGAGTTGAAATTAGTGGACCCACGGAATCCGTTACAGTATTAACAATAAGAATAATAAATTTTTGAACAGAGAACTTCTATTATAGTAGTTACTTTCACAACAGAAACTTAAATTTGTAAAAATGTTTCCGAAGCTCCTAAAATAAATTGTTATTGTTGCATTTTTTCTAACTTAGAGTCAATGATTCATTAAATTTCGAGTAAATAATGTTTTTGTGACAAATTTAATATAAAAAATATTGATCTAGAAGAAAAAAAATCATCAAAAAGATTGTTTTATTACCTAACCTAACCATAAGGCTTCCCTCTTGAAAAAAAAGTTCGTCGCGAGTCTGACACTAAACTGTATTCAAATGCAAAATGCACCAGTATAAACAAATGCACAGTGCGTGATCAGCACGTGTCGGGCGAGAGCCAGCGGCGAAATCTACCCTGATTGGCCGGCCAGCCATAGAGCCGTTGAGGTAGGCGGTTGAGATTTTTTACAGGGTCGGCTTGATAGCGCGTTAAGGAATACTGTTCAATAAAATAAAAATGCTTTTTAAATTTATTCCCAACCAAGCGAGTAAAATCAGAACGGTCAACTGTTTCAATAATAATTGTTGATCACTTCGTACAAGTTACAAATAGAGAAAATAATATTTATGTTTGCATAAAATATTTTTACAATTAGTACACACGTACCTACTACAAAAAGTCAAAAGTTATATATTTTATATAAAATTATTATTTTGTAAATGTTAATGAAATTATAAATTTTGTAAATCTAATGTTAATAAATGTTATGTTTAAAAATAGAAGTTTTTATTTGACTAGTTTTTCAAAAAAAATGTCGTTATACTTTAAAACAGATAATACAGCAGGCTACGAAAGCAAGTTAAAACTAAGTGCTTTTTTTCTCAACTAAAATGTATTAAATTATGTTATAATGCAATTGGTCTTTTAAATTATGTAAAAACGTTTACAACATTGCATTTTTTGCAAATAGTATTATTGTGACAGATACCTACTTATACCGATATTCAGATATTGCTGTCATTAATGGAAATAAAAAAAATCAGTAGTACCAAATAAAAAGATAATTATTTTAAAGGACAAATTAAGCCCTTTTAAAAAACACCAAATTTGTTAAAATCGGTCGTGCCGAAGAGTAATGTAATATTTTAATATTCCCGCCCCCTTCCCATCACATTATTTCTCTAATTATATGTAGTTTGATAATAATTAAAGATAATTATTGAGAAAACTGGAAATCATCCGATTTTCACCAAAATTGGTATACACCCTATTTTGAGGTAGTAGATTACGAATCTGAACATTTTTGCTGGCTTTTCAGAAAAACGGAAAATAGTTTCAACATAAAATTTTACTTAATTTCTCATATTTTTAAGGTTTTCTAGCACATATTTTGTTAGGTATTCAATAAACAATGAGGTTTTTGCTATTTTCTGTTGCCTTTTTAACCAATTCTATGCATAATAGAGGAAAATTTGCTAAAATAAATTCGTAAACAATCTGAAAATGTTAGGTTATGTGTTTCTGGCATTTAAAGCAACGTTGTCAATGCTGAACGTAAATTTAGCGTGTTTTTTACATTCTCAGATTACGAAAGGCGGTCGCCTGAGGAACGGCTCCTTCCCATAACTGCTATTTTACCAACGAGATCTGATTATTTATAACCACGAAGTGGCACAAAAGAATTTTGTTTGCATTGGTTAGAACTTCTATGCGGAGGGTGATAATCTTTTTATGTTATATTATATAAAAATGTTATTATATAAAAATTATAAATAGTCTTTATATAACTTCTTTATATAACTTCTTTGCGAAGGGGTTTAATCTTTTTTTAGTATAATGTAACATTAAAATATCAACCCCCTAAGCATAGAAGTTGAAAGCAATGTAATTAAAACTCTTCCGCGTAACTTTGTGGATATAGGTATATTTAACTATTGTCAGATCTCATAATAGGTAATTTATTTAAAATCCCTAATCACCCGAAAAAAATCAAATATTTGTCTCTCTCATTACATAGGAGAGAGAAAGAAGAATATATGAAATGTCAAACTTCCATCTGGTCTCAATTTTCTTTGTTATTTTGTTAAGAAAAGTGTTTTTCAGTAAAATTTTGGACATTTTTCAATCCCCAATCAAGTGTGGCTTTTAGATAAACTATGATATAATAAAAATATAGTGAAATTATTACTTTATAGGGCTGAAATAAAAAAAATCAATGTTTTTATTATTTATATGAAATTATTTTCCGTTTTTCTGAAAAACGGTAAGAGACCGCAGGTTGGTTAGGTTTGGTCAGATTCGTAATCTACGACCTCAAAATAGGGTGTATACCAATTTTGGTGAAAATAGGACGATTTCCAGTTTTCTCAATAATTACCCATTTATATAATATAAATTTCCATCATAAAATATAAACAAGAGTAAAAAAAATCATAAAAATATACATAACAATTTTATGATTTGAAATATCCGACCTTAGTGCGGTCCTGGTTATATTACTACAGCGTTCCTGTTCACGTGCTTGCCTCATGTCTCTGTTTACGTTTGGTGCATCTTGGGGTTGAATTGACTATAGGCCTATTCTTGTTTCGTCACTAAACATGACGAAATTCCAATTAGGTCCATTTGGTCTCATCTCCTCAGCCCGTTGTAGTCGCGTAATTTTGTGCTGTAAATTAAGCTTCGGAAGACGTAGAGGCCTCCTTAAATGTAATCCTCTATCTTGGAGTATTCTTGCTATGGTCTTTCTTGAAACATTTACTCCTTCAAGGCGAGCTAACTCATTTTTAATAGCAGTACTAGAAAGCAGGGGATTGCGTCGTGCAATTAGGTATATTTGACGGTCTTGCACAGCAGTAGTAACTCTCTTTTTACCTCTTCCAGGCCGGTCTGTAACCTCGTTTGTCTCCCTGATTTTTTTTAATATTCGCGAAACATCGCTTTGGTTAACGCCTACAATTTCAGCTACTGCAACTTGCCGGTAGCCCTGTTGAGACAGTGTTACTATTTTGACTCTATTAAACTGTGAAATAATGTTTCTAGGCATTTTAAGGCAAAAACAATAGTGAAATTTCTTCTGAAACCCAAGAGACCACAAATCGAAATGTGCAAGAATTTGTAATAATATTGGGTCTGAACGATAAACATTGTTTACCATATCCGTTTTAACAAAAAAAATGTTTATTACAGATTATCAAAGTTATGTATAAAAAAGATTCTTTAAATTCCTTTCCGTATATTTTTAAACGATACATGCAATAATTTTGGCCATGTGTGTATTTATAATATGACAGCACAAGTTGACAATTGAATTTGATTTTTTAAATTTCTATACAGCATGTGACACAATAACATTTTTGTAACGTTTCTAGTTGTATTTCTTTGTTCATGGTTGTTTTGCTTACAGATCACAATCAGAAGGTTCATCGATGCATCAAGAGCAACGACAAGACAAACAATTCCTATCCGCACCGTTAGCACATTCTCCATTACATTCGTCGAACGAATCCAACGAAACGCCGGAACGAAGAAACTTGAAGTCAATTTTGAAGAAACTCTCGGAAGATACTAAAGAAAAAGAAAAAGAACCCGATAATGAAACAGATCAAGTCGAGAAGATGCCTCAAAGAATTGATTCGACGGAATTTAGGAGGTAAATATTATGACTATAACGGTTTTTTAGTTAGTCCGCTGCAGTATTTTCTGTAGTGTTTCTGGACTACTGAGCATAAGAGAAAACATGTTTCCTTTATCGAGATCTACCAGACCTGTGAAAATATTTACACTTATTTAACTCTCACCCTGTATAACAGGTAATTTATAAACTCTTTGGATTCTACATATTTTGTACACAATGCAGTTAACAAGGAAGCAAATAAAATATTAAATAACATCTAGACAGCGCATTTAACTACAATATGGTATTGAATATTTTTCAAAATTAGTATCTACTAGAAAATTGAAACCTAGGGTGTCAAAAACACTAATAAAGGGTGTATTCCGTTGCTTACCTTGGTTATGGTTTTATGTTACGTTTCTATCGGTTTCCTTAAATTTTATCTTATTGCACAGTTCCTGAAAAATTGGGTTATAACTGTCACCAAACTAAACAGCGCGAGAAGGCTGGTTTTTCTGGTTTTGTTTGTCATGGTTTGTCAATCAATAGCTTTGTTCGGGTTCTTGTTATTACCGATTCTGAACCGTCCTAGAACTCTGCAGCGCATGCGCAAATGAAATAATGTCTTCATATTTCCTTCTGCGCATACGCATCACAGTTCTAGGACGTTTCAGAATCGGTAATAAGAGAAACCCGAAGTAAGCTAATATCATTTATGTCCTGGTACAAAGAAAACAATGTCTGATCGATAGCGGCTCCAATTTCGTTCAGTTCGCGCATACCACCTGTGACGTCACTAGGAAAATAAGGAATAAATAAAAAATAGAGAAAGTTGACAGGAGATATGCATTTTTGAGGGTTATGATGGGTTATGGTTAAGAATATAAGAATTGTTTATTTTTTCTGACATTTTAGTTCGTTTAATTTAATAGAATATTACTAAAATCAGCAGTTCCAAAAATATATTTAAAAATAAAAGACAAAAATCCAAAATATTAATTATCAATTAACATGGATTTAGACGATAATAGGTAAGAATACTCAATTTATTTCTATATTCGGTGTAAAATTGTTTATTAGGTTTTTAGTTTGCGATGTTTATGGTAAATAATTTTTATGTTCATCGTTTCTGAATTGACATGAGAACAGAGATGAGAATAAAAATATGACTATGGAAAAGTAACCACAAGTGGAATAGTTACATCATTTAAAAAATGTTGGGAAGTTGATTGTTTCCCATCGAAAAGTAGAAAATGCCAATGCAGATAAATGTATTGTAATTGTAATAGAAGTAATTCCAAGGGTGAAGTTTATTATAATTAGTGACCTGTGCTTCTTTTTATATGTAGATGTTTCAGGTTTTGAGAATAAATCGGTTGAACGAAACCCAAAATTTAGAGGAAATATTTGCATACCCAGAATATGCCCATCAAGAGTTATAGCTCAAATTTCCTTTAATGGTAGGCAATTATTCAATACAATTTTTAAGTGACTGAAATATTAAATAGTTTACAATATGGTATATCACTGTAAAAATATATTACTTTTAGGTACAATTAGGGCCCGATACATTTCAAAAAGTAGAATATTATTTTATATTAAATGAGGTATTGTACTAACAATCAATTTATATTAATACCGGAGATTAAAAAATAATAGAATAAATAGTTCTTTTTTTTATACTACAAAAATAAACTATAGAATACAACAGTATTTAAAAAATTAAATAAAAAACTTATGTCCCGGCCGAGATTCGAACTCCGGTCTCTCGCTTCATAGCCTGACTCTCCACGCACTGCTCCATAGTAACTAGCGATAGTTCAATGTGGTTCAATGACGGTATATAAACAAAAAAACAGGTTCATTACAATATCTTGACGATTTGAACCGGCGCGGCGCGCGGAGGGTGCTGACCAATAGCGCCTATTATCACCTGTGACGTAGCGACCAACCTGCGCAATATCATACCTTGTTTTCTTTGTACCATGATTTATGTGACAGAAATCAAGCAAATATTGGAAGTTCGAGTGAAATTCTCATTTAATTTCTAAAATTTGTAATAATATTTTGTATTCACGTCCAAAAGCAATGGAGGTAGGCAGTAAAGGTAAATAAATTTCATTAACTAAATAGAATGACTTTTTAGGACCATTTAAACTTATCATGCAGCCATTGTTTCTTAAAGTCAGGAACATTCAAAGAAAACATGAAAACAAGACAACAAGTAATCGTGAATGTTTTGTAATCTATAAAAACATAAATATTGATTAGATTTGTTTATTTATTATTGCTCTGTTTTAATATTGGACCTGCAAATCTTCACTTGAGCTGTCTAACGAGTTTAACAGTTTATAGGATGATTCACAGTACACCGGAACGTGCCTGAGCCGGGCACGTTCCGTGAAGTAGACACCGAGCCACGTCCGATATATCCTTCTGTATATGCAACACCGAGTTGAAAACGGGGTTCGTATTAGTTCCGAGTATATTAGAAAACACAGCCCCATAGGCACACGAAGATTTAATACGAACAATGCCAAAGTTCTCGCAATTGGAATTGGTACCAATTGCAGTTGATGAATAAAGAATAACACCTGCAGGGGAAACACCTGCTCAAAGGAAAAGATGAAGGACCTATCTTCTTCATTACATCCTTTCATTGTCCAGTTTTACGCATACCCTGTCGTCAAATACTGCTGTAAGATTTACTAATATATACTACAGACATGATAAAAAGTGTACTTTGTTTATATCATGACTGCAGATTGCAGTCGGCGCACCAGGAAAAGTACATTCATGGTTTCCGCAACATGGCGGGAACGGAGCGGATCCGAGAAAAAAATGTACGCCGACATTTCTGGGACGGGGCACGGACGAGTTCCGGCGAAGCTCGGATCGTGCTCGGCCTGGCATGAATATATATGTGTAAAGAATACTTGACAATGTTTGGCCGTGTCTTCACCGACGCACGGCTCGGACCCGTCACGGTATAGCGTGAATCATCCTTATTAGTAAAGAACTTTTCAATATTAAACTCCATTGAAAAGAAGAAGCAAACGTAAAAGCAGAGAATAGGTACATTAAAAATGCATAAAAAATAAATTTTATAATAGAGGTATTGAAATTTAGAAAACGTCTACATTTGATGTTTCCAATATTTTACCAAACCATTCTGTATCAAACCGATGTTTTTTAGGAACCGCTTTTTACCGTAGTTTACCAGTCTGGTTTGCCTGGTTTTGCAACGGAATACAGCCAAAATCAAGATTTTAGGTTGAATGCTTTGGTGAGAATATCATACACGAAGTGTTCAAACTCCTACTTCACTTGCAATATTTGACTATATTTTTTAACCTCTGGATAACACTTTCAAATAAATTATTTTTATAGTACAGCTGATTCCAAAAAAAAATGAATACGACTCTTTACACATTTTTTTCGAATATTTGAGCAGTGTATATTTATGTGTCAAGTATTTTGACATGTTAAGGTTATTGTGACATTGAATAAAACAACTTTGCTTTTGACAAAGTGGCAAATAAATTTTTCAGAATGTCAGAATGACATGAGTAGAGAAATGGGGGACTGGTATCATAGAATATACTGCTCGAAATAATAAAAATATGTTTTAAATCGTATTCAATTTTATGGAACCAGCTGTACATCAGGGTCAAGAAATGTTTTTGTCTCTGCACATTTTTTTCTGCATAAATAATAATTAAATATTAGTAATAGCATAAGAATTGCATATTAAAAATACAATTTTATGTAGTACGCATATTTAAGCTGAGAGTAAACAACTTATTTTTTTTAGACATTTTTATCATTTAAGGTTCATTCCCACAGCATCAGAAAATTGTCTAAAATAGTTCTATGTCTTTTGTTTAGGACATATCTATGACTTGACAATTTTCTGACCAGTTTGGATGCTTGTGGGAACAAACCTTTAGTCTTTTTATGTAAATTATGTTTATATCCACCTAAAAGAGTAAATTACTAACTTAAAAGAATAAAAGTTTATGCCCTAGGTTAATGAGAGCTCCAACGATAGAAGGGTATGCAGCGAGGCACAGCAAGCTATCGAAAAGTGTCACCTTTAATAGAGATACGTTACAGAGCCCACCAAATAGTGCAAACACTATTCTTGGTACGCCTCAGAGTTTGTTTCCTTTTCCCACTGATAATGGTTTGGATGTTCGACAAGAGGTGAATAATTTTCTATCACAATATTCAATTAGTTATAATAGTACCACGATTAGAAAACTAGTTATTTGAATCCTTATTTGAGGTTGTAGCACCGTTGGAGAATGCACCAAGCCTATATATTTCCTTTGTACACCTGTTATATTATTTTAGCTTAAATTACTAAAGATATAATAACCAATAATACATTTTTCAAATTGTTCTATAGTTAATTACAATCAATGTGTAATTTTTCTTCTCTATAATTATACACTCACCGGCAAAAAAACCGACCACTAAAAACTAGTCCCAATTTCAAAGTTGGATTTCTCGCGAACCACTCATTAGATTTTGATGATTTTTTTTTAAATTGTAAATGAATTTCTTCTTAACGGATGCTACGTCAGAATTTTTTTTCGAATTTATTTTGAGTATATACCGGGCACAAGAATAAGACGAAATTTTTTGCTCGCACTTTGTAACACCCTGTAGGGTACAGCAGCTGTGGTAGCTATTGCTAAATCAAATCACATTTTAGCCCCACCTTTTGTGAGGATTATGTTTTTTTTAATCACGACATTATCTCTGTTTCTATTGGAGATACGCTGCTTTAAAACAAACGCTTTGAAAAAAGCTTTAAAACAAATCACACAAACACGAGAACATAGGTAAGTTTAATCTGAAAACTAACTAAAACATGAAAATTAAAAAAAAAGGTAAAGAAATTTTGAGGGACTAATATCTAGTATGGCCTCCTCGCTTCAAAATCAGTTCATCAACTCATTTACTCGGCATCAAACTCGCTCCCGATTATCAGGCGATCACAGGCAAAACCGCGATTCATCCGTGAAAGGACTTTAGTCCATTGCTCAATATCCCAAGGTAAACGCGCAAATTGAAGACGTGCTCGACGATGTCTTGGAAGTAGCTGTGGTCCTGTGGCAGGCCTTCTTGCAGAAAAGCTGTTTTCTTTTAGTCTTCGTTGGATTGTTCTCTCACAGACTTGAGTCCTACGCACGGCTTGTAGCAGATGTTGATTCTGAAACGCTGTAATTCTACGATTTCGTAAAGTATTCAGAACAATAAAGCGGTCGCCAATTGTATTCGTCTTCCGTTTTCTTCCGGAACCCACTCGTCTGGTGAAATTTCCCTTTTCCATATACCGAATAATATCCGCTATGCCGACGATGCGGTCTTAATTGTAGACAATATACACGACCTACAACAACTGGTCAACAAAATAGGAGAACAGAGCAAAGCAATGGGTTTAAACATCCACATTAAGAAAACCAAATTTATGATTATATCCAGAAACCCAGATGTGTTTATAAACTCCATCCTAACATTTAACTCAAGGCCCATAGAAAGAGTAGATAAATTTAAGTACTTGGGCATCTGGCTCTCCGAAGATTGGACATCAGACAAGGAAATTAAATGTCGCATCGAACAAGCTCGGCAGGCATTCTTGAGGTTTCGAAAAGTACTTGTCTGTTCTGATTTTGACCTTAGCCTTAGATTAAGATTCGTAAAGTGTTATGTGTGGTCGATGCTCCTTTATGGTATGGAAGGTTGGACATTGAAAGCAGCTACTATCAACAAATGGAGGCTTTTGAGATGTAGAGGCTTTTGTGAAGATACCTTGGACGGCTAGATTGACAAATGAGGAAGTTCTCAGACGCGTTGACAAAGAGCGTGAATTATTTAAATTGATTAAAAAGAAAAAGACCGCATACCTGGGGCACATAATACGAAGTCCCAAATATCAATTCTTGCATTTGTTGATAGAAGGCAAGATCGAAGGCCGGAGGGGTATCGGAAGGAAGAAAATGTCTTGGCTGAGGAATATTAGACAGTGGACAGGGCTACTCGATGTTCAGTCGTTAATACACCGCCCGGAACAGAGAAGCAATGGAAAATGTTATCGCAAACATCCATTAATGGATCTGCACTAGAAGAAGAAGATATACCGATTCCAAGCATCCTAGACTGTTGTTCGAGGTATGCCCAGGGTGGACACATAACGTTGACTTCGGCCATCCTCAATTAAAGCCACAATACGAGCAACATCAGATAATGGCATTTTTTAATTTGACAACCGTTGTTGTCATATTACAAATACTCATAAATCCGTTTTCGTCCATGTCGCCTTGATTATTTAGACACAAAACTTTCTGCCTGCGCAGCGTTGTTCCGAGACGTTCGTTTTAAGGCAGCATATCTCCATAATCTCCAATACAAACAGAGATAATGTCGTGATTAAAAAAACAAAATATTCACAAAAGATGAGGCTACAATGTGATTTGATTTAGCAATAGCTACTACAGCTGCTGCACTCTACACGGTGTTACAAAGTTCGGACAAAAAATTTCGTTTCATTGTTGTGCCCTGTATATGCTCAAAATAAATTCGGAATAAAAATTTCTGACATAGCATCCGTTAAGAAGGAATTAATATACAATTTAAAAAAAAAATCATCAAAATCTAATGAGTAGTTTGCGAGAAATACAACTTTGAAATTGGGACTAGTTTTTAGTGGCCGGTTTTTTTTGCCGGTGAGTTTAGTTACCAAAAATATTTTGAATATAAAATTTGCTATTATACTTTGTATTTGTATACTACGCACGTAACTTAATTATATACGTTTTTTGGGCATATAGAATTTTTAGATATTATAATTAATATTTTTAAATCAAAGTTTACTGTTAATGATAAAAAAATCCACAGTTCAATAAAATATTATTGAAATAGATTTTATTACAGTAACATTTTTTTTATTTTTCAGGAAAAAATAAATGAATTGGAACGATGCGGCATTCAATTTGTGCCTAATAAAACCAATAACCAAGTTAAGTTAATTAAACGTAAGTATTCCTCCTTTAATTTAAGATTAATAGTGATCAAAAAAATACTATAGATTGAAAAAACAACGTCAAGTTACTGTAGAGATTACGATTTATGGAACTTTATATGTAAAAGTATACAGCTTGTTAATTTGTATATTACACGCGGCAATGTTGTTAGCTTTATGTTGAAATATGGCAACCTCGGCCCGCTCGTCGATAGACGACGGACGCGACGGGACGAGTCGGCAGAAAACCCTATAAGTGCATGCGTTCTCAATAGGCAGCGTTGCCATTCTGTTCCTCTATAAGTAACTGTCCAGTTAACAACCTGTATAGTAAATGTCTTTAATTATCATTTCTAAGGTAATTATTTAACGCCATGGCTATTTATTTGTACTCATATGGAATGTATATTTTTATATTTACTAATTACAGCAGCAAACAAAGAAAAAAACTTAGAGAAGCTGCAACTACAGTAGGTTTTTTTCTTTTTTCAGCTTCCCTTGAAGATGAACAACAGTATTTTACAGACATACTCCTGGCAATAAAGCAAGTGATTAGTGCCCATCTCCACGACATGCAACACAAATTTCAAGAACGCTTTGATAAACTAGAAGAAGAGTTGCGAAATAAAAACGAACTCATTCAGCAACTCAGGTCTCACATTTACGAGTTGCAAAGAATGACCGATGATTCGTTCACGGTAATGAAAAAATTCTACTAAATATACCTCTCTTAAAATAAATTAATTAGTTATTGTCAAGCTTCATTCAGAACCTCCCAATTAGTGGAATAAATTAGTGGTTTCATTTACACTTTATAATTTTTAGTTTACGATCATTCACAATATCTAAAAAACACAATTAAAATTAATAAAATATCCTAGCAATAGCTTGCGGTAGTCTGTTACATCCATAGAGAAAGCATAATATTTAGCTTATAAAACAATCAATTTTTGATTTCTAACCACAATTTCTCTTGACGGATGATAATCAAAGGCCAAAATGGCATTCCTCGCAAATTATGAAGTATAATTAGTGGAAAAGTCACAGGTTTGTTAACTTTTTCCAATAATTGAAACTTACTACCACTAATTATGACGTTCCGAATGCTTACATTAAAATTAGGTAAACAAACTTCTAAGGCTAATTGAAACTACTAATTTATCCACTGATTTCGAGGTTCTGAATGAAGCTTAGTAATTAATTTTTTAATAAATTTAAATTAATATTAATACACAGAGCAAAGTTTACCTAATTGACATGAATTGAAAGAAAATTTAAATTTAAATATTTGAACATTTTGTATTTAAATGATGGAGCTGCTAAGATGGTTTTACTAAATATTAGTAGTGATTAAGAGTTAAATCAGGTTTCAAATAGAAGAAAAAGTAAAGATAATCTAACAATTCTAATTAATTAAGTAGAAAATTAAATAAGAAGGATACCAATTAAGTTCAAACATTCCAATTGAAATGAATACCTTAAAAGTTAATTAGATCACCAGAAATATACTCAGGTCTACAGTGTCTTGAAGCTGTAAGAAAATGCCGCATATGCCGCGAAAAAACGTATATTTTGACACTCTCAATGGAATCTAAATTTATAGGATATTTTTCGTTGACCTAGAACCAGGGCCGTTCCTGGCGAGCGTGCAGTGCGTGCACGCACGTAGGCGCAACATTTTGGGGGCGCAAAATCAAAGGGTCAATCAGTACTTTGTAACAAAAAACCGATACGCTTTCTTGCCAATAAACAAATACTTAAACCATCATAGGATAAAGTTTGCTTAGCGTCTTTTTTGCGTTGGCCGCACCGAATAAACAAGTCTAGGGCAATCTGTCGGCAACACATTGATCTCATTTATTTATTTTTCATTTTATTCATTTTATGGAAAGCTCTGTCCATTAAAATGTTGTATCCTATCTAATAGGGCTTGTTTCTCTCTACAATTTCCTGTCTCACAATGTACCGTTTGTGTCGGGGAAGGGATCATAGTTTCATAGTTGTCGATTTTCGAAAGAAATCAGTACATGTATATTATTTCGTATATTTTTTATTTTATTGATTTTATGGAAAGCACTATTCATTAAAATGTTGTATTCTATGTTATAGGGCTTGTTTCTCTCTACAATTTCCTGTCTCACAATGTACTGTTTGTGTCGGGGAAGGGATCATAGTTTCATAGTTGTCGATTTTCGAAAGAAATCAGTACATGTATATTATTTCGTATATTTTTCATTTTATTGATACTATGGAAAGCACTGTTCATTAAAATGTTGTATCCTGTGTTATAGGGCTTGTTTCTCTCTACAATTTCCTATCTCACAATGTACTGTTTGTGTCGGGGAAGGGATCATAGTTTCATAGTTGTCGATTTTCGAAAAAAATCAGTACATGTATATTATTTCGTATTTTTTTCATTTTATTGATTTTATGGAAAGCACTGTTCATTAAAATGTTGTATCCTATGTTATAGGGCTTGTTTCTCTCTACAATTTCCTGTCTCACAATGTACTGTTTGTGTCCGGGAAGGGTTCATAGTTTCATAGTTGTCGATTTTCGAAAGAAATCAGTACATGTGTATTATTTCTGAATTTTAGTTTATTGTTTTTATGTATTTCATATAAAATGGGTCAGTTTTTCTTTAGGGTACTATTTTTGTTACTAAATATTTGTGGTTTTGTTTGTTTTATTTATTTAATAAATGTTTTTATACTTTAATTAGAATAGTTTTCTTTACATTTCCAATTACATATTGCTCGTTTGTCGCAGAATATAAATTCTTTAAATTTTTGAGATTAAGATTAAAATATATAATTGATTTAAATATAAAAAGGGCGCACCAAAGAATGTTGCACGTAGGCGCCAGATACCCCAGGAACGGGCCTGCCTAGAACTATAAAATTTGGCAAGTAATACCGTCTTATACAGTATATATTATATAGTATAGGGAAAAATCTCAAAACTATACATCTGTAATTAAATCATAAAAAATATAGTCTTTATTTAAAGTACCTAATAAATCATCAAGGTTAAGCAACGATATGCGCGGTCATAATTAATTGTATGGGTGACCAAATCTTTTTGTAGATTTTTTCAAAGCGGTTAAAAGAACTGTTTCAAAAAATAGGATCTTAAGTTTAAGAAATTTGAATAACACAGTTAAGAAACTTTCTAGTGACTTTTATACTTATTCGAATTTTAAAACTATTATATTATAGGAATCAATTGATACAATCATCAGCAAAGATAAGCAATCATGGGAAGATCCCACGCATGAAGAAGAAGAGGAACTTCAAGATCTTCCACAGCCGATAAACGCCTGGTCCACATCCAGACAAAATAGTGTTATTTTAAATATCGACTCTACAGGTTTGTATATTTTTTATTATACAGTGTCACAGATAAGTTAGCATCTTAAAGGGTGTCATATTTTGATTTAGATATAAAATGGGTTCGCACATATTTGAAATTTTTATTAGAAATAGTTTGTTTTTAATATTTTATAAACGAATTAACAACTAATAGCACCCGTTTTTTAGGGTAGAAACAAAAATAAATATCTATTCGTTAGCTAGTAAGTGTATGATTTAATAGACTTACTAGCGTGAAGAGTTTTTTTAAAGAAAAAATAAAAGACGAAGATATAAATTTTCAAATATATTTTGCCAAAATTCGTCCCATATATCAATTTTCTACCCATTTGTTTCTTCTTGTGCGTATGGAATCTTAATTTGTGATATTTGTCTATCGGCCATAAAATTCATTTTTGAATTTCTTATAAAGACACTGAAGAATCTGAAGATAATGCAGATGGGGATGAAACGTCGGAGAACGACCCTACAGATTATGAATCTGGAGACGGTGACCAGTACGAGAATTCTAGTTCCAATTGGGAAATTGAATTATTAGCCGCTCAAATGAGAGATAGAAGAGCGGGTAGCTTAGATCACAATATAGGAAGACCACCACTACGTAATAGGTTTGTATAAAGAGTTACTTATATGTAATTATGTATATCTCAGTTAAGAAACATAGGTAATTTTGGATTTTACAACTTATCTAAATAATTTATTACAGAATTTAAAAATAACAACGTGAGTTTGAAGATATGTAACTCACCTCGTAGTTAACAAAAATATATTCAAAATGTCCAGATTGTCCACATAGTTTGAAATAATATTCCTTAATATCTCAAAGATGAAACCCTATATAAAACTTTTTCTGAACGTTGGGTCACCCTGTGTACCATTAGATGTTAGGCATTTAGTTGTCTATATCTATAGACATTTATATCTTACAAGAAAAAAATATTTTGAGCATTATCATAGTCAATATCTAGCCAGATATAATTATATCTGGCTATATATACAGGGTGGCGCTTCTCATAGAACGCGGAGGCTCCAAGGAGAACGATAATTTGTATTGAAATGGAATTTTGTGAGCATATGTAGGTTACTTTAGATCATTTTTTAAAAATATAGAGAGTTCTACAGGGTGTCCCCAAAAAAATTTACATATCAAAGTTGTGTTTTTTGTAATGGAACACCGTATATACTAATTGATTTTTGGATTCTGGAAGAAAAATAAAGGTTTCATTAGAGAAGTATATGATTAAATGTAGGGTTTCTGACATATTTATAACATTTTTTTTATAAAAATGAAGAACAATTTCTAAATTTCATTAAAAGTTACCTAAATTGAAATATACCCGGTATAGTCTAATATGTAGTTAAAGTAACTATTTTACTTTATATGAAATTAAAACTTGATCCAAAAGGTTATACAAGGTGAGATAAAATTAATATTGATCATTGGCCACCTTTAAAAGCAAGTTACTCTTTTATTTTAAATGGAACACCCCGTATATTATTTTAATATTTAATGGGGAATTCATGTCTCTTCAAAATACTATTAAGGTTGCCTACCCGCCAAACAAAGATTAGATATTTTCATTTTTGTGATTTAGTGTCAATAGATCTTTATTATTTCATAAAATCTAGGTGGCTGTGATATGTCTGACGTTACTTCAACATAGCTGTCAAATTAGTTCAATTTTAATAGCTAGTTATCATTTTGTGTCAGTTAACATAAAAAAAAATCTCAGAAATTTGCCGAAAATGGAAACTTCCTACTACTAAATAAAATCCTACATCAGAGAGAATTGATATGATTCTATTAGTTGGTGACTGCAGTATACATTCACCAATTAATAGAATACTTAAATTCTCCTGATTTATCTAGTCTGGACTTTTTTTAAAAGGAATATGTTAAAGACAGTGTTTACAAAACTCGGCCAACAATTATCGACAACATGGACATATCGAAAGGAATGATTGTAGCTGCTTTTCGAAGTAGGGTTTAACATATGCCTAAGTAGGATTTAACATATATATGATTTTAACATGAAAAGATATTTTGAAAAGAGAATGATTTTATGCGAATAACAGGAAAGAAAGCATTTTCAGGCATTTGATTTCATCTAGCTAATTTTTTTATAGGTTTATATCTAGTTTTAATTCTGTAATAATTAAATATGTTTTAAACGTATATCTTTTATTACCGTTGAGTATTTTCCATTACATTTTCCTTTAATTTTTGTTAAATAAGAAAAGATATATCACAGCCACCTAGATTTTATCAAATAATAAAGATCTACTGACGCAAAATCATATAAATGAAAATATCTAGGAAAATCTTTGTCTGAGGGGTAAAAAACCCAATAGTTTTTTAAAAATATATTAATTATCCATTGAATACCAGAATAATATACTGAGTGTTCCATTTAAAATAAAGTAGTAACTTGTTTTTAAAAGTGACCAATGTTCAATAATAATTTTGTCTCACCCTGTATAACTTTTCGGGTCAAATTTTAATTTTCTTTAACATACAATGGTTATTTTAATTAAATATCAGGCTATACAGGGTAAATTACAATTTAGGTAACTATTATTAAAATTTAAAATTTATTCCTCATTTACACAAAATGTGAAATATGTCAAAATTCATACATTTTAGGCATATGCTTCTTTAATGAAATTTACCTTTATTTTTTTCAATAGAATTCGAAATTCAATTCATATATAGGGTGTTCCATTACAAAAAAACACAACTTTGATGTGTAACTTTTTTTGGGGACACACTGTATAAGTATTATTTATAGTGATAAAGATTTTGAAAAATGTGTTGTTTCCAGATTTTTTAAGGGGTCCAGCGTTGATGGGCACGATTGATATTTGGTTTTCAAAACAGGAATGTCAGTGGAATGTAAGGAATTTTTCATTTACGGTAATTATTTTTTAATAGTCAATGCGCATTTGTTACAAAATTCTTTATAGTCGGTTTATGTTTTATATCTATTAATTTTTCTAGTCATAACAAGCAAAACATATAATTTTGAAAATCCTAGAAACGATTTAAGGATGTAATTAATACGACATATATTTTAAAACTGTTTAGTGTTACTTAGTGTTTATATTTGTATATAAATTTATTTTGGTTTAATGAACCTACGTTAAGTTAAAAAGTAACAAATCTCTAATAATAAAATATATGTATAGATAATTTATATTGCATTTAATTATATTTTAATTTTTGTATATTATTTTTTTAAGATTGTTATAAAAAATATTAGATTAGGCAAATCTAACATGTCAATTTAATATTAAATAAAAATTTATAACAGATTTTTTGAGGATCTAAAATAATTCAGAAATGGATTTTATTGATATCACTACATGTTTATACTTTATTTCATAAAGTATTAATGTAAGGTTTGTTTTATTCGGTCTAATAATCATATTCATAGTATATAATGTTAAATCGACATAAAATTACTTTCCTTGAAGAAAACCTGGGTTTTTCGCCACATGAAGAGAAATCTATAAAATAAAAAAAGGTTTTTATAAATACCGCTATGTTGAATCCAGACGAAAACCAAATTGTCAGCAGATTTTTGCTAAGAAAATAAATTTGTGTCGACAAAAAATGCTTTACATTTCAGGAGGTCTGTGTTGCCAAATAGAATTTCCTACAAAGACTGTCAAAATTTCCCTTTTTTTAAATTCCACGCAATACAGATATTATGTTTTTTTAACTGAAAATAAAAAAAAAAATCAGCAGACTTCGAAATATACTTTTCGGATTTTTTTCGCGCTAAAAATTCCCATAGGCGTGTTCCTGGTTCTTAACCATACGCATCTTCAAACATCACTCGCATTTCCCAAAAAAACCATATGACATTATATATGTAATGCGTATACACAAAGTTGCCAGAAACAAGTTGGAGCTACAAATAGTACATGAATTTATAATATCCCATGAATATGTTTTTTGGTGAGAATTTCCCTTTTCTCTCTGGATCTCAAAATTTCCCACGAATTGGAAAATCTTCCGCTAGTTGGCATCACTGCAAGAGGTATATCCCCTCCCATTGTCAGAAGTAAAAAAAAAGAAAAATCGATTTAAAATCTTTGAATGTGCTATTTTCTATTTTAATTCAAAGCAGTAAGTACCTAGTGTTTAAAAAAAACTTTTATTTTGTGGATTTCTGTTCCAGTGGCAAATTACTCATACTTTTTTAAAGAAATGATTCTGCCACAAAGGTATAAACATTATTTATAAAATTTCTTAGTAGACTAATGTTAATTTTATACCATTATTTTATATTAAAATATATCTCATATTGTATAGTTTAAGAATCGGGTTATCATAGACAAATATATTATGTTAAAAAAATATTAATTTTTAAATAGATAACCAACATGATTTATAAATTTACATCACAAATTAACTTCATTACTATGCGATATCAACACAATCACACTTATGTATAATTATAATAAAATATTAGTAATCAATATAACATAAACCAATAATTATACAGGTTGAGTCTTAAATAAGTGCAAATATTTTAGAGGTAGTATATTTCGACCCCAGAAACATGATTATGAGGGCTTTTTCGCGAATTTTTTTCTCGAAAATTTGGAATTTTTTTTCTTAGTTAAGAAAACAGAGTATTGGTAATATGGCAACATAGGTAGTAGATTTAATTTACAAGAAAGAAAACCCCGGAAAGATCCAGTGGTCTCTCAAAATTTAAGCAAAAGAATCATTTTTTTGGAAAATTTTAAATTAAAATATCTCAGATATTTAGGACTTATTTGAAAAACGGTAAAGATAAATATATTTCTTTTATTGAAATCTATCAGACCTGAAAACATTTGTACTTATTTAAGACTCATCCTGTATATACCGTTCTGGCAACTGTTACTTTTGGGTCGGTATTTATATGTGTGGAAGTAAATCGCATAGGGATCTTATTAAGTCGGAGTGAGAGAAATGCGCGGTGTATTGTTGCGGCGTTGCCGGTACGCCTTTAAAGTAAAATCACGATCGCAAACCGTTTATTTTTAAACGACTTTTTTTCGAAAAAATAACTAAATAAAATCGTTAGATATGTTTCTGAGGATCTCAAATGAAATTATAAGTATATCGTTAAGGTGTCCATTTTTTTATAACGAACGAAAAAACGTCAGTAATCGCGATAATTTAAAAACTCAACTTTTTAACAAATAACGCGCTATAAGTTAAGAACCACTTTAGACATTGAAACTTTTTTACTTTGAAGATCGGATCTTTTACAATGTGTACATAAGAAAAATTCGATAAGGTTGTTTTTCTCCATTCAAAAATTTTAAACTACTCATCTATTTACATTTAGTGCTTAGCAATTTTCAGCATTCGTGTAACTTTTTTATTTATAAATATTTTCACATACTGTCTGCGAAGAAAATATAGCAGTAATGTTAAGAAAGTTTTTGAAAAAAACTACAATCAATTATCTTTAATAGATTTCGAGATATCGATTTTTGAATTCAGAGTTCTAATAAATGCAAGTATTTCTAACTTGCATTTAAAAATTTTCAAAATTTCGACTCGTTAATGTATATATATGATCTAGGTTAATAAATAAACAAAGTATCGCGAGACGTAATTAAATCGTGAAGCTGAACGCATGATGTACACCTTGTACACATGACTACTACAAATCTGCTATATCCCCTTCCACGTCTCTTAGCAATGTGCACAGTTTCTCGGTTTATTTCATACGCTGTGCAACGTGTTTACTGCTCTCTCTTTGTTCAGTACATTATAAACGCATTGTACTCTTCTTACATACGGAAATCTCGACCCAAGACTAACCATTGCCAGCCCTTAATATGTGCAATTGCACAACTGAATATTTTGTCAATTATAATGAGGTGTATCTTTTTATACCATGTCATAGGAGTGTGCGCTGTGCATAGCATTAAGAGATTTACCAAGAAACATTAAGTGAAAATGTAATTGAAGTATCCTGTTGAAGTATTTTAGGTCTCTTAAGGAAATAAAAATAAATAAAACTGTATTTAATGATAATCTAGAAAAATATTGAAATATAATGAACTAACTTGTAATGGTAACGTAAAGTTCTGGATATTTTTTTTTCTAATAATAAAAACAGAAGAAATATTCATATAATTTGCATTTAATTTACTTATACATAATTTATAATAATTTGTATTAACTCGCGTTGTGCCTATTTTCATCTGGGTTTCTTTATGATATAACTTTTTATTCAGAAACAATTTTAAATATAAACTTTGATTAAAATAGTAAAAAGAAAATATATCCAGAATATGTACGTCCATTATCTAGATAAACTAATATATCTGTAAAGAAAAATTCATGACAAAATGACTCAAAAAAGACAGAATTCTATGTGATGATTACAGAGAGTGAGCACCGTGGCTGTCTTATTAACTGTAAAAAAGTTGTAAAAAGGGTTTTATGTAATTTTATTGAAAACGATCGCTCAAATTTGTTAATTTTTAAAACGCCCCGAAAAATAGTCTATTAAATAAATGGAAAGTATATTTACGTAGTGCCAATAATAATCAAAATATTTAATATAGCCATTTTCTTGTTGGTCATATAATGGACAAGTATGATCTAAAGTAAAACAAAAAGGTAAAATACAGAAGAACTATAATAGTAACCAAATTTTTTGGTTACTAAAAGTTTACCTACAAAAGTTTACCTGTTAAAGCAAATAATTTTGATTTTAGTGTAGTATTTAGCCAATATTATATTTTTTATATATTAAATCTTGGCGACATCACAGTATTACCGCATCTAAAAAACATTTTACTATTTTCAAATTAAATTTTAAATTACTGCTTTCTTTATACACTCAGATGCAAAAAATGCAACGGAAAAATGTTTTGTTATGTTAATGAAAAGTTATGTTTTTTATAGTTAGCCCGATTTCCTTTAGGCCAGTAAGCGAGGATAAAAATAGGGTATTACCTCCGAATTCTTGACACCCGCACCGATTGGCGTGAAATTTTAACAGTGAATAGAGATATATGTAAGAAACAAAAGTTACATAGTAGCGATGTGTGCTTTCACCCTGGGGGTGAGTGTCACCCCTTCTCGGGAGTGAAAAATAAATCACCCATTTTAATTACAAAAATCAATAAAGTGATGAATTATAAGCAAAAAATGTTCTATAATATTTTTTCAGAAAATTAATATTTTCCGAGTTATTTAGGATTGAAAATGTTGATTTTTCACCTAAAAATTGCATATTTTTCTGCAATTTTTTATAAATAACTCGAAAATCTTGCGTTTTATCGCAAAATCCATATAAAGCAAAAATGAAGCTTTTGGAATAACGAATCACTCAATTTTTAGCCGACCATACCAATAGGTATGGTAGGCTATTAGGATCGGCAAAAAAAATGTTTTTTTTAATTTCACTCAAAATGAGTTATTTGGGTCATAAATGACCTAAATACAAAATATTTTCATGGTGTCTGTCTGTCTGTCTGTCTGTAAACAAAAATGATAACTAAGGAAATATTAACTTTCTGAAAAAATGTTACAGAACATTTTTTGCTTATAATTCATCCCTTTATTGATTTTTGTAATTAAAGTGGGTGATTTATTTATTACCCCCGAGAAGGGGTGACACTCACCCCCAGGGTGAAAGCACACATCGCTACTATGTAACTTTTGTTTCTTACATATATTCATTATTCACATTATTCACTGTTAAAATTTCACGTCAATCGGTGCAGGTGTTCAGAATTCGGACCCTAAAATCCTCGCTTACTGGCCTACTTGTTTTTTTAGCGAACTTTATATAAATATATCAACTTTAATTAAATTAATTAAGAAAACTAATTTATTTTTAATAGAAAATCTACTGATCTCGCTGAGTATAAATTAATTTTATGTTAGTTCTTCCTTATTCTGACATTATCCACTTGACCAATTATTCCAGGATTTTTTTAAAAATTATCTCTATTTAATAATCAATAATTCCATTCGTGATGTTTACTACCCCATACACTTTTTAAATCTAGATATAATCATCGTATTTTAGTTTTCAGCTATTATGATTATATTACATCGAAATAAGTTTTTTATAACAGCTTTAGAATACAACCTACAATATAACACAATATTTAAACAAAAAGAAACGTTTAAAATTATAAGTGTTATCAAGTTTTTAGGTCGTCCTCTTATTAAAAGGTAAATAGTTTTGAATAGTAAATCATTTCGGTAACTCTTCGACATTACTATTACCTACTACTATAGAAAAATGACCACTTTAGAAAATGTATCAAGATGAATTTAGAAATAAAATACTAATAAAGTAGTTTTAAATAATGTAATATATTGTAAAATTACTAATAAACTAAATACATATTTAAATTGAATATAATTAATTTTCTTGGTAGTTTTTTACAATTATGTAGATAATAGTTTTACTTATTATTTTCTGTTCTATTTTTTTATTCAAGGTGTAGTTTGGTTGTTCCTCAAGATATAATTGGCCTAAGTAGTTGACATACAATTGATATTTTCTTTTTATCCTTACCATATCGCCTATAATAGCAAAATAAAATACAAATTCACCACAATACACCAAAACACTTTTCTTTTGCACAGTACGCGCGTCTCGCTAACCATGATTAAAACTGATATAGTTTTAATCATCTGCTGATGATGCTAACATGGTTAGCGAAACGCGCGTCCAGTGCAAAAGTAAACTACTTTGGGGTATTGTGGTGAATTAAGTTTGATTTTCATGCATCCGTTGTCCGATGATACGATATTAATTATATTGGTTGAATTTAAAGACTTCGATTGGTTAACCGTTTCTAACCAATCGAAATCTTTAAATTCAACCAATAAAATTAATATCGTATCATCGTATCGTCGGACAACGGACGCATGAAAATCAAGCTTTAGTGTTTTATTTTGCTGTTGAAACACCAAAGGTTCCAACCTCCAACTCTAATCGCCCATAATACCTACATACAGGGTGACAATTTGAAAACGAACAGTATTTAATATTACGTCTACCGATGATATATAGTCTGTCCAACGAGAAGATCCTTGACAGTGATAGCTGTATCTGTCATTTTAATTTCAAAGTAGTTTATTTTATTTTACAAAGAAGTAAGTTGGTACAACTGGAACGCATAACAGGAAATTAATATATGTATTTAAAATTTGACTGACAAGTAACTTCAAAATATTGTGAAAAAAACTGTATAAAACTGAAAAAATGTAATCGAATTATTTTATTTAATAAAAAACGGTATGTGTTAATACAAAACAAACAAAAACAAGACACTACATACCAAAAAATATAAAAAAGAACTATTTCTTACTTTCAAGCTTTATGAAACTTCCCGCATTTATGATTATATTTATCAATATAACCTATGTACACATACAAATTTGTAATATTCCACAGGAATAAATAAAACAAACTATTTTATTAATAATAACACTTACCAAATTTTATACTTCACAGGTTGATTAATTGACTTTAATCTTATTTTTTTTAAACCAGTACCTTTTGACATTATTTTTCTGCAGTACTAAAATCCATTATTTACCTATCGTGTGATGTCCATATTTTACAGCTTGATTCAGTTTAATCTTATTTTTTTAGTATGGTCCTTCATTACTGCATATTCGATACACATATCTACGACGAGATGGTATACGAACTGTATTGATAGTAACTTTATTGGTGTATCTGTATAAGACTTTCTGCCTGGGCAGCGAGTATGAACCATAAACTGTGCTCTGGGTTCTACAGTTAATTTTCACTCGATTTTTCCTCTACTTGACTTCAAAAGACACAAAACACACGTAATAACACGAATCAAAATGCATCATCTTCCAAAACGCAGGGTATTTGACAAAAGTTGTCACAAAATTATAACTTAACTATATAACTAACTATAATAATTTGGCAAGACTTTGACAAACGTCAAAAATCTAAAGGCGAGTTCATACGCATCGGCGTCCGTTTGTCGTTCATCGTTCCTTCAAACCAATAAAATTGAAATACGATCTGTCATTTTTGAAATAAACCAATAAAACTGGTTAAAAACAACAAGTGACGACGCATGACGAATTTATATTTAAACCCATCCATAGTTAACTTAAAAATTATTAGAAACTTTTTTTAGTAAAATAAATAGATTGGTATGGGATGTCATCTGCTTTTCTTCTGTCATCGTCTGTCGAAATCTTACCTGAGAAAAAAAACAGAGTATAGTAATCATCTGCCTAATCATCTGCCTGCGCTCCTCCTACTTATTCTAAAATGTTAGCGTGATTGACAAAGACCATACTATATCGCGTTTCTTTGATTGATTCGTCTTTGTGCGTCAGTCCATTGGTGTGCTTGCAGCAAAAGCAATGAGATTTTTGAATGTCTGGAGTGCTGTAGACAGATAACATCACGTATCGGGCTTTTCAGTCACAGGAAAGCTCATGAAAGAAAACGCCTTGCGTGACCATCTTCTGATGCGTGTCAAGTAGTCAAAATACTCGTCAGCTAGTAATGGCGGTATATGGTATATTGGTGTGCTTGCAGTGCGACCAATGGGGCATTCCAGTTTATATTTATAACCAAATATATGTTTTGACAAGGCTTTGACAGTTAAAACAACAGATTATATATTGATTATTATATGAGTTGAAACACCACGGCACTGGAATTAAGTTTTATGTGACCTTGAACAGATTAGTTCACATGGTAGCGACTAATGAATCACTCCCAAACATTCGTGGCGTTTACTATAGTATGAAAATTTGGCGAAATACGTCAATTTACATATCAAGGGGGACAATTTTTGAGGCATATGTTGTCATGTTACTTTCAACCCTTTGACTCCTTACCCCTAAAATTTTTAATGGCAACCCCTATTTTTTTTACCATTTTTGTGTTCCTTATAAAATTCTCAAAAAAATAATGCAGTTTATGTAGAATTCTATAAGAAACACAAAAATGGTAAAAGAAATAGGGTAGTAGAAGGGCAGTGTAGTAATAGGGTAGTAGTAGAGTAGTAGAGTAGGGCTATTTAAAATTTTAGGGCTGGGTGCCCTGGTGGTCAAGGGGTTGAAAGTAACACGACAACAAATGCCTCAAAAATTGTCCCCCTTGATCTGTAAATTCACGTGTTTCGCCAAATTTTCATACTATCATCGGTAGAGGCAATATTAAATACTGTTCGTTTTCAAATTGTCACCCTGTATAAGCGATACCAATTAAACTTTTAGTTACATAATCGAAGGCGCGATTTTTAAATTCATTGTTGTCAACCGTGGGCATATACGGCGACGGGCTGACTAACTGGATTTTAAATTTCCCGGTGGAGATTCATGGTAGTAGCTCTGCTATAAAAAATGTCGAGTTGCCACATTTATTATTTATTTCCTGACAATATCATTCGTGTGTCACTTTAGTTTTGTATTACGAGTTTTGTACCTACTTTTGTATCCTACACCCGGCATTTCATCAGCCGACTATTTTTATTAAAATTAAAATAGTTTGGGTACCTGGGTCGACTCAGCCTTAAATGAGTACATGGGATTCACAATCCTGAGGTAATAATAGGCGGTTGAAGCGTAGTTACCTTCCTTGTATACCGAACGGCTCTAAAAAAACGCTAACGTTAAACGCTATATACGGGAGCTATTATTATTATTACGAGTTTTTGGTTAAATGAATTGTGTTGTGATATTTTAAGCTTAAAATATTTTACGAACAGGCCTTGCAGTCGAATATTGTTCTTTTTATAGAATCTCTTTTAGTGCAAAGCGGTACAAGATAGCTTAATAGCCGTTGCAAAAAACTCATCGCCACCTAATTAGAATATTTTAAACAGGGCCCATAAAGCCTCATTACTTGGGTCTTTATGTCCTTTAAGTGCTGTTAAGGAGGTGAATTTTGTTGATGTAAATCATAACTGTTTATATACCGGGTGTTACATCGTCGAGCGGGAAATCCCATGTAAATTTAAATGGGGTCAATTATTGGCTTCCCTAATTATTTTATTTAGGTTTATTGAAGAGCACTAAAACCCACATTCAAAAGAATAACTTTAGATATTTTTGATTAGCCCGTTTACGAGTTATCGCCGATTTCTTTTAAATATTTCTCCTTTCTTATGGCCCTGTATTTACTTATGAGCACCAGTCAAAGTAAAAGATAACTGTCAAATGAAGTTGTCATTTCAGAAATTTATCTATTTAGTGCTTTATTATTATTATTAAAAACTCATACCTACATCGAAAATATTATATAAGAGTGTCTTGCCTTGAACTGCTAATATAGAAATTAATTCCACGCAGTGCTCGAAATAATGTGGATCAACCATCAAAAATATTAGCCATGAATTACACTACCGAAGAAAAAATATTGATGATTAAATGGTATTGATGATTAAATAGTTATCAAAAGGTGTCGGGCATGTTTGCTGCTCTGTATCCGAATAGACCGATATCTGGAAAATCTACAATCGCAAGGAATATCCAGAGATTTGAGACCAAAAGTACCCTAATAAATAACTGCAGATGTGAAGCAAGGCAGGAACAAAGAGAAGATGCAAGAAATGATACCGACTTGGAAGTTTTATTGTGCGTGGAAGAGAACGATGGAAAGATGGGCACAAGGAAACTTGAGGATGAAATAGGAATAGATCACACTACAGCGTTGCGAATTTTGAAACGACATAAATACTATTCCTTCAAATATGAAAAGCACCAAGAGCTACGAGATGGGGACGAAATACGGCGGCAGGCGTTTTGTTTTGATATGATGAAAAGAGCAAACACGGATAGGGTGTTTTTAAAAAACATATGTTTTACTGACGAATGCACGTTTACTTTAATTAATAAACCCAATGTTCAAACTGAACGATATTGGAACAAAGAAAACCAACACAGGTTTGTCGAAACAAGGACGCAATATCCACAGAAAGTAAATGTTTAGGCAGGGATATTCGGACACAATATTGTCAAGGTGTATGTGGCGCTAAACTGTATTACTGGTTGCCTACATAACCGCAACGTGCATTGAGGAACCTGGCGAATTCACCAGAAATTAACAGAATATTACAGAATTCTTTAGAACGTTCCAGAAACACTCTTACGCGAAATTTAAATGCAGAATATTATTTGGAACTACTCGAAAATCATATTTTACCTGCTTTACATTATGCCGCAAGGGAAAATCAGGAAGTTTATTACCAAATGGATGGCTGCCCGGCACATAGTACCCTGGCTGTTCGGGAATATTTAGACAATAGTTTTAACGGAAACTTTATTGGCCTAAATCATGCAGTAAATTGGCCAGCAAGGTCTCCTGATATTTCGCCAAATGATTTCTTTCTCTGGGGTCATTTAAAAAACAGTATATACAAGGATAAAAAATACCCAAATCTAGACGAGTTAAAAAATGCTATTTCTGCCGAATGCAATAGAATTTCAGTTTACCAACTAGCGAATGTAACAAGAGAATTTTATGATCGCCTGGGTTATTGTCTAGCAGTCGATGGAGGAATATTTGAACATCTTCTTAAATCCTAAAGTTCTAACAATTTAATAGTACCTAAATTAATAAGTTATTGAAAATTGTAATAATACTATAATTAACCTTGTAATTAATTCCTTTATTTTAATTTAATTCATATTAATTTGTATTTATAAATACATCTTTAAGATTTCCGATGTAGGAATGAGTTTTAAATAATAATAAAGCACTAAATAGGAAAATTTCTGAAATTACAACTTTATTTGACAGTTATCTTTTACCTTGACTGGTGCTCATAAGTAAATACAGGGCCATAAGAAAGGAGAAATATTTAAAGAGAAATCGGCGATAACTCGTAAACGAGCTAATCAAAAATATCTAAAGTTATTCTTTTGAATGTGGGTTTTAGTGCTCTTCAATAAACCTAAATAGAATTATTCTCTAAAATAATTAGGGAAGCCAATAATTGACCCCATTAAAATTTACATGAGATTTCCTATGTCCTGTCCGACGATGCAATACCCGGTATTTATAATTAATTTATATTTGTTTCCAAAATGATTTTGATTAAAAGAATATATGTAAAAGTGGGCAACGCTGTGCCGGTCAAGCTTAATCACGTGACTAAAAGTTTATTTGGTTATATTTTTTATGGGTCGCGTTAATTAATATTTTGTTTTTGTACTGGTATAATAGCAATGGTTTTTTCAGTGGTTTAGTTCTTCCCAGGTATTTTATTCCTAAATCGGTAAACATGGTATTGGTAAACATGTGGTAAACATATCCAAAACGTCAATCATGTTTATAAAATTTAAAACAATAATACAAATAAATTACAACCCTCGTAAGGCCAACTGGCAAATAAAAATTAAAATATAAAGAATAGTGGAGACATAGTAATGACGTCTAGGACTTAACCTCGCCAAAATTATCATAAATAATTGTCATTACCCAGCCATCTTTGTGTGTGACGCCTTTTTTTCGATCGTATGTTAACATATGATCGAAAAAATAATGGCGTCCAGTTGGCTTGGAAATGAACATCAATGACATTCCCCATATAACTTTACGTGTCGTATAAAATGACAGCGATCTTCATTTCATAGCCATCGCTAAAGCCGTTTTTCGATCATACGGTACTTTTAACCACAATACACTAAGCCATTTTTATATCACTCTCTACATAACTACGCATAGGTATAAATGCAACAAGGAATGTTTTATAATTAAAAATAAATGTCAGAATACAAATTAGTAACAGTTTTATTTACGTTATATATAAGATCAATTAAATAATAATTGATATACAGCTTTTATTGCAACATCTACCCATTGAATTCAAACACAGTCATTCTTAAAAAAATTACTAAATTAAATACTTATTTTTTTTTTTCACTGGTTATGTTACTGAATATTGTAATTACATACTTTCGGATAAAACTAATTTTAATGTACAGCAAAGCTTTACCAACACAACCAAATATTCTATTATTTTGATATTTTGCCAAACTAAAATATATATATAAAGAACTTAATCGCACAGACTTATAGGTATATGTTTAAGCATATTCGTTACTATACTTTGTCTTTTTTAAGAATTGGAAAAAATATTTTATGTATCCAACTAATGTTTCTAAAATACGCATTCTCTTATTTTTAAGATGTGTATATTTTATGAATTATAAACTAGAACATGATTGCTTCGTTTATACAGGGTGAGTTTCCTACGATGTTCTCTATGGGTATCTCGGAAACTACTGGAGATAGAGAGTCGGTTAAATGGGGAAAGAATTGCAGTTTTGTGGGGTCATAAATATGCACCTGTCAGATTTTTGAAAAAGTACATGGCTTACTAGATATTTCGAAAAAAACAAATTTTGGCTATTTTGAAAATTGTCCCTAATTCCATTATAATCTATTTTAGACAAAAAGTTTTCAGATAAAAGTTAATCACATCCTTAATAAGATCACGGCACATAAAACAATCGGCACGCCAACTCTACTCAGATTCCATTGTTTAAAATTTCTATAAAATTTGACCTTGTCGGCGCCATTATGGTTTCCTAGTCAGGGCCGGATTAAAACGTATTAAAAATTTTCTCAGAAAATACGACAGGGTCGTATTAAAAAAATACTGTAATTGACTGAAACTGAATTTTATTTACAATACTTTTGTCCAAACAAATGAATCGTTAACCGCGCATACTTCTCGAAAAATAAAAATGAAAAAATCAATTAAATATTTCAGTGTAGAGAATAGACAATTAAAATTAAAAAACATGCAACTAACAAAAACATGCCAGGAGTTACAAACAAGAATTAAAAAAATACCAATAAAATATTTATTGAACAATATAAAGAGGCTACTGTACAAATTATGCCCATTAATGGGCGTAGCAAATTATTAATATTCAAATTTCACAAATTAATAAATCCACAATTTTTTTTGAGAAACTTCTATTTTTTTTTCATGGCAGGAAACAAAGTAGGTACCGCATTGTATTTTATACGGTTACAAAGTGAATTGGTAAACATTTTAAATTCAAAGTGAACAGAACACAACCTGTACTTGTGGGCCTTATTTATATCTTCAATCAAGTCTTCTCCGTTAGCTGCAATTGCCCATGTTTTTGCCCTAAAAATGTATTGTTAACTTATTTTCGATATACTCATTTTATTTATTTTTATAATTTTATTTATATTAATAATATAATTATTTTTAAATTTAATGTTGAATGTCTAGATACAACATTAAATTTTACTAAATATTTAACATTTTAATCTTGCTAATATTTTATATACATATAGGGTGAGTCTTGAATAAGTGCAAATATTTTCAGGGGTGGTATATTTCGACCCCAGGAACACGTTTATGAGTTTTTTTCGCTAAAAAAAGATATTGAAAATCGTGCATTTTCTTTTAACTTCCTGTATATATTTTCGAAAACTTTTTTAGAACTGCCTGTTCACCGCAAATTTTCCCACGGTATAATTTCTTAATCTCTGATATTACCATAGTTACGGCTTTACTCTATGGTTGCGGCACTAAAAGGGATGCAAATACAGAAAAAATCCGGTGGCTCTCAACAGTCTCAACTCAACATTTAAAAAAAAAACATTTTTTTTTTAAACTTAAATAACTCGGTTATTTTGGATTTATCTGAAAAAGTAAGGAGGAAATATGTTTCTTTTATCGAGATCTGCCAGCCCTGAAAATATTTGCACTTATTTAAGACTCACCCTGTATGTAAGTTTGTTAACATTTAATATAGATGCTGAACTTGTATATTTTTAATTAGATCTTTCTATTTAGCTGAATGTCCTAATATGTATACTACTGTTTTTTTAACTAAAATATGTTAAAATAATTAATCACCTATGTATATACATACCTAATCGGATCTCTAGGAAACAGAAAGAAACTTTTATTGCAGTTTAGTCCTCTACTCGGGCAGTTTTTTGCTGCACAACTTCGCCCAGGCATTTTAAAAACACGTAAAAATTAACGATTTAAAAATGTTCAGAAATACAAAAATAAATTATATAACACAAGAAACGAAAATAAACTAGAAAAACCAAATATATAACACAATAAACAAAAATAAAACAACAACTATAAAATATAACTCAAGAAATAAACAAAATAAATTAATCCGTACGCTACTGACTCGAATCAGCCGAAAGTGTGCGCAGTCGATGAAAGAAACTACGACACTGGTTACTTTCTGTTGATGGAAACCCTAATGGCGGCGTGCGCGACGGTATGCGCGTAGCGTTCCTGCCAAAGAGAGTTAGCCTGCCGTGTGATTTATATGCCGTGATAAGATTGTGTCCTCCGTTTTTCTCTAAAGCCTGTCATTTTTGACATATGACACAAACATATGTTTTTTTAAATGGAAACCATAGTTGGCCATGACTTCATAAAAAGGGCCATTTTTTAAGCTTTTCAGCGATATAAGATATAATATGTTTTCTTCGAAAAATTACTGAGTTATAGACAATTCTTATCATTTTTAAACAATTTCACTTAGTTAGCCATGGAAACAAGTTCAATCGCCGTTGCTCTCAGAAATGTGAAGCTGTCACATCCAAACTTTGTAAATTAAAATAAACAAAAATTGTAAATATGAATTTTTCAAATGAAGAAAAGCGTGTAGATACTCGCGCATCAATAGAGTGGTTCCAACATGACTTTCATTATGACCCCCCCCCATAATGAAAGAAATGTTAAACATTATTTATATCATAATTATGTACTCAGGGATAGAAAGAGGTGGACCAATTATTGCATGGGCCTCCTCGATCACCTGACCTATCCATTTCAGATTTTTTTATGCGGTGGTTAACATTTTATGGTTGACAAGAAGGTTTACAAAAAACCTTATGAATTAAGAGAGGCACTCGAAGTGGCGGTACGAGAGAAGTTTAGTTAAGTCGACCGGTCCTTCTGTGAGAATAGGTAGTAATTCAGTTTTAAAAAGAGGCAACTCAAAATAATGGCGGATTTTTTGAACATTTTCTAAAATAACTTAAAGTGTATGTAGTGATATTATTTTTTTAAGTTTTAGTTTGTGTAATGTAAATTGTAAAGAACCGTTTAATAAAATATTCTGACTTTTTATAAGTTATAAATCATAACAGAATAAGAATACCATGCAATCTACGTGAAATTAACCAAGAAAGATAAGAATTTGGTAATAACTGATTTAACTTTTCTAATGTCTTGAAAACCGTTCTCTAAAAAACGCAACATTCACCGGTCAACGTATCCTCGAAAATGTATGGTCAAGAAAAGTTGAACCAATAATCCTACACGTTTTTCTTCAGTTGAAAAATTCATATTTACAATTTTTGTTTATTTTAATTTACAAAATTTGGATGTGACAATTTGATATTTCTGAGAGCAACGACGATTGAACTTGTTTCCATGGCTAAGTGAAATTTTTTAAAAATTATAAGAATTGGCTATAATTTTTTGAAGAAAACATATTATAGCTTATATCACAGAAAAGCTTTAAAAATGGCGCTTTTTATGAAGTCATGGCCAACTATGGTTTCCATTTAAAAAAACATATGTTTGTGTCATATGTCAAAAATGACAGGCTTTAGAGAAAAACGGAGGACATAGTCTCATTAGGGATGTGATTATCTACAACTTTTATCTGAAAACTTTTTGTCTAAAATAGCTTATAATGGAATTAGGGACAATTTTTAAAATAGCCGAAATTTGTTTTTTTCGAAATATCTAGTAAGCCATGAACTTTTTCAAAAATCTGAAAGGCGCATGTTTATGACCCCATAAAACTGCAATTCTTTCCCCATTTAACCGACTCTCTATCTCCAGTAGTTTCCGAGATACCCATAGAGAGCATCGTAGGAAACTCACCCTGTATATTTAATTTATGTTTTATAAATTTCATACTAAAATTATCTATTTTTATCTGTTGAATTTAGTACTTTATTTTTTATTATTTAAAAATTTTAGATGATAAAAAATTAACAATTTAATATTAGTTTAAGTAATATTTAGAACTTCAAAAATTTTATACAAATTTTATGTTTCACCTCTAATTTTAATGAACAACTAGTATCAGCAATCGATTCGTTCTATTTCCTTCCTCTAAAAATATAAACCATCTTAAAAATTTCGACACACACCAAATCATGTGAAATATAGAAAAATAGAGATAATGTTATATATGGCCTAAAATGTCTAACCTAACAGACAATTGTAATGGCAACACTTGTAATAAATATTCCTAAATAAAATTAATATCACAAAAATAATTAAAAATAGCCAATAAATGACAATAAATTTGTAAAAACTGCATTTATTATATAGAATGTTATGTTCCCTTGTCAACACAATATATGAGAAATGACAACAAAATACACTCACCAGCACGAAAAACGGGCAACCCTAAGGAATATTGAAATTATAGATATGAAATTTATCGAGCCGGGACACACACACATGCAATGTGATTCCATGCATGCTACAATCGAACATGCAGCGGAATATGCCAAAATCTATTGGCCTAATGATTGGGTGAACATCATTAAGTTGGAAGCTAAAAAGAAGCCCTATAAAGTGAAGACACTTGATCATACTTCATTGATTATAAAATCTCAGAACCCTACAGAAAATACTTTAAATTTGAAGCAAGTAAAGTGGATTCGAGTAGAAAAATCCAAACCCAATACGATATTATATAAAAATGATTATTGGGAAAAAGATTTTTCCAGTGTTTCAACAACTTCTAGTGATCGCAAAACAAAAAACACAACCATAAATGTTCCAACAATCCTATATCCCGAAAAACTTCCTATAAGCAAGTTAAAGTATGACAATTTATTGTCTATGTGTCAGGACAAATCCCCTCGGAGTACAAGAATTTCTATTCTTCTCTAGCAGTAATAAATACACCCCATGCTCAAAGCTGACGACGAGATGTCTCTACAGCAAGCAGCAAGTAAGATAAGAAATTATAAAGAGGAAAAGACGAAGAAATTAACTTAAGAAATAAAACTTTTTGTTAGTTTTTGAATAAAGCATTAAACTTTTGGTATATACGCCTTTTATTTAAAACAGAATGACGCAAATTGTCTCGTATATCCTAATATCAGAAGGGCGTAACAACCAAATATGACAGGTAATACCGATTTTTACTATCGAGCAATTGCCTATCAAATTGTAATGTTTTTATCCTACCACAGTGAAAAAGTCAACAATTTTCGTAAAAATTTTGATTTTTTAAACGTTTTTTACGTCTCCTGTAAACTTTACTTTTTGGTTCATGCGCCCTTCTGATATGACGCCCTCGATATGATAGTGTCATTTTTTGAAAATCAGTAAACTCTATTTCATAGGTATGTTGATGAGGGCCAAAAGCAAAGGCATGCTTTTAATGCTAAAAATGCTGTAAATCGTTACTGTCTTCTTCAAAAGCGAATATCTTTAATAAATATAAAGCTACTGAGATGAACCAAAACAAACTATCGACAAAAGATGTGTCTAGAAGATAAAATAATTTTTAAATTCCTTGCTTTGTTAACATATTCCACAGAATGTTTTAAACTTAAACCAAAATATCAACATTTTGTTTTTCCTCATATAATTGACAGATTGGAACTTTCATTTTGAATTTAGAAAGAGATACTAAAAAGCGAAATAATTTAGCTACAAATTGCTTAAAAAATCATCAAAATTGGCCCACTAGAACAAAATATGTTAAATTTTAAAGAACATCAAAATTTTAAGGTGCCCGTATTTCGTGCCAGTGAGTGTATATGACACACAAAAAAATTACAACACAATATATGAGAAACATGTTTTATGATCAAACCTTCTTGATAGTACGATGTTTTTTTTAAGCAATGCGTTAAAAAAATGAAGCTATAAAACAATAAAGAAGATCAATCTTATATTAAATATTAAAATTATCTTACTAAACTATTTAAAATAAAATTTTATCCTTTGTATAATAGATTCATATCAACTCCATTTCAAAATTCCATGTTTATTTTCTTATTAATTTTGTATAATACATCATACCGGTTATCACATTACTTCATTAACCCCAATTTACAAATTTTATTCCAACCGTTTTTCCCTTACAATCTAAATCACTTGTCAACAAATTCAATTAATACATATTTAGTGATTAAATAAATATAATATTTACAGAAAAGCGATCTAAAATTAATTTAAAAGCAATCCTACAATTTGAACGTTAAGGTAGTTTTATACCTCATCAAACTTATTTCATAAGAAGATGTATAAGTTTCTAAAAAGTATATAGAAAAATAAGTTCACGTAATTAATTTTATATTAGGCCAAATTTATTCTCCATTAACTTCATCGTACTGGGCAAATTTCAGAAACACTTGTTCTAACGTTGTTTGGCTAAAACTATATTCTTCAATTTCTAGTTCCAGTTTTGCTAAAAAATACACTCATGAAAGAGAAATTTCGGAAACAAATATAAATAGGTATTCACCTTTTTCAAGTTGCATAAAACAATTAGCTAAAGATGGAACACTTTGTTGAGGGACACTGAAGACCAACCTATCTACAAAGGTTTCCTGTAGCGTTGCATCAGGGAACAACTCTAAAATCAACAAAAAATATTAGGAACGCATATCACTACTAAAATATAGTCTTGGTCTAACATAATCTTTAAAACTGAAAATTTACACGGCGTTTTTCGATTTGTTTATCACTAGTCATTATTTATCAAATAAACAATGCTGGAAGTACACACACGCCTAGAGGACTCGAGGCGCCACAAAAAATGCGAGGTTCAGCTAGGCGCCCCGAGACATTGCGCAAAAACACGCCAATAAAATTTTGCCAGTACATACCTAAATAAATATATTCTGAAGAATAATTTTGTAAAAATAAAAACAATCAGGCGCTTAACGAGATAAGTTTAAAAGCACTTTTGGGAGCATTTGGGCAAATTTTTTTTAATCCAATTTAAAACCGACCTGAATGCCGAGAAAATAAAAAAAAAACAGTGAAACCGACAAAATCAAATTACATATATTAGTTTCAAAGAGAAAAAGATAAATCCGCCTGAGGTTATTTTTGTTTTCATTTTATTTTTGGTATTTTACAGAGGCATACTCATCTACGCTTTGTTTTTTGATCCTTGGCTGTTACGTCATAGAAACTGACAAGGATCGAAACAAACTGTATTTTCGATTTTATGTTGCCGAGGTGGGGTGTATTAAAATTAAAAAAAAACATAATGCTGCATAAAAACGTAAAATATTTGCTATTTTACCTAATAATATTAAAACAATTTTACATTATAAAATATAAATCTTTACTTTTAACTGAGGATAAAAGAGACTAATCAGTAATTTTATAATCAGAGTAGTAGTGCTTATGTTAATGATAACAAAAAAGCGAAAACAGTGTCTAGAAAGTCTGTATCATAATATCTTTCATGTACAGGGTGGGTCAAATTCGACGCTTTTAAATGGAAACACCCTTTTCTATAGGAGATAGACGAAAACTAAGATCGGTGTCTGGAGCTCAATTTTCATCAAAAACATGATGGTGAAAACCGCACATCAATATCTGTTACCGTTTCGGAGTTACGGGGTGTTTTTCAAAAATGTGCATTTTAACAAATCGCTGTAACTTTTTTGCTATCGAAAATTTTGTATTTCTATAAAAACATTTCCAAAGCACTTTTTTACCTAGAATTTAATGGTTTAAGTATAATTTTTTTAAAATTAATAATTTAAGAGTTATCAACAGAAAAATTGATTTTTTATTTGGGACACCCTCTATATTTTTAATTAACTGAAAAGAATTTAAAATTACCTTTTCAAAAATATAGTACACTTGATATTTTGTTATAATCCTCTTCGAAATACAGAATTTTTAAAAGTTCGCCACTTTAAACTAGTAGGCTTTGGACCCTTTATTGATGATATGCCCTTAATGGAACTCGAAAACATATTTTTCCAGCAAGACGACGCACCGCCTCTGATCGCTGTTATCAGCAAATTTTTGCATACAATTTCAAGAGTAATTGAATAGCCAACCAAGATTCCAGCCGTTGGCCGTCGAGGCCGCCTGACTTAGTGCCCATGGATCTAATCCTATCGATATATTTGCGGAAAAATAAAGGTTCCTTGTTCTTCCGTATAATCTAGACAAGAATTAGAATTACTTAGCAGTTATGAGAGGGTATCTTTCACCGAGTTAATGAATTCCGCGAGAAATGTTCAAAAACTGCCCCGTCTGTCCATAACAGAAGACGGTCGATATGTCGAACACCTATAGCAAAATCTCATGTCTTGGTTTGCTATTTCTTTTTCTTGTTATTAGATATAGTTTAAATGTGTTGATGTTGATTAAATATATTTTAAATAGTTATAAAATTCTGCATCTCTCATAGCAAATATTATTTTCGTTTTAATTGATGCTCACAGCTAGATTTTTTGCATTACAGCCGGTGCCGTTCAAAGCCTACTCATTTAAAGCGGGCGAATTTTTATATACTCTATATTTCGAAGAGGAATCCAGCAAAATATCAAGTGTGTTATATTTTTGGAAAGGTAATTTTAAATTATTTTCAATAAATTAAAAATATACAGGGTGTCCCATTATAAAAAAATTATACTTAAACCATTAAATTCTACGTAAAAAGGTGCTTTGGAAATGTTTTCATAAAAATACATAATTTTCCATAACAAAAAAGTTACAGCGATTTGTTAAAAGTGCATATTTTTGAAAAACACCCCGTAACTCCGAAACGGTAACAGATATCGATATGCGGTTTTCACTATCATGTTTTTGACAAAAATTGAGCTACAGACACCGATATTAGTTTTCGTCTATCTTCTATAGAAAAGGGTGTTTCTTTTGTCATTTTGGCCTTTGATTGTCATCCGTCAAGAGAACTTATTGTGGTTAGAAATCAAAAGTTGGTTGTTTTATAAGCTAAATATTAGGCTTTCTCTGTGGATACAACTGACTACAGCAAGTTATTGCCAGAAGATTCTATTAATTTTAATTGTGTTTTTTAGACATTGTGAATGATCATAAACTAAAAAGTATAAAGTGTAATTGAAGCCACTAATTTATTCCACTAATTGCGAGGTTCTGAATGAAGCTTTAGCACAGATTATACAGATTATAAACTTTGTTTTTTCTTTATTGTTTTTCGTGGTTCCAATTTTCGGAATCGGGCACTAGTTAGGTTACTAGTTTGCGCACATAGCACGCCCACTTATTGCCTCTAAAATTGTGCACAGCGCCTGACCGGCACAGTTATTAGAGATATATCGGACAACCGAATAGCGTCATGCAGTATTTACGCGTACCTTATCTTATCATGGTTACGATATACGCGAGTCAATTTTTAACCCTACATCCGCTAATAACGTTACCGCTTGACGTAATTTGCGGATCAATTACACCAAGCGCTATTTCTAAATAACGTTTAAAAATTGCTTAAATGGGCATGTGCTGGTATTTGACAACCGGGGCCGGCCGGCGAGATCTTTTATTTTAGGTTATGTTTGAATTGTTTTGAATTATTACTTTAGTTTTATTAGGTAACTTGATATTTAAGTAGCTGAGATTAGTTTTAATTAAATAAATATGGCCCAAAATATGGATTCCACCTCTTCCAGTATTAAAGAACATATAAAGAGGCTTAGGTTTACAGCAGATGACGACTTAGCCCTTCTAAGCGAATTTGTTGCTTGTTGCCCTAAACCCACTGGCAGACGTTGAACAATAAAGCACTGGAAATAAGCACTTTAACCCTTTAGTTTTAAAATACCTAGTAAACAAAACAATTTTAAAGTTTTAAAATCCATGTTAGGTTAAGTTTAAATAGCGGACGCGACGCGAACAGAATTCTTTCCGATCCGATGACTATAAATGAAGAGAGTTAATACCACCTCACGTAAAGGAAATAACACCTGGTCTTGTTAACGTCCATGCATGCTATTCGGTTTAGCGATATCTCTCTATTACGCTCTTTATTGTTATTTTACGCGAGTTTATTTTTGCGCACAGGAAATTTTACTCGTTTGAACATCGTCATAAAAAACAATTTTCGTACCACGAATTAGGGATAAGATTTTTATCTGTATACATATAGTATACCTAGTCTGTGGCTTTAACTCAGATCGCAACGTCATGGAAATATCTTATTTTGTCATTTTTGTTTGACGTTTCACTTGACACATTTAAGTTCAATTTAAATTTGCGGATTTATTGCAATTTTTATAGTTTATTTTATTACTGATAAGGCATTGGTTAAGATTTGAATTACGGTGAGATTAACGGTCAATAAACCTTAGCAAATGACTTGACATGGAAAAACTTTTCACTAGTGGGTAATCGTAATATACAGGGTGTCAAAAAATAGTGTACCTAACTTCGGTGGGTGATTCTACAGATAAAAATTAAATAAAAAGTTCCTATGAACATATGCTAGGGCAAAAGTTACAGCACTTGAAAGGGTAAATAAAAATAATATATTTTGCTTATTTTTAAGAACATTGGTAAACAGTTGTTCTTGAAATTTGGTACTCTTCCACATATTTTAATGCCAAAGTAAAGGGCGAAATATAAATAGTGTAAAATTCTGTAACAACCCTCAAAGGGTACTTTATATTAAAGTAGAGAGTACAACTAGTCATACTTTTTTATCGTTAGTACAGTAATACAGTAATTTCAATGAATTATGTCATTAAATTACATAAAATGGCTTTTACATGCTTTTTATGTCACCCACTTTTTAGAATCACCCACCAAACTTATATATACTATTTTTTGACACCCTGTATATAGGGTCTTTCAAAAAGCATGTGTCATCTCTCGTTCAAGTAAAAATGAGATTTATTTTTCATCCGGTCCGATTCTGCTTTGTTTCGTAACTACAGGAGGTTAAAACATCTTTTTTTATATTTATTATAAGGTTCTTCCAAGTGTTTTTAGCGATTCGATTAAAATTTGAAGGGTAAAAGTTACTATGTTACTAGTGCTACATATTGTAAATACATAAATTGTATTGTATCTAAAAAAAAGTCCTCTAAAAAACGTGTGCGTTACTGACTTTTTTCTTTTGTTGGCAAAATTGTGTCGATCGATAAAAATGCTGATTAAATTCTCATCTCTCCATTTCGATCTCCTCGATGAGACCTACGCAATATTATTAATCGTAATAATTAATTAAATAAAATAAAATTAATAAATTATTTATTTAATGTAATTTTTTAATAAATTTAGAACACTGATGTACAGGGTGTCCCACTAGGAATAGCTCTCGGCTGTATCTCGGAAAGTATTAGCCTTACGAAAAAAAAATTTTGTGACTAAAGGGGCTATGAGAAATTGCTGGAAATTATTTTCAAGTTTGTAAAACGGCCGCTAGGGGGCGCAACTGCTATGGAAAATAAGAAAATAGAATTTTTACAGAATATTGCCTAGATAATGAGTACTATAAATAATAGCTTCATAAGCATCAGTAAATTTTGGATTTTTTTTGTTAGAGCCATTTTCCCCTATCTGCTAAAATTAAGTGGTGGGGGGAGGTTAGATCTATCTTTATTTAAATGTTAATAACTCCGGACTGGATGATCAGAATCCAATAAACGAGGGCTCGTTTAAAAGAGCGTTGCTTACTCTATATTATACCATAAAAATAATAATAATAAAGTTTTGAACGTAGACGCTAGGTGGCGCTTTCTTACAATTTAACAAACATAGCGCGTTTTTTTCAAAAAAAATAAATACAATAGTATATGTAATTTTAGCTGATAGTAAAGAGTAGTAAAAGCTTAAAAAGTCAGCGAAAACCGCATCTTGATCTCTTCTTTCAAACCGAAGATATTAGCAAAATTATAATAAATACCAAAAAATACGCCCTTAATTACCTTGTTTTTACAACACGATATCAGTAGCCCTCTTGATTATGCCCATTTTAACGAAAAATAAGATAGAAACAGTTAGTTTATTTTAAAATCGACGAAATACCAGAGTACCATAATACCAGATGTATTAATATCTAATAATTAAGATATTAATAACAGTGAACAAGAAACGATGATTCAGTGAAGTCATTGTAGGCTTTGGAAAAAAGTTGCTTTTGACGTAATAGTATAAACGTCAAATTGTTATTAGATCAACATTTTGGTAGTCTTAGCAGTGTTTTTTTTTTATCTTTTAATTGCTTTTTCAAAATTCCTTTATTATTTGAAGTAGTTGAAGTTGTTGGCATTTTGAAAAAGCATCAAAAGACTATCAAAATAACACTAAAGACAGTTGTCAGTTCAAGAAAATATTATATTATACCGTATGATCGAAAAATAACGGCGTCAGCGATGGCTATGAAATAAAGATCGCTGTCATTTTATATGTAAAATTTTATGGGGAATGTCATCGATCGTCATTTCCAAGCTAACTGGACGGCGATCATACGGTACAACACACCATTGTCTGCCATTTTCAAAAAAATATCTAATAGTTTTTGGAATTACCTAATACAAACTCCTTTAGTTGTTCCAGTCTGTCACCTGTTTCTGAAGTGGGAGTAGATTCCCCACCTTTTAGTTTCATTTCTAGTGTATATCCAGCACCATAAAGATTCTTTAAGTGTTGCGTAGAACCTAAACATCTAAATTGGAAGAATATTATGCAGTTAAGTAATAATCTTAATTCATGTCTTCATAGTCTGTTCGTAGATAACTATCATACGAGATCATATTATAAGTACCTTAATTCTCCTTTAACCATGATGCCTACTCTCGAACATAAAGCATCTGCTTCTTCCATTGAGTGCGTAGTTAAAATTGCACCTCTTGATCCCTAAAAACCAATTACAATCATTTCAGAGAGCACTTCTAGATTAAGGATTCATTACCTGAAAACTAGCAAGTATTGTGTCCCACAGGAATCTCTTACTTCTTGGATCCATGCCAGTACTGGGCTCATCGAGCAGCACTATTTTTGGATTTCCTATCATAGACATGGCAAAACTAAGTTTCCTTTTTGTGCCGCCCGAACACTGTTTCACTTGCTTATCAACGTGGTCATGAATCTGCAAACCGCTAAAATCGAAATGTAATTAGTTACTGAGTATCATTTTAGTTAAAAAATTGAATAGGTACTTTATATAGTTATTAACAATTCTATCGATATCCTCATAAGGGACCCCTCGAATCGCAGCATAAATCTCTAAATGCTCGCGTACTGTTATATTTCTCCATAAGGCGTCATGCTGAGGACAATACCCTAGTAATTGAAAAGCAGAATTCAGATTGGAAGTTATACTTTGTCCACCAATATAAACCTGAAAAAAACATTAAAATTGAGACACTTCTCATAAAATTTTATATATGAAAATAAAAAGAAATATGTTAGTTGTGATGATAATCTTACTTTTCCTCTTGTTGGAGCTTCTTCTGCAGTAATAATTTTCATTGTAGTGGTCTTTCCAGCGCCATTATGACCTAATAATCCAAAAACTTCCCCAGCATCTACCGCTAATGATAACGATTTTACAGCAACCTTAATTTTCTCTTCTTCGTCATCGAATTTACAACATGACGATCCTTTAGTTTGATTTTTATATACTTTGTTTAAGTTCTAATAGTAGAAGGAAAAAAATAAAAATATATAGGTATAGGCATTTTGATTTGATTGTACCATTGCGATAAAAAAAAGTAGTACAAGAATTAGTAGTCCCAGATAGAACTACTGGTCTATAAGGATATCGAGAAGTGGATATCGTCGAACAATACAATTATGCCACCTAACTTTTTAGGCGTTACCATGAATTTGGTAATAATTGGTAGGTATACGTGGCGAATTAAAAGTAAAAAATATACCTACCTTTTAAAAATGGGCAATTTTTCAAGTTTTTTTTATTTTATTATAGACCAGTAGATTAAATCATATTTTGTTGTACTACTTTTTTTGATCGCAATTACCTGTTTATAAGAAATAAGTATTTAATATATTTTTTAAATAATTACCTGAACCATTACAACTGGTGGAGTCCCATCGTGCATAGCTGTTAGATTGAGAACTTTGTTTTTTTCGTCTTTAACGTCTTGGTCCTCATTTGTGCCAACGTCTGAATCAATAATCTCACTAATATCTTCAGTTTTATTCTTAAAAGTGAGAACAATGAATTAATTCAACAAATAATAGTATCTATAATCCTAACAAAAATGCTTCAAACTAGGGGCGGCTGATACATAAGCGCTGCAGGATTCCAAGAAAAATTTATATTTTGTCCTAAAGGAACTTAGGATAAAATATAAATATTTCTAGTTTCTCTATTTTTTTTTAATTTAACCATATAGTTAAAACCGCGCAAGCAAGCGATCTACATGTACTGTCTCATTTTATTCACATTACATCGGTAAAATATGTTTATAACATAACACTTTGATAAAATAGTAGAAACGGTTATATGAATATTGATGTTTTTTTTATGAAATTTCAATTTTCTTCTTACAGTATAACTTTTATTGCCTCATTGCTTGGTTGATATTTTCAATAGAGTTTAATGTTGAAAAGTTCATTGTATACCAGAAAGTGGCTCACCCCTATAACTTTTTTATTTTAATAATTATATTTTCTGATAAAAAAAAACTAAAAAACTTTTTAATGTTATTATATGATATAGTCTAATGGTGCGTTTCGACTTGAGCACGCACGAGCTGAGCGTGAGCGCACGGCATTCGTTCGCGCTCTCGGCTCCGTTCAAATTAAAAACTTATTTTTCGACGAATGAAGTGATCCACTTGTGCGCACACAGCAGAGTTGTGTTGGTGAAAATAATGGACGACCAAGAAATAGTCGGGGCTGCAATCATTGTTATGCGCAGCTTAATTATTAAAAAGAAGAAAAATCGAAAACATCGTTGCTGGTGGCAAACCCAAATGTTTAGAATTCGATATAATTTACTGCAACAACTTAGTGTCTGAGGAGGGCTCAGGAACTCATGATCAGTTCAAAAACTTTACAAGAATGACCAGGCCCGACTTTGAATATTTACAAAATTTAATAACACCAAAAATTACGAACAAAAGATACAAATTTTAGAATAGCAATTTCATTAATATCGACATATTCAATATTAATTTTATTTACAAGGTCTTGCCATGCGTTATTTTTTTTGTTGTTTTTTAATAATACGAAGAATGTTTAACGTCCCATAATAGAGGCAACTTTTCATATTCTTCAATTAATAATAACGAAGATTCATTGATCCATTCCATAATTTTAATAAAGAAATCGAAAAAAAATCACGCACGCACGCACGAACGCAGACAAATTACCGGTGCATTCGCGCACACTTTATGTGTGCGCCTTTAAACACCCCAAAAAATCCCTTTAAACACGAACCAAAAATCGACACCAGACGGTTCACGTTCGCGGCTGCTCGCGCACAGACAGATTCAGAGTGAGCGTGTGAGCTGTGCGCGCAGCCGTTTACACTTGAGCATTCGCGAAGGATCAGTGCGTGCGTGCTCAAGTCTAAACGCACCATAAGAGCTAGCAGCGTTTTCGAGAAAGTATTTTAAGAAAGCTGGCTCTTTGATATATCTTTTACTATGCTCTCTGGAACAGCATGCGGCCGAACTCTGACTCTCGGTCTCGAACTCTGACTCCTCGCTTGGTAGGCGGAATCTACGCGCTGCGCTATGGAGACTCGCTCGGTTTATATTCAATACTAGAATTTAAAGGAATAATAAAAATATAGGATTTCTTTCAATGCGCAGTAGGGAACGCAACGTTTACCGGCAGCCACACGGTCCGCATGCTGTTCCAGAGAGCATAGTAAATGATATATTAAAGAGCCAGCTTTCTTAAAATACTTGTTTTCCCGACGTTGCCGTTGGTAGCTCTCGTACTAATATAGATCTAGGATTAATTCTAGGATTAATTGACGTATTCAATTAATCATATCACTTCCTGTTTTACAGGAAATAACAACTTCTGATTTTTTTCGGTATTTTTTACTATATTTGATAGAAAATTAAACACTGTATGGAATGACATATCATATGGCAACTGTTGACATTTTCACTCTGAAAGCAATAAGTAATTTAAATTTCAAGAATAATAGATTTGATCATCTAATGTTTTTCGTGTCTTTTTCTCATTTTTTTTTTTCAAATGATGCCGGTGAAAAAACATTTTTCATGAATAATGTGATACCACATATTTGGTATCCGAGTCATTGTCGTTAAATTTAACATACTATTTTTTAAGCAAAAATCGTAATTTTCTGTCAAATATATTAAAAAAAATCCGAGGGTACCATTTAATAACCAAAAGTTATGGTCATTTCCGGTAAAACAGGAAGTGACCTAAACTAATTGAAGCCAATAAATCCTGATTTATGTCGTCTTAACTAACACACAAAATTTACTTTTTTTAATTGAAAAAATAAAAAAGTTGTAAAGAATAGAGTTCCAAAAAATAGGTGTGAGCCACTTTTGAAAAACATCCGGTATGAGCTATTTATCTCATCTATTATTGACAAACAAACCAAAAAAAAAGAGCCCTTTTGAGATATATTTTTCAGGAACAGTGTTCTGTAATAATAATTTCAAGCTAAATATACAGGGTGGTCCGAATTGTATTCCGGAAACTTCGCCAGCATATTCTGCAGATATAAATAAGTAAAAAAGTTCGTATAAATGTATGTCCTAAAATGCTTGGTTTCGGAGATACAGGGTGTAGAAGTTTCATTTTTATTTCAATTTTTTCCAAATAATTTCTGAAGTAACGTCAATATTTGGATGAAAATTGGTGTCTGGGAGTTTTGTGACACGAGAAATTTGATTTTGATGTCAAAATGACTCCTATTTGTAGGAGGCGCCACCTACACGTGTTTTAACTGTTTTGAAGAGTAATAATTTTTCGTAAAAAATACATTTCCATTACTTTTTACGTAAAAAATGTCTCTTGGTAAAAATCAATAACGGAAATAGTCAATACATGTCATTATTGACAAAAAATAAGCACACATTGAGTATAGCTATTTGGCTGAAATAATTTTTTATTTTTTTAAATTAATCATAAATTTTTCTGCGAAAAAATGATGATTAAACAATTTCCGTTGAACTTTTGGCACAAAAAGATTTCCAATTTATGATTTCAGTTTAATAACTATTTAGTCAACATGTTTAATTATGTCAATGATGACAAGTATTGATTATTTCGATTCCAAATATCTCGAGAACCATTACTCGTAGCGATTTTTACCAAGAGACGTTTTTTTATGTAAAAACAGTCGTAAATGTATATTTTTTACTCAGTAGTTTTAATACAGGTATGGACGAAAAGTTATTACACTTCAAACCAGTTAAAAATATTTGTAGTAGTAGGAGTCATATTGATATGAAAATCAAATTTCTCATGTCAAAAAACGCCCAGACACCAATTTTCATCCAAATATTGACGTTACTTCATAAATTATTTCGATTTTTCGTGGAATCTACACTCTGTATCTCCGAAACTAAGCATTTTAGGACATACATTTATACAAACTTCTTTACTTATTTTAATCTGCGGAATATGCTGGCGAAGTTTCCGGAATACAGTTCGGACCACCCTGTAGAAACGAAAGAGAAAACCATAACTAAGATAAGAAACGGATATAGGCTTAGGTAAAAAAATGCTTACCTTTTGTAAAAATTGGAATGCATCACTTGCCCTGCCACCACTTTTAACCACATCCACGACCCGCAGGAGCATGAACCACAGAGGGATATTAACTATCATGCCCACTAGTAAAATAATTATTTCGGGTGTACAGTAACTAGCTAAATTAAGTCTATCACAGGCTAAATTTATGCTACACAGGCGATATACGCGCTGAATATAGTACAGTATAGCACAAGGTATGTACATGGTGTTCGTTAAGGAGAAAAGGCAGTGAAGGATCATTGCTATTTGTTTACCTAAAATAATATATACAAGTTAGGTATGTTTTGTTTTCAATACCTAAACCTTTGAATAAAAATACTATGGAAGAAGCAACATAATTATTCTCAGAAGAAACAAAATTAATTAATAACAGTTCAAAACATGTTAATTATTTTTAAATATTGTTGTTTGTAATAAAATTTAACATTAATATAAACTGTTGTAATGTAAAATGTTTAATTACAGTCAACTAGAATTCTTTTGTAAAATAAATTCGTTTGTCTCGACACAATAATTTATATTATTTTATTTCCTAATTTCAAATCGGTAAATTTTATGAAAAAAATACGTTGGGTAAAAGAATTTCCAAATACACAGGCTATCCGAATTTATGTTTTCCAATTGCGGAATTTTCCCTAAAATTTAGTTAACAAAAATAATAGGGATAGTCTAATTTTTCTCCTCACTTTAAAAAAGAACTAGTCACTGAACGAGTCGTTCATATGAACGAGTATTAAAAAGAAATCACAAAATTCGATTCACTGCTTAGAATACGATTCATTCATTGAATCGTGGCCAGCACGGATCCATAAAATTTGGACGAACGAGTCGTAAGAATTGAATCGGATCACATCGCGACTCGTTAGTATCTACAGCTCGTTCGTCCAAAAAATCGTGAGAATTGATTAATTGCTTACAATACGGTTCGTTCAAATGAATTGTGCCCATCACGGATCCATAAAATTTGAACGAACGAATTGTAAAAAAGAGTCTTAAGAATTGAATCGGATCACAATGCGAGTCGTTCGTTTAAAGAATCGTAAGAATTGATTCTTACGACTGCTTACAATACGGTTCATTCAGTCGAATCGTGGCCAGCACGGATCCATAAAATTTAAGCGAACGAGTCGTAAAAAAGAGTCATAAGAATTGATTCGAATCACAGTGTGACTCCTTCGTTTCTATAACTCGTTCATTCAAAGAATCGTAAGAATTGATTTATTGATTACAATACTGTCCGTTTAGAAAGTAAATATTAGAATCACGTACTATGAGCTTGGGTACCCAAACGTTTGTAATATAGGTAATATGCTATATGATATAAATGATATATAATATAAACATAGATAAGTAATTAGTTAGTGTTTTAGTAGTACCAATACTACCGTAAAATTTTATTATTCTATCCCTTTTTGTTTTTAGAGTAAAAAATAAAACCTTTATTATATTCCGCTATTTTTGTACTGCAGTATTTTCCCTATGATTAACTTTTGACCCAACGTTTATATTATTTTTTTTTGTATTTCTTTTGACTCGGTATGAAGCAATTTTACTTACCAACATTCATCACATCTAAACCGATAACAAAAATTGAAGGTATCCACCCAATAAATGTTGCAATATTGGGTAGTATGGATTGGGCTGAATCGGTTTTGTCAAATATGTAACTCAAACAGGTACAGCTTAATATCGACGAAGGGCAATACAGAAATATTAAAACGCTAAATGTAACAATTGAGGGCCACTCCCTCAATCCGGGAATATCAAAGGCTACCATTATTATGACCAGAATTGCACATATCACAACCATTATTACGCACAATACCAGAAAGTATGTTAAGAAATACGTAGAAGTTGACAGACCATTTACACGGAGCTGATTTTTAGTTTTCATCTAAAACAAGTAATTTAAAATCAATTTCAGTTAATCCTCAAGTTTAGTTAATACACAAAAACAAAATATAGTGCAACTCTTTAATCGGAACACACGATATTCGGAACATACTATTGCGGACCCGTTGGACTCGGCTTAACCTGACTAATACGCCCGCCCGGAGCCGTTCGAGAAACGAATGGAATAATCTAGGCGGCTAAAAACGTTCGAGTAAAATCTGGACTGTCTGTTACTCTCATATACAGAGTGTCCCAGGAATAAGTGCAAATATTTTAAGGGGTGGTAGATGTCGATAAAAGAAACATATTTTCTTTTTATCGTCTTTCAAATAAGTCCAAAATAACGGAGTTATTTTACTTTAAAAATTTCCAAAAAAAAATGATTTTTTGCTAAAATATTGAGAACAACTGGATTTTTTCTGGGTTTTCTTTCTTGTAAATTTAATCTAACCTATGTTGTCATATTATCAAGAAATGATGTTTTTTTCGCGAAAAAAAACTCATAGGCGTGTTTTTGGGGTTGAACTATACTACCAGTTAAAATACTTGCACTTATTTCTGGGACACCCTGTATAACCCAACGCCTGGGGCTTGAGGAGGATAGAAACAACTGATCGTTCGACGTGTACAATTGCCACGCTAAATTCAAAATAAATTCCTTTTAGATAAATAGTTAGATAAATTGTAAATAAGTTATCAATAGTTCTTATTAGTTATTGTTTTGTTACTTAGTGTAAAATAAATTGTGTTTAAATAAATTAGACTTTCTATCCACATGAAACCGATGAAAAACGAAACAATACAATAATAACGCTACCTCCCTAACTGCAACGTTCCTTATAGACTTGTCAGTTAAGTACCATGGTGTCTCCCTGCTTTATATTTTGCATTTCTTTCTTCTTGAACAACCCGTTTGAACTTGAATGTATAAATCAGTTCACTTCTGATATTTAATATACAGGATGTCAAAAAAAAATAGTGTAGCTAACTTCGGTGGGTGATTCTGCAGATAAAAATAAAAAAAATTCCTTTGAACATATGCCCTAAAATGCTTCCCGAAGAAGTTACAGTCCTGAAAATGTTAAATTCAAATCTCATATTTTGTTTATTTTTAAGAACATTAGTAAATTAAAAACGCATTAAACAAGTTGCAACAGAAACACCTTAGACAACTGTTAAGAATCAAATAGTACCACCACGTCTCAAACGTATCGGTTTTGAAAAAGCTAGCTGCATAGCGCTGAAATTACGATAACTAAATCCCGCTTAAGATCGACTGTATACGGTAAGAGAAAACCGGGGGATAACTTAAAAGGTACAAGGATATTTTTCCATAAAAACTCAAAAGGGATAAGCATATAGAATCAGTGGGGGGAAGCAGCGCACAATAGAACGCAATGAAGAAGAATTGTAAACTCATTTAACAACTGCAACCAAAAAGTAATGAGATCTTTGGATGTCCGGAGTACGGAAGAGAGATAGCATCTCGTCGGCGAGTAATATTCTCTAATCGAAACGATCCGCTAATGAGAATATGTATGAATATGTTACAATTAGCTGTTCCGATTAAAGAAGTTGCACTGTAATTGGTTTTACAAGCTCATTAAATTTTACCTCTCTATCATAGACCAAATCAATAGCCAGACTGATAGGAATCATGACAAAAACAGTACCGACACAAATGGTAGCCGTTGTAGCAGCTACATTGAGTCCTTCTGGTTGCATAGTTTGTTGGAATGGTTGAGTCATAACTTTAATCGGCTCAAAATTTCCGTACAAAATTTTATCTGGAGTTAACAACCTGAAATCGAAATATTTTAAAGACTCTCTATATAGAGTAAGATCCCAGAGCGATCAGACATAACTTATTTTCACAAGGATGAAACCTTAGGCTCTCAGTAGTGCTTTGAATATAGGCGTGTTTGTGGGGTTCGCCCTGTGACACCTTGGCAGATACCTGGTGAGAAAGGTAACTAAAAGAAATAAATGAACTTATTTTTACATGTCTGATTTTTACTTATGTTATTAAGACAACTATTATAAAGTTATATTTAATCAGTCAGACTGCTTGGAATGACCAAACATCCTCTAAACACAAAAATTATTCAGCCGTAACTGTGATGAGGGCGGGAAAACTATGCGTTTCCGAGTAAAGTATTTAAATATTTTAAAAATACTTAGGTACTGCTTTCGATTTAATAGGTTTGCATCTCTATTTAAATAAGATTAGTTGTAAAAGTAAAAACAATACATACTTATGGAGCCGATCGGCCGACTATTTGATTGCTTGTGAGCGCGGCTTCATAAAAATTATATTGGTTATAAATCTGCAACTAAATAGTCGGCCGACTAAGAATTGCATGTCACCCCCAGGCTTATTTTCCAATATTTCCTTTTACAGTATCCAAACTATTTAAAAACGTAAGTGAGAGAATTCAAGGTGTCTTTTTTCAAATTAATATTTTTTTTAGAAAATATGCGATAATTCTTTTGTCTATATAGTTTATATGCAATAAATGAATTTACTTTAATAATTATTAATTATTACATTAATAAAAAAGTTAATCTTACTGAAATAGAGATGCAAAAATATTAAATCGAAAGCAGTAAGTATTTTTAACATATTTAAATACTTTACTCGGAAACGCATAGTTCTCCCGCGCTCATAGTCACGGCTGAATAATTTTTGTGTTTAGAGAATGTTTGGTCTTGTATGTTGTTGTATTTCTGTTACAGGGCGAACTCCACAAACAGGCCGGTAATCAAAGCACATGAGAGCACTACAGAGAGCCTAAGGTTTCATCATTGTGAAAATAAGTTATGTCTGATCGCTCTCTGGGATCTTGGACTAATATCAGAATAAATTTATACAAATAGAAATTCTATTGAATTTATTACCTGTAAATACTATTGCTTATTAGATTTAACGTTATTGGCAGACTATGTTGAAAAGTATCGTTATATAGTATGGTAATTTTGTAGTCGTTGTCAGAAAAGCTGTAGATATTAAATGCTGCAAGATGTGGAGCAAAACTTAATAAAGATGAAAAATTGCCATCATATGTGTCAATTTGACGTACGCCTAGGTTGATTAGCTGATCTAAAACAAACAAATTAAAATGAATCGCAAAATTTCAATACATTTTTGTATTCTTTGCATAATATAAAATACACAAAATATAGGAAAATATTTTGCTAACTACTAAAGCTGCTAGAATTTAATAATATCTGCTAAAACTTTTTTATTATTAACATTTTGAGAAAAATGCATCCTTTACAAAAATTGTTGCTTGTTCATGGAAATTTGAATATGAAAAAACATGGTTTAAACATTTTACAACTAGCATAAGTTTTTATAAATAATGCATTTTTCTCAAATTGTTAATAATAAATAACCTTAAGTCTTTCCTCCTATAAAGACAATCCGGAGACGTACTGTATGCAACTTAAAACTACAGATTAATAATAACTTCTTACCAATAAATTGTGTAATGTCACTGCTAGATTCGTTGTGAATCGCAATCGTACTCATTCCTTCGTAAGTCGTACCATTTAGTTCCAGCGATTTGCTGATGCTTTCCGCACTTTGGAAATAATTATTGAAATACAAGCTTAAAACGGCACAAAGTAACGGTAATAATATCATAAAGTAGAGTTTCTGTAAATCTCTGCACAGCCTCAAAGTTCTTAATTTAACCAATGCCAAAATAGTTTGATATGCGTTAGGATTACATTCAATCTTTTCTAGACCAATGCCGGTGATTGGTGATTTAGTTTCTGATATGGCTTCCAAACATCCAATTTCCGTAACATCTCCTCCACCTAAAATTACATACCTGTTACATACTAAGGACTGGCAAAGGTTAGTCTTGGGTCGAGATTTCCGTATGTAAGAAGAGTACAATGCGTTTATAATGTACTGAACAAAGAGAGGACAGTAAACACGTTGCCAAACATATGAAATAAACCGAGAAACTGTGCACATCGCTAAGATACGTGGAAGGGGATATAGCAGATTTGTCGCAGTTGACCGGTCGACCCAATCAGTACCTCTGTCAGTACTTAAAGTTCTACCGAAAGGTGTACGTCATGCGTTCAGCTTCACGATTTAATTACGTCTCGTGATACTTAATTTGTTCATTTATTAACGAATCGTTGTAATTTTCCTTATAGCTTGAATTTTTTTAAGTGCAAGCTAGAAACACTTGCATTTTTGGTAAAAATAAGTGGAATTGAGTGGGTGTTCGATAGTGGTCGCGCTATTAGAATTCTGAATTCAAAAATCGATATCTCGAAATCTATTAAAAATAATAGATTGTAGTGTTTTCAAGAACATTGTTAATATTTCTGCTGTATTTTCTTTGTAGACAGTATGTGAAAATCTTTATCAATAAAAAAATTACATGATTGCTGAATATTGTTATGCTCTAAAAGTAAATGGATGGATTGTTTACAATTTTTGAATAGAAAAAACAACATTTTCGATTTTTTTTTATGTAAACATATTGTAAAATATCCGCTCTTGAAAATAAAAAAAGTTTCAATATCTAAAGTGGTTCTTGAATTATGGCCTGTTATGTGTTAAAAAGTTCAGTTTTTAAATTATCGCGATTACTGACGTTTTCTCGTTATAAAAAAAGGCACCCTAACGATATCCTTATAATTCCATTTCAGATGCTCAGAAACATGTCTAATGATTTTATCTAGTTATCTCTTGAAAAAAAAGTCTTTTAAAAATAAGCGGTTTGCGATCGTGATTTTACTTTACTTGATAGGGAAAGGCGTATCGGCAACGCCGCAACAGCACACCGTCGCGCGTCACGTCGGTCGGTCGCATTTCTCTCACTCCGACTTAATAAGATCCCTATACGATTTACTTCCACACATGTAAATGCCGACCCAAAAGTAACAGTTGCCGTATGTAATTTATTTAAAAAAAATCATGTAACCTTTTGAGTCTTGTCCATTGGAAAGTAAACTATTTCCTTCGTTCTGTAGGCTTTGATAGCTCGTACTTTTACTTTGCAAACTTAAGCTTCGACTAAGAGCTCGATTTCGTACAATCTTTTTTGACAAATTTTCTACTGCTTCATCAGGTTCATCTTCTCCTTTCTCTAAATGAAGAAAGACTTCTTCTAAAGTTGTCATTGAAACTCCATAACTCGAAATACCTATAGTTGAAAAATATATATTTATGATTTAGGTTCAGACACAAGTTATATAGTACAGTTTGCTACGACGCGACATGTGGTCGAGTACTTTGAAGTGAGAAATCGTATTTCGTATATCTGTATACTTAATGTAACAAGAAGAATATAAGATAATCCTAAATCCTATCATGTAAAGTATTGATGGTACTCTCAAAGAGAAGAAATCGATTGATTTCTTATATGTGGAGGGTTCAGAAGTCAATCAATGTAAGTCAATCAACAATTGCATTGAGATAATGAGGTATAAAAAACATGATTTAAAGAAATGAAAGTAAATTTGTATGACTTTGTCAACAAGCTATGGTCCAAACATAACAACAGATAATGCTCTCTCATTCACTCTCTAACTCTCTTACCTATTTTACTACTTTTATTATTAATTTCCAGTTCGATGGCACTAAATAAAGAAGCAAAATTATCTACAGCGTTGTGGGGTAAAATAAAACTCAATTCCCTCCCGTGCCTCCTTGCTTTTTCGGCCTTGGGAACATGCGTAGTTACAAGTCTTGCTATCGCCTGCTCCTTTGGATTACCTGTAAGAATATTTTGTAACAAAAATATAAAAATAAATTAATTTTTACCTTCAAGAACTAACGTTAGATGATAACCAATTCCGAACTTATTTTTTAAGAACAACGAACTTCCACAACACCGTATACTTCCTTTTGAGACAACAGCTTTTCTGTCCGCTAAAAAAAATAGTATATTGTTTTATGAGGAGTAAAAATACTATACATTTGACATTACAGGCGAGGTAGAAAAAGTAATTTTTACTCAGAATAAACTATTGCTATTTTGCCTGCATGCTATTTTTTTTTCAAGCATCACAAATAATTTCTTATACAATTTCAAATACTGCAAATAATATTAAAAGGTTTAAAAATAATATCTTGTAAGTAATATGGTAAGTAATTGTATATCGAGAAACTATGGTTAAACTCGTTGAATTTGACACTTTATCAGTTTAATAAAGATATTGGGTATAATTATAAGTGCTTTACTTTTATGCCTAGGAGTTAAAATACTTGTGTGACGTTTGAAAAAAAATTGTCTTAATGATATAAACATATCGTTTAATACCTAATATATCAGCTTCATCCATGAAATGTGTTGTCAATAAAATAATTTTGCCATGTCGGCGGCTTTGCAGTAAATTCCACATATGCCTTCTTGAATACGGGTCAACACCAGCAGTGGGTTCATCCAAGATTACAATCTAAAAATACGAAAAAATAGTTGTTTTCCTTATGTATGTAAATATTAGTTTTCCTTATGTGTTGTATAAGTGCCCACTATCAAAATGTTAACTCTCCATTTTTTTAAATACTTTAAATATTTACAGATTATTTTTTATAAAAAATATATTTGCTTTATCGTGGCTTCAACCTTATTTCTGTACATTTAGAAAAAATTGTGCGAGTATTATCTTAAAAAACGTTTGCTAATATATAAAAGCATTTGGAGAACCATTTTCAAAACTATTAAAATTAAAATTACCTATTTAAATATACAGGTTGTTAATTTGTTTATTACTCGCGGCAAAAGCTTTATGGTTGAAATATGGAAACCTCGGCCCGCTCGTCGAGAGACGACGCGACGGAACGAGTCGGCAGCTTAGCCTAGTACTCATTTGGAATGTAGGCAGTGTTGCCATTCTGTTCCCCAATAAGTAACCGTCCAGTTAACAATCTGTATAATAAAAAAACACTGCCACAGACTTACTTTAGGATCTCCTATAACCGCAATACCAACAGAGAGTTTTCTCTTTTGTCCTCCGCTAAGATGCCTCGCAAATGCGTTTGCTTTCTCTGTTAAATCGACATCTTTTAAGGTCTTACTAACTTCCTGTTCGATTTTTGAAGATGGAATGCCCTTAAATTTATAAACAATATTAATAGGGTAAACCAATAATATAGAACACAAGAAATATGAAAATAAAAAACACAAATTTTTAAAACAAAAATGTAATTCTTTCAGTGTATAATATTTGTTGATAAAGATTTTTTTAGTTTATATAGTCAATTGGCAATTACCTATGGAATTAAAAATATCAATATTAAAAAATATGACATCTCGTCATTTAATTTTGATTTGTTGATACAGATGCAGTTCAACGTTTTTATTTTTTTAATAATTTTAAATATGGCACGTGGTTTCTAAATAATGAAAAATTTGTAAAAGAATTATATTAATTCTTTTACAAATAACAAAAATCAATATGAGTAGAGATACGAAGATGTGGTTTCTAATAATATTAGAGATAAGTAATTAACAGGGTGTCCCAGAAATAAGTGCAAGTATTTTAAGGGGTGGTAGATCTCGATAAAAGAAACATATTTTCTCTTTGCCGTTTTTCAAATAAGTCCAAAATAACGGAGTTATTTCACTTTGAAAATTAAAAAAAAATGATTTTTTGCTCAAATTTTAAGAACCACTGGATCTTTTCTATAGTCTCTCCAACGAGAAGATCCGTGACAGTGATAGATGTGTCTGTCATTTTATTTTCAAAGTAGTTTATTTTATTTTACAAAGAAATAAGTTGGTACAACTGGAACACATAGCAGGAAATTAATATATTCAAAATTTGACTGACAAGACAAGTGATAACTTCAAAATATTGTGAAAAAACTGTATAAAATTGAAAAAATGTAATCGAGTTATTTTATTTAACAAAAAAACGGTGTGTTAATACAAAACAAACAAGAACTAGACACGAAATACTAAAAAAATATAAAAAAGAACTATTTCTTACTTCCAAGCTTCATGAAACTTCCGGCATTTATGATTATATTTATCAATATAACTTATGTACAAATACAAATTTGGCATTTGTAATATTCCACAGGAATAAATAAAATAACATAAATAAAATAAACTATTTTATTAATAATAACACTTACCAAATTTTATACCTTAAAGGTTGATTAATTAACTTTAATCTTAATTTTTTTAAACCAGTACCTTTTGACATTATTTTTCTGCAGTACTAAAATTCATTATTTACCTATCGTGTGATGTCGATATTTTACAGCTACTCCAGTTTGTAGTATGTGTTTAGTATGATCCTTCTACCATATACGAGATGCACTTATCTACGATGAAATGGTACACAAACTTTATTGATGGTAACTTTATTGGTGTATAAGACTTTCTGCCTGGGCAGAGAGTATTAACCATAAACTGTGCTCTGGGTCTACAGTTAATTTTCACTCGATTTTTCCTCCACTTGACTTCAAAAGACACAAAACACACGTAATAACACGAATCAAAATGCATCATATTCCAAAACGCAGGGTATTTGACAAAAGTTGACACAAAATTATAACCTTTAATTTGGCAAGACTTTGACAAGCGTCAAAAATCTAAAGGCGAGTTCATACGCATCGGCGTCCGTTTGTCGTTCATCGTTCCGTCAAACCAATAAAATTGAAATACGATCTGTCATTTTTGAAATAAACCAATAAAACTGGTTAAACACGAAAAGAGACGACGCTTGACGGATTTATATTTAAACCCATCCATAGTTAACTTAAAAATTATTAGAAATTTTTATTTAGTAAAATAAATAGATTGGTATGTGACATCATCTGCTTTTCTTCTGTCATCGTCTGTCGAAATCTTACCTGAGAAAAAAAACAGAGTATAAAAAAATGTTCAATTTTTTTTTGCGAAAAAAAACTCATAGGCGTGTTGCTGGGGTTGAACTATACTACCAGTTAAAATACTTGCACTTATTTCTGGGACACCTTGTATAATAAAAGCCATAAATCAACACTACCTTGACGTTTGCAAAAAATTCCAAATGCTCTTTAGGTGTCAAATTATCGAACAGTATATCATGTTGGGGGCACACTCCAGTCATCCGACGGATCTGATCCATTTCATTTTGATTTCTACAAGAATTTTTTAAAATATAGTAAATAAATTGATAAAAAATATAAATTCTTCACAACATAATATTACATTTATTTGTAATACCTAACATCGTATCCAAAAATATAAGCTGTTCCAGAAGTAGGTGCTGTAAGTCCTGTTAAAATATTAAATAAAGTAGTTTTCCCTGCTCCATTGTGGCCCAATATTGCCGTAATGTGGCCCTGATATATTGTGAGATTAATACCGTTGATGGCCTTAACTTCTGGTTTTCTAAAATGCTATAATAAAAGTATTTTATTTTTACTCTAAATTATTAATTTGCTATAATTTACATGAAAGGATTTGTACAAATCTACAATTTTGATTGCTTCTCTTCCTTTCATTTCTCTCGGTAAAGGTTCAAAATCTGTCAATACCTCTTCACCTGTGTTTAGCGAACCTACAGATCCCAAGGATTCCCCATTAGACAGAGGTATTTTATTTGCTGGACGCTTTGTACACCAAAATGATGGATTGAAACAAAAAAATGGCGATCTCTTAACACCATGTTCACCTAAAATAAAGTTAATTATGTTTAAAACATAATTTGTAATTCCATAAAGTAAGTTGTAAGGTATGAAATAGCTCAGAAGGCTATTTAGAGGAACTCATTACGGCTACTTCTTGACAATTCGTATGGATCAATTTGATAATTTTCAATAAGTAGCAATAGCAATACTGTATTTCTTTTGAACTTGTATAATATATTTTATATGAACGGAAGTGTAACAAATTAGGCATAGAAAATTAAGTCCTCCTACTCTGGGTGACAGCCTACAAAGGTATACAGAGAAGACCAGGCTACTAGTAACATAGCGGTTGCTGGACGAATTTGCGTTTACCCGATTACGTTCGTAGGTACCTACTCGAGATTCACTGCCGGCTGAAACGCTGAAGCGCCTCGTATTTAGTCGGCTGGTCGTCAGGCAGTATGCAGTGGCAGTTGTGTGCTTGGACGGGTCGGTCGTGACAGACTAGGAATACGACGCGAGGAGTGCCGAGTATTTATTATTTTCATTTTAAGTGTTTACCTTCACTTAAGGTAACATTTAAAATAAAAATACTTAAATATTTATTATTTGAGTGTGTTTACAAGCCAAAACTCAAAATAAATAATAATAATAATAGCTCCCGTATACAGCGTTTGACGCCTTGGGAGTAGCAAGGTACAGCTTGCCATGCTATTAGAGCCGTTCGGTATACAAGGAAGGTAATGTGGCTAGTACTACGCTTCAACCGCCTATTATTACCTCAGGATTGTGAATCACAAGTAGGTAAGTAATCACAATCCTACTCATTTAAGGCTGAGTCGACCTAGGTACCCAAACTATTTTTGTTTTTAATAAAAATAGTCGGCTGATGAAATGCCGGGTGTGGAATTCGAACCCACTACCTTGAGATTGGTAGACGAGAGCCTGTACCTCTACGCCACCGGGCACCTTTTTTAAAACCTTTTCCTTAAAATAAATAAGTTCTCTAAACCCAAAACTCATTTCCAGAATTAAAAAATACATCAATAAAATTAAAAAAATAACAAGTGTTCAAAAAGACCACCTTCTTGTGCTAGACAGAAGACTAGGCGGTGGTAAAATCCCCGTCTGACATTGGCTAACATATTAGGGCTAATAGTTTGGAAAGCCTCTCGTATTTTTACTTGAAACTCATCCAGATTATTAGCCCTATTGTGATCATACACTTTGGATTTTACATAACCCCACAAAAAGAAATTGGGAGAAAGATGTGCTGATCTAGCGAGCCACAAAATAGTTCCATATCCACTAATTAAACGGTTGGGAAAAGTATTGTTCCAATATTCTTGAACAAAACGAGCATTGTGAGCAGGGCAACCATCTTGTTGAAACCAGACATTGTGGAATCTTTCTCCCAATAATTCACGAATTCTAGGGACAATCTGCTGCTGTAACAAGTCCAAATACTTTGCAACAGTTAAATTACCCTCTCTAAAAAATGAACCAATCATATGCTCCCCTACAAAACCACCCCAACGTATTTGTGTAGGGTTATGACTACTCAATAAAGGAAAACTTGATTCGTCGGTGAAAACTATACACCGAATAAAGTTTTCATCTAAATTTCCCTTTTCCATTACAGATTCACAAAACGCCATACGCGGAAATTGGTCTTCATGGAAAATATCTTGAGTTTTGCGCGCTTTATACTATCGGTATCCATTCTTTCTAAGGACTCTTTTAACCGTACTAGGTGAAGAATCTGTTACCTCAGGAATTTGATTACTTGAAAACGTGGGATTTTGATCCGCGTAGCATAAATGAACACCTGTTTTAACTCCTGTTTTTCATTAATCAACACATCAGGCTTTTTGGGTTTTTGTGGGGACACGCACCCATGTGTTTCAAAATTATTAATAACTCTTGATATAGTAGGTAAAGATAGAATTGGCCTGTTTACAAAAGTTTGTGGAAAAATTGTTTGTATGTCCCGATAAGACCTATTTTTTTACAATTTGAATTTTCTCACGAACTTCGTAAACATCCATTATTTTATTTAAAAAATAAATTTTACACGAGAGCTGTCGCGAGAATCTATGTATTCGTTTTGGGTATTAAAACACGAATAAATTCAAATTCTGAAACATTCTTGTCGCATATCTACCTGTTTTTATATTATCGAATTTTTTCGCCTGCTTTTTATCTGGCGGACGGGTATACGCTAATTCGTCCGAGTTCTGCCTATGTTACTACTACGGTGGTCCGGTCTGTATATAAGGTAATGAAAGACAAAATGATCTAGCTAGCAAGGGAGTGAACACTCCACTAACTGGATAAGAATTGTACTATGCCAAAAAGAATTGTCCTATACCAAATGGAAACCAACTTAAAGCAGAACTCAAGAACCTGGAACTCCATCCGTAACCTAAAATGGGAATCCTCCAACGATCTAAGACACTCGAAGAAATTTCCCAGAACCTTAATAAACTATACTATACTATACTACAACCTCAGTAGAATGAAGCATGGCTATAAATAGCATACATATGCATCTAGAAATTCTGACTTTCAAACATCCACTGCGACTAGTATTTTCATATCCAATTGTCTAGTATTAAAGTCCGAATATACATTTTCCTTGGGTTTGACCGGAAATTTGCTTATAAATGTGAACAACCGGCTACGTCGCTTCACATCGCATGGCCGTGGCGTGACTCCAAATTCGTTGTTTTAAAAATATTATTAGATTTGGCTATAGGCGCCCTCTGTGTCATTAATAAAGAACTGTCTCATCGAAAACATGCTGTTCCGTAAGCAATAGCCATCTGGATTATGTGTTATCTGTGGTAATAGTAAAATTAAAGTAATAGGATACAGTATAGGAGGACACGTCCCGTCATCGTCACGACGAGCTTCCGCGCGATTTCGACAGAAAACATGAAGTAAATGGAAGATAGACATTGCGGGTAGTAGGAATACATATTCCTACTACCTAAAAAAATACAGTAACCTTATTGAAAATTATCAAATTGATCTATACGAATTGTCAAGAAGTAGCCATACTGACTTCCTCTAAATAGCCTTCTGAGCTATTTCATACCTTACAAACTTATTTTATGGAATTACAAAATATGTTTTAAACATAAAATATTCTTTGCCAACAGTTAACATTAACTGTTGGCAAAGAATATTTACCGTGGTAGCCAGCGCGCGGTGGCTCGACGTGACGGTGACAGTACGTTATAGTGTGAATCGCGCCTTAAGGTAGCGATAACTAACTTCTCCCTTCTCATACAATCTATATCTGATATTATACTCACTTGGTACAACATTATCTAAATAATATGCTATAAATCCATATAAAACAACGTCAACCGCCATCATAATCAAGCTTCCGCCAAACGGCATGTCTGGTCCATCCCAAACATTCGACAAATTTACACCTTGACCGGCTAGATCCATGAGTAAAGCCTAGAATTTATGATATTAACTATTTAAAGAAAGCTTCCAAGATACTCTTACCTTGTCCATAGCTAATGCAAATCCGGCTGGGCTTATTAGTGAGACCATCCAAAGAGCTATTGAACTGGAGTCTCTAGCAAATACTTGTATGAAATAGAATAAACTCAATATGGTAACGGCAAAATTGCCCAAAATACCAGCTGTCTAAAAACCAAATATGTATTTTACAAAATATTAGTACATGTACAGGGGGAGTTAACGATAAAATTCATTATCTCGTTTGTTTTCAGAATTACAAAAAAAAATTATGTTAAATAGAAATATACAGGGTGCTTAAAAAAAGTGGAGCAGCATATAACCTTTGAATAAAAAGACTAAGAAAGGAGTTTAATATACTAATATTATACCGGGTGGTGCATTGTCGTTGAAAATATAGGAAATTGTATGCAAATTTTCAACTGTCCAAATATTGGCTCCCCTATTAATTTTACAGCCCAGTCGTAAATAGTTTTTTTTTAAAGTCTGCCTATACTGAATACACATATCAATTTTGAATAGTTTTGGACAAGCCGATTTTAAGTAATTTAAAAAATACTACAATTGACAATTTAAATTTTATCATAGATAAAAGAAACAAGTTTAGATTGGAAAGTGCCCATAAGGGCATTGTAAATACTATTTGGTGCTGTTCTTACAACGAACGGTCGCTTTTCAAAGCTTTTGATAATTTCGGAGCGGTTCGGCTTTTTCCGAAATTATGTCGACAAATATTATTGATTCAAATTTATTATTACTTTCTTTTAATTTTTTAAATAAAATACAGTGTGTTGAACCGTGGGTATGAAACATTGGAAACCGACGTTATACCACGATCCACGATGGTTTTTGCAGTTCACAGTTTTTGCAGTTCGCAGTATTAATGATACAAGTTCGATACGAACATCATCACGTTAGCCGAGTGGCTTAGTTACACAAGTTTCATTAAAAAGTTCGTATCGAACGTGTATCATTCAAAATTTAATCTACGACGCGACACGAGGGACGATCCAAAGAGATTTGATTTAATTTAAAATATCAAAGACATCCTCATAAAAATTAAAATTCAAAATTATCAGTTGCCCATATTAGTCGACGCCGTGGTAACCGTGCTTGTTGATTGTTTCCATTTTGACTTTGACAACTCAATTATTGATGTTCAATTTTGTGTTAAACGTTCAGTTTTAGCAAAAAGCAAAAAATAATATTAATATGGGTGATTCTGATTCTGAAAGTGTCCCTTCGGATATTGAAGGCATTGCGCAAAACGTTGTCGATTCCCTACTTCCCGAAAAATCAAGACAAACGTACGAGCAAGCCTATGTAAAACTTGAAGATTGCTGTAAAGGGAAAGGAATCAAGAATAGTAGGTACCTTTTTTTGCTTGTTTCTTATTTTAAAATAAGTGGCACTAGTGCTATTATGAAAGCCATAATGACATCCAAATGACAATAGGTCTGTTCGTTTTCCTGTTATTATCGATTCTGAATCGACCTAGAACTCTCCAGCGCATGCGCAAATGAAATAATGTCTTCATATTTCCTTCTGCGCATACGCATCACAATTCTAGGACGGTTCAGAATCGGTAATAACAGGAAAACGAAAAAAGCTAATGTTAAATTGTCGTAGATTAAATTTTTAATGCCATTTTTTCACAATTATCGCGGGTTTGACTAAATAACATTTAAACTAAACTTGCAAAATAGCAATAAGTACTTTGAAAATGGACGCTTTAAACACTTTTCGGGATTTTTTCAATGTGGGCAGTTTAAGTTTTATAACATTTTATAATTTTTGAAGGTTCTGACTTTGAGAAGAGAAAATTACCTATTTCTGTTCTTATTTGGCGGTTGTCCTTAGCAACCACTATAGCAGCGCCCTATAACGTATGCGCTCCAAAACAATTATAAGTTTTGGCGGCGATCATTCCAATCTAAACTTGTTCCTTTTATCTATGACTTTTATTTAAAATTTCACGGATTTTTATTTATGACTCTTCGCGTACGATTTTTCTTTATATGCTCCTTCCTTAATCTTTTTATATCAATGGATATAACATACGTTTTTTATAAGATAGTTCGCCTATATAGATAATGACTGTATGAAAATTTACACCAAAAGTTGTAATTCAAAACTTACCCTAGACTTGTCAAAGAAAGGCGTTATCATAAATCCAAACATAATAATGCTCAATGAGTACATAAAAATCAGTAAAAATATCATTCCAAAGCTGGTATTGGTAAAAATATTCAGAGCAAAAACTAAAGAACAATAAATTATTGTCAGCAGTAAGACAAATATTGCGTATATAATAAACCAAGATAGCCTAAAAAAGATTACCGTTGTTACAGGAAAGCAATTTTCTAAGGTTTACGACTTACCAGAATACCGAGTCGTACAGCCCCATAATTTTCATGCCCTCCTTTATTTTCTTCTCCTTCTCCCCGACAATTAGAATAAGTAAGTACGTAATAAACTGAGACAATGCAATAACCGTATAAAATGGAATTAGAACACGAACTATCACCATCCAGCTTCCGGTGTACGACGATTTAGGAAACATTTCTAGTAGGATACTGGGTACATCCAGATTCTCAATACCGGCATCTAACTAAAATTAAAATAAATTATATAGCTAATTAAATTTGCTGTATGATTAAAAGATCAAGTTGGCTTCTGGTTGGCTTGGAAGTAAAGATCGATAATATTCGCTATACATCAGGTTTAAAAAAAGTCCCATCTCTCGTGAGATATAATAAGATATTTTTTTCTTTAGTGATGGGATAACTCGAGCGAAAATTCGCTGATATGTATGGAAACGGTCCATTATTGGGTAAAATATACGAGGTACCCCAAGAAGTTAAATACAAAAGTTACAGGGTTTGTAAATATCTACTGGCGAGTAATAAATTTAAGTATACAGGATCGGTCATAAAGTGGTGGCACATCAAAGTTTCATTTTTCTAATTGGAATTCCCTTATATAATTATTGCATATTTCAATTCTTCCTTCAATTCTAAGCTAAAATAGAAATACACACAATGTACCTCAAGCCAACCGTTTCCGAGTTACTGACTTTTGAAAATATCACTTAAACAATTCAATTTAATTAATTTCGATGTGTTCGGTTTCATTTAACGATGCTATTCTGCGGTAACCGTGATACTTAATAATATTTTATTTAAATACTAAATAATATTTTATGTTTTTAAGTTAGCTTTTATACTATATGTATAAAGTGAGATTATATCAAAATTAATTACAAAATTTTCGTTTAACATTTCAAAACCAAAACTCGACATCTCGGAAACGGTTGGATTTAGGTACATTATATGTATTACAATTTTTGCTTAAAATTGAAGGACGAATTGAAATATCCAAAAATATACAGGGGGTTCTCTTTAAAAAAATGAATCTTTGAGGTGCCACGACTTTATGACCACTCTGCATACTTAAATTTATGACAAGATGTTAGGCATTTAAAAACCCTATAACTTTTGTATTTAACTCTTTTGAGGGACCTCGTATACTTTGCCTAATAATCGACCGTTTCCATCCATATCAGCGACCCTATATTATAATTTTCTTTCAAGTGCATTTTGTGATTTGAATGAAATTTTGAGGGTAAAAATTACTAGAAGTGATACGTAATTTAATGTTATAAAAGTGTTGGGAGAGTCCCCATGAACCTACATAATGGGATAGAACGTTTAATGCCGATTAAAAGTTGTTTATTGATCTTTTGCCTATTTCGACATCCTTGACGATATAAACGCAACTTTTCCTACTAAACGCGAGTTTCACCCTCTGTAGCTCAGAAACAAAGCAGAATCGGACCGATATTAATATAAAAAATACACCTGTACAGGGTGGGTCAAATTCGACGCTTTTAAATGGAAACACCCTTTTCTATCGGAGATAGACAAAAACTAATATCGGTGTCTGGAGCTCAATTTTTGTCAAAAACATGATGGTGAAAATCGCATATCGATATTTGTTACCGTTTTGGAGTTACGGGGTGTTTTTCAAAAATATGCATTTTTAACAAATCGCTGTAACTTTTTTGCTATGGAAAATTTTGTATTTTTATGGAAACATTTCCAAAGCACCTTTTTACGTAGAATCTAATGTTTTAAGTATAATTTTTTTTTAAATTAATAATTTAAGAATTATCAACAGAAAATTTTATTTTTTATATGGGACACCCTGTATATTTTTAATTTATTGAAAAGAATGTAAAATTACCTTTTCAAAAATATAACACACTTGATATTTTGCTCGATTCCTCTTCGAGATATAGAGTATATAAAAATTCGCCCGCTTTAAATAAGTAGGCTTTGAACGGCACCGGCTCTAATGCAAAAAAATTCTAGCTGTGAGCATCAATTAAAACGAAAATAATATTTGCTATGAGATATTCAGAACTTTATAACAATTTAAAATATATTTAACCAACATCAACACATTTAAACTATATCTAATAACAATAAAAATAAATAGCAAACCAAGACATGAGATTTTGCCACAGGTGTTCGACATATCGACCCTCTTCTGTTATGGACAGACGGGGCAGTTTTTGAACATTTCTCGCGGAATTCATTAACACAGTGGGAGTGAAAGACACCCTCTCCTAACTGCTAAGTATTTCTAATTCTTGTCTAGATTATACGGAAGAATAAGGAACCTTTATTCTTCCGCAAATATATCCATAAGATTAGATCCATGGGCACTAAGTCAGGCGGCCTCGACGACCAACGGCTGGGATCTTGGTTAGCTATTCAATTATTCTTGACATTGGCTGCAAAAATTTGCTAATAACTTCAGCGTTCAGAGGCGGTGCGTCGTCTTGCTGGAAAAATATGTTTTCGAGTTCCATTAAGGGCATATTATCAATAAGTGGTCCAAAGCCTACTAGTTTAAAGTGGCGAATTTTTTAAAAACTCTGTATTGCAAAGGGAATTATAACAAAATATCGAGTATGCTATATTTTTGGAAAGGTAATGTTAAATTATTTTCAGTTAATTAAAAATATAGAGGGTGTCCCAATTAAAAAATTAATTTTTCTGTTGATAACTCTTAAATTATTAATTTAAAAAAATATATAATTAAACCATTAAATTCTACGTAAAAAGGTGCTTTGGAAATGTTTTCATAGAAATACAAAATTTTCCATAGTAAAAAAGTTACAGCCATTTGTTAAAAATGCACATTTTTGAAAAACACCCCGTAACTCCGAAACGGTAACAGATATTGATGTGCGGTTTTCACCATCATGTTTCTTGATGAAAATTGAGCTCCAGACACCGATATTAGTTTTCGTCTATCTCCTATAGAAAAGGGTGTATCCATTTAAAAGCGTCGAATTTGACCCACCCTGTACATGTATATTGAAACCAATTAAACTTTTAGTTACGTAATCGAGGGCGCGATTTTTAAATTCATTGTTGCCAACCCTAGCAACATATTCATCGCCGGACTTTCTAACCGATATTTAAATTTCCCGCTGGAGATACAGGTGGTAACTCTGCTGTAAAAAATGTCATTGTTGCCACATTTATTTATTTATTTTCTGTCATTGTTATTCGTTTTAACACTTGAGTTTTTTGTTTAAATGAATTGTATTGTGATATTTTAAGCTTAAAAAAGTTTACTAGCAGACGTTCCAGTCGAATTGTTCCTTTTAGAACCTCTTTTAGTGCGAAGTGTACAAGGTAGCTTAATAGCCGTAAAAAACTCATCGCAACTTTATTAGAATATTTTAAACGGAAAAGCCGTAGTAATGGCCCCTTATGTCCCTTAAGTGCTGTTAAGAAGGTGAGTTTTGTTCATGTAAATATTAACTGTTTATATATTTATAATTATTTTTTTTGTTTCCTAAAATACTTGGATTAAAAGAAAATACGTTTAAGTGGGCAACGCTGTGCCGCTCAAGCTTAATCACGTGACTAAAGGTTTATTTGATATGAACTATAAACTATACTTACTTTTATTTTGGTGAAATCTATTAAAGCTTGTAGAGCGAGGAAACCAGAGTAATAATATTGATTAACCGGGCAACTTTCGCCCACTTCGATGGCTTCGGGTAGTACCGGTGTAGGTACTCCAGGCACATGCTGCCAAAACGAATTGTACTCCCTACATTTTGCTGGCGAGCTGAACAATTGAGTTGTCGATGGAGTACCATAAATATTTGGATTGGTACGTATTTCATAGCTAAAAAATAAAAGAGTTCATTGAGTTTTATTGCAGTATATGCGGGAGTTATAATTAGTTTATATTGTAAACACAAAACATTTTCCGATGCACGTCATCAATCATATCAACATTGACATTAAAGTCTATAAACCTGACTAAATGAAATTTTGGCTAAAGTGTTTAAATTTGTTGTATAATTTAAGATACCGAGCAGCTCTTCATTTTACTTTATAGAGCAAATGCTTGTAACAGATATTTTATTTAGATTGAAGCTACTAAAGTTTGTTTAAACCGAATTTTATTATCGCTATGTTGGTCACATTGCAATGTTGTCCTTTACTATTTGACAATTAATTATCCTAATATCAGTCATTATTTTGTATAATATCATGTTGTTGAATCTTTGTAAGCAATTCTCGTTTTTTTGCCTATTTTCGTAGTCTTTTTTTAATTGCACTTTTAAGTACAAACAGTTCTTTTAAGAACTAAATTTTCGAATTTTTGTTTTGCATTTCTTGAAATTTGTGTGTTGAAAATATGTCGAAGCATTTAAACTAGTCGAAGCAAAGAGCTTGTAGCTTCCCTGATAAACAATTTGAACAAGAACGTGAAAATAAAGTTCTTTTATTACCCTTGATTGCAGTTAGAGAAGTAAGTTTGATTGATAAGCACATTATACCACTTTCAAAGTTTTATTAAATTCTGTGATTATTAGTTTGTGCATTAATAGAACCCTCTGACTTGTTATTACCACTTGTTATTACCACTTATTTGTAAGATGTACATCAATAAATAAATATATATATATATATATATATATATATATATATATATATATATATATATATATATATTATATATATATATATATATATATATATATATATATATATATATATATATATATATATATATATATTTATATAAATAACCCATAATAACGCTTAGAATAATTTTTATAATAGACTAGCTTTTGCCAATATGTAATAAGTAAAATAAGCTATAAAACAAATAAATCAATTAATTACTAAAATATTTGTTACTAAATTAAGATTCATCTCATAAATTCATCACAATCTGGCAGCGCTGTCGCCATCGCTTGTCACTCAAAGTTGATCACGTGCATCGGAAATTGTTTTGCGATTACCATATGTTTGTGTTACCTACCTCAACGGGTTATTTATAGGATCTGAATTTTGAAAAATTACTGCTATCGGTATATCATTTGGTTCCATCCAGTACGCCGTTAATAATTCTTCTATACTCGGATATATAACCCAAGCAATAGGTGGTACCCTTCTTTGCTGTTTTGCATTTATATTGTCCCAGAGATCATCGATAGTTCTCAAAAAGTCCTTAAATAAATACGGTACTCAATATTTTTTCTCGAAGTAAATGGAAATATTTATGTTGGCTAGTTATCTTTTCATATAGTATTGTCCATAAAATCCACATGAAATTTATTCCATGGAATGTGTTTCAATCAGTTTATTCTATTAGAAGATATGCTGTTTATACATATCGGGCAAAATTATGTCAATATACACGATTGCAAAATATTCGTATATAAGTTATTTCTCTTAAAAAATGTTAAAATATATTTACTTGGAGTTAGATATCTATAGATAAAAAGAACTGGTTATATTTTGCCAAAATTCTGCCAAACTAATGTTATAAAAGTTAAAGCTTTAGCTATATTGTATAGAATAAAATTCTTCACAATTATTCCTATATCACAATAACTACGAAATCTTTTGCAATATTTTACCATATGGTTTTCACCATACTACTCTAATAGGGAAATATTACTTTAATACACTAATCCAAAAATTCTAAAAAAATATCATAATAAAACAAACAGTTAAGTGTCAAATAAAAGGTAATAACTGAGTAGTTAGTTATTCTTTTAACTGGGCCAATATTTTTACTGAAATATTTATCGACATAAGCTGTAAAAACTTATTAAATTTATCGACTTTGTCATATGTTTCCAAAGTTATACGAGTTTTAAATGTTGCCCCAGTTAACAATAAAGTTGTTCACATAATACAAGTATTGCGCTTTGTTCAGCATATAAAATGATGGTAAAATATATATATTTTTAGTGGTGGATGCCAATGTAATCTGAATCAATTTTGTCCACGCTATTATTTTAATTTTGCCTATAAATAATAAGACAGTATTTCTAATACTCCATTTTATATGTTTAGTCTTTTATTCTTTCGTTTTATAATTGGATCTTCTTACTTCTTCTATATAGAGCATCGATTACCTCTCGCATGTACTTGTGATGTGTGTCATCAGTGTTTCACAAGTACACAGGACCTACAGTTTATTGCCGAATCCGAACGGTACTATTTGAGAGGGTGTACAAGGCAAATATACTCAAGGTGATTTGCCATTGTCTTCCTTGGGGTGGCGGCTCGTTGGTCGCTCTATTTAGATAAATAAATATTTTTATTTAAATAAATAAAGCGACCGTACTGGCTGGGGATCGAACCCAGTACCATAGTTTAAGGAAAAGAGTAGTTGCACTCTCGCAAATATTTTCTGACAGTTTTTGCAAGCTGTCGAAAATCGGCAGCTTGCAAAGCGTTTCAGTTGAATTCCGTCCGTCAAGCTGCGAGGTTCGAGCGTTGCGTCCCAAACACAGAGACGGATTGACAAAAAATGAGTGCCTTACTGTGTGCTGCTATTAATTGTAGTAATAATTCAAAAAATTGTTCTTTGAGTTTTTTTAGATTTCCATCGGATGTAAATCGGCAAGCTGATAGTAATTATCAATAAACATTTAATTATATTTGTTTATTTTAGAAGCTGAGATATTATGTAATTAATTAAATGTTATTATTTTTTTTTTAGCATGTGGGCAAATCTTAGAAATAGTTTTTTAGATATACAGGTTGTCTCAAATATGCGCATGAAAATATTCTTTGGTCAGGGGATTTGCCATAAAATTTTCATTACAATAATAATTTACGAGATAATTTATATAGATTGGTTTTTGAAACAATTTTAGAGTAAATATTTTGTACATCTAAAGTCTCCGCAAATTATTCATATTTTATAAATGAAAGAATTTTATAATAGCATAATCTATTATAAATTTAGTGGACTGTATTTTTTTATGTTTTTTTTATTTTATTTATTTTTTATTATAAGTGGTCGTAATATAACAATATTCAAAATATTCTAGACAAAATATTGAGCTTATATTTGAGGGAAGAAAAGTGCCACACCTAGCTTTAAACCACCGTAAATATACAGGGTGGCCCATTATTGCGAGGAAAAGTTTTATTCATATGTTTCAAGGTTTATAAAGGGTCGTATCCTAAAATATTTTGTTATATACAGGATGTCACAAAAAAGTTATGGTAAAGTTAATTTTATTTTTTTTTAATTATTTTATCATTCTATATACATTATTCTATATAGGGTATTTTTTATGGCGATGGCGTCACCAAAATCGGAATATTTAAAATGGTATATCTCAATTTTTTTAAATGCAACATTCTGTATATTATTTTTCGATCAGATGCAGAATTAAAAAGTGAACATTTTGTTATTTAAAGTGTTTCTCTAAATTTTTAACGGTTTCGCAGATATTCGCAGTATTATATTACATATAGCTGTTTCAACAGTAAACTTTTATCAAAGCCACCTAATATGATCTTTGTCTGATATTTTATCGTTAGAAATCCCATATGTAATGAAATACAGAAAATATTTGCCAAACGCCTAAAAATTTAAGAACACTTTAAATATAAAAAATGTTCACTTTTTAATTCTACATCTGAAAGAAAAATAATATACTAGGTGTTGCATTTAAAAAAAATGAGATACAACATTTTAAATATTACGATTTTGGTGACGCCATAAAAAATACCCTGTATACGATAAAGTACATTTTTCTACGGGAATTTATTCTGGTGTTCTTGTCATGTTTAAGAAAACATAGCTAAGTATTAATAAAGTTATATTCACTCTAGTTTTTTGCCACTTTTCATATATCATGTTTTTAACCAAAGTTTTAGTAAATAAGAAATAGAATGGCAACACCGCAGTGTGCTTTAAATAGAATCCAGTTATCTACAGAAAATTAAACTTAAATAAATAAACGTTTCAAATAAAAAAAAATTGTAGAAAATCTCTGAAATAGATAATAATATAAAAATGTTATTATATATATCTTCCCATCAGAAGATTTTCAGATACAGAAGAATTGTTACATACACGAAATGTGAAAACATTCTGTTTGCAAGCAAGTTTTTTCTGGATGATCAATTTATTTTATTGGGAACTCATATTTTTCTAAATACATATCTGTGAAACTACGGCAAGTGCCACGACTATACTTAGCCTAGTTAATAGACCACAACTATACAGCTACGTCAGTGGTCACGGGGGGCGAGAACAAGGTCATATAAAGTGGCAGAAAAAGAACAAAGGATTTGACAAGGAGTAAATCTACTAGTTTCCTTATACTATGCCAGTACCTTCCGCTCCGCAAATCAACACACTAGCGCTGGAGCTACGGCCGGCCACTTATAATACATTTTTTATAATTTGATTCTCATAGATAAATAAATATTTAAAGAAATGATAATCGTAGAACAGAAAATTATGCACAACTAATACTAATGAACAAAATATAATCAAATTATTTGATATAATAATTATTTTTCTACTTAATTACACATATATGTAAGAAAACTCATTGTGCTTCGATTGATAAAATAAAAACAACAAAAACAAACAATACGTACGATATCTACACATATCGTAAAATGTATTACTATTGAATTTACTCCAAAACTCAACTAGCGAGATAGATTTATCAGTTCTGTATATGAACGACCTACTTTTACCTCACTTCATTCGCAATAGATTTTTCTACATTGAGACATTTATATTATCGCGTTATAATATTGTATTTCCAAAAAATTTAGAGCATAAATACACATATAAACAGCTGTATATTATGGTACATTTACAGTGACTATATACCATCTGTATACAAGAAATGATATTACCACATTATGCACTAAATTCTAGGCGCTCTTTTACATAATTTCGAGTAGGTAACTTACAACCACGAAAATTTCGAGTTACCCATTTCGTACATTCAGGTGACAAAATAATTAAGTTAAATTAAAGTCAATTAAACAATTTATACCTGGACTTCTGTAGAATTAGGTACAACTGCAACCGAGTGGCTAAAATTTCTAAAATTTGCCAATAGTTCAGCTTCACCTCGTGGTCGATTCATTTCGGGAAAATTCGGATTTGGCATGGCTATCTTGATCAGGAATAACACTCCTAACGTGTATATTGGCAGAAGAACTTCCTGTAAATGAACATTGTCAGTTAATTACAAAGAATTAAATCATTGTCCAATATATTCTATACAAGTTTATAAACATCTCGTTTAAACGATATCTCAAACATTTATTAAATGCAATTTTTAACCTTAGTAATTGTTTGTTATATCAGTTACAGGTTATATTGTTGGTTATATTAGGAATGTCAATCCTGAAATATTTTCATTAATTTGGGACTTGATCCGTAATACTAATCGCGAGATCCCGGGATTTAATCCATTTAGATGAATATCGAAGTAGAATATTCCTTAGAAGTGTATTGTAACAATAAACCAACGCAAGTTATTCATTAACTCTGAAATGGTTTCATAATTAAATTAATACAAATTAATTAATCATTTTATGGTATAAATAACAAATTCCATCTCCTAACTCAATTAACAAAATTGGCTATTGGGTCGAAAACAAAGATCATTAGGAGAGAGTTACTGACGTGAAAGGAAACAATTTATAAATACGCCTTAATACTGTATTTAATGAAACTGGCTTTCTGCGAAATAAAATTCTATTTTTGGAATATATTTATCATCGTTATTTTTCTCTTCCATTCTACTCAAAACGCAAAATAATCTTATTTATAAGACCTAAAATTTATTTTATACTGTAAGCGATACCAATTAAACTTTTAGTTACGTCATCGAGGGCGCGATTTTTAAATTCATTGTTGCCAACCATGGACGTATTCGACGCCGGCGCGGCGCCGGCTGACCAGCTGGAATTTTCCGCTGGGGATTCAGGTTATATTTATTTCCTGACATTGTCATTCGTTTTGACATTTTAGTTTCGTATTACGAGTTTTTGGTTTAAAATGGATACTTGGCTAGTTTTAAACCTAGCCAGCTATTTTGCAAATTAAAAACTAAAAGCGCTGTTTTTTTGAAGGAACCCGCCTGTTCTAGCAAAATTTATTTTGTTTTTATTTTATTTTGCTATTTGAACCCAAGGATACTATAGAGATAAGGATAGTTCGATTCCTATCTTCCTGTACTGTCAGTTTTTTCACGTTATCTAGGGACCGAGTTGAAGTTCGCGCTAAAGATTTTAGACAGTGACAGTTATTTTTGCGTTTGACGGACGAACGCACAGTGCGGCGGAAGATAAATCTAGCGGGACAAAAACATTAAAATGATGTTCTAGTTAAATAAAGCATGACGATATGCTAAAGGTTTTTTTTTACTTTCTGATAATTTATAATAAAACTAAATGATTATTACTAGTTTTAATAAACGTTTAAAAAATTGTCTTAGATATACTATGTACCGGGTGCGTCTCAAAAGTGGCTCACCCCTATAACTTTTTTATTTTTTCAGATAAAACAACGATATTTGGTATTTTAGTGTATGACATAAATCGGGATTGATTGACTTATTCAATTGTTTTCGGTCACTTCTACTAGAAATGACTACAACTTTTGATTTTTAAATGGCACCCTCGGTATTTTTTACTTTATTCGATAGAAAATGACACTCTGAATCGAATGATATATCATATGTCAACTTTTAACATGTTAGCATATGGTTTATTTGAAATTGTAACATGCAGTTCATAATGACAATTTGACTCAAAATACCAAGTGTGTGGTATCAAATTATTCGTAAAAAAATAGGCTTTTTCCAAATATGCTAATGAGCCACCCTTGTTCCATTTGAAAAGATTGAGATATATTAAATTAAAGAAAAAAGATAGATTAAAATTACGATTTGGGCATCTTTTAACCGGCCAGGACAAGACACTAAAAACATTAGACGATCAAATCTATTTTTCCAAGGCTCCTTGATTAAAAATTAGTGTTTTTAACACAGCCATGGCACTCTAGATTGAAATTTAAAATAGAATTTGTTTTTGAGTGACTATGTCAAATATTGACATATGATATGTCATTCGATTCAGAGTGTCATTTTCTATCGAATAAAGTAAAAACATACCGAGGGTGCCATTTAAAAACCAAAAATTGTAGTAATTTCCGGTGAAACCGGAAGTGACCGAAAACCATTGCATACGTCAATCAATCCCAAAATATGTCATATACTAACATACTAAATTTCGTTGTTTTATCTGAAAAAATAAAAAAGTTATAGGGGTGAGCCACTTTTGAGACGCACCCGGTATATATTTACAATTACCGAGTGTTAAAATTAAAATTAAAATATCTATCTTATTTATTATTTTCAAAATAAAATAGAATTTTTTTAAATAAAATATACAGTGTCACAAATTTACAAGGTAATTAAAAAATAACTGCTAAAAAGTTTTTTGTAAGTATTTCACCTGATATCATAATTTTATGTACTTGGCAATAGTTTACAGTACGGTTTTTGTGTGTCATGTACGAATAATATCATAGTTTTATTATCTTGTATTTATTTATTTATTGATAAATTAAGTTGTTAATAAATAAATAAATAAATTTAACCGTATTGTTGCTATATGTATATTAGATCATTTGCTACGTTCTTAGATTTTAAGTCCCAAACATCACTCCTAAGATTTTGCCCCGCTAGAATAACCATCCGCCTCACTGTGGAGCGCTGGTCCCTGCGTGACGTAAGCATCCACGGCGACTAGGACAGCTGCGATTTGACGCGATTGAACAGTCCTTTAGAATATATACAGTCCTTGATTTGAACACACCTTAAGTTGACAAAATCACATAAATACGGGTACAAACACAGAAACATAGGTAAGCTCTTCAACATGAAGAATATATAGCCATAATCTCACTCTTAAATTGCAAGGATTTTAGTTCGTAAACTAACCCAGAATCTTGCTATTTTGGATGACTAAAACTAATGGAGTTATCATATTAGCCAAAATTATAAATGATTATTATACAAACTAACTAAAATAACTGGTTAATATGAAAACAAAAATGTAAAATTATGACATTATCCAATACGAATATATAGTTTGCAAACTAACCAGCTAGTTGGTAAACTACCCGTTGACACTGCCTGTTGTTTTGCAAGAATGGGCGGATTCCATCAAAATAACAGTGCTTTTAGTTAGTTTGTAAAATTATCCATTTTAGCCGTAACATTTCGATTCAAAAATGTTCTATATTTCATTATCTTTCTAGATATGAATATGCTATTTTCCAACTATTTTCATTTGAATTCCTAAACAAAATTAACGCCTTGGTCAGGACAGAGAAAGGTGAAAAAGTTCATTCACCAAAATTTACGACAGATATGGCAGGCAAAGACAAAAAGACTGTAAAAACTGTAATACGTCTACTAACAGAGGGCATTGCAAGTTTAATCTAAAACTGATGAAACTAATGAACAAAGCCATATACGGAATTTGTCAATTGGAAGAAGAAACGGCAAAACACATTTTATGTCAGTGCGACAGCCTGGCAAATGTGAGGGTCTTTGTATTATGGTATAATAAGCCACTGATAAAGAGCTATATGAAGTGTTCAGTCTCCGTGTTATTAGACTTTTTGAAAAGGATTATAAAACTGGAGAATGTAACCTAGAAATCAGAAGAGGATTAAAACAGATTTGAAAAGGTCACAGTGGAACAAGCAACCTCATAAATTTGATGTAATCTAGATTTAAAACATATTTTTAAGTCTATTTAAGTTTTAAAAATGTTATATTTTTAAATATATAATAAGGATAGGATATAAAAATATATACTTATAGATAAATATACTTTTATAATTTGAATTTGAAACTTTCATAGAGTTTATAATGTTTAATTGAATTTAAATATTAGTACATTTTAATGGTATTAATTCTGAACTACTCTATAATATTATATAAAATAATATAAAAAAGAAGAATGAAATTATTGGGCAAACCTACAGTAAGATTAGCCATGAAACATGGCTAAAATACGACTATCCATAGACACTTAGTGTTTCTGCCTTCCAGCTTCATCAATACGGGAGGAATCAGCAACGATGAACTAACGATCCTGAAAAAATAAAAAGAAGAAACAAACGAGGCACTAGGCAACATTTGCAACCTGGTGGGTTTGCCCAATAATTTCATTCTTCTTTTTTATTATAGTCCCCACGATAACATCTTTTGTTTATTAAAATAATATAGATATACAAACCTAATAAATACGAAAATAATTAAATAATAAAACAGAAAAAATCCGACCCTAGTATCATAAAAAGGGAGTAGGCGAGATCTCTGTCGGTATCGCCAGTTTTTTTTTAATAAAAACATTCTGAATTAATTCGGCAAGTATACCGGTGTTTCTCAAAAGTTTCTCACTTCAATAACTTTTTTATTTTTTCAGATAAAAATCGAGATTTGGTATGTTAGTATATGGCAGAAATTCGGATTGATTGAAGTATTCAATTGTTTTCGGTCATCTGTTTTCACCGGTTTCACCGAAATCATAGACAAACAAATAAAAAGAGACTGGCAAATTAAATGGCAAGGAGAGGGACAACGTTCCCGTAGAGCAACTCAGAACGCAAAATTCTATTATATAATCTATTTATGTTGATCTGCTCATTGCGTCTATTGGGCCCACTATCTCATTCTAATATAACAAGAGAGAAAGAAGCAGCCATATAAAACGTAATTTCTAAATAGAAATTAGAACAATCGCCTTTCGTTTTCGTCGTCATGACAACCAAGATGACAACATCATGACATGATCATGAAAATGTATTGTGCCCCCTTTCTCTGATAGATATGTTAAAGACACCCGGTAAAATAAAAGTAAGTAGTTATATTTATCATCTTATTAAGAAAAAAGTAGAAGTAGTAATGTCAAAAATATTTCGAACCTCTCTTAATATAACAAATTATGTAATACAATTATTTTTTTTTATTTTTTGGGTAGGTAGTTTATAGCTGGTTTATAGTAACCAGAAACTTTATTAATATACCAATTTTACTTTTGTTTTAGGATTAAAACTGGACTTGAAAATGGTTCAGGATCATGATTCTCGTAAAGTCTTCTTTGCTTGGATATTCCCTTTGTTATTGCAATTAGACAGTTTTTTCGAAAATGAGATTTTTAATGCCCTTTAAAGAAATTGGCCGATCGTTTCCTGCAACAGTCAGTTCTTCTGCATTTAAAATTGGTAGGTGGGTGGAATAAACACAGTTATTTTTTGTTATTATATAATAAAAAGTTTATTTAATTTTATGTATAAATAAATATGTTTATAAAACAGTACAATTTTTGCTTTTTTTATAATTTCCCTTATAATGGTAGTATTCTTTCGTTCTGAATGAAACTGCAAATTTTCACTTAAACTAATTTATTACTAAATTAAAAATCAGTTTAAGTGAAAATTTTCAGTTTCAGAATGAAAGAATACTACTAATAATGGCTAATTTAAATTTTCCGCCAGCCAGAATGTGCGATAATGTCTTACGATACGTTTTATACCTATCTCTTTCTTTTTCATATAAAGCACACATAATAAAAAAAGATAGCAATAAAGACGTACGTCCTGCCATGGTCCTGCTAATTGGTTTCAAAATTGTTATTCTGAGTTGCGCTACGGGAACGCGGTCCCACTCTTTACCATGGGATTTGTCAGTCTCTTTTTATTTGTTTGTCTATGACCGAAATTTTTTACTTCACTTGATAGAAAATGGCATTCTCAATAGAATGGCATATCATATGTCAACTTATAATCAACTTTTGACATTTCAACAATGCAATTTTTAGACTGCCATGGACACAGACGTAAAGACAATTTCACTCGAAATACCAAGCGTGAGGTACCAAATTATTCATAAAAAAGTGTTTTTCCAAATATTCTAATGAGCTATGATGCCATTTGAAATTTAAAATACGTTTTTTAAGCTAGAAAATCAAAAGTTGGTTAGGTTAGGTTAGTATCTCGATTATTTATTTGATAAAATAAAAAAGTCATAGGGGTGAGCCACTTTTGAAAAACACCCGGTATATTATACATAATTTGTCTATAACAAGTTTTCTACTTTATGAACTTAGTATTTTTCAACTGTAATTAATTCTAATAAAATGTAGATCATACATTTACATATTATGAAAAACAAAAAATTGAACTATAAGAAAAAGTAATAATTATAGATAGTGATGTAAAAATTCTAAGTAATCATTACAACGTAACAGTTACTTTACGAGGACTCGAAGTAACACTTACCATTTGAATTTAGGACTCGTTACTCGTTACTAAGCTAATTCGTTACTTTTGCGCTAGCAGTAATCGTAATCCCTGGAAATGCCCGAACCGAGGACTCGAAACTCGATACTGAAATATTCGTTACTTCGACCTAGGTCTAGTTGTTATCAATATGTTTATGTTTAAAGAGTTGACTTGACGCCGACCGGTGTTTTGGATGGCCGTTTGTTGTCGGTTTTTATTTAGGTAATTCCGCACGTTTTTTTCAATTTTAGTTGAAATAAGTAATATAAGATATTATGTAGGGGTAGAGTGTATTTTATTTTTTTATTTATAGTTGCTCGGTGGGCGCAGAATAGAATTGTTTAGATTAATACGAGTATGCCTTAGATATTAATTAAAAATGGATTCACGTTACTCACAAAAAATGTTAACATCTGAAAAAGCAGAGCAAATGTTTTTCCTCTTCAAAAAAGAATAGATATTTCGCCACTTACACTGTAAGAAAATCTACAAAATAAAAATAGTATTTTTTAATATACACTGCTGCGTTAATCCAAAGAACTTTTTTGAAGAGATGAATCCGTCACAGAGGAATAGACATTTTTTAAATATTTTTACATTTTAACAAAAATATATACATTTTACTTATTTTTACTCTCTAATGTTTGCATAATTATTAATGTAAAATACAAAGAGAGGGAGAAAAAAAAATACATTATATTATACATATATTTTCTTTGTTTTCTTTTATTTTTAATTTTATTAATATATAGTAATAATATATTATAAAAATATTATATATATTATTAAAAACTTATTACTTGGTACTTGAATACCGAGTATTGAAATTATCCTAGTAAGCCCTTACACTAGAAGAAAGTAGAAACCCCTTATAGTTTAAACCGAGCGCGCAACAAAGATCGCCGCATACAATAAGTAACGAAGTTCCAAGTCAAGCCCAAGTCTTCCAACCTGTACACAAAACAACGATTATAAAGAAACGATACTAAGTACCAAAGTAACGAGTAACTAAAGTAACTAAAGTAACGAGTCCTATTACCAAATTCCATATAAGTAACTAAAGTTTACATCACTAATTATAGACTTAAAACTTAAAAAAGTACTTAAATTAAGTTTGTATAATTATATAAATAATTGTGCCTAATAAATAGGAATATAAGCGTATAATACAAATACACTAATGTTCCAAAAATATGAAGTCTTATAGTGATGGGTTGTTATTTAACTATCTGTTATTTTATAATAATTATTTAGAAATAACATAACGCAACCGTTACTACTTCTAAAAAATAACAGATATAAAATAACGACACATAGAGATCGACCGCTCGTGAAACAAAGTCGGCACTCTGCACCGCCACGAAATTCCATGCTGCTCGAAGCAATTCCAAAAAACAATTAGTATGGATGGAAAACATGTTATTTCGACAACCATCGATACAGGCGGCGAGATACAACGGACAACGGAGTGGGAAATGCGCTACGGCGAACGTAGCTGCATCGGTCGATGCCGTCAATGGTCGTGTTGGGCTTGCAACAGCTTAAAAATAATAGGATATAAAAGAAGCAGCTTTTTTGAAACAGTTGCGGGCATAACGCCTGGCGGTCGAGATAACAGGAGTGGGAAAGGAACGCTGCTGCATTGGTCGATTGTCGATGGAGGCCCGCAACGGGTTGGAGAATAACGTATAGAAAATAAGCAGTCATTTTAGATACGTTGTTTTTTAACCTGTTACGAGCATAACAGGCGGCGGTCGAGATAATCGGAGTGGGAAAGTAACGCTGCTGCATCGGTCGATTGTCGATGGAGGTTCGAAACAGGTTGGAGAATAACCCATCAGTTGTTTTAGATACATTGTTTTTCAACCTGTTACGAGCATAACGGGCGGAGGTCGAGATATTATGGCGCTGTATGTTTCAGTACTTAGTTATTAAGTTTCAGTTACTTAGTTATTTTTATTAATATCTTTAAATATATACTTTCATTGATTTTGCTACATTTTAAAACTCTTCAAAGACAATTTTACTAAGATTTACTTTAAGAAATTGTGAATGGTGCTTAGAAATTTAGTGATTAATTTATTTATTATAAATTATAATAATGAGAAGTACCTAATAAAAAATGGAAGTAACAATTTAATTAATTATTTAGTAATATGTATATTTTTCTAAAGAAATGCTTTAGAATAAAAAGTTTTCAGTTTTTCTATATTTTCCCAGTCTTAAATTATTACAATAGTTGCAAAGTAATAGTTTTGTATTTTTCACCACTATCTAAGACTATTACTGTTATAGATGGTGATAAGAATAAAAACACTGTGTTAAGAAAAGACTGTTTAAAAGGTAGCAAACACATTGAGTATAATATTAATTTTAAATAATGTATATTAGTTGGTTTTGCTGCGGTTTAAAGCTCTTCAAAAAACAAATTTACTATTCAGAGATAATGATACAACAAATAATATATACTAAAAATACACTAAATAAAGATTCAACTACTAAAACAAGTAAAGGCTGAATTATACAGACTTCAAATTATTTGGAATCGCATTAAGAAAAATCAATCTCTTGAAATACTATAATTAGATATTACCCTTGTTTATACAGTATGTCCCCGGATTGTCTTTATAAGAGGAAATAAAGAAACCTGTTATTTTTTAGCTGTTATTTTAAGCTGTTTTTTATAAATAACTATAACAGTTTCAACTGTTATCTAAAAATAACAGTTTTGCCCCACACTAAAGTCTTATCATATATTGTAAAGATATTTTTAAATTCTACTAATTTATCTTTTAATACAGCATTTATTTTTTTTATTTCATTAAAATATAACTATCATAAAACGTAAAATTATGCAAATTTTACAACTAAATTTGCAATGATAAAATTTGATACATACATATATTATTTTTCAAATAATATATTAAAGTAAATAAATCCCAATAGTATAAAAATAATATACCAAATTAATAAAGAAATATAATAACATAACTAGAGGTAGTTAATAAAGATAATTTAGCGTTTTAACTATTTCTAAACACATTTTTAAATTAATAATTCTATTTAATGGTGGCATAAAAACTGTTTAATATGTAACAAGAATAATCCTCATTAAAAAACCGGCACTAAGAAGTATTTTCTAGTAAAGGTAAAAGGTAAAAGTGGGATGGAAGTTGTATTTAAAGGCGACGGTAAATAACGCAAATATAGAGTTGGCCTTTGCGAAAAATTGTACCATTTGTTTCGATTAAAAAGAACCGTGACGTATGTTGACATTTATATTCGAGTGAAAAGACCAAGGACGAAGAATGTATTTGAAAATTCATAGGTTACAGTATGAATTCTTTGACTTAGTCTTGTTGATTCTACATTAGCTTATTCAAGTTACAAAAACCACTGGTTAGAGTTGAAAAAATTATATATTTACGATAATGTTTACAAAAACAATTGTATACATCAAGATGTTTTCAAAGATTTTGTTGTTTTAAAAATATGTTTTAATAATAATCTAGAAAAAAATACTATAAGCTATCATCCAATTTTAATATGATTGTCTTTTTGTTAATTAAAAAAAATTTAAAATTGTAATTTAAAAATAGATGCAGTTTTTATTTGAATTACTTAAAATCGGCTTGGCCGAAATTTTCAAATTTGGCATAGTTTGCTTAAAACCTATTTACAAAACTTGGCTATAAAATGTATTAATCTATTCAACGCAATTTCGCTTAGTTTTCCAACGGCAAACAGTCGACAATATAAAGGACGAAGAAGCAATACTCACCGCCAGTGTTCGTCTCCTGTCCCTTTTCTTCAAAAGCAAATTCCTTTTAAGCATGGCCCTCAACTGGGCCAAATATATTCTCCATCGACCCTGGTCGCCCATTTTCTATCAATAGCCCTTCGACTTCCGTATGAACAACGCTTTTGCCCGGCAGCAAAATTGAGGAGAGGAGCTTTTTCAGCGCGCTATATTGGAAAATGATTGGTAGCTAAGTCCTTGTGAACCATTTCTGTAAACAAAGAAAGAATTTACTATTACAAGTTGCATAAAATAAGACAATAATCAAATAATATGATTTTATAACGAAGTATTGTAAAATAAAATTAGTTTTTATTCAGTGGTCTAGCTTTACTTCATTTATGTAAAGTGCATCTCTAAATTAATGTGCTTTAGAAGTTATTAGATAATTCCAATATTTAGATTGGATGTTTATTGCAAATTAATATTTTACAATGGGATATATCGACACTTCCGGAAATACCGGAAATTGATAACAGATTTCACATTTTAAATGAATATACCGGTCTTCGTATGCTATTGGATGTTTTGAATTGAAATTTATAGAATCTTATTAATTTTTTCGAAATGGAAACATCATTTCAAGAACAAAACATTTCACTAAGACAGATTTAATTTATTACAGGTTAGGTTAGGTTAGGTTAGGTTAGGTTAGGTTAGGTTGCTGGGGTTTGGGATCATATTTGATCCCTCACTCGGAGGCCTTGGACCCATTGCGATACCCCTGTATTGCTTAAACCAAGGCCAACTTTATAAATAATGACAGAAGTACATAGAGAACTAACATCATTCTTCCATAATTTTAGAAGAATGTTCAGTAATGCATTTGGAAACTAAAATTGACAAATGGTTAGATACACACACGAAATACAGATAGTAAAACCCACTGAATAAAATAACTCACTAGCCATTAGTTTTTATAGCCATTCATTCATTTGATTGAATCACAAACTTTGACGCTTAGATTATATGATTTTTATTCAACAGTATTTTTTCTCAAAAAATGGTAAATTTTGGATATAAACTGTTATACCGGATGCGTCTCAAAAGTGGCTCAAAAAATCGAGATTTGGTATGTTATATGACATAAATTAGGATTGATTGACTTATTCAATTGCTTTTGGTCACTTCTTGTTTCACCGAAAATGACTACAACTTTTGATTTTTAAATGGCACTCTCGGTATTTTTTTACATTATTTGATAGAAAATGACATTCTGAAGAGAATGACATATCATATGTCAACTTTTCACATTCTTGCTTAATAAAAAATCGTATTTTAAATTTCAATCTGGATTGCCATTGCTATGTTAAAAACTTTAATTCTTAATCAAGGAGCCTTGGAAAAATATATTTGATCGTCTAATGTTTTAGTGTCTTGTCCTGGCCGGTTAAAAAATGCCCAAATCATATTTTTAATCATACCTCAATTTTTTCGAATGGAACGAGGTTGGCTCATTAGCATATTTGGAAAAAGCATTTTTTACGAATAATTTGATTCCACACACTTGGTATTTTCACAAATTTTCGTTACGAACCGCAAGTCATAATTTCAAATAAACCATATGCGAAAATGTCAAAAGTTGACATATGATATGTTATTCTATTCAGATTCAGACTTTCTATCGAATAACGCAAGAAAACTGAAGGTGCCATTTAAAAATCAAATGTTGTACTCATTTCCGGTGAAACAGGAGGTGGCCGAAAACAATTGAATGTTGTCAATCAATCCTAATTTATATCATAATATACTAACATACCAAGTTTGCTTTTTTAACTGAAACAATACAAAAGTTATAGGGGTGAACCACTTTTGAGACGCACCCGGTATATGTTTTGAAGAAACTCAATCATATTCAATCAGTCATAATCATAATTCGTATTCCTTCCATATATTTTTTTGGCCGACGGACTGAAGCGTATCGGAAACAGTCTTGTCGCGTTCTTACATTTGTACAGTACATCTGGTGGATCTGTGTCTATGAAAAGAATGCGAACAAAAAACATTTAAATAAACAGCAATATATTTTATACGTCGATTTGACGAGTGCGTCACTGCAAATCGCTCCGCCCACTCATTTTATTGGCTACTTGCAAATTTGTTGAATTTTTATTGATGGGACGCGTCGTCTATTTTTTTACGAAAAACATCGAGAGAATATCGTTTCCCCTCTCACGGATACCCCTTAGCTACAGAACGGACAGACGTACTGTACCACCTCTGTTAAAATTTTGCTGATATTTATTTATTCTTTCACCTCTTAATTAAATCTATTACCTTTTTCAAAAGATACAAATTTTTAAAATAAAACTTTCGTAATGATATAAATTGTGCAATAAAAAGTATGGAACTGATACGGAACGGAAGCTTACGTATAGCGTCAATACAATAAAAAAATACGGAACGGATATGGAATGGATGTGGAATGGAAACGGAAGGTATAGTGAGAATCAACCTTAAAACGGACATTATAAGGAAACTGCAGGTTGCACAACACTAGATGGAACGAAATATGCTCGAAGTAAAGCAAGAAAGGCCGTGAAAAATAGAGTGGATACGACAAAAGACCCAGATAACAGATGTTATCAATAGAATCAAATCCTTCAAGTGGCAATGGGCAAGACACCTGGCAAAAAGGACGGACAATAGATGAACTACAAAAATTACAGCCTGGAACCCACGAGGAATTAATAAACCTAGATGAAGACCGACCCTGAGATGGGACCATGATATTAGAAAATTAGCAGGTATAACTTGGGTCCGCATAGCTAACAATAGACAACAATGAGCCCAACTACAAAGAGAGTATCTAGATATGTGAGGGATACTACACCATAATTGGAAGTTGTTGAATAAGCTAAGAATGATCATAATGATGATGATATTTTTTTAAAGCTGTCAGTATTTTCGAGGGTACCATTATATCGAAAATGTTATTAATCGAAGAATCTCATTGTAAAAACATTGATCATGAAAAATAAATGAAGCCAATCTAGATACCTATTAGTGTTCTCTAGAAACTTATAATGTAGTCTCTGAAAGGATAAATTCTATATATAATTCGGTATATAAAGACAAAATTGATATACATTATACATTATAGTAAGATCTTATGAAAAATTTGAAAATGATTATGTAAATAAAACTTTAAGAGAAGAACATATTTGAATCGCTCTAAATATTTATTAAAGTAAGTATGAATTAATTACTGTAATGAAGAGTTGTGAGGGTACAGATTACCCAGAGTAAGTCTTCTTGCTGCAATGCTGCGCACTCACAACAATGAGAACGATTTCATTTAAAAAAACATAGAAAATATGCAATAAATATAGAAAATACGACATAATACCAATATCTACTATTAAGTCTGCTCTATTTTAATTTATAATATATGCATCGGTTTTTTTTCTGAAGATTAATTTCTTAAAATAAATATTGTTGGACTGATAAATTACTTGACACCTAACTATTCGAAAACCAATATTGAAATGAGAACGATTTCATTTAAAAAAACATAGAAAACGTCGTTCATGTAGGGCGAAAAGTAATGCCTAGCCATAGGCATTTTGCCAGAGCACCTGTAGCTCCGTGGGTTGAGGCTATCGCTCGTGAGCGAATGGTCCGGGGTCCAAATCTCACGCCGACCAAGACTTTTTATATATTTTTTGCTTATAGCGTGATCTTATTGCATTGGTTTCTAATTTTGTTGATTGGTTAATTATTTTATGGCTGGTTAGCGTGGTTATTCTGGAGGGTGTTAATTCATTGGTTGGGTTGGAGCATTTTGGTGGGGGTTATTGGTTTTTACCAATTTATATTTGTTTTTAATTTTTTTTATCAGTGTCGAGGTTAGTTGGTGCTGGTTAAATTTGCTATTGGTGGGGTGGATAGCGTTGGTTAGTCCTTATAAAAATTCCTATATTTCATAAAGCCGTCATGTGCGTCACATCAACGACGTCATACCTATTAACGGCGTTTTAGTAAGCTACCGTTTAACGGCAGTTTAAGTACAGCCAAATAAATATTGTTAGACTGATGAATTACTTGACACCTAACTATTCGAAAACCAATATTGAAATCGTTCAACCGTATGAGTTGAGCTGCTGTAGTTTCGAAAGCGTACTAAATCTGCAATTTAAACTTGCCGAATCTATCTCAACTTCGCAATCATTTAAAGTGCATTTACAATTCGATCAAGATTTAGTTAGAGTAGAATCTTATAGTTTAAGTATTCCCTACAATCATAACTTTAAAGATTTATTCATTGCTGAAGTCTGTAAATTTTCAATAAATTGTTACATCGTCTTGTCTTCATCGTTTTACTAGTTTTAATCATTTTTATATGAATTAATAATTTTAAGATATTACTCGTAGGTATTTTAATAGTAGAAAAAATTATATTTAGTGAGTCGCATGAAAATCCATTTTGTTTGATCTACATGTAATTCCCCACCATATTTCCATTATCAAATTATGTAATAAGAAGATTGAAGATGCACGCATCACATCTCTGTTCTGCATTGCAGTTTAAAAGAACATCTTGACTTTATTCCAACATTACATTAGGTTTACCATTAAATTATCGACGTCATTCCCCAGCAGCCTCTTGACGTCGTTTTTTCGATCAGGATGTTATTTATTTCAACTCGACTTAAAATTTTTGTTGTTGTCAACTCTTGCCAAATTATAGGTTATAATTTTGTGTCAAATTATGTCAAACAGAAATGATAAATATTTTGCATTTTGGACTGTGTTATTACGTATGTTTCGTGTTTTTTTTTTTAAATTAAGTGGTAGAAAACTCAAGGGAAAATTAAGTGTTGACCCAGACTATAGTTTACAATTTACATTCGGTGCCCAGAGACAGTTCGCCAGAGATTATGGCCAGAGAGTTGTATTAGCCACTAATAAAGTTTGTATACCATCTCGTATATGGTACCAAAAACTGTAGTATCTGTAAAATAACAGCACATAATAGGTAAATAATAAATTTAAGTACTGCAGAGAGATAATGTCAAAAGATACTGGTTTACAAAAATTAAAAAATTATATTTAATGAGTCGCATGAAAATCCATTTTGTTTTTATCTACATGTAATTCCCCACCATATTTCCATTATCAAATTATGTAATAAGAAGATTGAAGATGCACGCATCACATCTCTGTTCTGCATTGCAGTTTAAAAGAATAGTAATATATTCTGTTTTATTTATGTTGTGTTTTATTTATTCCTTTGCAATATTATTTTTGCTTGAGCTTTCCTCTTTTTTATGTCTTTTTTTGGTATGTGGTGTTTTTTTAAAATACACCCTTGCTTGTTTTGTATTAACACATACTGTAATTGTTTTTAATAAAATAACTCTATTAGATTTTTTCAATTTTATAGGTACAGTTTTTTTTTACAATATTTTGAAGTAATCACTTGTCACTCAAATTTTAAATATATTAATTTTCTGCTATGCGTTCCAATTGTACCAACTTATTTCTTTGTAAAATAAAATAAACTACTTTGAAAATAAAATAATAGACACATCTATCACTGTCAAGGATCTTGTCATTGAACAGACTATACATTATTATATACATTACAAATCATTATAATATAATAATAATAGCTCCCGTATATAGCGTTTAACGCCTAGGGAGTAGCAAGGTACAGCTTGCTATACTAGAGCCGTTCGGTATACAAGGAAGGTAATGTGGCTAGCACTACGCTTCAACCGCCTATTATTACCTCAGGATTGTGAATCCCAAGTACTCATTTAAGGCTGAGTCGACCTAGGTACCCAAACTATTTTTATTTTAATAAAAATAGTCGGCTGATAAAATGCCGGGTGTGGGAATCGAACCCACACCTTGAGATTGGTAGACGAGAGTCTGTACCTCTACGCCACCGGGCACACAAATCATTATAATATGGTAAATAAAAAACAAATCAGTTAAAATGTTATAGTTAGTGATATAAAGGATAATATTACCCGTAATTTTGTGGTAATATTACCGCAAGATTGGTAATATTGGAGATATTGGTTTTTTTCCCACTCCACCCTTTTCCATTTGTCCAGGTCTAAAATAAGTATGTTGGCTGTAGACATTTTAAATTTACCATCGTCAACAGCCGTAACCCAAAGAACCTTTAGTACTAATTTTTCATTTTTCATTTAGATTTGTTCATCGGCCCAGAAGAAACAGACTTACCGTGGAAAGGGCCGGAAAAATGACTTATATTGCCCATAATTATAATTTACTAAACATTCAAGGCCGTCGACGTGCCGTCGATCTACGTCGATCCAAAACCGAAAGTTGAAAATTTCCAATTATATTCTGATTATGATATTGTCGCGCCATCTAGTATTTTATTTGTGCAATTTTAGCTCTTTCATTTCGAGTATTTTTCTGTTGCGTAGCTAGATATTCTGTGCTATAACATAGGCCACTCTCACTCTGACTAGTTTTAAAAACGTTCTTGTCTTTTTTTTTGTAATATTTTTATAGATTTGAAATAAAAAAATCATATTATTTAAAAAGCTGTTAAAACAAATTACCAATGTTACCGTAATATTACCGATTTATAAATTATCTGTACTTTTACATCACTAGCTATAGTAATATTAAAATGTTATAATCGTGATCTAACACAATGCACATAAAAGGTATAGATTTAAATCAGGAATACAAACACCACCGAAAATTTCACAAAAGAACATAAAAAATTCAAGGTTAATATTATTCATCGCACTAAAACTGAAACACGCCATACACAAGGGAGAACTGATCCCGACCTTTGCCAAAAATTAGTTTTATCGTCGCTGTACTTCGTTCACCCACTGACTGGAAGTATAAGGGCGAAAAATAAAGGGCAAGTATAAAAATACATCGGAGAAAATCATTAGAAATTGGCATTGTTTTAGATAGTCTACTCATAGATATTAATAGGAAACCATCAGGCAATTAACTTATAAAATCTGTACACTTTAATCTAATTGCAGTGCACCTGTAATAAGTAAAAAAATAATTGATCCACATTCTAACATATATACACCACTAAATCGTTACTATTGGCCGTTTAGATTGATTCTTTTGTAATAACTGTACTACAAGTATTTAATTTGAAATGATTTTAATAAAAAAAATATTCAAACTATAACCCTGCAGAGTTTGATTAAATTTTCTTTATTCATTCATATTTTCATTCATCTTATCCAATATTCAAACAGAATTCAAAGCGATCAACTCAGCAACCATCAATTCGAAGTTGGTCAAAGAATGCCTAGAGAAGCTAAACAAATCAGGCAAAGGAAACAAAGTCCTCCTACTCTGGGTACCACCAAGGGATAGAAGATAATGAAAAAGCAAACGATCTAGTTATAAAAGGAGCAAACACTCCACTAACTGGACCAGACATTTTATTATTTTTAATAAAAATATAAAATAAATAAATAAAATATTTTTACTAAATTAAAATCAGCATTATGCAGTGACAACATGACGTTCATTTCAGTTAACGTCTCCTTTTTGCTGCCAGGGCTAATAATGACTTTCATTATACACCCCCCAATAATGAAAGAAATGTTAAAATTATTTATATCATAATTATATTACATATGTGGTAAACGTTCTGAAAGCTGCAGCAAGTGAGGCTTTAGGCGAAGAAAATACAAGAGAAAAATCTGATAACGATAGATGGAACACAGAATTGGAAGAACAGAAAAACGTAAAGCAAAAACCATATCACAAATGGATATGTACAAAATCACCTGAAGACAGGACAGAATACAAAAAGGAGCTCGCTACTTTCAAGAAATTGTTAAACAAAGAAAAGAATGAAACGTGGGAGAAAAAATGTGCTGAAATTAACTCATTTCTAGGACGCTCAAGATCAAATGAAGCTTGGAAATTTATAAATAACCTTAGATCGGATAAATCACCTAAAGTAAATACACCTTCTATCAACCTAAATAAATTCCAAGAACATTATAAAAATAAATTCAAACGAAAGTCGCCCTTTATATCAAATGATGTCCCCAACAGCATATAGAACACGAGGAACATATATGACGGTGAGTGTAGATATGGTTGAAAAGGCTTTAATTGCAATGAAAAACGGAAAGTCTAGTGCTCCTGAAGGAATACCTGCAAGAAATTCTCGTATTTTCACTACATATATTAACGGGAAGCCCATACCTATAACTCCGATCCACAAAAAAGGAAGAAAAGATATTTGCACTAACTACAGATGTATAGCTGTGTCTGACACTCTTAGCAGACTGTACGGAAAAATACTTAAAACCCTAATAGAAGATGAATTTAGCCCCCATGAGATTGAAGAACAAGCCGGGTTCAGAGCAGGCCGCTCATTTGCTCATTGCATTGATAATATCTTTCCAATAACTCAGATCATTGAGAAAAAGACGGCAACGAATAACGACCAAATTCATCTCCTGTTTGTGGACCTTAATAAGGCTTATCATACGGTACCAATTAAGAAACTATGGGAAGTTCTCGAAAAAAGCCCAATAAATATAACACTAATAAAAGCGGTACAGCAACTTTACTGCAATTGTTCCTCAAGAATTAAAATAGACCCAACTCTATCTGAATTATTCCCACTATCAAAAGGTCTAAAACAGGGTTGTTGTCTGTCCCCAACTTTATTTAAAATCTACTTATCAGAAGCTCTTAAGCACTGGCGCAAGAAGTGCTCTCAGATGGGAATACCTATTAATGACAACCTTTCTCTGTATACTCTGCATTTCGCCGATGATCAGATAGTAATGGCCCAAGACGAAGAAGACCTAGAATACATGACCAGAAAACCGATAGAGTACCAGAAATGGGGACTGGAGCTAAACAAGAAGAAGACAAGGTATATGTGTGTTGGTGGCGAGTTGGAAGACCTACTATTAAATAACAATATAAAAATTGAAGCTTGCGAAGAATATATGCATTTAGGGGTAAAAATCGCAAGCAACGGGAGATGCGAAAAGGAAATCGAAGAACGGATTGGTAAAGGCAGAAAGGTGATAGGAGCGCTGAACTCGGTGCTTTGGTCTAGGGATATCTGGGATCACAGAAAAAAACTGATTTATAACGCGATTCTGAAAAGCGTAATGTTATATGGCTCTGAGGTATGGCAGTTAAGGGAAAAACATAAAAAGAAGTTGTTGTCGACCGAAATGGACTTCTGGCGAAGATCAGCCCGAATCTCCCGTTTAGACAGAATTAGGAACGAGAGAATACGTGAAAAAATGAAGGTGGAAAATAACATTGTACAAGATATACAAGAAAAACAACTGCAGTGGTACGGCCATGTACAACGAATGGCTGACGATAGAATACCAAAGCGAGTGTTGCAGTGGACCCCTACAGACAGACGTACACGAGGCCGACCTAAACTCTCCTGGAATCAAGGAATCGACAGAGCCATGTCGGAAAGGAACCTACTACCAGGAGATTGGGACAATAGACGGTGGTGGCGCATGGAGACCGGAGGGCGACGAAGGACGCTATAAAACCGGACATACATACATAATTATGAAAACTCAGGGATAGGAAGAGGTGAACTAATCGCATGGGCCTCCTCGATCACCTGACCTATCCATTTTAGATTTTTATATGCGGTATGGTTAACAAGGTTTACAAAAGAACTTACGAATTAAGAGACGCACTCGAAGAGGCGGTACGGGAGAAGTTTAATTAAGTCGACTGGGCGTTTTGTAAGAATAGCTAGTAATTCAGTTTTAAAAAGATGCAGATTTTTTTTGGATATTTCCTAAAATAACTTAAAGTGTATGTAGTAATATTATATATATTATAAGTGTATGAAAAAAAATATTATAGCTTACATCGCTGAAAAGCTTAAAAATGGCGCTTTTTATGAAGCCATGGCCAACTATGGTTTCCATTTAAAAAAACATATGTTTGTGTCGTATGTCAAAAATGACAAGCTTTAGAAAAAAATCGGAGAACACAAACTCATTAGGGATGTGATTATCTACAGCTTTTATCTAAAAACTTTTTGTCTAAAATAGATTATAAAGGAGTTAGGGACAATAATTTTTAAAATAGGTAAAATTTGTTTTTTTTTTCGAAATATCTAGTAAGCCATGAACTTTTTCAAAAATCTGAAAGGCGCATATTTATGACCCCACAAAACTGCAATCCTTTCCCCATTTAACCAACTCTCTATCTCCAGTAGTTTCCGAGATACCCATAGAGAACATAGTAGGAAACTCACCCTGTATATCCAAAAGATATACAGGGTGTTTCAAAACAAATGCGAAAAACTTCAGGGGGCGATTCCTTGTTCAAAATAAAGGGTAGTTTGCTTCATAAATGTTGGGTCAAAAGTCAACCATTAGGGAGATATCGCGGTACAAAGATGGCGGAAAAATAATGTTTTTATTTTTTATCTTGAAAACGAAAAGAGATAGAGATAGTCTAATGAAATTTTATGGGAGCATTACTGTTATGAAAACACACTTTCTGGTAATTTTTTCACTTTTTTAAAATGAGTGGAAGGGGCTGAAATAAACTACCCTTATCATTCTTGTTAACGAAATTTAAACAAAAATCTTATCAAACACATGCAAAAAATTGATTTGGATAGCTTGGTTTATTTAGAAACTTTTTTATCTCTTGTGTTTCTTTGATAAAACTCGCCGATTTGAAATTAAAAAATAACATGTAAAGCATTACATGTCAGGATCAAAAACATTTTAGATAAAGAATCTAGTGATAATAATGGTAATAATAAGAATCTAGATAATAACGTATTGCTGTAGAATAATGTCAATAAAATAATATTAGAAACACTAAAATTGACAGCGGCCATTTAGATTTTTCCTAAAAAATTAGAGCTGCCCACTAGATTCTGTATCTAAAAATATTTTTGATCTGATATGTAATGCTTTTACATTTTATTTTTTTAATTTCAAATCAGTAATTTCTCAAGCTACAGAAGATAAAAGGACTACTGCTAAACTATCCAAAATTAGTACGTAATGTTGTTTTTAATTTCGTTAACACGTAAGTAGACTATTCAATGCTTCCATAAAATTTCATTAGTCTATCGTTTTTCGTTTTTAAGATAAAGAATAAAAACATTATTTTTCCGCCATCTTTGTACCGCGATATCTCCCTAATGGTTGACTTTTGACCCAACGTTTATAAAGCAAACTACCCTTTATTTTGAACAAGGAATCACCCCGTGAAGTTTTTCGCATTTGTTTTGAAACACCCTGTATATGTATGTCCATTAAAAATCTACGACGCCTATCTAGAAAGAAAATATTTTACAGCGCACCGAAATATCCGCATGAGTGACATTATTTAGATTAATCGTTCAAATTTAAAACAGCAATATGTCGCAGAATTCTGAATAGCAGTTATTTTAATGCAAATATCTTCTGTGAATCAAAAAAATTTATAATTATAACTAACCCGACAGAATAACTATTTATATATGGCTATAAAAATATACTCGTTCCCAACCTACCCCAGGAAAATTGGATATAGTAGGTATGTATTAATTTGTTTATTTTCGGTATTTTTTTTCGATACAATTGCTATCCAATTATCTTTTTTATACTTTCCGTTACTATTAGACCGACTGTGTAATCAATTGACTCCAGAATAAAATTAGGCTAGAAAAGGAAAATTAATGGCAGTGTGTTCATGCTGTTTTGTTACCTAATATTTCTGGAAATGTTATGATATTGACTTTCTTATTACTTTCTGTCATAGATAAATATCGTGACAATATAAAACTAAAGTACACATAAAACAACAATAACTTGTAAAAACACATTTAAAAAAGTTGGAAGTAAACAATAATTAACTAAAACAAAAAGTTTTATTTCATCATAACAATCAACTATATTAAGATAATAGGTACAAGTATAGTTTATGTCAAATTAAAAAAATACTGTCTTAGTTTATCCAAACGCATTAATTGATTTCCATTTTTTATTTAAAAAAAGTTTAATAGTTAAGTTGATCAGAGAGAGACGCCTTGGAGTTTCTCAACTGAACATTGCAGTTGGCTGTACAACAGTAGATTTATTATTATTATTAATTATGTATTATAATTTTATTTCTGTGACAGGCTTTTAACAAGCACAAAAAAGTGAGTGGTCCTTGTCATACCTATGCCGCAAAAAAAAATGTATTTTGTAAGATCGAAACGAAACAGGCACATAATTTAAAAAAAAATAAATTGCTCAATTTGATACAATGTAATATAATAAAAACTATTAAATTCTAACAAAAAATAGCATGAAAAATTTCTAACTAATCGATAAGACGCAGACGTATCAATTGCCTTATGTGTATTGTATATGTTACGGCTATGGATACTTAGCTAGTTTTAAAACTAGCCAGCTATTTCGCAAACTAACTAGAAACGCTGTTATTTTGAAGGAATCGGTCTATTCTTGCAAAATAGCAGACAACCGCAGCTAGTTTATATTTTAACTGGTTAGTATGCAAACTATTTACAAAATCTGGTTAGGATGGGGATTTTACCTCAGTTTACTAAAATAGCTGCTAGTTTACATACTTGCCAGAGAGTTTACAAAATTTATTTTAATTGTTCTTGTTTGTTACTTACAGTATTAGGATAGGATAATATGATAAAATAATAAATTTAATTTTCATTTGAAAAATGTATTTACAAAAATTAAATTTTAACAAATTTTAAACACAAACTGTATAGTACATAACGAAATATATAGCGAAAAGCTGTACCTATAGAACATAACTACTGAAAAGGTAGATTCAAACCAGAGATATAAACATAAGGAGAATGAGCTTCGACGAGTGCGCATCCAAAAATCTTGTTATGCCTACATGGGCGCCATATTAGTGTTTAGGCTTACAGGGGAAATCAAAAAGTAACAACAGCAGACCCAACGCAGATTCAACGAGCGCAACCATAGTTGTTTCTTGATATATAATTACATGGTATGACTTTTAAATCTTTTTTTATATTATTTGGAACGTTTGAAATTAGTTAAAAGATGATTTGTGGCGTTTGAAAAAAATAGCATGTTCTGTTCGGAATCAAAATGACTTTTTGTGCCTCGGCTGTATATGTCGGACTCGCTAAAATACTCGTCCGTCAAACGTACAGTCTCGCCACAAAAAATGTCATTTTTACTCCTAATAAAACAACACTAAGACACCCCTCGGTGTAACCATATTTTACAAGGTATTACTTTTAAATCTTCTTTACGTTTAATAAAAATTATTTGTGACGTTTGAAAAAAATAGCATGTTCTATACGGAGTCTATATAGCATGTTCTAATCAGAGGTACAATCTCGGGACTAATACTATCATTTTTACACCTAATAAAACAATACACTATTTATAAAAATACATTAAAGAATAAATAGTAAATTACGGTTTTTTTTAGAAAAATGCTTCTTCACAGACTGACTAGCTTAATATTCTTTTGTATAAACAAAAACAACAATCTGATAAATAATGAGAGACATAAATCAAATAGATTAAATTTGTTACGATCGTACTCGTAAACCACCAAACCGCCAAACCAACTGATACCGACATGCAATACACTGGAGACTAATAAATTACCGGACACAAAAAATTCTTAAATCCGGCAATGACAGAAACGTCATCAACAACGTTCAATTAATCTAGGAAACACAGTTTTACACTTAGATACAAAAAAACGCAACAGTCATATTAAAAAATTACATCAGAAGGTAATGAAAATTGAAAAAATTAAAAATTGATCGTGATCAGTTCATTTCGCTCTTAAAAATTAACCAAAGCATGTACTGACATGAATCAAAAAACAAAATACTCAGAAGTCATGGTTCTGACCGTAAAATTATATTTTAGGAAAATATACAAACGAAATTATTGCCCAGGGTGTTTTAAAGTTAAGGTAAAAAACAACCCCTCGATTAATCCTGTATAATATGCCATTGTTTATAAAAAAAACTGAGTTTACGAATTGAAGTTGATATAATGATATACGGCTTGCTAAAAAATTCATGAAAATAGGGCTAAAAATAACAAAAATATAACACTTTAAATTTGATCAAAAATTTCTCTGTTGCGTTTTTTTGCATCTGAGTGTATAAGGACGAAAATACGAGTATTGACCAACAACGCAAAACGCTGTTTTTACGTCACTTAAATAATTGACAAACGATAAAAATTAATCATTAATAGGATTTAAACATGCTCCGAAAACCACTTACCTGCATCGGAAACCAAGCCAGCAAATGTCAAACCGGTCATTATCGAGTCGCGAAAACTTAACCTATACCGGGTAAAATGTCCCTTTGTCTAACTCGAGCTGTCAACGGAAAATTATTTTACAGATACTTTACGACGTACTTTTCAATATATTTTCCTCCGTCACATCTACATCCCTTTAAACCGCCGCCCTGTCGATGAATTGGTCGCCGCCATCTTGGATTATAGGGATGCACGGATTTCTAGGTTGCCGGTAACAGAACGTGCGAGATTGAAGAATGAATCGTTCAAAGAACGACAGAAACTGATAATGTTTCAGATATAAAACTGACCGACTTGGAACTAAATTCTCGTTTGAATTGTGGGATAGGGTCGAATAGTATTAGCCCGGAACAAAGAGAAACCTAATAGAAACATCGCCTGACAAATGTGCCTCTTTCCTGCTGGACAAAGGGGAAAACGGAGGAAGCGGGAAGAGGGGAAATACGGCGCCGCGACGCCGACGCTCTGGCTGGGAGGAAACTGCCGATGCCGTAGTGTACAGGGTGTGACAGTCAAATAAAGGGGTTGGATTAGGTCAGCGCCGGATCTCTTACGCAGTGTGCGGCGAAGTTTCTTTTTATTAAATAAAATATGTTTGTCAATTCAGCACATCGAAAAAAAAACTGACATACAGTTGGTATAGCAGATAAAGACCGCAACATACAGGGTGGCGCCTCTCATACGCCGCGGAAGCTCCAAGGAAAACGGTAGTTTATATCAAAATGAAATTTTGGAAGCATATGTAGGTTAACTGAAAGCATTTTATAAAAATATATAGAATTATACAGGGTGTCCCCAAAAAAAGTTACACATCAAAGTTGTATTTTTTCTAATGGAACACCCTATACATATATTAATTGATTTTCGGATTCTAAGAAAAAAATAAAGGTGAGTTTTATTAAAGAAGCATATACCTAAAATCTAAGAAGTTTAATATATTTCACATTTTGTGAAAGTGAAGAGTATACATTTTAAATTTCGATAACAGCTACCTAAATTGTAGTTGACCTTGTATAGCCTAATATTTAATTACAGTAACCATTGTATGTTAAACCAAATTGAAATTTGACCCTAAAAGTTATACAGGGTGAGACAAAATTAATATGGAACATTAGTCATTTTTAAAAGCAAGTTACTCCTTTATTTTAAACGGAACACCCAGTATATTTTTCCGGTGTTCAATGGGGAATTTATATATCTTCAAAATATTATTAAGGTTGCCTACCTCCCAGACAAAGATTTTACTAGATATTTTTTTTCTCTCTCTCTCAGCTTAAAGCCGGTTTTAGCGACTAGTCGGGATAATTCTTATCAACGACCTAATCGCTGTTCAACACAGTCCGAACGACAGAGTGGACTAGATATTTTAATTTTTATGATTTTGCGTCAGTAGATCTTTATTATTTAAAAAAATCTAGGTGGCTGTGTGATATACCGTTTGTTAATTTAACAAAAATTAAAGATTGTAGAGAAAAATACTAAACGGTAATAAAAAGATACACGTTTAAAACATATTTTAGTAAAGATAGCAGGACAGTAAGATACCGTATTATTTCCACCAAACTGGGACACCCTGTACATCTTTGAAAACTAATTTCCATAATTCTAAAGCCAAAATACGAGTAGATAATCTACTTATCATATTATTTAATTATACAGGATGAGTCTTAAATAATTACCTACATACATATATCTTTAGGTGTGTGAGCTCAACCTATCATGGCTGTGAGACACCCTGTATATTAGAGGATTACTTTCTAGAAAACGATGAACTTATGAGCAATACGAAATATATTTTTTCTTTATTTCTATGTGTACATTAAAGACGTGATGTTTATGAATTGGGTGTGAGTAGTTAACACACCTAAGAATCTTCATGAGAGCTATCGATGAAACATAATAGTGAATTATATAGCATGTTTGAGTCCATAATGTTCTTACTCTGTTAAACCATAATAACGGTAACAATATTCATTAATTCTTATTTTCAACAACATCTAATAGAAGAACGTATCCAGATAAAAGCCTCTAAATAGTTAAACATAAAAAGCCACGGTAAGAATATCCGAAATATTCGTTTGCCTTGAATATATTTACATAGAATACTAAATTATTCAGAACATCTAAATATGGATCATTTCGTGTAATATTTATTTTTATTAACGGTCGAAAACCCTAAATTGAGGAAGTACGCAGTAGATAATATTTGAATGCCAACTCTTTCAAATAAAATTATTTCATATTATAATAAAATTTTAAACCGAATAATAAAGAAAAATTGATTTTCTAAATACTAAATAATAAATAACATATGAAATATGATAATTAACTAAACTAATTTTACGAGAATATTGAATTTTGTTTAGTTAACCAAATATCGAAATAAATAGTAATAGAAATGGAATATCCCTATCCTCCCCTACATTTTTAGTTTTAATTAATAGCCACTCCAAAAATAGTTTCAAACTTACACATATAAATACGTATTTGTATTATTACTATTTTTTATCTATATTCTAACTAATCATATATTTTTTCTTGCATTTTTTCTTTTATTTACTACTTGTCAAAGATTAGATGTCGAAGATTTTAGATACGTCAATTTGACTTACCTGCTTCAGAAGCGTATCTGATGTTTGTGTTAATAAATAATTATTATGACTTATCTGTTTTTACTAGATTTTTTTTATTTTTATAACAATTTTAATCACTACCAGCATTTATTGACAACGTAAAATAAACAACAAAACATTGAGTCTGCCCCATGTCTACCCTACATCGTATTTTTACAGGAGGATTTTTACTCCAATGTTTTGCTAATATGCAACATTAAAATATCAAACTATTCGACTACTAAAATATATCTAACAAATTAATCTAATAAAACTTTTAGTAACAAATTTTTGCTTAAACAATTAACTATATTGAAAAATTAATACTTAATATAAGACAGTAATATCGACTGACTAGTGAGAAAGAAAATCTAGGAATTAGTGTTTCACGCCTTAAGCCGGCTACAGACGGCATGGAAGGCCATGGCCAGCGTTTCAGCAAACGTTTGTAGAAGCGTTGGTCTTTGCTTGATATTCGTGCACCGACGACCGTACAGACACATGTTTTATATTTGCCAGTCTTTTCGAGACAAGTGAAGGCGAACGTTGTACAAGGGTACAAATAACACAAGAAATGAAAGAAAAACTAACATATGTCGTGTGTACGGCGATCAAGCCCACTGGCAAGTTTCAACAAGTCCCTTTGATGTGTGTCGAAAACACCACTTCATAGGCGAACCCTGGCCAGCGCCAACCTTGCCTTTGCTTTGCCTTTGCTTTGCCATATGCATACACACGATGCGCCAACGTTGAAACGAGCGGACACTGGCCAAGGCTTGCCATGCCGTCTGTAGCCGCCTTTAGACTAAGACGCAATTGAATTTTTAATCGAATATCTCCCAATTATTCCAATGTTTTAAATAAATATCAGGCGGCTTAACCGCCCCAAGAGAGCCCTCTTTTTTGTGATTAATTGGTCAGCGATGCTTCACGGTGGAGTTTTCAATGCATCCCACAAGCCAATTTTTTATTAATGTAGTTTTTAGGAAGGTCTCTTGTACCACGTTGACGTCCTGAGGAAGGAATGAATAAATTCCGAAAGCTTGACAATTAACAAAGTGTGTTAATTCTATTTCAAACCCTCCCGACTGCAACCCCACTAGTTCCTAGATTTTATTTTTATAATATAATGCATAATATAATAATACTATAATATCTTTATTCTACATTTATTCCTTGGACTATACAGGTTGTTAATTTGTTTATTACTCGCTTGCCGCTTTATGGTTGAAATATGGCAACCTCGGCCCGCTCGTCGATAGACGACGCGACGGGACGAGTCGGCAGAAAACCCTATAAGTGCATGCGTTCTCAATAGGCAGTGTTGCCATTCTGTTCCCCTATAAGTAACTGTCCAGTTAACAACCTGTATATGCAAACATATATAAATATACAATTCTGCAACTCTTAAGACTAGTCGGTAATAACAACAGAAAGAAAGAAAAAAACAAACGCCACTGCACATATTAATCATATTATAACAAAGTTCAATATTCCCCCTTGTATAATTTTTGTACCGTATTATTATCTATAATTTTACAATTTCTGGTTTAGAAGTCTCCGTACTGGCAATGTCCCTGCCATCATTCACGCAATAACGCATGTTAAAATAAACTTATTAAAGTTGTGCCGGAGGGGTAGAAATTTCAAACACAAAGGTAACTAACGGCACGGGCTTTTTGTTTGTATTGTATTATAAAATGAAGGGTTATTACAAAGAACGTAGTCACTAAGGCACTGATGACAAGGTAAAAACATTTGCAAATATTTCGTTATTCTAACAATCTGTAATAACACATACGAAATATAAATATTTATATTGTATTTAAAACGTTATCTGTAAAAAAATTACAGTAAATTATGATTATTCGAATATGTAATTTTTAAAAGTATTTGTTAGTAAAGGGTTTGCAAAAATAAATTTGACCGGCAGAGGTTTGTTTACAAATAATTTCAACACTTTGAATAAATGCGATGGGGTCTTATAATGGCCCACTTATAGTAGTTTTACTGATGATGTTCATTATCATGTAAAATCAATGACAAATAAAATATAAAATATTTTGTTACGAATAAAAACAACTTCTTTCTATTCAATTTTATCTTTGCTTCCTCTGAATTATTGTAAAAATGGATGTATTATTGATTACAGATTTGCCATCTACAGGGTGTTTCAAAAAACACGTGCCATCTTTCGTGGGGAGGTCAGGCTGGGTTAGGAGATTCCTCACGTAAAAATAAGATTTATTTATAACAGATGTCCGATTCTGCTTTGTTTCGGAGCTACAGGGTGTTAAAGTCTTAATAATCTTTCGGTTCATTACAATTTTCTTCCAAGTGCTTTTCGCGATTCGAATGAATTTTATAGAGTGCCGTTAAATGCTGAAAAAGTTATCTGTTATTAGATATAAATGCTATTTAATTAATTTGCTTAAATTCAATAATTCTAATAACAACCTTTAAAAAAAATAATGTCATTAACTTGCCAAAATCTTAAATAAGTACTCATTGATTCCCCATCAAAAAATGTAAAAAAAATCAAAGTGTTGTTTTAAAGTTGCAGGGTGTTAAAACTTTAAAAAAATAGGGTTTTTGTAATTATCTTTGGATTCTTCGGAATTTGTGTTATATATTTTAATAGAATTTAATAATAAATTACATTATTTATTTTATTAAATAATTTATTAATTTTATTTTTGTTTTAATTTAATTAATTCTGATTAATAATGGCCCACTTAAGTTCGGGTTTATCAGTGCCGTTCTAATTTTATCCAAAACGTGTAAAAATATGATGTAGAGTAGATTCAATAATTTGTTATTTTATTTTAAGTTGTCAATAAATGTTGGTAGTTATTAAAAATGCAATAAAAATCTATTATTCTAATAAAAATAGATAAGTTATAATAATTATTTATTAAAACACACTTTCGATACGTTACTGAAGCAGGTAAGTCAAATTGACGTATCTAAATTCTTTGACATCTAATCTTTGACAAGTAGTAAATAAAAGAAAAAATGCAAGTAAAACTATATAATATACAGGGTGGTCCGAACTGTATTCCGGAAACTTCCGCAGCATATTCTGCAGATAAAAATAAATAAAAAAGTTGGTATAAATGTATGTCCTAAAATGCTTAGTTTCGGAGATACAGGGTGTAGAAGTTTCATTTTTATTTCGATTTTTTCCAAATAATTTCTGAAGTAACCTCAACATTTGGATGAAAATTGGTGTCTGGGAGTTTTTCGACAGGAGAAATTTGATTTTGATGTCAATATGACTCCTATTTGTACAGGGCGCCACTACATGTGTTTAAACTGTTTTGGAGAGTAATAACTTTTCGTCCGTACCTGTATAAAACTACTGAGTGAAAAAATATACATTTCTGTAATTTTTTTACATAAAAGTCGCTACGAACAACCGTTCTCAAGATATTTAGAATGGAAATAGTCAATACATGTCATTATTGACAAAAAATAGGCATGTTGAGTAGACAGATATTTGACTGAAATGATAAATTTGGGAACTTTTTATTTTTTTTTAATTAATCTTAAATTTTTCTGAGAAAAAATGATGATATAGAACTTTTAGCACAAAAACATTTCAAATTTATGATTTCAGCCTAATAACTATTTAGTCAACATGCTTGATTTATGACAAAGATGACAGGCTTTGCTAATTTCGATTCCAAATATCTCGAGAACCATTACTCGTAGCGATTTTTACTAAGAGACATTTTTTACATAAAAAACGTTGTAAATGCGTATTTTTTTACTCAGTAGTTTTATACAGGTACGGACGAAAAGTTATTACTCTTCAAAACAGTTAAAAATATGTAGATGGCGCCCTCTACAAGTAGAGTCATATTGACATGAAAATCAAATTTGTCGTGTCAAAAAACTCTCAGACACAAAATTTTCATCCAAATATTTACGTTACTTCAGAAATTATTTGGAAAAAATCGAAATAAAATTGTAACTTCTACACCCTGTATCTCCAAAACTAAGCATTTTAGGACATACATTTTACCAACTTTTTTACTTATTTTTATCTGCAAAATATGCTGCCGAAGTTTCCGGAATACAGTTTGGACCACCCTGTATAATTAGTTAATTTTAAGTGAATTTCATAAATGATCGGTATACTACACGTATGCATATTATATAGTCACTTACTAGTGAAAAGTTATTCCATTATTCTACCGCATGCTACACAACCAAATATTTTACAGTCTTTTTCGATAAATCGCAATAGTGTATTTTAGTACTCTTTTTTTCCGGTGATGTGGTATCCAGTGCATTGTTTTTTTTGGGTAATCTGTTGTCATTCATACTATGATTCATACGTCGTACACGGCCGTACCAGACAAGTTGCCTTCTTTCGATGTCAGTCATAATCGTGTCCCGAATTCCCATTTGTTCCCGTTCTGTCTGTTAAAGGTATGCCCATCCCCGAACATTTTTGTTTCCACTTTAGCAAAGCCTCTTTCACATAAATTTTAAAAAACGTTGAAGATACACAGTAGCCCTGGCGAAGGCCCTTTGTTACGCAGAAATCTTTAGACAATCTATTTCCTATTTTAATTTTCGAGGTGGAATTCTTATAGAGGTTTTTAACAGCATTTATGGGGGTTTGGTTAATGGAAGTGCCCTGCAATATCTCCCATAACTTGCTAGTGGGTATATTATCATAGGCTTTTGAGAGATCAACGAATAAAATGTGTGTTTCTAAATTGACTACTGATCTTTTCTCTATTATCTGCTTCATACAGAATACCTTGTCCGTACATGATCTTCCGGCCCTATAAATCCACATTGTTCTTTTTCTATAAATCCTGCTTCTATTAGATCTCTCAATGTTCTTCCATACAATCTGCTAAGTGTACTTGTAACAGATATACCCCTATGATTATGACAGTCAGCTCTGTTGCCTTTTTATTGCAATAGTGCCACTGTTAATTTAAGTTCTGCCACAAGAAATCCTTCTAGATTTACTGCCTCTAAACAACTATCAATAATTGTAGAATAAATAACGTAAAACAAACTTAGTAAAGACTGAGAAATCCACAAAATTTCGAATCAAATTCAAATATGTCAAATGAATCGTCAAACAGAACTGTCAATGTCCCCACCCTAAGGCCCCCTCCGTCTACCATGCATGAATGGCATTATACTCCTTCCTTAACTTTTGTATTCGAAGATTTAACATATAACTGATAAAAAAACTTTTGGCAAATCGCAGCTCCGTATCGGTTTCAGTTTTTCTGTCATTTTTTTGTGTTTAGACTCACGGTAACTGACAACTGATACTGAAACTGAACGGAAAACTGAACTGACACTCTAAAAGTTCCTTTATATTTTTTAAAGCTGAGGATGATTCTATATTAAAACGTCCTGTTCTTGATTAATAATTTTTGATAAACAATGATCGGATACAATCTCTGGAAAACATCAATAATTTATACATACCAGGTCATGCATCGTCGTTGGAAGCATAGGAAATCCTATGCAAATTTTGAAATGTTCAAATATTAGCTAAAATAAATCGTAAATATGTTTTTTTTAAGGTCTGCATATGCCGAATACACATGTCAACTAGAACTGAATAGGTAACAATGCAAAACCAGGCAAATGTCAACATACCTTAAGTTGTCAACCTATGGTTTTATCATTGTCGAATGTCATGTGTTGTACTGTCTGCACTACTACGGTTATACAGGGTGAGTTTCCTACGATGTTCTCTATGGATATCTCGGAAAGTACTGGAGATAGGGAGTCGGATAAAGGGGGAAAGAATTGCAGTTTTGTGGGGTCATAAATATGCGCCTTTCAGATTTTTGAAAAAGTTCATGGCTTACTAGATATTTAAAAAAAATAAATTTTGGCTTTTTTAAATTGTCCCTAATTCCATTATAATCTATTTTAGACAAAAAGTTTCCAAATAAAAGTTCTAGATAATCACATCTCTATAATGAGTTTGTGTTCTGCAATTTTTTCTAAAGCCTATCATTTTTGACATATGACACAAACATATGTTTTTTAATGGAAACCATAGTTGCCCATGACTTCATAAAAAGCGCCATTTTTTAAGCTTTTCAGCGATATAAGCTACAATATGTTTTTTTTTCAAAAAATTACTTTATAACCAATTATTATCTTTCTTGACTAATTTCGCTTAGTTAGCCATGGAAACAAGTTCAATCCTCGTTGCTCTCAGAAATGAGAAAATGTCACATCCAAACTTTGTAAATTCAAATAAACAAAAATTGAAATTTAAAGAAAATTCTTCATTTGGAAAATATGAATTTTTCAAATGAAGAAAAGCGTGTAGGATTGTTCTACTTTTTTTGGCCATACAGTTTCAAAGATACGTTGACCGGTGAACGTTACTTACGTTATTTAAAGATCGGTTTTCAAGACATATTTGTGTCATATGTCAAAAATGACAGGCTTTAGAAATAATCGCAGAACACAAACTATCTACAACTTTTATTGGAAAACTTTTTGTCTAAAATAGATTAAAATGGAATTAGGAACAATTTTTAAAATAGCCAAAATTTGTTTTTTTCGAAATATCTAGTAAACCATAAACTTTTTCAAAAATCTGAAAGGCGCATATTTATGACCCCACAAAACTGCAACTTTTCCCCATTTAACCGACTCTCTATCTTCAGTAGTTTCCGAGATAACCATAGAGAACATCGTAGGAAACTCACCCTGTATAACAGGGGAGGCAATATCTGACCAATTCAAAATTTGCATGCGATTTCATATATTTCCAGCGACGATGCACCACACGGTATATAATTTATCATCACCTTTCTCCATAAACACATCCTCCACTTTATACCAAATTTGATAAATTGCAACCCTACCCTGTGTACATCCACCCAGAAAATTACCATAAAAATTTCAGAGAGTCTAGTCTCCCACTTGTCAACCGAAACTAATGAACCTTGGCAGGTGTGCCTCTTTGCGTGATTTGATGTCGAAAGAAAATCTCTTTGGAAAAAGCCGAAATCCTTTCGATCCGTGCCAATAAATAAACAAGGTGGCCTATTTCGCTCCTTTTGTGCAAATAAAAGGTATATGCTTTGTCGGCATATAAAGAGGCGAGGTTCGCACTAAAAGTGAATTAGACGGTCTGGAATAATGTGTTTAAAAGAGTATAATTTAAGATTAATATTTCTATCTTTTTATATTTTCTATAAGAAAATTATATGTTTGCCAATGAAATGCACTGAGATGCAAAAAAACGAAACGGAAAATTGTTTCGTCCAGTGTTATATTTTTCTTACTTTTAGCTCTGTTTTCATGAATTCTTTAGCATACTGTATATAAATCTCATTTTTAAATCAACTTTAATTCATAAACTCAGTTTTTTTATAAACTTTTCGTCATACTATATTGTTATATTATTATAACATAAGCAAAATCAGAATGGAAAAGATGCATATAACGTCCGCCGGACGTTATCATAACGGCCGGCGGCCGTTAAGTTTCTAAGGTAATCGTAACGTCTGTCACCTGCAACAATGACTATTTATTGTCAGTTGGACTTTTCAAAAATTGGGAAAATAGACCATAGCGAGATGTCGCGAGAAATTCCGTTGGAAATACAGGAGGAAGCGGCTGCGGCTACTCAAAATTTACTTCCGACTATAACCAGAGAGAGATATCAGCAGGAATATGACAATTTTTTGAAGTGGCGGCAGGATAGAAGTATAAACAGCGTAAATGAAGCGGTATTGCTGGCTTATGCTAAAAAAGAATGTCTGAAATGTATTCTCCTACATCACTGTGGACAAAGATATCCATGCTGAAGCTTGCGTTGAGAGTATATGAAAACATCGACATATCAAGGTAAAAGCCATTATATTCTTCGATATTTAATCATACTCATCTAAATTATATTTGTTCATAGATTTGGTAAACTGTTCATGTTTCTGAGGCGCAAAAACGAAGGTTATTCACCAAAAAAGCCAAAGTTCTGTCGGAGAATGACATAAATAATTTTCTACTGGATGCCGATGATTACACCTGGTTACTCGAAAAAATTGTATTGGTGCTTGGTATTCTTGAGCTTGTAGGCGCAGCGAGCTTTGGTCACTCACAGTTGATGATTTCGAAGATTCGGAGAAAAATATTCTTGTCTCATTAAGAAATACTAAAATAAGAAAGATAGGAAATTTCTTATTCCAAAAACGGGCCTTCCGTTTGATGCCTATGGTTTATACAAAAAATACATCAACCTGCGTCCTCGTAACTTTGACAATCCAAAATTTTTCATTGGTTACAAGAAAGGCAAGTGTGTTAAGCAAATCGTCGGTATACATACCATCGGGAGCGTACCGCAGAAAATTGCAAAATTTTTTGAACTTGGAGAATCCAGAACGTTATACAGGGCATTCATTTCGTAGATCATCAGCAACCATGCTCGCCGAAAATGGTGGTGATTTACTATCGCTAAAGGAGCTAGGAGGATGGGAGTCTTCAACAGTGGCAGAAACTTACATAGAAAAATCAGTTTCCAAAAGAATGAAAATAACAAATCAACTTTTTCATGATAGCTCCAAAAATAATGTGTCTTTAGTGGATACAAATATTTGCCATTCTTCAGTAGCATCATCTTCTTCTATAAAATCTGTAAATCCCTGGGAAGGATTACAGATTTCTAAGAACAACAAGTGCACTTTTAATTTCCATGTTCATTATCATGAAAAATGAATTTTAGTATAAGACATTATGTATTTTTTATCCTTACTTGTGTTATTGTTCAATAAAATTTGTTATTAAATAGTAGTGTTTATTGCTCTAAAAAATCTGCAGTATGACGAAAAATCTAGAACGCAACACGGCCGATAACAAATAACGGCCTTGGCTGCTTATGATCCTCGGCTATCGCCTCGGATCACAAACTTCAGCCCGGCCGTTATTTGTTGTTTATCGGCCTTATTACGTTAATAACTATTTCCTAAAACATTTCCTACTTTTCGATCAGAACCATGTCTCCTAAGCATTTTGTTTTTTAACTCATGTCAAGACATGCCTTGGTTAATTTTTAAGAGCGAAATAAACCTGCCACCAAAAATTTCCATTTTTTTCAACCATTACTTTATAATGTTATTTCTTAATATCAAGATGTGACACATTGGTGGCTATTGTCGTAATATCATATCGACACTGATTAGAACTCTATATTACAATAATTTAAAAAATGTTAAAAAGTAACGATATAGGCTTGGTTTTTATAGATATTAGCAATTAAATCCTTAGTTCTGTTACTAAGAATATTAAATAAAAAAATAAATGTAATAACGAAGTGTACAAACAACAAACACTTGTAAAAATACTCTAATACTTTGTTTACCTCCCCCGGCTGCTATTACTGCATCTTCAACAAAATCAATAACTTTTGCACAATCTACGACACTAAGAACCATATTTAATCGCAATACACCACAATAATTACCAAAGCCGCCTCGTCATTATGAAGAATAACATCAAAAAATAACGATAATTGAAAAAATTGCAAAATATTTGTGGCAAGTTCATTTTGTTCTTTAAAATAAACCAAGGCATGTGTTGGCATGAGTCAAAAAACAATATATTCAGAAACATGGTTTTGACCGAAAATAATGTTTTAGGCAAATTTGCTCACAAAATTATTGCACAGGGTGTTTTTTAGCCTATCTTTAAAACACAACCTAACCAAACCAAACTCTTCGATTAACCTTGTATAAGTCAAATACTAAAATTTATAATAAACTAAGTTTACGAATTAAAGTTGATATATTTATATACAGTTTGCTAAAAAAATTAAGGAAATAGGGCTAAAAATTAAAAAAATATATCATTTTAATCTTCACCAAAAAAATTTCCGTAGCGTTTTTTTGCATCTGATGAGTGTAGAAAAAAATGCCACTCTCTTTATAATCCACCAGGCTTGCTCCCAGAAAGCAAGCTCACAGAAAACTTAAAGTCAAACTTAAGTCTTTTTTTATTTAACTAATTTTAATGACTTTTGATTATATTACCATTGATTTATAAAGTCATTTGATTTTAAATCATTTTTCGAAAACTGACTTAACCATAGACTTAAAATAAAATTTTATTTTAAGTCTATGGACTTAACACTTACAATTTAAGAAATTCTCAAAATGATCTCAATTATGATTTAAATCTTTATTCCGAAATTGAAAAAGAATTAAGTGATTAAAAACGGGCTTAAATCTTTTAAAAGATTTAAGTCCGATTTGAATAAAATAGCAAGTGACGACTGGCGATTAAACAACTACAGTTCATACCAAATAAACTTTTAGTCACGTGATTAAGCTTGGTCACCACAGCGTTGCCCACTTTTAAATATTTTCTTTTAATCAAAATATTTTAGGAGAAACAAAAATAAATTAATTATAAATATGTAAACAGTTATTATCAACAAAACTCACCTTTTTAACAGCGCTTAAGGGACGTAAACAGCCATTACTACCGCTTTCCCGTTCAAAATATTCTAATAAAGTCGCGATGAGTTTTTTACGGCTATTAAGCTATCTTGTACACTTCGCACTAAAAGAGGTTCTAAAAAGAACAATGTTCGACTGCAAGGTCTACTAGTAAACATTTCCAAACTTAAAGTATCACAAATCAAAACACTATTTATTTAAACCAAAAACTCGTAATACTAAAGTGAAGTGTCAAAACGAATGACAATGTCAGGAAATAAATAAATGCAGCAAACTTGACATTTTTTATATCAGAGCTACCACCTGAATCACCATTGCGTAATTTAAATTCCTGTTAGTCAGCAGGACGCCGAATAATTCCATGGTTGGTAACAATGAATTTAAAAATCGCGCCCTCGATTACGTAACTATAAGTTTAATTAATATAAAATATAGATGTTGTTTCCAGTAATGAGAAGTTATAGAAAAAATGTGGCTTTAATAAAAAATACCTAGAGAACTAAAAGAAATTAATTTAGCAAGGAATTCAGATTAAAAGGCGTGGACAGATCTATCCGAAGGTAAAAGGTAGAATTAAGTTAGATGATCAAGCGGATTTCTCCAAGTTTTTATATCCTTGCCCTTATTTCATCGATCGCTAAATGTATTATATTTGACTGCCAGTAGTGTAAATATAGGCCTGCAAAATTTATTAGGTTTACACTGTGGTAATTTGCTTTATTAATTCTTCGATAACCCTTATCAGAACGCACTTTTCCGCCGATTAAACTGTTATGTTTCGTTCTCCAAAATGTTATTTAAGCTTTCTTCTTGTCAGGACCATTTAAAAACTTACTTTTTACTTTCACTATTTTTCTCACTAAAATGGGCTAAAACGCTTAGCTGCAATTTATATAAACCTTCGTGACCTCTGGATTATACACATATAAATTTGCAAAAAGGATCATTTAAAACGCATGAGCTAATTATTTGGACAATGCGAATTTATGAAATTCATACCCTTAGAGAGTAGAATAGGGAATGAAAGTTTGCTGTACGAAAATGCATTACTGTAACATCTAGAAGTATAAAATGTTATAGAAGGGTTTATTTATTGACATCAATAATATGAACGAAATATTTCTTTTTCAAATCGTCCTTCTCGGAATAAAAAATAACGTAAGGGAAATTAAAACAACTTTGGTTGCACGTCATCAAGGACACCATGGAAGGTTGCTGGTGGTCGTATTATGATGTGCAACCAAAGTTATTTTTATTTCCCTCATATATAGAGTATATCAGTACTATTGAAAAATAAAAAAAATCAGGGGAGTATATCGAGATAAGCGACACTTGAAAACTTGATTTTTCAGAGCTATTTATTTTAGTAATACAGTTTATATGGGACCATAGGTAGAGTTCTATCCATAGAGGGTACAAAATCATTTCACTATTTTTGTTATTCAAGAGATTTTCTTTTTTCAAATTTTGCAAAATTTCGATTTTGGTTTTAGTCAAAAATAACAAAATCGATTTTTTGAAGGATATACAGGGCGAGGCTTAAATAAGTGCAATTATTTTTAGCGGTATACCAAACCAGAAAAACGATTATAAATTTTTCCGCGAAAATTTTTTTGGAAAATTTGGAATTTTTTGAAAAACTTTTTTTTAGTTTTTAGTTAAAAACCATAATTTCTTGATAATATGGCAACATAGGTAGTAGAATAATAATACCAGAATATAATAAGAGATAATAGTAATTTACCAGACAGAAAACCCCAAAAAGCTCCAGTGGTTCTTAAAATTTAAGCAATTTTTTTTTTTTTTTGGAAAATTTTTAAATTGAAATAACTCGGATATTTTGGAGTTATTTGAAAAACGGTAAAGAGAAAATATGTTTCTCTTATCGAGATCTACCAGCCCTGAATATATTTGCACTTATTCAAGACTCGCCCTAATATCCATAAAATCGACAATTGCTAACTTTCATATGAAATACGAGTAGCTCTAAAACTCTTAAAAATATATTTTAAATAGTAAGGCTCACTAGCTCTCTCTAAAAAGAGTTAAACAATCATTTAAATCAATGCATGAACGATTCGTGATGTAACGCGAACGTAGTCGCGGGAAAAAGCTAGTATGCGATAATTGTAGTAGTGTATTTTAAAAACCGATTTCTCAAAAACAATGCAATATGGCGTATTTTTACAAAAGACAAATAATTATATGATATTGAAATGATCGATATTTTTAATTATAATTGAATTTTTGAAATGAAAATATTTTTAATCGATAGATCTCGTTATAAAACAATTGCTATTGATTGGAGATTTGCTAAAAATCTCCGATCTACATAGATACTGTAGATCTCTAGAAACTTATAGTTAAATCGGACAATTTTTTGATTTGATTCATTAATGTTGGGGTTTCGTAGTGCACGCAATGTCAAAATATCATGAAAAGATGAGGCTCTTCGAGTTTCAGCTCTCTAGCTCACATAGGGTACGAGCATAGTAGAAGAAAAAGAGTAGTTGCACTCTCCCAAATATTTTCTGCCAGTTTTTACAATCTGTCGAATGTTGGCAGATTGCAGAGCGTTTCAGTTGAGTTCCGTCTGTCGACCTGCGAGGTTCGAGCGTTGCGTCCTAGCACAGAGACGGATTAACCAAAAATGAGTGCCTTTATTGTCTGCTGCTATTGGTTGTAGTAATAATTCAAAAAATTGTGCTTTGAGTTTTTTTTCAGTCATTTGTGATCATGTTTGTGTTCAGGTTAATTTTCTCATGACTGATTACTACTTAATCATTTGATATTATTTTTATTTAAACCTCAATTTTTTATCGATTTTACTATTGACAACCATCCCTTGCTTGCTGTTTAACGAACTGCATCATCATTGAACACAAATTAGCTAGTACCGAAAGTTTGGTTTAGGTTTTTGGTTGTTTTTTTACCAAAAAAAACTGGAAATCCCGGTTCCTTAGAGGCATAGTACCGAAATTACCGATTCCGAAAAACAGCTCCGGTTCCGAAAACGCTATAACGTACCATAACCGTGAATAGCCCTATACAGAGTGAGTCTTAAATAAGTGCAAATATTTTAAGGGGTAGTATATTTTGGCCCCAGAAATATGAGGATTTTTCTGCGCAATTTTTTTTGAAAAAAAAATTCAAATTTTTTTAGTTAAAAACATAATTTCTTGATAATATGGTAACGAGGGTTCAGAACTGGAAATTCCCGGTTCTTTTGAGATATAAAAGGACCGGGACTCGAAATTATTAATTGCCGGTTCTTTCGGTAGCTTCGGGACTTATCGGTAACAATAACTGAAAAATTATTCTTTTATTACGTGAGAAAGTAGTGATGCTATTTCTCATTGTTCTTGCTTCTTTTCTCTTTTGAAATTTCTGTAATGTTTATTAGCAATTATTGAAGTTTAAATATGTTATTTTTTTATATTTTATATATTAGTTATCCAATGAAAATCACCTAACCAATATATTACTACAAAACAAACACATTAATGTTAAAATTAAATTTGTTTTAAATTAAAAAAAAATTGTAGAAAATCTTTGAAATAGACAATAATATAAAAATATGTCATTATATGTTTTTCCGCATTTCTACCCATCACAAAATTTTCAGATACAGAAGAATTGTTACTTACACGAAATGTGAAAATATTCTGTTTTCAAGAAAATGTTTACTCGATTTTTTTTATTTTATTTTATTGTGAACTCATATATTTTCCTAAATACATCTCTGTGAAACTATGGCAAGTGCCACGACTATACTTTGCCTAGTTATAGACCATGACTATACAGCTACGTCATCGTCAGTGGTCACGGGACGCAAGAACAAGGTCATATAAAATGGCAGAAAAAGAACAAAGGACGCTCCAAGATCGATACCATTTTCATGACGCTTGGCAAGCTTGGCGTGACGCTTCGCGTAACGCTAGCTCGTGTGTCGCGGCCTTGAATTTTTACTTCCATCGCGTGTAAGTTTGACATCAAAAAGAAATCCTATTTCAGCCAAATTGTGTTGTGTATTTGACTACATTCCAAAGTAGAGACCCTAATTATGAACGAAAATAATACCGGAAAACATTAGTTAAGTATAACGTAACCCAATGACAGAAATAGACAAAAAAAACTATTAGAAAATTCTACGAGTACATGACTATAAATACTATTAAGTTTTATTATAGTCGTACGTATTTTTTGTAATTAAAAAATTAATTTTAATTTATTAATCAAATAAATTTATAGAATAGACAGTTTTTTAATATAAAACATTACTTATTAATATACAGGGTGTTTCAAAAAACATGTGCCATCATCATTTCTAGTGGGGAGATTCCTCACGTAAAAATAAGATTTATTTTTCATATCAACATACGTCCGATTCTGCTTTGTTTCGTAACTACAGAGTGTTAAAGTCTTAATATTTTTTCGATAATTTATTATAATTTTCTTCCAAGTACTTTTAGCGTTTCGAATCAAATTTTGAAGATAAAAGTTACTATAAATGCGACATATTTTAAAATTAAAAAAGTGTCGACGTATTCACTAGGGACGTGCATATGGGTTATCACTGGAATATTTTTCTAAAAAAAGCATGTACGCCACTAACTTTTTTTTCTCTTATTAGCAAAATTGTGTAAGCAATTTAATGCCGATTAAAAGTTGTCTCTTGATATTTTGTCTATTTCGGTCTCCTTGATGAGATAAACGCAATTTTAGTAATTTGCCATGATCCAAGTCTAATTGCAATTAAAAAAAAATAATATAATATCCTTAACTTGCAAAAGTTTTAAATAAGTACTCATTGATTCCACATCAAAAATTATGAAAAAAAAAATTCCTATAAACATGGGTATGGAAATACATAGTTTTAGCATTACAGGATGTTAAAACTTTTTAAAATTAGGTATTTTGTAATTATCTTAAATACCATTATTTTTTTATTTGAAATTTAATAACTATTATATTATAAAATAATAACTATTAGTAATAATAACTATCAGCAATAATAATTATTAGTAATAATAACTAGTAGTAATAATATTTAATTATAAATTAGGTAAAATATATAACTTATTAATTTAATTTTATTAATTTTGATTAATAAAATTGCATTTACCTTATCAAGGAGGCCGAATTCGACAAAATATCAAGAGATAACTTTTAATTGGCATAAAACGGCCTACACAATTTTGATATCAGAAGAAAAAAGTCAGTGGCGCACATGTTTTTTTTTTTGAAAAATATTCCAGTGATAACCCATATGCACGCCATTAATGAATTTACCGACACATTTTTAGCATTAAAATATACTTACTTATTACACTTACACTTAACTTTTACCCTCAAAATTTCATTCGAATCACTAAAAGCACTTGAAAGAAAATTATAATAAATCGAAAAATTTTAAAGATTTTAACACCCTGTAGCTACGAAACAAAGCAGAATCGGGCCTACGTTAATATGGAAAATAAATCTTATTTTTACGAGGAATCTCCCCACGAGAGATGGCACATGTTTTTTGAAACACCCTGTATAATCATAAGACTAAGGGTCATTTTAAATAAACTAAAAAATGCAAATAATTTGACGCAATATCGTCTGAGATAATAATCTATACCTTTAACAGAAATACTATTTTCATATATTTGATTTACTTACATTAAAAAAAAATTAATAATTTATAAGAAACAATAATTGACAATAATTATATGTGAGGGGGATAACATTTTTTTTTTTTATTTGCTTTGTCCGAAACTGGTTATATTATTAATATTTTACGTATTTCACTCACAAAATATTTTTTAACAATTTATTAATTAAAAAAAACGCCCAATTAGATCGTTGTCACTAAAAAATTATATTATTAAAATTTGTTTTATGCTAAATGGTACAATAACAAAACATGTATCTCCCAAATATCAAAATGTTAGAAATACATCTGCAAATAGACATAATGCTTAGTATTTTTTTTTAAATATATAGAATGGTATTAACTCACCAACCAGTCTATAGTAATCCACATCCACAATATACCTGCTACCAAACAAAACCACAGCACGAGTTGACTTATGAATGTTAACTAACTTTGCATGTTTTCATCCGAGTGCGCTACTGATAAGATAACTGAAAAGTTTTTAATTATTAGGCCATACGTAAACAACAATATCACAGACAATATAGCGCGGCTTTGTAAATCAGCTGGTCCATTACTTTATAGGTTAAGCCAGCATGTTGTATTTCAAGATATTCATCACAAACTGACGAATGGATATCAGCTGCGAAAGTATTTGGAGATTTGCCAAACCGCAAATAGGATAACGTATGTTGATTCTAGACACGAGTCGTTTTTTGTCACAATTTTTTTAAGATATAAAAACATTCATGTTTTGGGTGAACTTTCGTTTAGCCGAAATCTGTTATATAAAAAATAAAAATGACTTTATATATGCGTTCTAGAAGGCGTTAGGATTACAAATATACAAAAATTTTCCTGCGGAAATGCGTCAATTTCATTTTCCGGACTTTAGAATAGCCGAAATCTGTTACATTAAAACTAGCTTCTGGGATGTGTTTTAGTCATTTTTCTGGACATAAGAACACAAGAAATTGTCTGCGGAAATTTTTGATTGTCATTTTATAGAAAAAAATGCTCTGACTTTAGAATAGCCGAAACCTGTTACATTTATATCAATGTTTGTATTAAATTTTAGACATTTCTCCGATTATAAAAACACAAAAAAACTGTGCGGAAACTTTTTATTTTTTACTCACCCGGAAGACTAGTTTTGATGTAACAGATTTCGGCTATACTAAAGTCCGAAAAATGAAAATGACGCATATCCGCAGGAAAATTTTTGTATGTATATTTGTCAACGAAATGTTAAGATATCTTAACATTTCGTTGATATTTGTACTCCTAACGCCTTCTAGAACGCATATACAGGGTGACAATTTGAAAACGAACAGTATGTAATATTCCTCTATCGATGATAGTATGAAAATTTGGCGAAATACGTCAATTTACATATCAAGGGGGACAATTTTTGAGGCATTGGTTGTCGTATTACTTTCAACCCTTTGACCCCCAGGACACCTACCCCTAAAATTTTAAATGCAACCCCTATTTCTTCTACCATTTTTGTGAAGCCTTTCCGAATAAAAGTCACGAATTTTTTTCTGCGGAAATGCATAATTTTCAGTTTTTCAACTTTTTTTTCCAGCGATAAAAATAGTTCTATTAGTGAGAGATGTATGTATGTACAGGGTGGTCGAAATTGGTCTGTTTTAACAGAGAAAACTTATTTCCTGACTAGATAGAGCAAAACCGACATAGATGTCATGGGCTCGATCTCTGAGACACGTCTAATGGCGTAAACCGCCTGTTCATATATTCACTGCTGACTGAGATACGGGGTCTTTTATAATTTTTTACTATTTGGAAAATTGCCCATAACTTTTGTATTTTGCGCAATAATAAAATTCTGTAAAAACGTTCTTAAGGCACTTTTTTAAGCACAATCCATTGGCATAGTCAGTTTTTTCTATACTTGCTTTTTTTGTCAGAAATAATAAAAAATATAATTTTTTAGATGGAAATCATAGTTGGCTATGAACTTAAAAAAATACTGGCGTTTAACCCTTTCCAACAATATAAAGTTATGTGTATTTATTTCTAAAAATGAGAGAAATATTACGTTTTTTATCTTTGTGTCGAAGCGGGCCTTGATTTTGTGTTGACCTATAGTTGCCTAATTATTTTTTATCACAATTTAATATTCTATATTATTATTTATCTGCATAATCAAAGACTTTTGAATGAGTAAATCAACATTCAATATTAGTATGACCATTTTACAATTAAAACGCCAGGGTTACAATTGCACTATTAAATGGATAATTTATTGGAACAAGGAGCCCCATATCTTGGCCCCCATATCTAGGCTTGCTAGGTTCTGTAATTTACCTCCTTTCAACTTTTTTGTGGAGGAAATTAAAAGACCTTATCTATAAGGGAAGAATAATTGGGACGAGAGAAGAATTGCAGAAGATTACTAGGCAAGCTTTTGAACTCATTACACTAGTTCGCCTAATAAATCGTTGTAACTCTGTGCGCAAAAGATGTTTATTGTGTACTCAACAAGGAGGTGCTCAGTTTGAACATCTTTGATGATTTTTTTTTAGAAAACTATATTCGCCGCACAAAAAAATACGTTTTTTAGTCTTGTTCTTTCTTTATTGCATCGATTTCAATTGTAATTACTAATACTAATATAGAATGTTAATTTACCTTTCCAAAAGTCTTTAATTATGCAGATAAATAATAATATTGAATATTAAATTGTGATAAAAAATAATTAGGCACATACATCAACACAAAATCAAGGCCCGCTTCGATATAAAGATAAAAAACCTAATCTTTCTTTCATACTTAGAAATAGATACCCCTAACTTTATATCGTTGAAAAGGGTTAAACGCCAGCATTTTTTTTTAAGTTTATAGCCAACTATGATTTCCATTTAAAAAATTATATTTTTCATTATTTGTGACAAAAAGAGCAAGTATAGAAAAAAACTGACTACGCCACTGAATGTGCTTAAAAAAGTGCCATAAAACGTTTTTACAGAGTTTTATTATTCCTCAAAATAAAAAAGTTATAAGCAATATTCAAAAACACCCCGTATCTCAGTTGGCAGTGAAAATATCAAGAGGCGGTTTACCAAACCAAACCATTAAACGTGTCTCAGAAATCGAGCCCATGACATCTATATCGGTTTTACTCTATCTAGTCAGGAAATAGGTTTTCTCTGTTAAAACAGACCAATTTCGACCACCCTGTACAGTTAAGAAAAAATATAGTTTGGCTAATCTGTGAGAATGGGTAATATGTCTGGCAGGTGAAAAATTGGATAAAAATTATTGAAACCATTGTCCTTATTTTCGCGGTCCTAAAAATGTGTCAGATTGATAGTTTATATTATAATTACAGCTGCAAATAATAGTCTGGCTAATGTTGAACATCACGAAAGCCTTGCTAGGCTCGTTCAAACACTCGTCAGACGCGCTAAATTCGGCATGTTCAATTATACCGATTATACAATGCCGCTTCCTCTCCTCATTTAACTACCTGACTTGTGCGTATGGCGGGGATTTCGTGATTGTAAATTGACAGCCAGACGTGTATTTTTTATAAAATTATAATTATAGTATTTTTTATCACGTGACAAATTTTCCAATCCGGGAAAATAAGAGCAAAAACTTTGTAATTTTTGCCATTTTCAAGATGCCGCCAGACTCATTCGCCAATTTCATGAATCAGCCAGACTTGCTTTTGATTATAGTTTATGATAATATCAAATGATCCATTAAATTTCAAGCATGACAAAGTACGGGCTATGGATTTTAAAAATCTGCCATATTTTTGCATCCGCAAATTTTCAGCCAGGCCAAATATTTATGACTGGAAAAATAAGTGGACTTTTTTCTATTTTTATTTAGAAAACACATCCGAAAATTTTAACCAGACTCACAAATTGTTATTTAATGTCACCATCTGAACAAACTATTATACCGGGTGCGTCTCAAAAGTGGCTCACCCCTATAACTTTTTTATTTTTTCAGATGAAACAATGAGATTTGGTATGTAAGTATATGACATAAATTAGTATCGATTGACATATTCAATTGTTTTCGGTCACTTCCGGTTTCACCGGAAATGACTACAACTTTTGATTTATAAATGGCACCCTCGGTATTTTTTTTTTACTTTATTCGATATAAAATGATACTCTGAATAGAATGACATGTCATATGTCAACTTTTGACATTTTCGCATATGGTTTATCTGAAATTATAACATGCGGTTCATAACGACAATTTGACTGGAAATACAAAGTGTGTGGTATCAAATTATTCGTAAAAAATGCTTTTTCCAAGTTTGTAATGAGCCACCCTCGTTCCATTTGAAAAAATTGAGATATGATTAAAAATACGATTTGGGCGTCTTTTAACCGGCCAGGACACTTGGCAAGTGTACGATTAATTATTATCGTTTGACTCGGGCTATGTGCTAAACGACGATTTTTTTTTTATTTTAAGTGCATTCTTCTGCCTGTTTGCTACTGAAGAAACATAAAAGAAAACAATATAGATCGAAGTGGAATAAAAAATGGTTTTTGAAAAGGAGGATTTATTCGCATGTCAACCTAATTAACGAGTTACGAACAGAACCAGATAAAAAAAGATAAAAATAATACTATAGATAAAATACTACTATATTTTAGGTTATTTCGGCGTCCCAGAACCGAAGGCTGTCATCCCCTTCCACACGCACAAATTATACCGCCACAAACCGGTTTGCGCAAACCAAAACTTTCAGCAAGATGACGAAAGCACAGGCCGCGCTTTTCGGTTTACACGAGATAAGCCGGAGTCTCATGCATCCGAAATCCGATGACACGACGATCCGACGGTGCTCCTATTGGTCGAAATATTTTGACACCAATTTTTATCGGATATTTTTAACTAATCGTCCGGCGTCGTAAAAGTTAAATTTTGTTTAACGTACGATATCGTGTGTTTTTTAACCTCACTTTTTTTTAAAACATTGGTTTTTTAAAACAAGTTTAGTGGGAAGGGGGCATTTTCGGGATATTTGGCGAGGAAGTTATTTTTATAAGTGTTTCTCCAATAATACATGTAATAATGTTGATACTGTTGATAGGAAATGACAGGTCTAAATGTCAAAACTGTCAAATTTCGGAACGAACTTTCGGATGTATGTGACAGGCTTTTTTTATTTCACAGGATAACTTCAAATTTCGGATGTCGTACCATCGGATTTCGGGTGCATGAGACTCCGGCTATACAGTTTTCCCGTCCACACACACGGTCTTCCCGATACAAACCAGTTTGGGCAAGTATTTTTTCGGTAAAGCCTCTGCGTGTAGCCGGCCCTTTTCTCTACATTATTATTAACATTTCTTAAACTTATATTTAGAAGAACGTTTAGAATGTTAAATAGAAAGATATTATGTAACTGATTTCAGTTCCTCTAAAGTTAACACTATAGTATTTCAAGATGAAAATGACATTATTTGCACAAGAGCTTTTTGTGTGTTTATGTTTAAAAATGTCTTTAGAATGTAAAGCCAGAACATGTCTTCATGTAACTGATTTTAGTCATTCTAAAGTCGGAAAAAGAGAATGATGCATTTCCGCAGATAATTTTTTATGATTTTTTATTTGAGAATGCTTCTATTTACTGGATTTTTTCTCTTTGTATCAGTAATTTCAGCTAAAATAAGTTTACCCTAAGTATTTATTCATAAACGGGAAACCGTATGAGTAAAAATGACGAATAGTTTTATATATACAGGGTGTCCCAGAAATAAGTGCAAATATTTTAACTGGTAGTATAGTTCAATCCCAGAAACACGCCTATGAGGTTTTTTTCGCGAAAAAAATGTTTTGAAAATTCGAAATTTTTTGAAAAATTTTTTAGAACTTTTTTTAGTTTTTAGTTAAAAAACATAATTTCTTGATAATATGGCAACATAGGTATTAGATTAAATTTACAAGAAAGAAAATTCAGAAAAGATCCAGTGGTTCTCAAAATTTTAGCAAAAAATATTTTTTTTGGAAATTTTTAAAGTAAAATAACTCCGTTATTTTGAGCTTATTTGAAAAACGATAAAGAGAAAATATGTTTCTTTTATCGAGATCTACCAGCCCTTAAAATACTTGCATTTATTTTTGGGACACCCTGTATATGTAGTTTTCATACATCGAAATATTTTATACATAGGTACTCTTTTAACTTAGTGTACGTAATTCGTACCATATCGTTTTCCTCAAAAACTAAACATGTCTAATATATTTTTTGACACCCGGTAGAGATGAAATTTGCTGTGAATACTTACCCGATCCTATAATTTTTTAAATACGTCCACCACATCACATCAATATTTTTTTTTCAAAACGAGCGATATAACAACTAAATTTTAAAATTAAAATCGAAGAGCAGCGTAAAGTTAAAGAGCAATCAACGATAAAATTCAATTACCCAAATATTTAGATCGGTAAAATGGTTTGCGATCGTCAATCAGTCTGTGATTTACGTTCGACTAAACAACAAATGCTTCCTGTTAAATTATGTTACGGTACGTGGACCGATGTGAATAATGTTGGTATTATTCAAAATATAGAATGATAGGATTGTCGAGTCGCACATAACCAAGTTAAGCTCAACTGAGGTGTGTCATTAATATTGAAACGTATACAAGATTATTCAATTAGACCGATAATGTTTACAGCATGTCGATGTTTACAAAGGATATCTAATATAAAAATGAGTTACAGTTCATACCAAATAAACTTTTAATCACGTGATTAAACTTGACCGGCACAGCGTTGCCCACTTTTATCAGTGGCGGCTCGTGGGTATAAAATGAGGTGAAGAGTTATTTTTTTAAGCTGCGTCGCAGGAGAAATTTTTTTGGCGCATTCACCATTTTGTCAACATTTTTTTTTGTTATTATTTATACACTAATATCTATAATATTTTCGTTTTAGTTTGGGCTAAAATACATTATGTAAAAAGAGATACAACCAGGTTTCGATAAACACATTATTTTGCATTCCAGTGAAAATATAATTAAATTTAAATTAAATATAATAAACATTATATACAGTGTCCCCCATAAAGTTGGATCCATATGGACTTTTTTTTTATATTAGAGTTTTAAAAAATCTTTTTGTGGCAATCACTTCTGCTTTGAAAACAACTTAAAATACGCCAAGTCAAAGTTGACAGCTAACATCTGGGAGCTGTCAAAACAAAATATTTAACAGAAATTTTTAAAAATTGGTTAAATTATTATTATTTTATAAAAGGCGACCAACAAAATTATGTTTCATCTTTGACTTGGTGCATTTTAAATTGTTTTTTAAGTAGAATTGATTGCCACAAAAAGGTTTTTTTAAACTCTAATACCAAAAAAACCGTCCATATGGATCCATCTTTATGGCGAACACTGTATTTATTGAAGGGCTTCCCCGAAAAACGTTGTAACCGACATTTTTTTCAAAATAGAGAATTCACTGAAATAAGATTGTAATTTTCATAGGTATAACGTTTTTTTCCTCGGTTTTTTCACTGAAATTTCGATATTGAAAAAATTGTTGGTTACAACCGAAGAGCCATTCAATTATTATTCAATTATTAGATTAATTATTATTACATTAATGTTTATTAAGCAATATTAACCAAAATAAATTTGACTTATTTATATTACTAACCTTACAGTTGAGGGTTGGAACCTTTGGTGTTACACAGCAAATAAACTCAATTTATAATCATCTGCTGATGATGCTAACATGGTTAGCAAAACGCGCGTTCAGTGTAAAAGTAAAAGTGTTTTGGTGTATTGTGGTGATTTAGTGTTTTTATTTTACTAACCTTACTAATTTTTGTAAATTAGCTCAATTTTTCATGTTTCAAATTGCACACCAAATCATTGATTGGGTTGATTTGTTAACACATACGCATACACAAAACAGTTTTCAAACACAACAACAAAACAAACAGCAAAAATTAACAAGTTAAATCAACAAAACCATTAACAAACAACAATAAATAATCAACAACAACTTTACGGTCGTTACACGGTTAATTACTCGCCGAAGTAGCCGAATATTAGCATAAAGGAAGACGAAGCGACCCGGCCAAAAACTCATTCACATCGGTCGCCGATAAAAAATTTCGGGGCGGGGAATTTACCTTAGGAATTTACATGCTGCCGCTAGGCTGACGTCACGTTACCATGGAAACCGGGCAGGCGCTCGGCTCACATATGCATTTTGTATTTTCACTTCACTTGTGGCTTCGAGAAAACGTAGGCGCGTGCAGGCTGATAATGCTACTTTTTCGGCCGGAATTAACGATGCGGTGGACCTATTATGCAGAGGTCCGCCCGGAAAACAAATAATTTATAAAAAATTACCATTTTATTATTTAGATACATATAAATATATTAAACTAAATTAATATTTTAAGCAGTAAAGTTTTTTCTTTAATTTGAGTATTTTTTTTGGTAAAGTGCCCCTTTACCTACTGCACCTGACGAGCCACCACTGACTTTTATATGTTTTCTTTTAATCAAAATATTTTAGAAAACAAAAATAAATTAACAGTTACTATTTACATCAACAAAACTCATCTTCTTAACGGCACTAAAGGGTCATTACTACCGCTTTCCCGTTCAAAATATTCTAATAAACTTTTAATGAGTTTTTTACAGCAATTAAGCTATCTTGTACCCACTTCCAGTGGTGACGCTAGAACTTTTTTTTGGGGGGGGAGGACAAGCAATTTTCCCAACTTCCTACTTTTTTTTAGAGACCATAATACGTGTAATAACGTATCGTGATAGGAATAAAAACCATTGTTTTAAAAAAATTGTTTTATTAATTTAAAATTTAAATTTAACATTATTGAACATTATAACATGCATAAATAATTATTGTTATGACAACTCTAAAATTAAAATAAAATCGTACCATCCTTAATATTTTATTTAATAACTAGCGTGTACCAGCGACGTCGTTCACGTCGAATTAATCATTTGTAATGATGATGATAAAGCAAAGCAAGAATTTCCATTAACATACAAACTGGATAACATTTTCTCACATTTATGTCAGCATGAGAAAAAACAATATGGCGATATTATTATATAACTTGGTAATATTTGAGGGGTAGTTTCATCTCGTTGGAATTTGACTATCGAAAAATCCGTTTGCCAAAAATAAGCTTTTTACGTCAACCAGTTTAAGCAGAATCTTGGTTAAGAAATTACCCAACTTTTTGGAACACCCTGTATGATTTTTTAAAAAAATTTAAAATATGTAAAAAAAACAAATAAATTATGCTTATCCAAGCGTTTTCCCGAAAGACTAACCGTTTTTTAAATAACAAATATTTTAATATTTGAGGGGCGTTTTCACCCTCTTGGAATTTGAGATTCGAGAAACCCCTCCTTATTGAACCTCTACACCCCACAGTCAATCCGTTTGCCAAAAATCAGCTTTAAACGTCAAGCAGTTTAAGCAGAATCGTGATTACTCAATGGTCATATTTTATGAAACACCCTGTATAAATTATATTATTATATTATAAAAATCCTAAAATATGTAAAACAACAAAATAAAATATACGTGTTTAAGAGTTTTTCCGAAAAACTCACCGGTTTTTAAATAAAAAATATTTTAATATTTGAGGGATAGTTTCACCCCCTTAGAATTCGAGTTTCGAAAAATCCCTTCTTATCGAACCTCTACACCCCAAAAGTCAATCTGTTTTCCAAAAATCAGCTTTTTACGTCAAGCGCTTTAAGCAGGATCGTGATTAATCAATTACCAGATTTTTATACAGGGCGTTTACGAAACACCCTGTATACATTTTTAAAAAATCTTAAAATATGTAAAAAACAAAATAAAATGTACGTGTTTAAGCGTTTTTTCGGAAACTTGACCGTTTTTTAAATAAAAAAATATTGTAATATTTGAGGGGTATTTTCACCCTCTTGGAACTGGAATTTCGAAAAATCCCTTCTTATCGAACCTCTACACCCTAGAATCAACCTGTATGCCAAAATTGACCTTCTTACGTTGAGTGGTTTGAGCAGGATCGTGATTAATCAGTATGTCAGTCACTTAAGGATTTTATACATATATTAGCATAGACTAGTCGTCTGGTCTTCAAAGTGGCCCAAGTTGTTATTATTTTTGGTAAATCTAAGTTGATGGCAATATCTGCTTCACATTAGTACAGCGGCAATTTTTTTTTTTATTATTTTTGACAAATTTGGGATTTAGACGTCGCGCGCCGCGTTGTCATGACTAATTTCCCAACTCAATTATACATTGGGGGGGAGCATCCCCCCCATCACCCCCCATAGCTTCACCACTGCCCACTTCGCACTAAAAGAGGTTCTAAAAAGAACAATATTCGACTGCAAGGTCTGCTGGTAAAATTTTTAAGCTTAGTATCACAACATAATTTATTTAAACCAAAAACTCGTAATATAAAACTAAAGTGTCAAAACGAATCACAATGTCAGAAAATAAATAAATAAATGCGGCAACCTGACATTTTTTGCAGCAGAACATTTTGAAGGAGACGCTATTAAACAGTACTTACTGTTAATTTTTATTTTAATTCTTTCAATTTAGAACTTATAGAGAGAAGGGGCTTTAAATAAGCAGTAAATTTAGTTTAAAAACGGTTATAAAAAACCACTTGGTATATGACATTATGGTATTTTTGGAACGAAAATTTAGTGGCAAAATTTAATAAAATTTATTAAGTCATTTTATTTTGCCACTAAAGTTTTATAATTAATTAACGTTTTTTTTCAAGCAGCAGTATTTATACTATACGAAATTCAAATATACTCTGTTGTTTTTCTCAGGTAAGATTTCGACAGACGATGACAGAAGAAAAGCAGATGACGTCCCATACCAATCTATTTATTTTACAAAAAAAAGTTTCTAATGATTTTTAAGTTAACGATGGATGGGTTTTAATATAAATTCGTCATGCGTCGTCACTTGTTGTTTTTAACCAGTTTTATTGGTTTATTTCAAAAATGACAGATCGTATTTCAATTTTATTGGTTTGACGGAACGATGAACGACAAACGGACGCCGATGCGTATGAACTCGCCTTTAGATTTTTGACGTTTGTCAAAGTCTTGCCAAATTATAGGTTATAATTTTGTGACAACTTTTGTCAAATACCCTGCGTTTTGGAAGATGATGCATTTTGATTCGTGTTATTACGAGTGTTTTGTGTCTTTTGAAGTCAAGCGGAGGAAAAATCGAGTGAAAATTAACTGTAGAACCCAGAGCACAGTTTATGGTTAATACTCGCTGCCCAGGCAGAAAGTCTTATACAGATACACCCCCCAATAAAGTTACTATCAATAAGGGCCATATTAAACACATACTAAAAACTGGAGTAGCTGTAAAATATCGACATCACACGATAGGTAATGGATTCTAGTACTGCAGAAAAATAATGTCAAAAGGTACTGGTTTAAAAAAATTAAGTTAATTAATCAACCTGTGAGGTATAAAATTTGGTAAGTGTTATTATTAATAAAATAGTTTGTTTTATTTATGTTGTTTTATTTATTGCTGCGGAATATTACAAATTTGTATTTGTACATAAGTTATATTGATAAATATAATCATAAATCAGGGAAGTTTCATAAAGCTTGAAAGTAAGAAATAGTTCTTTTTTATATTTTTTGGTATGCGGTGGCTTGTTTTTGTTTGTTTTGTATTAACACATACCGTTTTTTATTAAATAAAATAACTCGATTACATTTTTTCAGTTTTATACAGTTTTTTTTTCACAATATTTTGAAGTTACTTGTCAGTCAAATTTTAAATACATATATTAATTTCCTGCTATGTGTTCCAGTTGTACCAACTTATTTCTTTGTAAAATAAAATAAACTACTTTGAAATTAAAATGACAGACACATCTATCACTGTCAAGGATCTTCTCGTTGGACAGACTATAATTAGTTTTTTCACAAAGGGAAATAAATTGCCTGATTGTTTGACACTTAATGTCAAAGGAAGCTAGATAAAATCATGATAAAATCGCGAAAAATATAGAAGATCGCTGTTATTTCATATGTAAATTTATATGGCAAATGTTATCGATCGTCATTTCCCAGCCAACTGGACGCCTTTTTTTCGATCATACAGTAGAAATATACTGAGGGTGCCATTTAAAAATCAAAGATTGTAGTCATTTCCGGTGAAGCAGGGAGTGGCCAAAAACAATTGAATACGTCATTTAATCATAATTTATGTCATATACTAACTTACCAAATCTCGTTATAGAGGTGAGCTACATAGGCGTGCCCACGGGGGTCCTGGGGGCCATGGCCCCCCCTAATCAGCATAAATAATGAAAAGAAAGACCTCAAACGAAAACCCACAAAAAAAAACGTAGGAAAAGCTTTAATAGAAATATAAGGAAAATGTTACTTTGCGCACCCTCGTATAAAAAAAAAATTTCGCCTACGGTGCTATTTTTTCTCCCTTTCTTTTTTTTTGGTTCGTAATCTTTAACTTTGCCCCCCCTTATTAACAAGCCTAGTCACGCCTATGGTGAGCCACTTTTGATACGCACCCGGTATATAATCAAAAAGTAACGAATTAAAAAACCTTTTCACTAGTGGAATAAAAAAGTGGGTTTCCATTTAATAAAAATAATTTTTAATAGTTCAATTCCATGACAGCTGCGGCTAATATTATATGAGATTTGAACAATTCAATTCTTAACCTTTTATAACACAATAGCTGAGGTAATTATACGAGTATAATTTATATTAACTGCTATATAATTTTTTGACAGGCAGTTTTTTCCTCCAAAAATTTTAAATATTTTTTTACTCAAAAAAAGATAATGTCAGACGGAGTGTTTGATATCAAAATTTATAAAATTTTACAGAGAATTTAAATATGTAATAAAAAACGGGGCTAAAATAAGTGCCGCGTGCCGCCATATTGAAAATATTTTTAATCGATAGTTGTGAAACAATGATGTGCGAAAAATCTCCGATCTTAATATTGCAGTTCTCTAAAAACTAATGCAGGCTCAGCCTGGGACACCCTGTATAAATCAATAAGATTTCATATTCTTTTGTGCACCGCAATAGAACAAAAAAACAACGAAATGGCGGTCTGGGTAACTTTGGTGTAACTATGTGTTTGGCCATAGTATATATTATAAAGCGAAGCAATAAATATTAAATATTTTTACAGGTCTGTGTGTGTTAAATTTATTCTATCTGTAGTTATTTTATTAAAAAAAAAATAAAAAAGTTTCGCGACCGTGACAGGACTCGAACCTGCAATCTTCGGATCCGAAGTCCGACGCCTTATCCATTAGGCCACACGGTCTTGTTGAACTGAGTTGTTAAACTTGTAAATAAATCCAAAGGTAGTTAGGGACCGGAAGTATAGATGGCGGAAAATCCTGAACATTTTTACTGTTATCTGCAGAATCAATACTCTGTTCGACTATGGTTCGACTAAATAATATTGAATTGATTTACAATATTTTTAAAATATATTACAATATAAATAATATAATATTTCATCCAACACCATGTCTATAGCAAATTAGGTTTGACAAAGACAATATACCTAGTTATGTTCTGTTTATTTATTTAAAAATGGTACAATGTTTATTCGATTTAAATTAATATACCTACAAACGTAGATATCAGAAAAGCGCCATCTTGAAGCATGAAGAACTCTAGATTTGATTAATTTTAATTAATAATTTGTTCTAAAAAATATTTGGAAAGACTGATGAACCCTATCTTTGGTAATATTTACTTTGGTCTAATATTTATAAAATTAGTTTAATTTTAGTTACCTATAACATAATTTTCTTTAATGATTTAATCCTGGTTTAATCGGATATAGCAAAATCGAATCAATATACCGTTTGTTTTTCAATTTTTCCTGTAAGATGGCGTACTATAATTTTATTAACCACCTACCAATATTTAAAAAATATAAAATAGAAGCATTAAAGTCAATGAACTGCAAAGGAAATAAGTTTATAGGGATATAAAAAATGCTATCTATAATTTAATTTTGAAGCACGATATGCGTGCGACAGATTAATGTAAATCAGCAGCAACAAAGGTATAAATTTGTTTCCGCTGCCGACCAGTTCGCCCATTGATTTTCTGTCTAAAAACTTAAAATATATGTCTGTGTTTGGATTGGGGTAAAACACTTTTGCACCTCGTGATCATGTCTGACCGAGCCATCAGGCTTCAAACTTTCGTTAAAAACTTTAAAACGAAATTAAATAATGTTTTAAAATGTAGGTAATATTACAATGCTATACAATTGGTAGAAGATTTGGCCTTTAGCCACTCTTCGACTCCACCATAAAATAAAAATAAATAATGGTTCTGCAATTAACATTTTTAAAAGTGAACATATACTGAAAAAATTAATTTGTGAATTTAATAACAATATTGAGAGTTTTTTCTGGCCAAAAATTATTGTAGTAAATTCATACGTTCTTTAGTTTTACAACTTGTTTTGTAAAATCGCTGTATGACTAATTTGTGTGGCTTGTATATAAATACATTATGTTATAATATATCTTTATATTCTCCAATACTCTTTATGAATTTATTTAAAAAATGTGTATCTCATAGTAAATTTACTTATTCATTGTAAATTTATCTTTTAAAATCGCCAACTTCTTGTACCTACTATTACTATACCGGATGCGTCTTGAAAGCGGCTCACATCTCTAACTTTTTTATTTGTTCAGATAAAAAAACGCGATTTCGTATGTTAGTATACGACATAAATTAGGATTGGTATTCAATTGTTTTTGGTGACTTCCTGTTTCACCGATGGAAATGACTACACCTTTTGATTTTTACCTCACCTTTTACACCTTTTTATTTTTTGAATTTGATTTTTAAATGGTACCCTCGGTATTTTTTTACATTAATCGATAGAAAATGACATTCTGAGTAGAATGACATATCATATATGTCAACTTTTGACATTTTCGCTCAAAAACAAATCGTATTTTGAAATGCAATCTAGAGTGCCATATGGCTGTGTTAAAAACACTAATTGTAAATCAAGGAACCTTGGAAAAATAGTTTTGATAGTCTAATATTTTTCGTGTCTTGTGCTGGCCGGTTAAAAAATGCCCAAATCGTATTTTCAATCATATCTCAATTTTTTCAAATGAAACGAGGGTGGGTCGTTAGCATTTTTGAAAAAAGCATTTTTTACGAATAATTTGGTACCACACACTTGGTATTTCGAGTCAAATTGTCGTTATGAACTGCATGTTACAATTTCAAATAAAGCATATGCGAAAATGTCAAAAGTTGACATATGATATGTCATTCTATTCAGAATGTCATTTTCTATCGCATAGAGTAGAAATATACCCAGGGTGCCATTTAAAAATCGAAAGTTGTAGTTATTTCCGGTGAAACAGGAAGTGATAAAAAACAATTGAATACCGTCAATCAATCCTAATTTATGTCATATACATACCAACATACCAAATCTCGTTTCGAAATCTGAAAAAGTAAAAAAGTTATAGGGGTGAGCCACTTTTGAGACGCACCGCACCCGGTATAGAAACATTTTATTATAATGAATTTATATTCAAAATATTAATTTGTAATAGTCTATTACGATTACTTTTGTAAATTCACAAATTGTTAGTAAATATTAATACATTTAATAAAACGCGTGTTTAAAAAATATTATAAAGGTTAATAAAAACTCACAAAACAGAACTTATTTATGTAAGTAAGATACTTTTACCATCACTTCTTGTCTAGAAGAACCAAAGAAGAACCTTACTGGAATTCTGCGCCTAACCAAAACAGGAAAAAAATTGTCATTAGATGCAAAATAAAAAAATGCCAGAGAAAGGTATCTAATGAAAACAGTCAACTTACCAACTTAGAGACTATGGAGTAGATATACAGGGTCCGGGAATAGTGCGTCAGGCATCTGTAGCCCCTAGAATAAAAAACTTGAGAATTTTGTTTAAGTGCAGATCTAAAGTATGTACCAGGATGTATTTCAGGAAAATATTTTAACTTCTATAGGGTGGCTCAAAAAAGTGTGAGTGGACCTAGATGATTTTTTTTAAATGGAACACCCTGTATATTATTGCATCTTTGGCTTCCTTTCAGATCACTTTATATAACTCTACGATATGAATAAATACATTTCGATAGTTTCAGAAATATTAAAAAATAAATCAAAAATATATATTTTTCAGCCCTTCTGATAAAAAAATATTAGAAATACAAGAACTGTTCTGAAATCAAAACTATACTAAGTATTTACTTTAGATGGTCTGTACTTACTTTGCTATAAATATGAAAATCTTAAATTATACAGGATGTTCAAAATTCTACGCCAAACTTTCTAAAATATAAAATAATTTTTCTTCGTTTTTTTAAATGGAACACCCTGTATATTATTTTTCAATAGATGGAGAATTAAAAATGAACATTTTTTGTATTTAAAGTATTTCAAAATTTTTAACGGTTTCGCAGATATTTGCAATTTTATATTTCATATGGCATTTTCCACAGTAAATTTTTATCAAAGCCACCCAATGATTTTTCTCTCGTATTTTACCATTGAAAGCGCCATATGAAATAATACTGCGTGTATCTGCGAAACCCTTAAAAATTTTGAAATACTCTAAATACAAAAAATGTTCATTTTTTAATTCTCCATCTAATAAAAAAATAATATACAGGGTGTTCCATTTAAAACAACAAATAAAAAAATTTTTGTATTTTAGAAAGTTTGGCGTAGAATAATGAACATCATGTATGATTTACGATTACCATATTTTAATGCTGGACTTCATCTAAAATAAGCCTCCTTACTGGATACGATTTCCAGAGCTGAGCTCTTCACCCCAATAATTTTTTAAGAGGGCTGAAAAGCCTGATCTGAAACTATCGAAATATATTCATTCATATCTTAGGGTTATGTAAAGTGATCTGAAAGGAAGCCAAAAATGCAATAATATACAGGATGTTTCATTTAAAAAAAATCATCCAGGTCCACTCACACTTTTTTGAGCCACCCTATAGAAGTTAAAATATTTTCCTGAAATAGATCCTGGTACATACTTTAGGTTTGCACTTAAACAAAATTCTCAAGTTTTTTATTCTAGGAGCTACAGATGCCCGACGCACTATTGCCGGACCCTGTATAGAGTCCTCTACTCCGGTCCTCCGGTATTAATTCTGTCCTCGGAATTCTGAATCCGGTATTAAATTTGACCTCCGAAGCACAGTTTGAAAGAATAAAAAATACTTAGAGATATGTTGATATAGAAAGATTAGAGAGGGAAATTCTAGTTCCTTCGGAGGAACTAACTCCTTAGTTCTAGTTCCTTCAGAGGAATAGTTCCTTGAATTAGGTCTTTAGTTCACATTAGTTCCCGACTAACATTGACATACCCGTTGCTTGCCCATGGGTTTCGTTGTAAGTTAGAACTATTCACAGTATGATCTGTATAATTTTTATAAAGTACGAAATATAACGAGAGGTGTAATTGCGTATGTTAAAAACATATAGGTACGTTTTATTGCAGATAAAAAAATTAAAAAAGAAACTCAAATTAGAGTTTAAAAAACTATATAACAAGATTTTTAAACTATATGTATAACACATTTTATACCATTCGGCATTAACAGTTCTTTGATCTTCTAATGAAAGGGTTGCGGCGTGTCCAGTACAACCGAAGAAACAAGCGATTGTAAAAACTTAAAAGGCAACCCGGGCAACGGCCCAGCTACGTCGAAACACCGGTTCCCATTAGATCACCGAAGTTAAGCGACGTAAGGCGATGCTAGTGGATGGACGGGTGACCGGTTCGAAACTTTACATCGTGCTGTTGTCCAAAGGGAAAAGTGTAAAATCTATTGATACACATACGCTCATTCACGCCGGTTCGAGGCCGGATGAGATCTCGTGAGTAAGAGTTAATTTAGACACTTCCTAAGTCGGTAGGCCATTGACCTTGATATGGCCGAGGACCGCGGTTCGGATTCCGTGTAAACAATTAGGTCCCGTCCAGTTTAGCCATTGCAGCAGAAAGAAGACGTTAACTTGAACCTCACACAAAAGGCAACACTCGTATTAAATGGTTTGGTTTTCATATCTTTATCAACAACGACGATATTCAACTTCTTCGCACTAATGAACCACCCTGTAGTTCTAACAATGAAATGTTTTCATGAATAAATTCCTATCTTTTTATACACACCTACGAGTTCCATCTTAATTTAGGGTAATACTTCAAGTTGATGCTGTTAGTACTCCTTCCAAAAAGTCTTTAATTTTGTTTGAACGAAAGCCAACAAGTAATCGGCAAATAACATGTGCAGGCCCACTACTCTTTTCTGAAGTCGGTTCTTTATTTACATAAGCCAAACCGAACGCTGAAAAATGTTTGTTGGTTGAAGAATTCCGTAGTCGTTGCACGTTTAATTAAGTTGATGGCCGGAGTCGGTCTGCCGGTAAACAAAAACGAGACCAGAAGAAAACGCATGTGAGAAAGAAACAGAACAACAACATTCTGTATACTTATTACAGGATGTTAAACCGGGCGGTGTGGAATATTTTCGCCATCGGTAATTTTGTTTCTTTATGCAGTGTCTTTTATCCCCCAATCTGTAAATTAAAATAATTAAAATAAAAGTATAGTATCTCAAAAAAATCCTCTATTCGTCACTGCAAGGGAATCTACAAAATAAAATAGTTATCAGTTATAGTCAGAAGTTAGGTTTACAGTTATACAAATTTGCCTAACAAACAAAAAAATGCTTATCGTTTCGGAAAGTTTATCTCTTTCCGTCGTTGGAAGCAAAAAAAAATACAAAGAATAAAGAAAAAAACTATTTAAAATATTTAAATTCAACTATTCGAGAACACTTTAGTTTTTTAAAACAGATACGTCTACAAAAACCGTTGACGTTCTGTTAAAATGACATTATATCAAGTTAAACTTCAAAATTAACAATTACTACCTGATAACAATTACTTAATAAGGTGAAACCAAAAAGCCCCAAACTTTCTGTATGATTATTTTTAATTTTTACGTAGGTATGTTATGTTTATTTATGTTATGTTCTTTAAAATCAAAGAAGCGATTGCCATACATTACTAACATCTACAGATGCATGAGCAATACATTTATTTTTATTAGATTGTATTAAAAAACCTCTTTTATTTTTCTTTTAGAGCTTCTTCCATTATAATTTTGGCGATATTAAAATTTATTCTGTGCCCTGTGTCCCATGAATGCTGACAAATCTTAGATTTGTGAAAATCTCCCTTTCTTAAATAATCTTTATGTTCTTTAATTCGAACATTTATGGGTCTAGATGTTTCACCAATGTAAAATTTATCGCATTCGCATGGTATTTGGTTATTACATTTTTTATTTGTTGTTCTGTATTCATTGGTTTAGTAATGTGATAAAATGGATCTAAGGGCACAAACATAGTGAGGCATCTCGATGCGATGCTCTCCAAGATGATGGCCGCGCTGCTCGCCAGGATGGTAGCCGCGATGCATCCTACGCGCACAGTTTTAAAACGGCGAGTAAGTGCGCGTAGGATGCATCGCGACTATCGTACAAACATAGTGCGGGGCATTTCATCTCGATGCGATGCGCGCCATTCACCTCGCCATCCGGCGATGCTGAATCAAACATGTAGAAATTTATGCGTCAAAACATACTGGAGCCTCGCACCTCGCCACGCACCTAGATGTTCAGCGCGATGCTTCCAAAAAAACAAAATTTTTGATTTTTGCGAGAAGCGGACGCGGATGCCTGAAACTTTACATTTGATTGGTCGGTTTAGGATCACAATTCGTTGAGCATATGTCGAACTAGAGTCGGGTGGAATAAAATGTTCATAATACTAATATTTAATTTATCACCAACAATGTAATAACCTTTACTCTACAGGGTCCGGCAATAGTGCGTCGGGCATCTGCAGTTCTAATAATAAAAAACTTATGAACTTTGTAGTCCAGACATAAAGTATGTATTAAGATGTATTTGAAAAAAATATTTGAACTTCTAAAGGGTGGCTCAAAAAAGTGTGAGTGGATCGCGAATATTTTTTTAAATGGAACACCTATATACGGGGTGGCTCATTCGCCTCGGTTGATTATACGAAAACGGAAATATGCAGAAACAAAATATTTTATGGGCATATGTGGGAAGACCATCGGCATAATTTAAAATTATTCTGAAATGTACAGGGTATGTCAGAACTAAGATTTACACCAAAATTATATTTTTTCTTATGGAACACCCGGTATTTTATTTCATATTTGGATCCTTGGACACAAAATAAGGCATGTATTATAAGGGTTATTATACATTAATATGTTTACAAGCTTTAGTTTTTGAGATATTTAAAGATATTTAAATACGCATGCTACAATGGAATAGATTATCAACAACCTGTACATTACTTTTTAGAATTAATTCTTGTGCTGAGTTTAAAGATAGAGAAATTAACTTTACTGAAAAATTGTATTGCCGCCTTAAATTTATACAGGGGTACCAAAAATTAATGATTTATTTTAAATATTTATTTTACATAAAAACTTTGTTATTTCAAATACGACAACCTATTTTTTAAAATAAATCGAAACAGATTCAAATGCTCTTTTAAACTACATATATTAAGGTGCGTATTCATTATCCGAACGAACGAACGAACGAACGAACGAATGAAAGTGCGGTATATTTAGACGGGGACCGAACGCATGCGGCCGTTCGTTCGGTCGTGCGCTCGACCATCCGCTTCGAGTCGGTACATCAACGGCGTTCGCCTGCGTGCGCTTTCAGATTTAAGGTGCGTATTCATTATCCGAACGAACGAACGAACGAATGAAAGTGCGGTATATTTAGACGGGGACCGAACGCATGCGGCCGTTCGTTCGTTCGTGCGCTCGACCATCCGCTTCGAGTCGGTACATCAAAGGCGTTTAGACGTCATGGTACAAAGAATACAAGGTATGATCGATAGCGGCTCCAATTTCGTTCAGTTCGCGCATACCACCTGTGACGTCACTAGGAAAATAATGAATAAATAAAAAATAAAGAAAGTTGACAGGAGATCTGCAATTTTTGGGGTTATGGTTAAGAATTGTTTATTTTAAGACTTTTTAGTTCGTTTAATTTAATAATTACTAAAACCAGCAGTTCCAAAAATATATTTAAAAATAATAATTATCTATTAACATGGATTTGGACGATAGGTAAGAATACTGAATTTATTTCTATATTCGGTATAAAATTGTTTATTAGGTTTTTAGTTTGCGATGTTTATGGTAAATAATTTTCATTTTCATTGCCTCTGAATTCACATGAGGACAGAGTTGAGGATATCTATGGAAAAGTAACCACAAGAGGAATTGTTACATCATTTAAAAAATATTGGGAAGTTTATTGTTTCCCATCGAAAAGTAGAAAATGCCAATGCAGATGAACGTATTGTAATTGTGATAGAAGTAATTCTAAGGGTGAAGTTTATTATAATTAGTGGAAGTAATACCAAGGGTGAAGTTTATTATAATTAGTGACCTCTGCTTCTTTTTATATGTAGAAGTTTCTGGTTTTGAGAATAAATCGGTTGAACGACACCCAAAATTTAAAGGAAGTATTTGCATACCCAGAATATGCCCATCAAGGATTATATAGCTCAAATTTCCTTTAATGGTAGGCAATTATTCAATGCAAATTAACTTTTTAAGTGACTAAAATATTAAATAGTTTACAATATGGTATATCACTAAAAATATATTACTTTTAGGTACAATTAGGGCCCGATACATTTCAAAAAGTAGAATATTATTTTATATTAAATGAGGTATTGTACTAACAATCAATTTATTTAATAACGGAGATTAAAAAAATAACAGAATAAATAGTTCTTTTCTTATACTACAAAAATAAACTATAGAATACAACAGTATTTAAAAAAATAAAAAGTGATGTTCCGGCCGAGATTCGAACTCCGGTCTCTCGCTTCCTAGCCCGACTCCTTATGCACTGCTCCATAGTAACTTGCTTAGCGATAATTCAATGACGGTATATAAACAAAAAAAAACAGGTTTATAACAATATCTTGACGATTTGAACTGGCGCGCGAATGAAGAAATGCGTGCGGTCTTCTCGTGCGGTTCTATCGTGCGGTCCCCGTCCATACCACTAGCGAACATTCGTTCGTTCGTTCGTTCGTTCGTGCGGATAATGAATACGCACCTTTAGGGTGTCCTATACCTATCTAGCTCAGATTTTGAATAAAGAGCAATTTTTCAATAAAATGGCAACAAAGAGGGCTGATGTTGTCATGGAAAGTTTTTAGTGACAGTAGCTATTTTCAAAATCGAAATTAGTTTATGGACTTTATTTATTTATAGCAAGTACTTTAATCACTATGCGATCATTTATGCGATCAACATGACGGCGCGGCGACGTGAAATAGATATTTCTGATTTTTGCCATTGACTCGCTGCGGTAGGAATTTGTTGAAATCGACTGAAATGCACCAAGTCTATACTAATTAGTAACTACTATTACATAAACTGGTGCTTAATAAAACGGCGATGGTAAATGTTTCAGAATGCCTACGCGCACCTATTCGCCGTTTTAAAACTATGCGCGTAGGATGCATCGCGGCTACCATCCTGGCGAGCAGCGCGGCCAGCATCTTAGCGAGCATCGCATCGAGATGCCTCACTATGTTTGCGCCCTAAGTGTATTTTGTGTTTTGAAAGATGTTCGTATGTTTATATTGTTTTCCTATCCTTCTTATTTTTTCCGAAACGCCTCGTATATATGGAATTGTAAGTTGTATATATTGTGTATTGTTATCATTGTGTCTATGATTTGAGGTTTGTATTTCGTTTAATGTTTTGTCAATAAAATATACATTACTTTTTTTATTCTAGATGTAATCACTATTTATTAAACTTAACTTTTATTTAATTAATAATTTTCTTAATTAATTTTTTAACTTAATTTTTTCTCTCTATTTAATTAATTTTTTAACTCTTCCAAACGGCCTTGCAAGGAACTGGGCTCCATATAAGGCCAACATTATAAATCAGTTGTTCAAATTAAAACTAGAGTTGTAATAATCAAAATATCCGCTTTTACTAAAACTACATAAAAGCTCTTTCATTTAAATAAAAAACTAAATGCTTAACATAATATAATCTTCATTAAAAACTCAACTCAAACATTCCTTGAACACAATCGTATAACTAAGAATATATTAATGGAAATTACTTAAAATTATAGTAGTGAGTATTATATCGATAACAAATAAGTTGCCAAATGCGTTTTAGAATGAAATTACAAAAAACAAAAATTACCTATAATGGCGTTCTTATGGGTTTATTCTTTGTAATAATAATATTATAAACATAAAACATTGTTTCAACTTTCCCGGTACGTATTGATAACTAAAAACTAAGTGTTTATATTTTCATGATTTGTAAATGTTCCTAGTAAGACCCATGTACCCTAGCAAGACCAACCGTCAAATTTTTAATTGGCCGTATAAGGAACCACCGGCTTTCATAGGAACACTACCGATATTTTAACTGAAATCAAAGCAAAATTATGATTTTTTTCTTTAAAACCATAACAAATACTTATATGACAATTTACATAAAAACTTGCATTTTCCTGTGCAGGGGTATCAAAAATTGCTGGTCTATTTTAAATATTTATTTTACATTAAAAAATTCGTTATTTCAAATGCAACACTATGTATTTTTTTAAATAAATCGAAGCAGATCTAAGTACTCTTTCAAACTATATTAGGGTTTCCTATTATTCGTATCTACATATCTGGCTCAGATTTTGAATAAAAAGCGATTTTTTAATAGAATTGTAACCAAGACGACTGGTGTCGCCATGGCAATTTTCTAGTAACAATTAGTAAGTATTTTCAAAATCGACACTAGTTTATGAACATTTTTTAAATTTATAACAAGTTATTTTTATTTAATTTATCTACAATAAGGTTAATAAGTAAGTATTTATCATCTTATCAAGAAAAATGAAGCAGTATCTCTAGTGGAATGAATGGATATGTTACTGGTGATTCTATTTTTGAATTGCTTATTGCCCTGAAAGGTTCATGCTCAAAGATATCTAAATAGGAATTCTTGACAAACGTTCCTTTGAAAAACTACTTTTCCTATTTCGCAGAGCTGATAGTGTGTTATATGAAAAACTTATTAAGCAGAAACCTGTAGTTGGAAGTGAAGAAAATGAATTTGACTTAATTCGTTCTTTTATAAAAAATCCAATATATCTACAAGTCATCGTAATTCAAATCAAAGAACTACTTCGTTATTTTTTTTTTGATAAATTAATAAATACTTGTTCGTTAAACTAATTTACTAAAGTAAACTGTTATAAATTTAACTAAAGTTCATAAACTAATGTCGATTTTGACAATAGCTACTAATTGTCACTAGCAAGTTGCCATGGCGACACCAGCCATCTTGATTGCCATTTTATCGAAAAATCGATTATTATTCAAAATCTGAGCCAGATAGTTATAGGAAACCATAATATAGTTTGAAAGAGCATTTAAATATGCTTTGACTTATTTTAAAAAATACATAGTGTTGTATTTGAAATAACGAAGTTTTTATGTAAAATAAATATTTAAAATAGACCAGCAATTTTTGATACCCCTGTATACATTTAAGGAAACAATATATTTTTTTAGTAAAACTTATTTCTATGGCTTCAAAGTCAGCACAAGAATTATCTCTGAAAAGTAATGTACGGGGTGTTGACAAACTTTTTTATTATAGCATGCATATTTAAATATCTTTAAATATCACAAAAACCAAAGCATTTAAACATATTAAACCCTTATAATGAATGCTTTATTTTATGCTTAAGTATCCAAAAATGAAATAAAATAGCGGGTGTTCCATAAGACAAAATATAACTTTGGTATGGATCTTAGTTTTGACACACTCTGTACATTTGAAAATAATTTTAAATTATGCACATTGCCCCTCTACATATACCCATAATAACATTTGTTTCTACATCTTTCCGTTTTCATATAATCAACCGAGACGAATGAGGTGAGCCACCCTGTATATGCGTTATTATTTGGACATCGTTTGTTAGATTCAATTACAATTTAACATGTGTTTAAGCCCTTTTATTCTCAACAGATTAAGTTGACTACTTAAAAATTCCTGTAAAATAGACATCGTCGTCCCTTCAATTAACCAAATCTCCATGAAATCGCATCATTGGCGCAAACGCCTTCCGACCTTCGAAATGGAGCCCTGCGAGACGAACGGCTCAAATACGCGAAGCGGCGTCTCCAAGCAGTCGAAACCGTACCGTCGCGACGCTCGTTGCACGTCATCCAGACGCCCTCTGGTGTAAGGCGACAGACGCGACATAAACTTCGAAATTGTTAGCGATATCCGGACAACCGCGTATATATAGCGTCGGTATTTACCGACTCGGAAATAGGAATGAGTGGCTATACTAATTACTCAAAAATAATTGTTTAGAAGAGAACATGGAAAAAATTGAAAAACACTTTGAGTAAGATATTTTTGTTTGGCGCAATAATAAATTACTGGAATAATTGTGTATTTTTATATTGAAACAGAAAACTAAAAACTGTTTTTTGCAAAATTTTACTGAAATGAAGACAACTTTTACACTAGCTCTTTAAAAATTACCCTAACCAACAAAAGGTCTTAATGTTTCTGGGGATATCTCCCCCTCGTCATCATGTAAGCATGTAACGAACACTTTAGTTTTTTTCACAAACACAAGGAGAATGACAGTTTGTATTGAAATGAAATTTTTTTGAGCATATATGTAGTTTAATTCAGAGCACTTTTCTAAAATATAGAGAGTTCTACAGGGTGTCCCCAAAAAAAGATACATATCAAAGCTGTGCTTTTGTAATGGAACACCCTATATATTAATTGATTTTCGAATTCTAGAAGAAAAATAAAGGTGAGCTTAATAAGAGAAGTATATGACTAAAATGTAAGGTTTTTGACACATTTACACAATGTTTTTAACATTTTCTAGAAATAAAGAACATTTTTTAAATGAAAATAAAAGCTACCTAAATTGGGATTTATCCAGTATAGCGTAATATATAGTTAAATTAACTATTGTACTTTAAATCAAATTAAAACTTGATCCAAAAAGTTATACAGGGTGAGACAAAATTAATATTGAACATTGATCACCTCAACTCTTTTATTTTAAATGGAACACCCAGTATATTATTCCGATATTCAATGGAGAATTCATGTCTCTTCACAATACTATTAAGGTTGCCTACACCTCAAACAAAGATTTTCCTAGATGTTTTCAATAACATGATTTGATCGAAGTAGATCTTTATTATTTGATAAAATTTAGGTGGCTGTGATATGTCTGACGTTACTTCAACATAGCTGTCTAATTAGTCCATCTTTAACAAATACTTATCATTTTGTGTCATACAAAAATTTTTCTCAGAAATTTGCCGAAAATGCAAACTTAACCTACATTAGAGAGAATTGATATGATTGATTGATTTTATCTAGGCTGGGATTTTTATGGGGATATGTTAAAGACAGTGTTTACAAAACTCGACCAACTATTGTCGACAACATGAAAGAAATTATTGTAGCTGCTTTTCGAGGTAGAACTCCATATATGCTTTTTAAAATGGAAAAAATTATTTTGAAAAGACAATCATTTTATGCAGCTAACAGGAAAGGAAGCATTTTGAGCATTTGATTTCGTCTAGCTAATTTTTGTCACATAATTATAGGTTTATATCTAGTTTTAATTCTGTAATAATTAAAATATGTTTTAAAAGTGTATCTTTTTATTACCGTTGAGCATTTTACTCTACAATCTTTATTTTTTGTTAAATTAACAAAAGGTGTATCACAGCCACCCTAGATTTTTTCAAATAATAAAGATCTACTGATAAAATCATAAAAATTAAAATATCTAGGAAAATATTTGTCTGAGGGGTAGGCAACCTTAACAATATTTTGAAGATATATAAATTCCTCATTGAACACCGGAATAGCTACTTTTATAAAATGCTTTCAGTTAACCTACATATTATGCTGCCAAAATTTAATTTCGATATAAACTACCGTTCTCATTGGAGCTTCCGCGGCGTATGAGAGGCGCCACCCTGTATTAACAACAATTTAGCACATCTCTAACATTAATAATTAATACCAAATATCGACTATATTTTATATTTTAAGATCGGGAATACAAATTTCCGACTATTCGATCAGTAATACAGTGGTGGATAGAGTTTATGTTTTTACGGATCTGGTCACATTCGACAGTTACAACTCTCTTTTGGGGACTTTCTGAAATCGTTCAGTTTATCTAAATTCATTTTTTTTGTCAAAGTCAAATAGACCAGTCGACAAGTGGTTTTAGGTGGAAATAATTAGGGGCAAGCTGCAATAACACTTATTCTCTTTGTTTTGCTTTGTTGAATACTATACTAAATTTGCACGGCCTATCGATCCCGGATTTGGCCGCCATATTGGAAAATCCTGTCAAATAATGACATTTTTATGTTTTTTTTTTAAATAACTCGGTCTGGGTGCACTGTACAGAAAATTTGAAAGAGACAAAAAAGAAAGATATTTAAATTCTCTACAAAAAAGGTTCACCGATTTCGTGCATGAACAGGCTAACAAGATACAGGCGCTTAAATACAAAGCATATATTTTCTAGTGATTCATTTAATATGAGAAACTGATTCTATGTAAATTTGAATAATTTGCCAGTACAAATTTATGGTTTTCTTGTGCTCGTTTTCACACTACCTGGCGGTAGAGCACTCGGCGCACTTTTTTTTAAGTGGTTTCCCCTATAGGCCTAATCCTAATCTTTGTGTCTTACTTCGGAATAGTATAATGAAACACTAAAACTTAAAGTCGCCCGAACTGGTTTGCGTAATTGACCGCAATACCAACCACCCACCCCCACCAAAAACTAATGGCCCAGATTCTCGGGTGCCACAGTATTTTTGTGCCAAATTTGGTTAAAATCGGTTTAGCGGTTTTTGAGTTATCGTGTTACAGACGGACAGACAGACAGACACCATGAAAATATTTTGTATTTAGGTCATTTATGACCCAAATAACTCATTCTGAGTAGAATTAAAAAAACTTTTTTTTTGCCGATCTTAATAGCCTACCATACTTGTTGGTATGGTCGGCTAATAAGCCTTAGATGTTAATTGCTATAACTTTAGAACTATACTCTGTTTTTTTTCTCAGGTAAGATTTCGACAGACGATGACAGAAGAAAAGCAGATGACGTCCCATACCAATCTATTTATTTTACTAAAAAAAGTTTCTAATAATTTTTAAGTTAACTATGGATGGGTTTAAATATAAATTCGTCATGCGTCGTCACTTGTTGTTTTTAACCAGTTTTATTGGTTTATTTCAAAAATGACAGATCGTCTTTCAATTTTATTGGTTTGACGGAACGATGATATGATATGATAAACGACTTTTTGACGTTTGTCAAAGTCTTGCCAAATTATAGGTTATAATTTTGTGACAACTTTTGTCAAATACCCTGCGTTTTGGAAGATGATGCATTTTGATTTGTGTTATTACTTATTATATATATTGTTATTACGTGTGTTTTGTGTCTTTTGAAGTCAAGTGGAGGAAAAATCGAGTGAAAATTAACTGTAGAACCCACAGCACAGTTTATGGTTAATACTCGCTGCCTAGGCAGAAAGTCTTATACAGATACACCAATAAAGTTACTATCAATAAAGTTCGTATATCATCTCGTCGTAGATAAGTGCATCTTGAATATGGTAGAAGGACCATACTAAACACATACTAAAAACTGGAGTAGCTGTAAAATATCGACATTACACGATAGGTAAATAATGGATTTTAGTACTGCAGAAAAATAATGTCAAAAGGTACTGGTTTAAAAAAATTAAGATTAAACTTAATTAATCAACCTGTGAGGTGTAAAGTGTTATTATTAATAAAATAGTTTGTTTTATTTATTCCTGCGGAATATTACATATTTGTATTTGTACATAAGTTATATTGATAAATATAATCATAAATGCGGGAAGTTTCATAAAGCTTGAAAGTAAGAAATAGTTCTTTTTTATATTTTTTGGTATGTGGTGTCTTGTTTTTGTTTGTTTTGTATTAACAAATACCGTTTTTTATTAAATAAAATAACTCGATTACATTTTTTCAGTTGTATACAGTATTTTTCAAAATATTTTGAAGTTACTTGTCAGTCAAATTTTAAATACATATATTAATTTCCTGCTATGCGTTCCAGTTGTACCAACTTATTTCTTTGTAACATAAAATAAACTACTTTGAAATTAAAATGTCAGACACATCTATCACTGTCAAGGATCTTCTCGTTGGACAGACTATAATAAGTTTACGAGAATAATTAATAGAACCTTTTTTGTAGAGAATTTAATTTGCTTTATTTTTGGTTACCTGCATTTTTTTTTCTACAATGCACCCAGACCGAGATATTTTAAAAAATCCATAAAAATGTAGTTTTTATATCGACTTTTTCAAAATGGCGGCCAAATCCGAGATCGACAGACCGTGCAAATTGAATATATCATTCAGCACATCAAAACAAAGAAAATAAAAAATAATTCAGCTTGCCCCTAATTATTTCCACCTAGGCCTATTTAAAACGACGTACCGACTGGCCTAAAGCTGTAATGTAAAAAAAATGTAATAAAAAATCCAGTTGAAAACTAAAGTCCAGTGCAAAAGTAAAGTATTTTGATGTATTGTGGTGAATTAATGTTAATTAACTTTCTTCCTCGAACCTAATGTTTATTTAATAAAATGTAAAGTAATGCTTTTTTATTTTTAGACGGTTCTATAGTCAGAAATATTTAATATTAGATTTATTTGAGTCAAAATTGCTAATGTATCTACTAGTATTTTACGTTTTATAGCGAAACGCCACTTTTAATCAAAATTAAATTTTTACGACCATGACCCTGGAAGTATCCCTGTAAATTTATAGTTTCCTGGGCGCATAAATAGTTTATCCAACCCGGTTCTTGCTAACTTTTACAAGCCCGCCGAAATTTACGTCGCTAATAAATTCTGCTAAAAACGTTTAAAACTTTTAAAGATATTTATTGCTTTTCTCAACCCAAACTTTTAAAAGCATGCTTTGTATATCATGGCACCAGCGGTGTATTATTAACTTAAAATATTAAACAAGCTTAAGGGATATGGGAAATTTTTATTTATTTTTTTATGGTTTCCGCAAATATTATAATATATTGATTTTCACCATTTTCAGCTTATTCAACCATATACTCTCTTTGTAGTTGGGCCCATGTTGTCTATTGTTGGCCATGCGGGCCCATGTTATCCCTGCTAATTTCCTAATATCATAGTCCATAGTCCCATCCCAGGTTTTTCTCTAGGTCTCTTAACTCCTCGTGGATACCATGCTGTAATTTTTGTGGTCCATCTGTTGTCCGTCCTTCTTGCCAGGTGTCCTATCTATTGTCACTTGAGGGATTTGATTCTGTGTATGGCATCTATTACATAAGTTTTTTGTCGCCTCCACTCTATCTTTTACTGTCTTACCACCTGCAGTTTCCTTATAATGTCCGTTTTAAGTATACAGGTTTCGCATTCTTAGGTCATGACTGGTAGTACACATTGGTTGAATATTTTCTTCTTTAGATAAAGTGGTATTCTAGATTTGATTATGATTGAGTTTCTTCCATAAAAAGTGGCGTATTTATGGGGAGGTCTAGGGGTCTGGACCCCACCAGAGGACTTTACGCAAAGATCGCCAAGAATTTACTTAGGTATTTGAAAATATTCATTTTTCATTCAACTATTGCTTTATACAGGGTGTTTCAAAAAACATGTGCCATCTCTCGTGAGGATATTCCTCACGTAGCACAGTGCTTCGAACATATGGCTCTAGAGGACAAAAATGCAAAACTTCTCTTTTATTGTAGGCAATTTATTCAAACTAGGTTTATTTGACACAAATGATGAGTACTCTCATTGTACTAAATGATGATGTTCTTAGTCCCACGTTTATGAAAAAAAATCTTATAAATAAAAGTTTTAATAAAAATGTTGGAGCTGTGTTCCATCTAAGGAAATAATAATTCATAGTATGAAAACGGTGTAATTATTAAATGAATCCCTTTGATAAAAAAGAATTAAAATAACATTAGAACATGATTCCTACAATATAAGCCTAATATAAGATAAAAATGTTTTTCTTTAATGAAAAATAAACATTAATGTTATATTTAATTTAAAAAAAAACGTAAAATACTATCAATTTACTTTAGGACAAAAAAATGCATAGATCGTACTACTCTGATTCAGAAGAATCACTGCTGACAGAATCTTCCAAATTTATAGTATCCAAATCACAGGTAGATGAAGTATCCTCACATATAAGATATTTCTGTACATCATTTTCTAATATGTTACTTTTTCACGTTGTTACTGTTATTTTTGTTGGTATGAGGGATTCGGATCTTAATAGTTACCTCTTTAATAGACCATATCCATATATTATTTTTTCCTTTTCTTGGGTATGAGGTTTTATAATAAATTGAAAGATGGAAACTTTTTTTATGCGACGTTTCGCTCCAACATAGTGGGCTTTTTCAGGTACAAGTGGTGTCTCATTTGACTGGAAGGTTCATCAATATCTAATAAAAAACACATTTTTTTAAATACAAATAATTTTGAGTTCTTGTCCTTATGATCAAGCCAAGTATTAATCAGATCGGCATTGCTTATCAATTTTACCCAATCTGAAAAGTATTATAAAATAAAGTTCGTCGCAAGCAGACGCAGGTGAACTATACAAAACTTAAAAGTGTATGAATATGACAACAAAAATATTCAATAAATACGATATGTTTTGATGTGTTTTTTTTAAATGCCTTTTTGAAGTTTGAAAACGTAAAATTTTTATACCCATTTAAGAATCGTCTTAAAAAATAAATAAAAACTAAACAATCACGAACTTGTTTAGAAATAAATTTAAAGTACATACCTTGTTTAACAATATCCATAGTGGCTTTCAATTAAGTACGTACCGTTTAACTCCATAATATACAGAGCTACTGTGAATTTTATTCTTTTCACTGATAAGATAATGATGGCAAAATTTATTTTTAGTGAAAATGTTTGCTAACAAAAAACGCTGTTTATGAAAATTAATATACAGGATGGTTGAACATTGCCATAAGAATAAAATTACATATTCAGATATTAGTAAATTTTAACTTTTTTTTCAATTTTTGTCCATGGGACGAAGCACTGTGCGTAGGCCCGATTATCAACATAAGCCCGATTTTGCTTTATTTTGTAGCTAGAGGGTATTAAAGACTTAATAATCTTTCTATTTATTATAATTTTCTTTCAAGTACTTTTAGTGATTCGAATGAAAGTAAAAGTTACTATATATATATATATATATATATATATATATATATATATATATATATATATATATATATATATATATATATATATATATATATATATATATATATATATATATATATATATATATATATATATATATATATATATATATATATATATATATATATATATATATATATATATATATATATATATATATATATATTACTAAAAGTTACTATTATTAAAAAGTTACTATATATAAGTGCTTCATATTTTAATGGCTAAAAAAGTCGATAAATTCATCAGGGACGTGAATATTTTTAAAAAAAAAACATATGCGCCACTGACTTTTTTTCTTTTGATAGGAATTATTAAATTAGGAATTTCACTTCTGAGTTTAAAATGTTCCTCTGGAATATAATCAGGGTTATATTTCACCATTTATATTTATTCGTTTCGTAAATTACTTAATTTTAGGAACCTTTAAAATATAATTTATATTCTTGTATATAATGTAAAGGTTTATTTTCAATTTTTTTCTTCAACAAAATGGCAAAGCGTATAGTAATTTATTATAATTACAATGCACAACATAAATATATAGATGATATATTATATGAGTTGTAAATTTCGACTTAAAATTCATTATTGAAGTTTGATTCTATACTCTATCTGCAAGCGAAGTCTTCGGTCGGTGTCAGTGTTGTCAAAATTGAAGGATTTCCTTCGATATGAAGGATTTTACAGGCAAACTTCGTCGATTGAAAGGCTCGATTTTTAACTCGAATTTTCACTCGAACTCAAAGGATTTTTATCCAAAAATAAGACAATATGAGGTTTCTGGTAGATTTGGTTAATTGGAGGGTAAGGGGAAAAACCGACGATGTCCATTTTACAGGAATTTTTAAGTAGTCAACTTCTGTTGAGAATAAAAGGGCCAAAACACATGTTAAATTGTAATTGAATCTAACAAACGATGTCGAAATAACGTATATACAGGGTGTTTCAAAAACATGTACCATCTCCCGTGGGGAGATTCCTCACGTAAAAATAAGATTTATTTTTAATATCAACATAGGTCCGATTCTGCTTTGTTTCGTAGCTAGAGGGTGTTGAAGTCTTAATAATATTTCGATTTATTGTACTTTTCTTCCAAGTACTTTTAGTGATTTGAATGAAATTTTGGGGGTAAAAGTTACTATAAGTATAACATATTTCAATGCTAAAAAAGTATAAATAAATTCAACAGGGACGTGCGTATGGATATCACTGGAATATTTTCAAAAAAGAACATGTGCGCCACTGACTTTTTTTCTTTTGATATGAAAATTGTGTAGGCCGTTTAATGCCAATTAAAAGTTATCTCTTGATATTTTGTCGAATTCGGCCTCCTTGATAAGATCACAATTAATAAAATTTAAATAAAAAAATTATATTTTTTACCTAATTTATTATTAAATAGTATTACTATTAGTCGAGCCTACAGCAATTTCAAATAAAAAATAATGGTATTTAAAATAATTTCAAAAAACCTAATTTTAATAAGTTTTAACATTCTATAACTCTAAAACTATGCATTTACATACCCATGTTTATAGGAACTTTTTTTCATATTTTTTGATGAAGAATCAATGAGTACTTATTTAGAACTTACGCAAGTTAATGATATTAAAAAATGTTATAGACTTGGATCAAGGCAAATTAATAAAATTGCGTTTATCTCATCAAGGAGGCCGAAATCGACAAAATATCAAGAGACAACTCTTAATCGGCATTAAACTGCTTACACTATTTCGCTAACAAAAGGAAAAAAAGTCATTGTCGTACATGCTTTTTTTAGCGAGGATAAAAATAGGAAGAAAAATATTCCAGTGATAACCCATATGCACGTCCCTGGTGAATATATCGACACTTTTTTAGCTTTAAAACATGTCGCCTATATAGTAACTTTAAGCCTCAAATTTTCATTCGAAACGCTAAAAGTACTTGGAAGAAAATTATAATAATTTGAAAAAATATTAAGACTTTAACACCCTGTAGCTACAAAACAAAGCAAAATCGGACCTATATTGATATGAAAAATAGATCTTATTTTTACGTGAGGTATCTCCCCAAGAGAGATGGCACATGTTTTTTGAAACACCCTGTAGATTGGCACTCTCAATTAGAACATGTTCAAAAAATTTTTAGAATAGTGGCACAGACTAATTTAGATTATTTTTTATTAATTATTTTTGTATAAGTTGTATTCTTTTTGTTCGGTTTTTTATTTTTATATCTGGTTTTGTATTGTTAAAGTTTTATATCTAAGTTATTTTTTGTTATCAAAGATATTAATTATAAGTACTTTTTTATTTCGTGATCATTTTTTTTTCTTTATTGGACCCCCCCCCCCAAAGCAAAAACGTAAATACGCCACTGTCCATAAATACCCCATACTAACTTTAACTCTCCTGTTAATTTCTGGTGGTAGAGATCCCGAGCTGTGTATAAGTTGTCCAAATATACATATTCTTCTACTATTTCCAGTGTAGTATTATTAATTAGAAGTCTTTTCCCTCTACTAGTTCGTTGTACACATTACTTTAGTTTTTGATAAATTCATTTTGAGACCTAGTTTATTGCTGGCTGTATTTAGTTCGGTAATTTGTGGTTGTTGTTCTTCAGGCTAGATATCTACTAATATATTTAAACCCCTAATTTATATATAGTTTAAAAATAGTAGCTGTTGCTACTATTATAGCTTGCTTCGATTTTGTTAAAATAAAATTTAAAAAAAGTTATCTGTATGTTTTAAATAGCGCCTTTGATGTTCCGAAGTCAAAGTAAGGAAAACAGCTAAACAGCACAAAAAGAACGAAGAGATTCACCTAAAATATCCGAGACAGGTTTTCCTTCTGTCGTCTTTGGGTCGGTCGTCGCTGAACCTGCTCGTACACTCATTATCGGTGGCAAATTAACAAAAGTACACTGACTTCTCTACGACTTTGTGTTTGTTCCTCTATCGCATTTCATGTTTTTGTTAAACCTTTTTGACCAAACAATATTCCTGAGTACAGGGTGAGTCAACGATAGAGTAAAGTCCATTATCTCATTTGTTTCAAGGTTTACAAAAAAAATTTTAATATAAAAGTTATAGGAATGGTTAAGATACACATATTAAAATTATTATAAAGTATACAAGGTGCTTCAAAAAAGTGTGGCGGCTATATATGCATATGTTTTTTAAATGCAACACCCTATTTTTTATTTTATTTTTAGATTCTGCACAAAATTCCATAACTTTTTATATTAATATTATGTACCTAAAATTAATAGTTTTTGTAATATTTCAATTTATTTAGACAAATGTTAAAATGCAGTGTGGTAAAAAATTGTCAGTGGTGCCATTGTTTCTGAAGTTGGAGTACCAAAAATTGGTAGGAGAGTTTTATAGAGATGAAAAAAAAAGATATATGTAAAGATATTTTAGTTAAATGATACAGGGTGTTCAAAATATATTTATTAATTTCAACTACTTAAAATTAAAAAATCTCAAATTTTTTAAATGGGACACCCTATATATTATCATTTTTTCTGATAGATTTGACAAAACTCTTCAATTTTTATTAGTATGTCATATCCCTATTTTTAATAGTTTGCGATTTATTCCCATTTTTTCTATTTTTACCCATATTTTTAATACAATTACTTTATAAAATCATAGTTGCCATGACAAAACAAAACTATTTATTACTTACCTTTAACAAATAGCTTCATAATTAGTTACAATTGCTGGTATTAGTTAAAATTAATTAACTTTACTCAAATAAACTAAATCGCAGTAGTGAATTTCTTGGTGTATTTCTATATTATGAAAGATGACACTTGGGATTTTTCGTCGGGGCGAATAGTCACAGATTAGGGTAATACTAGATTACCTAATTGCTGAAGACTACTGATATATGAATTTTCTTCGACATACAGTAAAGTTTTTTCTCGTAGTAATTCTGGTTTATAATTCATTTGGTAAAGCCAATATTACTACTGTCGCGAAACCGTCCCACACTGAAGATGTTTTCTAGATAATATATATCTATATCCTTATAATAGTTAGCAAAGTACTATATAATATATAGTACTGAACCAAAAAATGTGGTTTTCTAAGCTTGTCCGTGTATATCAATCACATTGACTAATTCATTTCAAGAAAATCTGTAACTATTATCTCTACCATTTATACTTATTACAACAAATTAAACTAAAATTCAAATTTTGCTCTTAACTTGCTTAACAGACATGAAATTGTGATAATTATTACTTTTGTATGGTAACTATGATGTTATAGCGCAATTGTATTAAAAATATGGGTAAAAATAGAAAAAATTGGAATAAATCGCAAACTAATAAAAATAGGTATATGACATTCTTAATAAAAGTTGAAGAGTTTGGTAAAATCTATCAGAAAAAATGATAATATATAGGATGTACCATTTAAAAAATTTGAAATTCCTTAATTTTAAGTAGTTCAAATTCCTAAATATATTTTGAACACCCTGTAACATCTAACTAAAATATCTTTACATAGGTCTTTTTCTATATCTCTATAAAATTCTCCTACCAAATTTTAGTTGTCCAACTTCAGAATCAATGCTATCATTGACAATTTTTTAACCCACTGCAATCTAACATTTGTTTAAACAAATTTAAATATAACAAAAACTATTAATTTTAATTTTAGGTATATAACATTATATATAAAAAAGTTATGGAATTTTACGCAGAATCAAAAAATAAAATAAAAAATAGGGTGTTGCATTTAAAAAAACATATGTTATACTCGCCACACTTTTTTGAAGCACCCTGTATACTGTATAATAATTTTAAAATGTGTATCTTAACCATCTCTATAACTTTTATATTTAATATTTTTTTTGTAAACATCGAAACAAATGAGATAATGGACTTTACTCTATCGTTAACTCACCCTGTACAACTACCTCGATTAAGACTTTGACCAATTAATGTACAATTGACATTAAAAAATAATTAAAACTATTACATTGGAAGTTCCTAGAGATTTGACCTAACCTAACCTAACCGAACTACGAGGCATGTTTTTTAAGTAAGTACCGTTTTGCGATTCCGCCGCCGCAGCGCTACGGTCGGCGTTCCGCGCATGCGCTGGTTACCTACATCTCTTGTCTATGCACAGACGCCAGTACAGTCTGATTCTTCATTGTATACGTTGTTTATTGAGTGTTTAAGATGCCTCCGACAATCGTGAGCCCCGCCGATTGTGAAGTACGGGCTGTCATACGATTTCTTAGTGCTAAAGGCGTATAACCGATCGATATTCATCGTGAGATCTGTGAAGTTTACGGACAAAACATTATGAGTGATGGAATGGTAAGGAAATGGGTGAGAGCATTTAAAGATGGCCGCACAAATGTGCATGATGAAGAACGGAGTGGGCGTCCTTCGGTCGTTAATGAAGATTTGGTGCAGAAAGTGGACGAAAAGGTGAAAGAAAACAGACGCTTTACAATTTCATCATTGTGCGACTACCTTCTTCAATGTTCTCGTAGTGTTTTGTATCGCATTGTGACCAAGAACTTGAATTACCGGAAATTGTGTTCACGTTGGGTTCCGAAAATGTTGACGGATTTGCACAAAACCCAACGTTGACTTTCCTTGAGCAGTACCACAATGAAGGTGAAGATTTTTTAGACAAAATTGTTACTGGTGACGAAACTTGGGTGGCCTACGTCACACCAGAATCGAAACAACAGTCCATGGAATGGCGACATTCATCATCACCCAAAACAGTGAAGTTTAAGCAAACAATTTCTGCCCGGAAAATCATGTGCACAGTTTTTTGGGACAGAAAAGGAGTATTGCTAGTGGAGTTTCTGCCTCGTAATAAGTACAACCTCGTAATGCAGCATCTTATTGTGAGACATTGAACAATCTGCGCCGTGCAATCCAAAACAAAAGACGTGGCAAGTTGAGTAAGGGTATTGTTTTGCTGCATGACAATGCCCGTCCACATGTGGCTAATCGGACCAAAGATCTCATCAAATCTTTAAATGGGAAACTCTAGATCATCCTCCATACAGCCCTGATCTGGCGCCCAGTGACTACCATTTATTCCTGCACTTGAAGAAACAACTGGGCGGTCAGCGTCTTCAAGACGATAACGAAGTCAAAACAGTTGTGATACAGTGGTTAACCAGTCAGGCGGCAGAATTTTATGAGGAGGGTATTGAAAAACTGGTGCCACTTTATGACAAGTGCCTCAATATTCACGGAAATTATGTAGAAAAGTAGATTAAGATACAGGCTTTCATGTAAAAATAAAATTATTGCGATATCTTTGCACGTTTTTTTTTAATTCCAAAACGGTACTTACTTAAAAAACATGCCTCGTACAATCTAGATTGAAACTTTTTTGTTCATCGATATTTCACAGTAACATCGCTCGATTAAAAAATATTTTGAATACATTCAATGCATACGACAGCAATTTTCTTATTTCAAATAGACACTCCCGTTTTCTTATATGTATATTTAAACATTCTGTAAAATTATACACTGAATTATGAATATCTAGTCAGGAAATAGGTTCTCTCTGTTAAAACAGACCAATTTCGACCACCCTGTACACTCGATGCAAAAAAAACTAAACGGAAAAATATTTGGGCAAGTTTAAAATGTTGAATTTTTGAAGTGAAACTTCTTTTCACGCGTTGGGAGTAAAAAGTCAAGGCCATAAAACACACGAAAATGGGACACCCTGTATATCTCCAACAAATTTTTATCCTAATGAGTATGAATTTCGCAATTGTCCATTCTCTCATACCAGACATCATACGACTGTTTACGCTAGGCTAATAACTGTTTAAATTTAAGAGCTAACAGGAAAATGTTTTTTTAGTAGATACATTTATGTAGATCCCTTTAATTTAAGCTTTGAATAATAAACAAGAAAGTGAGCCTTCCAATTAATACATTAAATCGGATAAAACAAAATTAACATATTCAAGACGACTGCGAAACAGTTAAGCCGTTAATGTTTTAATCTGATTAAAACCAACTGCACTGTATCACGAGCTAAATTAATGACAATCATGGTCCTTAACTTATAATAAGTTACTCGTCATCTGAAATACAGTTAATTTAAATTTAAAAGTTATACAGGGTGCTACAAATTCGAGGTATACGAGATACGAGCATGGATATCTGGGTATTGGGGCAAAGTTGCGCTTTGGGATGTTCATCAAAATGCCGTTAAAAAAGTTTTAAAAATTTCAAGTATTGCTGAGTTTTTTGGAAAAAACGAATTTTTTGGAAAATAAATTTAAACTTGCTCTTTTTGTCAGAATTTAATATTCTACATTATTATTTATCTGCATAATTAAAAGACTTGTGCAAAGGTAAATTAACATGTTATATTAATATTAGTAATTACAATTGAAATAGAGAAAATAAACAAAGAACAAAACTAAAAAACGTATTTTTGGAGTTTTCTAAAAAAAATCATCAAAGATGTTCAAACTGAGTACCTCCTTGTCGAATACACAATAAACATATTTTGCGCACAGAGTTACCACGATTTACTAGACGAACTGGTTTAATAAGTCCAGAAGTTTGCCTAGTAACCTTCTGCAATTCTTGTCTCGTCCCAATGGCCCTTCTCTTATACATATATAAGGTCTTTTAATTGCCCCCATAAAAAAGTCGAAAGGAGTTAAATCACAGGACCAAGATATGGAGCCCTTTGTTCCAATCCAATTCTCTCTAAATTTCCCATTTAATAGATCAGTTGTAACCCTGGCGTTTTAATTGTAAATGGCAATACTAATAGAGAATGTTGATTTACCTTTTCAGAAGCCTTTAATTATGCAGATAAATAATAATATAGAATATTAAATTGTGATAAAAAATAATTAGGTAACTAGGTCAACACAAAATCAATGCCCGCTTCGATACAAATATAAAAAAACCTAATATTTTTCTCATTCTTAGAAATAAATACACATAGCTTTATATCGTTGGAAAGGGTTAAACGCCAGCATATTTTAAGTTCATAACCAACTATGATTTCCATTTAAAAAATTCTATTTTTTATTATTTCTGACAAAAAGAGCAAGTATAGAAAAAAACGCTAGAAAAAGACTACGCCAATGGATTGTGCTTAAAAAAGTGCCTTAAGAAAGTTTTTACAGAATTTTATTATTCCCCGAAATACAAAAGTTATGGGCAATTTTACAAATGGAAAAAAGTTCAAAAAGACCCCATATCTCAGTTGACAGTGAAATTATTAACAGGCGGTTTACGTCATTAAACGTTTCTCAGAAATCGAGCCCATGACATCTATGTCGGTTTTGCTCTACCTAGTCAGGAAATAGGTTTTCTCTGTTAAAACAGACCAATTTCGACCACCCTGTACAACCATTAGAGAATTTAAAATTGCAAAGAAACACGTCTATTTATGAAAATAACATAATAATTTATGTTCCAGATAATCAAGCCCACCAACTATTCTGCTCCAATTTCATCTCACCATTGCCACTACAATGAGCGAGAAAGCTAAATGGTACGACCGGGTTTTCGGCAAGAAACTGATAAAGTGCGACTCCACCAACAACTCCAATGACTTCCAGTCCGTCGGGACTACCGAAATTCTGCAGAGCGTCCAAATCACAGGCATCTACTTCAGTTTCGCCAACATTAACACTCAGAGTGACGATTTCTTGAAAAAACTACACGACCTCTACGACAAACTAAACGGCAGCTGTTCTAACGGCGAAATGGACAGAAAGCTCGAAGTGGTACAAGTGGTTATGTGGGCGCACAATGACAACTATGGAGATTTTGAAGTTAGCCATCGTGACAGCTTGATGGGATTGCCATGGTTTGCGATGCCGTTCAGTGAAACTAGTTTAAAGGTAAGATTTTTAAATTATTATTTATCATTATGTTCATCAACAAACATGTGTTGACTCAATGTCAAAATAGGCAGGATGCCAAAACCTTTTGCCATCTCTCGTGGAAAGATTCATCACGTAAAATAGTATCTCCAAAAAAATCCTTTATGGGTATTTCGCCACTGCACTGCAACAAAATCTACAAAATAAAATAGTTATTTTTTGTAAACACTTCTGGCGTTAAACCTAAACACACACTGTTTGTCAGAAGTTATGTTTACAGTTATACAAATTTGCCTAACAAGGAAAAAAATGCTTAACGTTTCCGAAAGTTTATCTCTTTCCGTCGTCGGAAGCAAAAAAAAATTGGCGCCGGGAGGCACGTATAGCCGCCCATACTAAAATATGTATAATAAAAAGATAAAAATAAATATATAATAAAGAGTTGGTAGGCAGTTCTTTTAGTTTCAAAGTAAAGGAATTTTTCCAATTTTTTTTATCTCAAAAACTGCGACTTTGACTGATTTTGATGTTATTACAAATTTTGTTGCAAATATTATTCCTAATCTTAAATTGAAAACCGCCGATTTTACCCCCTTACCAACCCCCCACCCCCACCAAAAACTAATGGCCAGATTCTCGGGTGCCACAGTACTTTTGTGCCAAATTTGGTTAAAATCGGTTGAGCGGTTTTTGAGTTATCGTGTTACAGACAGACAGACAGACAGACACCATGAAAATATTTTATTTTTATTTTTTTTTTAGGTCATTTATGACCCAAATAACTCATTTTGAGTGAAATTAAAAAAACTTTTTTTGCCGATCTTAATAGCCCACCTATTGGTATGGTCGGCTAAAAATACAAAGAATAATGAAAAAAACTATTTAAAATATTTAAATTCAACTATTCGAGAACACTTTGCTTTTTTAAAACAGATACCTCTACAAGAAACCGTTGACGTTCTGTTAAAATGACATTATACCAAGTTGTTTATTTTATTTTGTAGATTTTCTTGCAATGCAGTGGCGAAATACCCATAAAGGATTTTTTTTGGAGAGATGAATCCGCCACATAGGTATAGACATTTTTTTGTAAAATAGTATATTGTTCTAATAAAAAAAAAGTGTGTTTAGGGTCATGTAAATGATTACTCGATTGTTGCCATACTAATACTAATTTATTCTACCTTTGTATAATATAAATTCATATTGTTCGATGGATTATTGCAATGGTTGTAAAATATTAAAACTAAGTTACCTACCTTAATAATAAGTATTGTTAATAGCAGAGTTTACGGAATAAGCATTTGTTTTGGTTGCACCACATTGTTTTATTAGGAGTAAAAATGACACTTTTTGTGGCGAGGCTGTACGTTTGACATTACCAATGTCACAAATAATTTTTTAAACAATTTCAAACGTTACAAATTATCTAAAATAAAATAAAATTAATACCTTGTAAGTAATTATATATCGGGAAACTATGATTACTGGCTCGTTGAATTTGACACTTTGTCTCAGTCATAGGTCTCAGTTTAATAATATATTTTCGTACTTTTTTGCTTAGGCGTAAAAATGCTTCACTGTTATGCCTAGGCGTTAAAATGACGTTTTTATATTGTCAATCAAGCCTTTTCTGACGTTTGAAAAAACAAGATTTATTTTTTATATAATTTTACACAATATTGCTAACAAGTGAGAAAAGTCAGTGCCACACATGATTTTTTAGAAAAAAATATTTTAGTGATAACCCATATGCACGTTCCTGGTTAATATGTCGACACTTTACTTTTTTAGCGTTAAAATATGTCGTACTTATAGTAACATTTATCCTTATCATGCCCTCTTCTCGTTTTGGCGATTTTTCTTGGTATGTAGATTTCCTAGTATGCGGGTGCGTCTCCAAAAGTAACTCACCCCTATAACTTTTTTGTTCTCTTCAGATAAAAAAGCGATATTTGGTATGTCAGCATAAGACATAAATTAGGATTGATTGACGTTTTCAATTGTTTTCAGTCACTTCCTGTTTCACCGGAAATGACTACAACTTTTGATTTTTAATTGACACTCTCGGTATTTTTTTATTTTATTCGATAGAAAATGACATTCTGAATAGAATGACATAATAATTTATATGTCAACCTTTGACGTTCCCGTTTAAAATATAATTAATTTAGTATTAAAATTAGTTAATAATTTAATTAGTTAATAAATTTCAATCGAGAGTGCCATGGCTGTATTAAAAATTAAAAACACTAATTTTTAATCAAGGAGCCGTAGAAAAATAAATTCGATAGTCTAATGTTTTTGTGTCTTATCCTGGGGCGTTAAAAGATGCCCAAATCGTATTTTAATCATATCTCAATTTTTTCAAACGGAAGGAGGGTGGCTCATTAGCATATTTGGAAAAAGCATTTTTTTACGAATAATTTGATATCATACATTTGGTATTTCGAGTCAAAATGTCGTTATGAACCATTTTAATTAAACCATATGCGAAAATGTCAAAAGTTGACATGTCAAAGTCATTCTATTCAGAGTGTCATTTTCTATCGAATAAAGTAAAAAATTATCGAGGGTGCCATTTAAAAATCAAAAGTTGTAGTCATTTCAGGTGAAACAGGAAGTGACCGAAAACAATTGGATGCGTCAATCAATCCTAATTTATGTCATATACTAACATACCAAATCTCGTTTTTTTATCTGAAAAAAATAAAAAAGTCATAGTGGTGCATTTTTGAAATGCACCCGGTATAGTAATTGAACTCCAGTTGCTGTTGTGTTGAAAACGACAGAATTTCTGTTATTTGGCGGTTTCATCCGTTGGGTATAAATTGGCCTTAAAGCAATTAATAGAAATATTACAAATATAATAATTGTTTTGATAAATTAAGATAAATTATGTAAAATAAATTCACAAAGAGGGAATAGTGGAACGTCATAATACTTGCAAAAATGGTAGAGAATTATACAAAAATCAAAACCTATAAAGATTTTTTTAAAAATTTGTTAATAAATGTATAAAATATTTTAAATCTGCTTCTTCATAATTTCTAACTAAATGCAAATCAAAATTGTCTTTCACAATGATTTTGGTTTCTATAAAATGAATTAGATGTCATCCGTTACTCCATTAATTTGAACTAAGAAAAATTGAATTTATAATCATTAGCTATTTGAAAAGTTAACGTATTTTATGATTAATGGTGTATTTTTCTTATCTTGGTCATAATTTTATATTAATTTTAGGCAGATAAGTTATAATTGCTTTCCAAAATTACCATCTATCATTTCCCTCTACATATATCAATCAAGGGAGACACGATATTGTTACGTTTTTCGTCGGTTCCGTGTGGATAGAAAGTCACAATTTATTTAAACACTATTTATTTAACACTAATTAACAAAAACAATAACGATAAGACTTATAGAACTCTTTACAAACGATTTATAACTGAGAATTTATTTTGAATTTTAACGCGTCAACTGTACTCGTCTATTTATAACTGCCCTCTCTAGGCCACAGCCGCCGGCTTTTATACCTACAGCTAAAGATTACTAGAATAGTCCATAGATCGTTAGGTGCATAGAGAAGGTTTCGATTGTTCTCGTATGTACTACTCCATTCTAGTGGAACTCGATTCTTCGATGAATCATTACGGTGTCTATTCTTTAATGCGATGTTAAGGTCATTCGAGGGCGGGCCATATAGTTAGGTTAGGTCGAGTCCACACCGGTCCGCAACACTGCCCCCTTCTTAGGTACATGCTCGTCCCGAGATGTACACGGTGAATGAAGGTATTTGCAAAGCTGGCCCCTGGTACATTGCGAAGTCTGGTAGAAATAGCAGTCTACAGTTTTCTCTCCTGATCTCAGCTTTGGGTTGTAGCAGCAAACGAGGATCTCGATTCCCGTAAATCTCATTGTTCTCGTATGTACTACTCCATTCTAGTGGAACTCGATTCTTCTCGAATCTTCGATGAATCATTACGGTGTCTATTCTTAAATGCGATGTTAAGGTCATCCGAGGGCGGACCATATAGTTAGGTTAGGTCGAGTCCACACCGGTCCGCAACAATATATTCAAACCTCTTTACAGCCAACACCGGAAAAAATCTTCCGCTAACTAGAATGAACCAACAAAGGCCTGAAAATAGATGGAGACTATCTTAACCATCAAAGATTCGCCGATAACAGTCTTAAATGCCAATATTCTTAAAGAACTGCAAGTTTGATCGAACTAAATACAGCAAGCCATAAAGTAGGTCTCAAAATAATTTTATCAAAAGCTAAAGTAATGCACAACGAACTAGTGGAAAGAAAATACATTCTAATAAATAACACAACACTGGAAATGGAGTAGAAGAATTTATATATTTGGGACAACTAAAACACGAGCTCAGGATCTCTACTACTAGAAGTCAACAGAAGAATTAAGTTACATGGAGTACATATGGAAGAAACTCAATCATATTCAAATCTAGAATGCTACTTTATCTAAAGAAGAAAACAATCGACCAATGTGTACTACCAGTTATGATGTATGCAAACCTGGACTCTTAAAATGGACATTATAAGGAAACTGCAGGTGGCACAACGCTCAATGGAACGAAATATGCTGGGAATAACAAGAAAGACCGAAAAAGAATAGAGTGAATACGATAAAAGAATCAGGTAATAGATGTCATCTACAAAGTCAAATCCCTCAAGTTGCAATAGGCAGGACACCTGGCAAGAAGGACGGACAACAGATGAACCACAACAATTACAGCCTGGGACATACGAGGAATTAATAATCCTAGAGGAAAACCAAACCTGAGATGGGACCATGATATTAGGAAATTAGCAGGGATAACTTGGGCCCACATAGCTAGAAATACAACGGGCCTATAACAATGGGCTCAATTATTACAAAGAGGGTATGTAAATATGTGAGGGAGGCTACACTATAATTGGAAATGGTTGAATAAGCTGATGATTTATCAACAGTCTTTAAGTATCAATGTTGTAGGCTTTTTGGTGATTTTTTTTATTTTCGGATATTTCTTATCTTATAAATGGTTTTATGAAAAATGCAAAGCGTATTATTCTGGAAAGACACTGTGTCAGATGAAGTTATTGAGAAAGAGTAATTTAAAAATTAAAAATTGTAATAATTTCCGATAAAACAGGAAGGGACCGAAAACAATTCAATACGTCAATCAATTCAGATTTATGTCATATACTAACGTACCAAATATCGTTTTTTTATCTGAAAAAAATAAAAAAAATATAGGGATGAGCTACTTTTGTATAGACAACTTTTATAAGTAACAAAATGTATAGAAGATGAAGAAGTGCAAAATCAATTCAAAATTAGTAGGTGGATAGGTACGATGGGTATTAAGATATTCTTTGGTACGATGTAGACCTATATTGTTATTATTGATTCAAGCATCAGGTCATCAAAAGTAGCAAGCCAACCTTCTGTTTAAATAATCTTGCTTAATCATATCAAAATAACAATAAGAAATCTAAAGCATAAACTTTATCATCTTTAGCAGATTAGTTTATCAGTAATGCTTTTGGCGAGCAGGAGTCTATCTAACGATAAAAAAAATTGAATCTGGAATCGTAAATGACAGAAATCAACAACAAACCGTTGTTCTCCCCCATATATGTTCTCGACGTAAATTATTGCTATAAATCTTATTTTTCTCGATTATGTCTCTTCTCTATATTCGGCTGCTTTTTTATTACATCTCGTTTAATTCCATATACCTTATCGAAAGGGTCCAGAGACGAATTGATGACTCTGTTTGTTCCGATGATGTTCCCCTAAACAAACTCCATTTCCTGTTCAAACTGAGGCTTTTAGATGAGTGGATTTTCAGAGTTTGGCTATTAAAATGCCACGACTGAAAAAGGAAGTTATGTAAATACATTTTTAAAACAGCGGGAGTATGATTTTGTATTTACTAAGAGTGGAGGCCTATTGTAGCTCATTTCTACAAACTCTTTAAAAGAAAAAGAATATTAAAGTTTACCCTCCTCAAGACCCAACCTTTTAACATAGGCTGTTATATTCAAACTAAAAGAATTTCGGACTTCCATTGTCTTTATTTATTTTGCTTACACAACGTTTCGGAAGAATCACTAACCGTTATCAAGTGTGAACTAAATTAAATCCTAAAACTACTGAGCTTATACATATACTAGAGCAGACCCGATTCACCCGTGAATTAGTTTGGTGCAGAGAATCATGAAGTTCCCCACTGAGAATACCAGCACTGAACCGTTTTAGTTAAGTTTTTTAAAGTTTTAGTTACGTTTAGTTTAAGTGGTTGTCATATTGTTGAAATTTCCATACTTGGATTGTTCAAGATTTTCTTATTGTTAGAAATGAGTACGGCCTCTTTAAATTTGCGCTTTTTCCATTGGAGTTCTTTGTGGACAATCCGACCATTTTATGTTGTGGTGCTTGGACCACACAATGATCTGCAATGCCCGACTTCATTGTTTTACCTCTTCACATAAGTTTATTTTATGTTCGTCAAGTGGTACATGTAGAGTCTCTCCAATATACAACTCACCGCACTCACAAGGTACCTGTTTTTCTTGTTTTGCTGATTCTGTTTTTTTTTATTATGACACTTCTCAGAGTAGTCCCATATTTAAAAACAATTTTATACTGCTTAGCTATTCGCCTGATCTTCTCCGATGTTCTTTTCACATATAGAATCATCAAGAGAGGGAGAGAGAGAGAGAGAGAGAGCATCGTCTTCAGACTGGCGCCCCAGTGAAATTCTTTTAGTTTTAATTCTGAATTATTGTCTACCACATTCAAAATAACATAGGCTGGTATGTCCGAGGGTGATATGTCTGGTAGGTCTAGCATGGTTTTGCCAAACACCTCAAATCTGCTCCTGCTCCCAGCGGGGCACGTTTGTGCATATCGTGCTTCATGGTTCCGTCATCTTCCATTCTCTGCAGGTGTGATATTTCAGCCGGCAGTGGCCCCAATTTAAGAGTTTTGGATGGCCCTGCTAGGATTCTCTTGGCATGTTCTATTCTGGGACTGCCTTTCCAGTCCCGAAACGTCGTATCTCCAAACCCATTCACAGAACCTGTATCTTGCGATTTTTTGGAACGGTAAGTGTCGGTTCTGGACCCACGAATGGCGAACCTGCACCTGTTTTGTTTTGGTTTGGGTGTCAGCACGTTCGCGCGCGCGTTTTCCTATAGGCCGACATGTCCCGTTATCCATATTAGCGACACTTTGTTCCTATATCTCCTAATAAATTGAGTAGTTTTCTACAATGAAAAATCGTCATAGACGTTCTTTTAGTTGCCTCAAGCGCTTTCAAAACGGCTTGACTATCCGAAAATATGTTTATTGTTTTCCCGGTGTATTACCGTTCTACCAGCAGATGCACACAAGTTTCAATAGCATATAACTCAGCTTGCAAAATTGTGGTGAGTTTTCCAAGACTGTAGTAGATCTCAGTCTTTGGACAACTACAATAAAATCTAGCACCAGATCATTTTTCGTCCTTGTATCAATACATTTCCAAATATTACAATAAATCGTTTCTCGTCATATATCCCATTCGTCCCTATTCGGAAACAGGACGTTGCAGGTGTGTGTGAGATCTGAGATCATTCCCAGACTTCCGACTTCTTCATCCGACTGTAATTCATCTACTAGTCGGTTTTGTATGAACTTGATTGTTTCTTGGCATTCTCGGTAAGACTCACCTCTCTTTCCAAAAGAATTTGAAGAGAAGGTAAGTCGATTTCCATAGATTTTGACAGTGTGGAATGAAAAACACCAATCACCAACTAAGCGTTGTAATTTCGACAATTCATTCTCTACCGTCGTTTGGTTGGATTTCTGCTACCTAACCTGGAGTACAAATTGTTCAAAATAATATATCTCTTTGGACTGCATATGACTTAGATCTGCTGATGATGCTAACATAGCGAAACACGCGTCCAGGGCAGAAGTAAAATATTTTGGTGTATTGTGGTGAATTAGTGTTTTATTTTGCCGTTGTAACACCAAAAGTTCCAACCCTCAACCTGTATACATTTAGTCTCAAAACATTTTATTCATTCTTAATTTAAATATTCTATTGAAAAGAAAAGCAAATATAATACTACTTTATGTAATAAATCGTTAGAGATATATTTTTACAGCTTTTTTTAAAATAAAATTTTTATCGCAAAAGCCAACTGAAGTGGAAAGTCGTAATCTTTATGCGACGTAATAAAAGAACCCTGAAGTAGGAGAAAATTATTGCTAAGGGGATTCACTATAAAACTTTAGTTTTTTTAAGTGGCGCGTAAGCACTACGTATAATATTTTAGGTCAAGTTTTATAATCTGGTGCTTTATTTCCACGAGAATGGTTGAACAGCGCACACTTTTGCCAAATTAGCTTTTCAGTTTTTCTGCAGTTTTATGTTTTTTCAAATAAACCGAAAAAAAGCTTTGGTGTTTAAAAAACATGTGCCATCTCTCCTGGGGAGATTCTTCTTTTGTAACATAATAAACAACGTCTAAACATTTTAATAGCGTGCCGCATAGTTACTGCCAAAAAGTAGTTTATCAGTCAAACATTTTTATTCTATCCTATAGAAGCGAAATGCGGAAGTACAATTGTAGAATTTTCCACCTGTAAGAAAGGAGAATGGAGAAAACTCGTAAATGTTGCTTCAAATTTTACCTTCTCCCTGGTAAATGGCCATAAGTATAATAAAGCCTAATGTAGCTTTCGTAGCGTTTCCTTGTCCTCTTTTGTTGAAAATCGGAAAATTTCTTAAATGATTTTTAAACGTCTACTGGAAAATTTGTTTTCATACTTTATTGAACAAAGAGACGGATACATTTAAAGCTGTCATTGAATATACACACAACCAAACTTATATGGAATCGCCCTTTATTTGTGACTAAATTTCCTGCAAAGAAAAAAATTTGTATACAACTTTAATATAAGGCTTTTTATTGTAAATAAACATGTTAATAAAGAACAGTTGCGATTTATTTCCTTGTGAATTTTGTGTTCAGTAGTAAAATCACGATTAAACAAAAAACAATTAAAAAAATTAAAATGTCTTATGTTGGATTAACAGATATACAAGACCGCCTTGTGGGCTAAATTGTTAGAAGAAATTCCAATGTTCATCCAGAGCTACAAAGACAACTTCTGGTAGCTAAAGGTGTGAACGTTTCAGTTGAAACCAAAAGAAAAAGGCTTCGTGCTCGAGGGTTGTACAGCAGAAGAGAGTTACGGGTCATCATAATAAAACTGACCGGCTAAATTGGTGCCTTCAACATCAAAACTGGACAACTGAGAATTGGCAAAATGTTCTTTTTTCGGTTGAGACCAGAATTCGCCTAAGATCAGATGACCATCCAATTCGGGTTCTCAGAGCTCCAGGAAGACGAGCATTATCTATGGACGGGCGAGACTCCAAGCTGCCAATTAATTACCAAGATATAAAGGAATACCTGTAAAGTTCTGGGGAGGTATTATGCTGGGGCAAAAACTTCATTGTTACCACTTCAACAAACGACAACAAACGGGTAGGAGATATGTCAATTTAGTGCTAATCGTTAGTCTTTGGAGAGCTGCAATTAGGGATACTTTTAACATCATGCACGATAGTGCACCTCCCCATACCAGCAGAGTGACTAGAGGATGTCTTGAAATGGAAGATGTCATACTTTTGGACTGGCCTGCATGTTCACAAGATCTAAAACCTATCGAACACTTGTAGGACCAGCTCAAAAGAAGGGTTAGAGTTTGTCGAAACAATCCATGAAATCTTACACAGCTTATTGATGCAGCATTAACAGAATGGGACAACATAACCCAAGACAACGTTGATAATTTAGTAAGAAGCATGCCAGCGGGGACAGAAGCTTGCATAAGGGCTAGAGGTGGCCACAAGGATTATTAAAATTATCAACTTTCATTTTGTTTTTGCTTTTTGACCAAAAATTTAAATCTCATTTCATTTCAGAAACCAAAAAAATACCATTGTGTTTATATTTGGAACTGATTATTTTTTTATTGCTGCTTAATTAAGTCATTGGTAAGGACTGAGTTTTATTCATAAACACAAAATGTTTTCATACGTCTCAAAAATTATGAAACATAATAGATAAATTTTCCATATAAGTTTGGTTGTGTGTATATCTAGATATATTTATTGAGAGTAGGAAATAATAGGAATCATAGGATAATAATAGGTTTCACCCTCTTTTCAAATAAAAAGGATGAGAGAGATTAGAAATAATAAATAATCCCTAAAATTCGCTGAGTGGTTGACTGTGACTAATGACTAAATGAATGCGACTGCCCTGACCAATATGACTGATTAGCAACTTAACGGACTATTAATTTGTTCATATTATATCATCAATAACATAATATTTTATAGTTTCATTATAGAAGTTTTCAGGCAACATTAATCACTAAAACGTTTGTCACATCCTAAAGATAGCTTCGTTTTTATTTATAGACAAGACTCAGCAGAAGGTATAGGATAAAATCCGGAGTGCCCACTTTGGTACTATTAGACAAAGACGGGGCAACCATAAGTGTATCTGCTCAAGAAAAACTACTGGAGGATCCAAATGGTATCAATTTTCCTTGGAGGCCGAGACCAGTGGATGAGGTACATAAGACAATTAGGCATAGATAAATGAAATAAGTTTAGATTGGAAAGTGCCCATAAGGACAATGTTTGGCGCTATTCTTGCAACGGTCGCGACCCGAAGCTTTTGAAAATTTCGGAGCGGTCCGGCCTTTTCCGGAATTATGTCGCCAAATATTATTTATTCAAATTTATAATTATTTTCTTTTAATTTTATAAATAAAATACAGTATGTTGCATACAATAAAATTTATTTTATATAAAGACATGTATGTGAAATACCTATGAAACATTGAAAACCGACGTTATGCCACGATCCACGATGGGTTTTTCAGTTCACAACACATTTTTCTTAGTTTTTAATGCCACCTTTTCACAATGATCACGGGTTTGAGTAAGTAAAATTTGAATTAAACTCACAAGATAGTAATAATTACTTTGAGAATGGACGCTTTTAACACTTTTCGGTATTATTTCAATGAGGGCGGTTGAAATTTTGAAAGATTTTATAATTTTTGAAGATTCTGACTTTGACATAAGTTCTGTTATTGTTTGTGGTTGTTCTTAGCAACCGCTATAGCAGCGCCAGATCGCGTACAACGGTCGCGACCCAAAATAATTATATACTTTGACGGGCTTTCCAATCTAAATTTATTTCCTTTATCTATGCAATTAGGTTAGGTTAGGTTGTTCACTCGGAGGCACTACATAGAACAGTTAGTATAAAATGAAATATAATTAACCTGCCAGTCGTAAAAAGGAAAAAATTAACACTGACTACCATGAGCTGTATCAAATTCAATACAAGTTTAAAGGTGCAATGTAATCAAAATTTTATGTTCAAAAGATTTCTTTGTATCTTTGTATGTTGATAGACAAATAATTCTTATGGGAAATTACAATAAATTTATGTAAATATATTAAGATCAAAGCCTTCATGATCATAAAACTTTTTGGACGTATCGTATGCACAAGAATAAATACATATCTATAAATTTTAAAGAGTGTGTCTGAAAATTAATGTATTTTTTAAACAGACTACAATTTATTCTTGTCATATTATTTATACATTTTCTAGGTTCTTAAGGATGTTGTTCTTCAACCAGGAGGCACGTATTTCCAGGAACATCCAAAAGGCATTCAAAAAGATTTGCAATACAGAGATTTGTCAGAGGGAGTTAGAGGATTTTACTTTTCAGCCAACTGGGTAAATTAAGTTAATACTTGCGTATTTTTTTATTGTTAATTCAGCAATACATATCTAATATCTACATATTCTAAAATCACGTAAATTTAAAATTAGACCACACTGTATACAGATTAAACGAACATTTTTTTTGTTTTATAGTGCCCACCTTGTAGAGCTTTTACACCACAACTCGCAGAAGTCTATAAACTCATAAGGAAAAAGGAACCCAACTTTGAAGTAATATTTGTCTCAAGCGACAGGTACGTAAGTAAAATACATATAGATCATACCAAATGAACTTTTAGTCACGTTATTTACATCTACAAAACTCACTTTCTTAACAGCACTCAAGGGACATAAAGGTCTATTACTATCGCTTTCCCGTTCAAAATATTCTAATTAAGTTGCGAAGAGTTTTTTACGGCTATTAAGTTATCTTGTACCCTTCGCACTAAAAGAGATTCTAAAAAAAATAATGTTCGACTGCAAGATCTGCTATTAAACATTTTTTAAGCTTAAAGTTCCACAACACAATTATTTTAAACCAAAAACTCGTAATACAAAACTAAAGTGTCAGAACTTGACATTTTTTATAGCACAGCTACCACCTGAATCTCCAGCGGGAAATTTAAATTCCGGTTAGTCATCCTGGCACCAAATATGTTCATGGTTGGCAACAATGACTTTAAAAATCGCGCCCTCGATTACGTAACTATAAGTTTAATTGGTATCGTTTATATATAATTATCAATTGAGGTATATCGGTAGATATAGTCTATTCATCGACTAAATATATGACAGTAGTTTTAGGTAACTGAATTTTAATAATACAAACGTTCATCGTATTTCTGTTTTTTTAAGTGTCGTTTATCGGAATCATGTTTGCTCTCTCTGGCCAATCTGTAGATAGATATTATATATTAACACAAAACCAGTTGTTGACACAAGATATTCAGCGTATTAAAAATCGGAAACACGTATTTTTAAGTATATCCGTTTTGTTACTTAATATACAGGGTGGCGCACCTCATTCGCCTCGGTTGATTACACGAAAACGGATAGATGTAGAAACAAATTATTTTATGGGTATATGTAGAGAGGCAATGTACATAATTTAAAATTATTTTCAAATGTACAGGGTGTGTAAGAACTAAGATCCATACCAAAGTTATATTTTTTTCTTACGGAACACCCAGTATTATATTTCTTTTTTGGATTCTTTTGATAAGGCTTTTATTATAAAGGTTTAATATGTTTAAATGCTTTAGGTTTTGAGATATTTAAAGATATTTAAATATGCATGCTATGATAAAAAAGTTTGTCAACACCCTATACATTACTTTTCAGATTTAACTCGTGTGCTGACTTTGAAGCCAAAGAAATAAACTTTACTAAAAAAATTGATTTCTTCCTTAAATATATACAGGGGTATCAAAAATTGTCGGTCTATTTTAAATATTTATTTTACATAAAAACTTCCTTATATCAAATGCAACACTATATATTTTTTAAAATAAGTCGAAGCAGATTTAAATGCTCCTTCAAACTATATTAGGGTTTCCTATACCTATCTCTCTCAGATTTTGAATAAAAAGTGACAGTTAGTAGCTATTTTCAAAATCGGCATTAGTTTATGGCCTTTATTTAAATTTATAACAGTTTTCTTTTATTTAATTTACCTACAATAGTTTAATAAGTAAGTATTTATTATTTTATCAAGAAAAATAGACAAGTAGTTCTTTGATTTATATTACAATGACTTGTAGATATATTGGATTTTCTATAAAAGGACCAATTACGGCAAATTCATTTTCTTCACTTCCAAAGACAGATTTCTGCTTAATAGGTTTTTCATATACCACACTATCAGCTCTGCGAAATAGGAAAAGTAGTTTTTTAAAGACGCTTGTCAAGAAAATTCCTATTATCTATCTATATTCCTATCTATCTATCTTTGAGCATAAACCCTTCAGGCCAAGAAGCAAATAAAATTACTATATAGTAACATATCTATTCCTTCCCCCATCAGATACAGCTTCATTTTTCCTAATAAAATAAAATATACTTACTTATTAAAATTATTGTATGTAAATTAAATGATAATAACCTGTTTTTCGATTTTGAAAATAGCTACTAAGTGTCACTAGAAAATTGCCATGGCGACACCAGCCATCTTGATTACAATTTTAGTGAAAAATCGCGTTTTATTCAAAATCTGAGCCAGATAGGTATAGGAAACCCTAATAGAGTTTGAATGAGCATTTAAATCTGCTTCGACTTATTTACAAAATACATAGTGTTGCATTTGAAATAACGAAGTTTTTATGTAAAATAAATATTTAAAATAGACCAGCACTTTTTGATACCCCTGTATATATTTAAGGAAGCAATCAAATTTTTTAGTAAAGTTTATTTCTCCGGCTTGAGGGTTAGCACAAAAATTAATTCTGAAAAGTAATGTACAAGGTATTTTGTACATTAGTGTTTTGTGTGACAAACTTTTTTATTATAGCATGCATATTTAAATATCTTTAAATATCTCAAAAACCAAAGATTTTAAACATAATAAACTCTTATAATAAATGAATTATTTTATATCCAAGAGTCCAAAAATGAAATAAAATACCGGGTGTTCTATAAGAAAAAATATAACTTTGGTATAGATCTTAGTTCTGATACACCCTGTACATTTCAAAATAATTTTAAATTATGCGCATTGCCTTCCCACATATACTCATAAAATATTTTGTTTCTACATCTTTCCGTTTTCGTATAATCAACCAAGGCGAATGAGGTGCGCCACCCTGTATTTCGGTATTTATAGAATAAAAGTATTAAAGTACGATATCGCTTATCGTGTTCCTATAACTTTAAAAAAGATAAATTAGAAAGCAGAACTACCTATTAGTGACAAGTTCTAAGAAATTAATATTATAACAATAATAGCTCCTGTATATAGCGTTTAACGCCTTGGGAGTAGCAAGGTACAGGTTTCCATACTAGAGCAGTTCGGTATACAAGGAAGGTAATGTGGCTAGCACTACGCTTCAACCGCCTATTATTACCTCAGGATTGTGATTCCCAAGTACTCATTTAAGGCTGAGTCGACCTAGGTACCCAAACTATTATTATTTAATAAAAATTGTGTGGTGGGTGTGGGATTCGAACCAACTACCTTAAGATTGGTAGACGAGAGTCTGTACCTCTACGCCACCTGGCACCTTTAGAAATTAATATTTTAGAAAGTAAAAAAAAAGAAATTAATATTACTTTCTAAAATGATTACCTACATTTTACATACTAAATTAGTTCAAATAAAAATTGTTTTAATATATTTGTAACCTAAAAATGTATTTCTATGCATAATCGTACTGATGTATGACTCTCAGTTAGACTTCTTATACAAAGTACCGTGTGATCGAAAAAAACGGCGCCAAATGCGACTGGAGAATGACAATCGATAATAGTTTTTGCTAGGTTAATCTCTAGTCGTCATTTACTAAAAATTGACATAAAACTTACCAAAAATTAACACTAATTAATATCTATTAATATCTAATTTTTATCTATTATTAGATATTAAATAGCAAAAAAAATATTATTTTAATTTTTGCAACAGAAATCTTATTACTACTTTAGCCTTTTTATTATTACTACTTTTTATAAAAAATTTAATATTATTACTCTGCATAATTCTGGTATAGTATGATTCTCACTTAGTCTACTTTATACGAAGTATCATTACCAAAATGAAAATATATAACTCTAACTATAATATTATTTGTGTGCTACTGAGATATTTCACTAGATTTAAAACAAATAGAATAATATGGAAGTGCAGAAAAGCAATATCGATACATCGTTGATAAAACACATTTCTATCTGGTGCTTTGTTGAATCACTCCATATTATATGTTCAATGATATAAACGCTTTACAATTTAATATATTCAACCAGTAAATAACAGCTATGCAAACCTAACTTATTGATTGTCAAATCCGCTATGACTACAATATCTTTTGCTAATAATAAAAATATTGATTTCACAATATTATTTCCCCAATAAATACAACTGTTTAATAAAAACCGAAGATTATGCTTTTATTTTTGTTGTGATTAAAAGTGCAGGTACTCTGTCAAGATTGTTTAGAGAAAGGGAGGATTACTCTCTCATCCCTTTATTCCGTAGGGATTTCCCATGACGAAAGTATCGTGACGTTATGAAAACGCGACCTTTTCATGAAATGGCTTCGTACAATTCGCTCTGAATTTAAATGGCTCGTCTCTTTGTTCCTCGGAATTATTCAAATTGGAAAAGTTATCTTTCTCGTTTTTTAAATCTTTTTTTATTTTGTAATTATGTTTTTTAATTGAAATACATTAGCGGTTTCGTAATTTTGTATCTAAATAATTAACAGTAATTTACACAATATTTCAAGATAGAAGTGACCTAATAAAGAAGTATTTAGTATTTAATATTTCATGGAAAGTCACCTTGATCATAATTTTTTTTTTGGTCATGAATTACTAAAATATTTTCTCTATTCAGTGACAACAAAATTGTAAATTAGAAATGAAATTCAGTTCCATTTAATAGAAAACGATTGAACTATCTTTTGAACGCAAGTTTCAGTAATATGCACGAAACAAAAAATATTTTTTTAAAAATCCTACTCTAAAAAATTATTCACTCAGATGCAAAAAAACACAACTGAAAAATTTTTGATCAAGTTTAAAATGTTATATTTTTTTATCTTTTTATCTTTTAAATGTGTAATCCGCTTGCAAAAAAGTGAGGCATGTATGAATCATGCACCAAAATTTTTAGAAAAATAAGTAGATTTGATTTTTTTTGGTACCAAACCTTCATGTATGTCAGAAGGGAGAACAACCCCTATTAGGGATTAAGGGGTGGTAAATAAGTATCACCATTTTACATTAACGAATTGTTTTTTTTACATACGATAATTTACATAATATTTACAAAATAGTTTTCAACTATGTTAAACCTGATTTTTGGGGTTGTTTGACGCCATATTTATTTTAAAGGGATGATTTTTAACTTTTTTATTATATATTTTTTGTATACAATATGGGTGTCGATTTCATATATCTTTGGGATGACTAACTTAATGGTATATATTATATCGCTATAAGGTTATTTGCAAAGCCCTTTAACCCTTTTGTTTATATTTATACATACATATATATACCTCTATCAGAGTTTTTATGTTTCAAAAAAATAACCTTTTATAATTTCAAATTTTTATTGCAATATTTTACAATTTACAAGAATTTATCAATAGTTTCCGTGGAATATTTAAAACTCCAAATCAGAATTTTCAAGTTCATCGTCATTATTACTGTCATTAACAGTGATATTATCGCAGCTGTGTTTCCAGAACATTCGCACATTTCTCTGCAAAACAAACCGCTAGACGCACATTTACAACGAAGATTGCACCTTGATTTTTGACAGGAACACTTTATATTGTTTAAAACAAAATCAGGTGCTAATGATAAATCGGATGTAATGGGTTCGTATTTCCCATTTTCGAATTTCCAGCCGTAATAATCCGGTGATGGAAGGTTTAGATGAGCCAATATATCACGACACCACTCCATACATTGATAATGGCAATGGCATCGTCTTATAGCTGATTTTAAGGCTCCTAAAGTAGGCGGTAAGGCATCAGAACTTTGTTTTTTTGAAAATGCCTACCACCTCAAGTCGGACAGTGATTCTTGGTTTTGGTTATAGAGGGAACATATTATAAGTTGTTCAATTTTAGAAAAAAAACTGATTCTTCAATCTCTTCGGTTTCACCCAAGGATGCCAGAGTTTCCAGAGTATGTGTCGAAGCTACTAAAGAATTTGTTCCAAAATGTAGTTTTTGATTTTCCTCTAAAGATTTCCTTGTTTCGTGTATTGGATTCCTGTATTGGATTCCCTAAAACTGTATATAAATATATCAACTTTAATTAGTGAACTCAGTTTATTATAAACTTTAGTATTTGTAAACTATCTTTAAAACACCCTGTGCAATAATTTAGTGATCAAATTTTCCTAAAACATTATTTTTCGGTTAGAACCATGTCTCCTGAATATTGCGTTTTTTGACTCATGTCAACACATGCCTTGGTTAATGTTAAGACCAAAATGAACTTGCCTCAAACATTTTGCAATTTCTTTAATTATCGTTACTTTTTAATGTTATTCTTCATAATGACTAGGTGGTTTTGGTGATGATATTAAATAGCTGAAATAAATATTCTTTGAATATTTTGCAAAAGAAAACTTAATTATTACTACCTTTTATGAAAATGTTTCATTATTACTCTGCATAATTCTGTTATAGTATGATTCTCATTTAGATTATTTTATAGAAAATATTATTCCCAAAATATTCCCTTAACTATAATATTTTTTGAGCTTCTGACATTAAAGACGGCTGCATTTTTAATAGATTTTTACTAGAGGCACTTTCTACATATAAACGATACGAATTAAATTTTAGTTACGTAACCGAGGGCGCGATTTTTAAATTCATTATTGCCAATCATGGACATATTCGGCGCGGGGCTAACAAACTGGAATTTATATTTCCCGCTGGGGTTCAGGTGGTAGCTCTGCTGTAAAAAATGTGAAGTTGCCACATATATTTAATTATTTTCTGACATTGTCATTCGTTTAGACACTTTAGTTTTGTATAACTAGTTTTTGGTTTAAATGAATTGTGTTATGATTCTTTAATCATAAACATTTTTACTAGCAGACCTTACAGTTGAACATTGTTCTTTTTAGAACCTCTTTTAGTGGGAAGTGTACAAGATAGCTTAATAGCCGTAAAAAAATAATCGCAACTTTATTAGAATATTTTGAACGGGAAAGCGGTAGTAACGGCCCTTTATGTCCCTTAAGTGCTGTTAGAGAGGTTAGTTTTGTTGATGTAAATAATAACTGTTTATATATTTATAATTAATTTGTTTGCTTCCTAAAATATTTTGATTAAAAGAAAATATATAATAGTGGGCAACGCTGTGCCGGTCAAGCTTAATCACGTGACTAAAAGTTTATTTGGTATGATCTATAGAAAATCTAGCCGGAATAGTCGAGAAAACACCCTTTGCAATAATTTTGATCAAATAAGTAATTTCTTTATATCACATAAAGGTGGAAAAAATGCAAGACCGCAAGAGTTTTGAATACTTGGTCGTAGTCTTACGGAAATCTCTTGCATTGTCGGTCTTGTGCTAGTCTTGCTAATTAATAAATATATAGGGTGGTCAATTTAAATAATGAAGGTGACATCTTTCTAGTTCCGGTATAGCCGGATATACCTCGTGCTTAAAATTAGTATAGTCTATAATTTCATCTAGCGACATTACTATTATCTCAAATTTTCAGACTTCTCCTAATTGTACTTTGTACTCTATCATATTTTGTATCTCCGGATATAGATGTGTAGTGCGTGAACGAACTAGTTGCAAGGAACCAGTCCGACCCCGGAATGAAAGGAACTAGTTCCCGGTTTCTCAAAGAACTTGTTCCTCAGGAATTATTCCGGGATCGAGACTGTAACCGATATGTAATAATATGCGATGGCGACGGATCGGCCAACGCGATCGTAGCCCGATGCTAGGCAGGAGTGAGGAGCGCAAGCCGTATGTTATTGGATCTGGACCTAGAGGAACTAAAAACTAAATAAAATACTAGTTTACGTACGGATCGGCCAGTTACCTGTCCCGGACCGAAAGGACTGAGAGGAACTAAATAAAAGGCTAGTTCACGGGAATCTATTGAGTCGGCAGACCCGAGATATAATACAAGGCGACGGCGATAGATTCGGCCTTGTCTATTTTCTACAGCCGGCGTAATTACCATGCACGGAAAATTGTCGTGAATACTGTTTTTAATTTTTAGTTTGTTTTTTGAATATTTATGGGAATGTTTCACTTTAGGTCCCTAAAATTAAGAAATATCTTCGTTATATTTCGTACATTATAAAAATTATACAGATCATACTGTGAATAGTTCTGACTGACAACGAAACCGATTAGCAAGCAACGGGGAAGTCAATGTTAGTCGGGAACTATTGTGAACTAAAGACCTAGTTCAAGGAACTATTCCTCTGGAGGAACTAGAACTAAGGAACTAGTTCCTCTCAAGGAACTAGAATTCCCACCTCTATTTTCGGATAAACCATTCTGTACACCGACAAACTAGCAACTACAACATATATTGTTATCCTTAATTGTTGCGAGAGACCCTAAATGTAAATTGCACCTTGGAATACAAACACGATCAGTATTAAGGCGTCGAAACCGTTGTAATTAAATTAAGACTAACCCTATTTCTACTGGGCCATTAACCTTCGGTTTCATTAAAGAGAACGTATATTGTAAACGTAACCCCCTTATCCTTTACATGGCGTTGCCTCCTCAGAGGCCAATGGCAATTTGTATTTAAATTGGGGAAGGGAACCAAATACCTAACGCTTTATTGAGAGAAATATGTTGGAAGTGTGCATGGTAATAATGTTTAGGGAATGCAGGAGACGAGTTTATATTTGACGAAGAAGGAGGTATAAAATAGTGAGAAAAAACTATAGTTAAACGGATTATTAAAAATTGGGATTATACATAAATGTACATTCGCCACAACAACATTTAAACACACATTCTTAATGAAGTAATGTATGTCTAAAATACTAACAAATTTATGTTACAGAAATGATAAAATAGATCAGATATAAATGATATCAGATAAAAAAAAACGAAATTTGGTACGTGACATGTATGACATAAATCAGACGTATTCAACTATTTTTGGTCACTTCCTGTCTCACCGGAAATGACTACAACTTTTGATTTTTAAATGCCACCCTCGGTATATTTCTACTTTATTCGATAGAAAATGAAACTCTAAATAGAATGACATATCATATGTCAACTTTTGACATTTTCGCATACGGTTTATTTGAAAAAAAATTGCGCTTCATAATGACCATTTGACTCGAAATACTAAGTGTGTGATACCAAATTATTTGTAAAAAATTATTTTTTCAAATATGATTGTTGAAGTGGAACTTTTTCTTTGTTGATAGTACCGTATGATCGAGAAAAAACGGCGTCAGCGATGGCTATGAAATGAAGATGGCTGTCATTTTTTTTCGATCATATGGTATTACTTGAGTATTATTATATCACTTAAAACTTGAATTGAAAACGGACGAATTTTTGATAAACTTTATTGTACAGCCATCTTACTTCGTCTTACATTTGACAGACGACTATTAAAGTCGTCCCATGCGTATAATACCTAAAGGTAACTTTACACTTTCAAATAGAAAAACAATAAAAATATTGAATGAATATTAAACAATGCTATCCAGCCACCCTTGTTCCATTTGAAAAAAATGAGATATATGTATACGATTTGGACATCTTTTAACCGGCCAGGACAACACACGAAAAGCATTAAACGATGTAATCTATTTTCCAAGGCTCCTTTATTAAAAATGAGTTTTTTTTAACACAGCCATGGCACTCTAGATTGAAATTTAAAATTAAATTTTTTTAAACGAAAATATCAAAAGTTATGTCATAACATACGATATGTCATTCTATTTAGAGTGTCATTTTCTATCGAATAAAGTAGAACTATACCGAGGGTACCATTTATAAATCAAAAGTTGTAGTCATTTCCGGTGAAACAGGAAGTGACTATAAACAATTGAATCAATTCTAATTTATGTTGCCACTTTCGAAACGCACCCTGTATTGATTTAAAATTTGCCAGATTATGACATTAGATCAAGACAATAAAATATAAATGTGTTGAACAATCGAAATAAAAAAATATAACTTGATTGGTAACTTACTTAAAAGATACTTACGGATTAATATCCAATGCGTTTCTTTGTGAATCTGTTTTGTTCTTTTTTATAAACTTGCATATATTATCTTTTATTTTATTTTTTTTTCATGTTAGTCTCATCTCTATGATATACATATAAGGAGAGATACATATCATTTATTTAAAGATAAGAGTGCGTTGGGTTATGCCATAAATCAGGAATGGTTGACGTATTCAACTGTTCTCGGTCACTTTCTGTTTCATCAGAATGCAACCTACAATTTGTGATTCTTAAATGGTACCCTCGTTATTTTATTTTATTCAATAGAAAATGACACCCTAAATAAAGTGACATATCATATGTCAACTTTTGACATTCTAGCCATTCTAGCTTAGAAGTTACAAACACTAATTTTAAATCAAGAAGCCTTGAAAATAGATTTCATCGTCTAATTTTTTCATGTCTTATCCTGGCCGGTTCAAAGATGCACAAATCGTATTTTTAATTACATCTCATTTTTTTCAAATTGAACGTGGGTGGTATATTATTATGTGGGTAGCACTAGCATATTTGGAAAAAGCATATTTTTATGAATAATTTTTCTGTTGGTATTTCGAGTCAAATTGTCGTTATATAATGAACACAGCCATTGCACTCTAGATGGAAATTTAAAATACTATTTTTCTTTAAGCACAAATGCCAAAGGTTGACATATAATACGTCATTCTATTCAGAGTGTCATTTAATATCGAATAAAGTGAAAAAATACCAAGGATGTCATTTCAAAATCAAACGTTTTAGTCATTTCCGGTGAAACAGGAAGTAACCAAAAACAATTGAATACGTCAATCAGTCCCAATTTATACCATACAGTTACATACCAAATCTCGTTTTTTTTTTATCCGAAAAAAATAAAAAAGTTAAAGGGATGAGCCACTTCTGAGACACACCCGGTATAAGTTTCTTAAAAATCACGAATTACGGTAGAATCTAGTTTCGAAAAACGTTACCTCCCCTCCTCAAGAAAGACGTTTGTCAACTTTTTCGAACATTCTGCCATCTATGCATACCTGTCTGTTTTCAAACAAGAGCAATCTGATTATTCACCGAGGACGAGCTTATGTGACGCCTCGACATACACCCCTATGTTGCCGTGGCAACCGGCCCTTAATAGGCTCATTACCTCCCCCGACCCACACGACTTAACTTCAGTTAGGCGCTAGTGCTCCTGCTGCGTCGCGTCGGTGGCGAAAACTCATTAAGGGTACTTGAAAATTGAGACGATATTCCTATACAGTGGATTTTTTCTATTGTCTTTACTCGCATAAATCGAATATTATTTTATATTTTATCTCAAATTTTGTTTGATGTCTTATAATGTTAACAAAATATTTAAAGTTCATAATCTAATCTGCCAATAGTTCTATAATTTATAAAAAAAACACTAAAACAACGGTGCTATAAAAATCGGAAAAGAGCTATTGGAATATGTAGCGAAATACAATTACCTCGCCACACAGTGTAACGAAATCGGGAAATACCGGACATTAGCCCAAAAAACAACAAAAATAATTCATCAAGTTTTTTATATAGATGGATAAAGGACATCCCAGAGCCCCACCATGTGAGATATTTCATGAGTTGACCTCTTAGTCGGGGACTTTTGGTGGGTTAAAGTTATGGTTTCCTTAATTTACCAAATCTGTACAAAAATTTCATACAATGAAATTTATTATTTTCAGAAGTTTCCTTGTGTTGTTCAATTCCAACAATTTTTTCCGTAAAGAGAGGTCTTTTACCAACAACAAACCTGAAAAAAATGTCCCAATTTTTTTCAAGTCTAGTTTCTACATGTTTATTATGACTTTAAAAAACGCTTACATTCGCGCAAGGTTATATATACAAAATATCATAGAGTGAACCTTCTAGTATACTGTTACATATAAATTTCATCCACCTAGATCCGAACCTGGAAGAAAAAAATAAATTTCTTCGCCAATAATTACGTTTTCCATTGATTCGACCGTAGTTTTTATCCGTAATTTTTTGTGCTATAATTTCTTTATTGAAAAAGCTATACGCTTGCTATGAACATACTGAATGCTATTTTAGGAGGGAGGAACCATCCTCACATTGGGGTGGGGGACAGTTTACAACAATTCAGAAAATCTCAACATTGGAGAAAAATTATTACTCAAGAGAATATTTTTTCAAACCGGCAAAATTTTCTTCGATGTATTTAACACTCCACCCTCAATGCTGCATCATTGTTGGTGCCAAACTATTGAAGATATATTGCACAACCTATTGATATATTCAGATCCTCTACTTTCACATCTGCGACCAAAGCACTCTAAAAATAAAAAAAATAGACTTGTTTCCGGAAGCGAAAGAGCTCGTGTATATGGATGGAGAAGAAATTGAGAATGATTTTTAAGCATGTTTTATGTAAGTGCCTTACATATTTTGTTATTTTGGAATAATATACACCCCACATAAATTATCGCATCACTTATTAATTTGGAAAACTGCAAAGTATTCTTAAATTCTCTTCGTTAACAATAATCTCAAAAGTTATTTGCATTAATAGCAACTTGTTAAGGAATGGAAAGTATATAATAACTCAGGCAGACCTTAGTTTTAAGTTGTTCACATAAAAATGTTTGAAGCGTTTCAAGAATAAATACTACGAAAAATATAAGTGTTGCGAAATTTTTTGTGAGGTGTGTATTATGGTTTCCTTTGTTGAAGTTGAATACGTTTTTTTGCATATTATCATATTATTTAATACTGTTAAATGATATTTGCCACTTGTGTCGTTCTTTTTGAGTTTTGCAGTCTTATCTAATTTATCCCTGATTATTTGAATATTTAGGAATGTTGATTGAGTTTTGACATATTAGCGGGAAATAAATGATTGTTCGACAGTAATTTGATAACGTTTTTGGTCCATAAGAGCTGTAAACTCTTCGTAAATAAAAAAATATACCTGTAAAGTCCTTTTATAAAACTTCGTATTTTTTTGTGCGCCAGTTTGGTTCCGGAAAAGGCCAATATCGAGTCTGAAATTCAGCACAGAATTAGCAGCGCCTCAAGAGCATTCTGCAAATTAAAAGACAGGGCTTTCTACTATCATGACTTAAACAGAAAAAAGGAAACTTGCCAGTGTACCGAGCAATAATAATCCCCACCATGTTATATGGAAGTGAAACCTGGGTGCCGTACCGACGCGCCGCGCTGCGCCGGCACATGAACGCGTTAAACAAATTACAACAGAGACACCTTAGATAATTGTTAACAATCAGATGGTAACACCATGGCTCAAACGTATTGGTTCTTGAAAAAGCTAGCTGCGAGAACGCTGAAGTCGTGATTACTAAATCCCGCTTACGATGGGCTTGTCGCGTATGCAGGATGCGAGAAAACCGCCTACAGAAATCTGTTCTTTACGGTGAGCTTGTATATAGACTGTAGGAGGAAACCGGACGGACAACACAAATGGTACAAAGATAGTTTCCACGAAAACTTAAAGAACATAAGCATACAGAATAAGTAGGAGGAAGGAGCGCGTAATGGAGAAGAATAATTGTAAACTCAGTTATCAACGACAACCAAAAAGTAAAGAGGCTACAAAGTAATGAGATTTTTGAGTGTCCGGAGTGCGGAAGACAGATAACATCAAATATGGAGCTTTTAAGTCACAGAAAAGCTCATAAAAGAAAACCCCTTGCGTAACTATCTTCTGATGCGTGTCAAATACTCGTTAGCGAGTAATGGCAGTAAGTAAGTAATGTGTTACTGACCGTGAATTAACTTCATGGATACATCATAGTAAAATATGTAATTCTAAACAAAACTAAGCAATCTAGAAGATATAATGGAATGTCTTCTAATAAAAATACAAATAGGTTAACAAAGATGAAATTTTATTTTATCTATTTTAACGCTAAGCTTCATGCATCCCAATTTCGGATGTTTTCTGCGAAATAGAATATGGCGACGGAAAATTCGAAAATAGTTAAAAAACATTTAACGATACCCAAATTTTGGACGTGTTAATGTAACAGTTAACGTGTTAATGACAGTTACGTAATATAACCTACATAAATAACAGATACATAATACGGATTATTCAATTCTGATGTTATTTGTAGGTAACTGTTACAGTACAAATCTTGGTACCTACTACTCACAAAGGCAAACGGGTATACCTAACACTTTATCAACTGCCTAATTTTCCCGTTTAAGAAAAGTATGACCTTCCGCCCACTTTATCCGGAATTTCCAAATACTTTTATGGAAACTCTAGATATAACATACTAAATTTCAAGTAGGAATATCACAACCTGCAATATACGTAGTGTATGTAAAAAGGGCCCTATATTAATCTCTTTGAAAGACCCCCTATCGGCAATCATTTTAGTCCTTAGTAATTCACACTGAAAACTCACACCAGCCGTTTCGTTTTATATAGCCAGTCGGACGTCATAAAATTTCCGGATTACTCCGTGCCTGTGCCATTTTATATTCTCATAAAGTTTTTATTTTTTAAATCCATATTGTATATTTTATACGGAACCAAAATCAATAACAACTTTAATAGTACATACATCGTAACGTACATTTTTTTTATTAATTTTATATTTATGTTTTGTTTATTCTTAGTTTTTATTCTTTATATCTTTTTTTTAGGATTCTCGCTATAATTATCCAAATTTGCCTTTCTGTTCTGATTGCGAGGGCTACATTATTCGTATCCTTTAAGTGAGTAACAAAAAATATTAGATATACCGGGTGCGTCTCAAAAGTAACTCACCCTCTATAACTTTTTAATTTTTTCAGATAAAATATCGAGATTTGCTATGTTAGTATATGACATAAATTAGTATTAATTGACGTATTCAATTGTTTTCGGTCACTTCCTGTTTCAACGGAAATTACTACAACCAATGACTACAACCTTTGATTTTTAAATGGCACTCTCGGTATTTTGTTACTTTTTCCATAGAAAATGACATATCATAAATATGTCAACTTTTGACATTTTTGAATATGGTCTATTTGAAATTACAACATGCGGTTTATAACGACAATTTGACTCGAAATACCAAGTGTGTGGCACCAAATTATTCGTAAAAATTCCTTTTCGAAATATGCTAATGAGCCACCTCCGTTCCATTTGAAAAAATTGAGATATGATTGAAAATACGATTTGGGCAGCTTTTAACCGGCCAGGTTTACAAAGACACTAAAAACATTCGAAGATTAAATTTATTTTTCCAAGGCTCCTTGATTAAAAATGAATGTTTTTAACACAGCCATGGCACTCTAGATTAAAATTTAAAATACAATTTTCTTTTAAGCAAAAATGTCAAAAGTTGACTATGATATGTCATTCTATTCAGAGTGTCATTTTCTATCGAATAAAGTAAAAAATACCGAGGGTTTCAATTAAAAATCAAAAGTTGTAGTCATTCATTCCGTTGATACAGGAAATGACCAAAAACAATAATTGAATATATCAATTAATCCTAATTTATGTCATATAATAACATACCAAATTTCGTTTTTCTATCTAAAAAAATAAAAAAGTTATAGGGGTGAGTCACTTTTGAGACGCACCCGGTATATTAAAGAGGAGACTCTAAGGAGAACGACCGTTTGTATTAAAATGAAATTTTGTGAGCATATGTAGGTCATTTTTAGGTGAATAACTATTGTACTTTAAATCAAATTATAACATGGCCTAATACAGGGTGAGACAAAATTAATATTGAACCTTGGTTACCAAAGCAAAAAAATGCAAGTTGCTCTTTTATTTTAAATAAAACACCCAGTATATTATTCCGATATTCAACGAGGAATGCATGTGTCTTCAAAATACTATTAGGCTGCCTACCCCTCAAAGAAAGATTTTCCTAGATATTTTCATTTTTATGGTGTCAGAACCTTATTATTTGATAAAATCTAGATGGCTGTGATACGTCTGACGTTACATCAATATAGCTATCAGACATCAAATTAGATCAACTATAACAACTAGCAATTGTTATCATTTTTTGTCATTTAAAGCAAAAAATTTCTTAGAAATTTAGCAAAAATGGAAACTTATCCTACATTAAAGGGAATTAATGTAATTTTATGCTCCCGATTTATCTACCTAGTTTGGACTTTTTTAAGGGGATATGTTAAAGACAGTGTTAAAAAAATTCACCAACTATTGTCGACAACATGAGATAAATGATTGTGGCTACTTTTCGAAGTAGAACCCAAGACCCGACATTTGCCTCTTAATATGAAAATATCTTTTGAAAAGAAAATCATTTTTTGCAGTGAACACAAAAGAAAGCATTTTGAGGATTTGATTTCTCTAGCTAATTTTTGTCACATAATTATACGTGTATACCTAGTTTTAATTCTGTGTAATGTGTAATAATTAAACTATGTTTTAAACCTGTATCTTTTTATTGCTGTTGAATATTTTACTCTATAATAACGTCAGCCAGGGAAAACTTTTATGATTATAAGTTTGTTGTATATTTCCATCGTAAATCAGGCATAGTGGCTATACAACCTGCAGTAGCAGACAATTTATTGGGTAATATATTAACGTAAAATCAATATTACCTTTAGAAATTTTGAAACTTTCCGTTATATTTTTCATATGATCGATAATTAAATTTTGACAAATATTTTTAAAATTGTATTTTTCAGTATCAGTTTCATACCGCTACAGAAAAGTACAAAACTAGTTATTTCCTTCAGAAATGTAATAACAAAATGTTGCAAAAAGAATGTACTCAGATTGTGCGTTATCAAGCACATTTACTACCCCATCATGAAATGTCGCGTGATTTAAAGGGAGCGAGTTAAAAACGCATGTCAAATGGCAACTACAAAACCTTCCCTTTACCAAGGAGTACATTGTTAAAACCTTTTTATTCAAAGATTGAAATCTACGCAGTGAGGGAGACCTTATTGTTACAACTCTCATCTCTTGAAAGATATTCTGAAAGTTAATGTGTAATGTGTATGGCACTGGATTTATTGTGTACCGCACATTATATCACACTTATTATGATTAGTTAATAAATAATAAATAAAGCTTTATTGTACAAAAAGCCAAAAGAGCTTCATCGACAAAGCATTTAAAAAACAAACAAAAGCACAAAAAATATACAAATAAAAAAAAATATCATACAATACTTCTTCTTCTTCCTCTTCTTTTAGAAGGCGTATCGCCTGTTTAGTTCCGGTTTCCTCCTCGTCTAAGCAACTCTTGCGAGGTTGACTGCCAACTGTCTTGCCAACGTTTAGGTGGTCGTCCAGTAGGTCTTCTGCTATGGGGTACGTTGTTGCGAATTATTATGGCCATTCTGTCGGGGCCCATTCTATTGACATGCTGGTTCCATTCTCTTCTTCTCTGCCTTATCCATCTGACAACGTCGTTTGTTTGGCACTTTTCTCAGTTATCATTCTTAAGGTCTTCATTTCAATAGTTCGTAGGATTCTCTTTGTTACTGATGTTTCAGCTCTGGTTTCCGCACCATATGTCATCACTGGTCGTATGCAGGTTTTGTATATTCTTGACTTACATTCTGTACTCAAATGTTTGTTTTTCCATATGGGATATTTAAGATGTCCTGATATTGCGGCAGCTTTATTGGCTTGTTTCCTTACTTCTTCTTCCAGGAATCCTGAGCTTGTAATTTTGCATCCGAGGTATTCGAATGACATTATCTGATCAATAGTTTTGTTTTTATTACCAATTTGCACCGTAGAGGCTCCTTTGTAATGGTCATGCATTTGGTCTTATTTGTGGAAATTTGCATGTTAAGTTTTTCTGCCTGTCTGTTAAAAGCTTGTAGCATTCTTTGGGGGTCGTCCTCTGACTCTGCAATAAGTACTGCGTCATCGGCATAGCATAATATGTTTACTTTATGCATTCCCATTCGATATCCTAATCCAGTATTCTTGACGGTTTTTATTACTTGATCCATGATTGTGTTGAATAACAGAGATCTGAGGCTGTCGCCTTGGCGAATACCAGTTGTAGTTCGAAGATGCTGCGTTAAGGTAAAGTTTGTTCTTATTTGGGTTGTTGTGTTTGTGTTTAAGTCCTTGATAAGTTCTGTGAGTGCTTTCGAGGCATTACTGCTTTCCAAGATGGTGATGATGTCTTTTAGTTGGACTCTATCAAAGGCCTTTGTTAAATCTATAAAACATAGATAGGCTGGAGAGTTATATTCTAAGGATTTTTCAACTAGTTGCCTGAGTATGAATAGTGCATCGGTAGTTGATCGGTTTCTTCGGAATCCTTGTTGTTCCTCGCTTATTGGCCCTATTGAGGAGATTTTATCCGCAATGATCTTAGTCAGAAGTTTTAGCGAGGTGCTCAGTAATGTTATTCCTCTATAGTTTGCTGGGTCTGTTTTATCTCCCTTTTTAAAAATGGGTATTGTTATACTTTGTTTCCATTCTTCTGGTATTTTCTTATGTTGTAATATAATGTTAAACAGTTTTGTGTATTCCTCTATGATAGCCGTGCCTGCGTTTTTTATTAGCTTGTTTGGTATTTTATCTTGATTAGGAGATTTTCTATTTTTAAGTTTCCTTATTGTCTCTTCTACTTGCTTGTAAATGATTTGCGCATGATCTTCTGTATTATCTCTTTGGCTTGTCTCTTGTGCTTCCATTGGTTCATCTGTTTCTGCGTATAAGTCTCTGAAATATTTTTCCCACGTATCTTCTGCAATTGTTCTTAGTTGTATTGTTTCATTTGTTTCTCGTTTCAAACCCCTCAACATCTTCCAAATACGTTTTTGTGCTCCGTACATATCCGCCTCCATTTCGCTACTAAATCGCTGCCAATATTCTTCTTTAATTTCTCGTACTCTATTATTAGTCCTGTTCCTTATTTCGGTATAGATATTTCGGTTCTCCGGTGTTGGAGATTTCTTGTATTGTAAGTATTTTTCCTTCTTTTCCCTTGTAATGTTCTTGACTTCTTGGCTAATGTAAACCAAGGTTTAATGTTCGGTCTTCTATTGTGTGATACAGTACGTGTTCCTAAAGCTTCTTTAGCACCTTTGCAGATGTTTTCTTTCAGTTTGTTCCAAGCTGTGTTAGGAGTATCAAACTGTACTATGGGGTTAAGAGTGACATGTGTTTGGCATCTGTTTGAATAAAGTTGTTTAGTGCTTTCGTGGTTGCGGGATTCTATATTGAATTTTTCAGTTTTTATCGATGGTCTTTTTTTGGATATCGGCGCACCTATTCGTATCTTTCCTAGCACAAGTTTGTGATCTGTTCCAATGTTGGCTGAGGAAAAGACTCTTATGTCTATTATTTGTTGAGGTAAGAAACTTCGATTGTTGATGATATAATCGATTATTGATTTATTGTTTCTATTGTCATAGAAGGTGTATTTGTGTTGTTCTTTATGGGGAAAATATGTGTTGTTTATTCTCAGTTCGTTCTTTCCACAGAATTCGGTCAAAATTTCGCCATTTCTATTAGTTATATTTTTGTTTTATTCCATCCACTACCTCGTTTCCAATTCTTGCGTTTAAATCCCCTAACAGAATTATCTTTTTATGTCTTGGTATTTTGTCTATCGCTGACTGTAGATTTTCGTAGAAGTCCATTGACATTTCTTCAGGTTTATTAATGTCGGGTGCGTACACTGATATAATGTGAATGGGTTGGTCAAACATAATCTTTACTCTCAGGATTCTGTCGCACACGTATTCTATGCTTTCTATATTCTGTTCATATTTATCATTTATAGCTACTCCAACGCCTAATCTTGCTCTTTGGTCTTTTGGTACGCCTGAGTATATTAAAATGTAGTAATTTCGTTTTGTTGTTCCTTTACCTCTCTTTTTTGTTTCGGAAAGTGCACATATGTCTATTTTATGTTCGTTGAGTTCGGGAATTAGTTAATGGTCTTTCGAATAGTGTTTTTATATTCCAGCATGCAATTCTTCATCATCATACAATACAAATCATACAATTCCAAAAAATTACGTCATTAAAATCACAAATAAAACATACTTACACAGTTGACTTGCATTGCAGAACTCAAAAAAAACGTAGGTATCAATAAAAATTTTACAATTTTAAAATTGTAAATGGTTATAATCACTTAATAGTTATTATAAAATATTAAATACTAGACTTTTAACCAGTGTTTGAGATGATCCAAATTTTAAAATTCACAATTGTTCAAGATTAAACATCAACAAAAAAATGGTTTACCGCATATACAGGGTCCGGCAATAGTGCGTCGGGGATCTGTAGCTCCTAGAATAAAAAACTTGAGAATTTTGTTTAAGTGCAGACCTAAAGTATGTACCAGGATGTATTTCCGGAAAATATTTTAACTTCTACAGGGTGGCTCAAAAAAGTGTGAGTGGATCTGAATGACTTTTTTAAATGGAACACCCTGTATATTATTGCATTTTTGGCTTCCTTTCAGATCATTTTACATAATCCTAAGATATGAGTAAATCTATATCGATAGTTTCAGAGATATTAAAAAATAAATCAAAATATATGTATTTTTCAACTCTTCTTAAAAAAAATATTAAAAATACAAGAACTGTTCTGAAATCAAAACTATATTAGATATTTACTTTAGATGGTTTGTTCTTACTTTGCTATAAATATGGTAATCGTAAATCATACAGGATGTTCAATATTTTACGCCAAACTTTCAAAAATATAAAATAATTTTTCTTGTTTTTTTTTTAAATAGAACACCCTGTATATTATTTTTTTATTTGATGGAGAATTAAAAAATGAACATTTTTTGTAGGTATTTAAAGTATTTCAAAATTTCTAGTAGTTTTTCGGATACACGCAATATTATTTCATATGGCGCTTTCAATGGTCAAATACGAGAGAAAAATCATTGGGTGGCTTTGATAAAAATTTACTGTGGAAAATGCCATATGAAATACAAAACCGGGAATATCTGCGAAACCGTTAAAAATTTTGAAATACTCCAAATGCAAAAAATGTTTATTTTTTAATTCTCCATCTATTGAAAAAATAATATACAGGGTGTTCCATTTAAAAAACCAAAGAAAAATGATTTTACATTTTAGAAAGTTTGGCGAAGAATTTTGAACATCCTGTATGATTTACGATTTCCATATTTATAGCAAAGTAAGTACAGACCATCTAAAGTAAATACCTAATATAGTTTTGATTTCAGAACAGTTCTTGTTATTATTAATAATTTTTTTAAGAAAGGCTGAAAAATATATAATTTTTATTTATTTATTAATATCTCTGAAATTATCGGAATATATTTATTCATGTCTTAGGATTATGTAAAGTGATCTGAAAGGAAGCCAAAAATGCAATAATATACAGGGTGTTCCATTTAAAAAAGTCATCCCGATCCACTCACACTTTTTTGAGCCACCCTATAGAAGTTAAAATATTTTCCTGAAATACATCCTAGTACATACTTTAGGTTTGCAGTTAATCAAAATTCCCAAGTTTTTTATTCTAGGAGCCACAGATGCCCGAAGCACTATTGCCGGACCCTGTATAGGGCTCTCTCCAGTAAGTATGATTTCACAGCTTTGCGAAATGCGGGAAAGAATCAAAACGATGATCTTGCTTGATATCCAAAGGCAGATGATTGTACATTTTTTGACATTGTACAGTATTGAGCCTTTAACTAGTTCTGAGCTCGGGGTTGGCAGATAAAGATCGTGCTTTTTGCGAACCAAACCAAATCAAACCAAATCATTCCTAAGTGGATAGTTGTGAGGTGGCATTTCGGGAATAGCAGATATGTGCTTGCGGATTAAGCAAACGGATTCAAAAATGAATAAAGAAGGAAGAATCAGTATTTTGAAATTTTTAAAGAAATTCTGGCAATAGAAGTCCAGTATTAGTCCAGCAAAATTCAGTCCCAATAAATATCGAACTGCTTGCTCTCTTTTGAAGTTTGAAAATACGATCAAATTTTGTTGCGCAGCAAGTACCTCAGGAAGGGCGTAACGAAGATGTAACTTAAAAAGGGCATAATAGGCTATTCTAGAGGTTGATTAGTTAAGTTCCTTGGAAACTGATCTTAGCACAAAACAGGCAGCGCTTAGTTTCTTGATAAAGCTTCAATGTGCAAGTCCCATTTTAACGAGTTCTGTACTAAATGAGGTTTAAGGATTTCTGTACTAGGTTCCTTTAGAGATTATTATACGGTATGCTGCGCAATATATTTTCGGTCCAATATCGGTAATAGCGCATTGGCAGGGCTGCGATAAATTGACGAACACCACATTTTTTCATTATTTTCTGGGGTTTCGCCCTCGTTCGGGCCTTCCTCTTGCGATTCACTGATCGTTTTGCCAGATGCTGTACGATACGTTCCGAGATACGGCAGTGTTGGAAGTTTGGCCGAGAATTTAGAGGCAGAGATTGGCAATAAAGTAGGTATTGTGAGAGGATTCAGATGGATACTTTATACGTACGACCCAAAAAAAAACGAAAAAGTGCGGGCCGGATTCTCTCACTTATACAAAGTTGTAGGTACATATTATAAATAGATTTTAAATAAAGATTACCTATACCGGGTGCGTCTCAAAAGTAGCTCACCCCTATAACTTTTTATTTTTTTAGATAAAACAACGAGATTCGGTATGTCAGTATATGGCATAAATTAGGATTGATTGACATATTTAATTGTTTTCGGTCACTTCCGGTCTCACCGGAAATGACTACAACTTTTGATTTTTAAATAACACCCTCGGTATTTTTTTACTTTATTTGATAGAAAATGACACTCTGAATAGAATGGCATATCATATGTCAACTTTTCGCATATGGTTTATTTGAAATTATAATATGCGGTTCATAACCATAATTTGACTCGAAATACCAAGTGTGTGGTATCAAATTATTCGTAAAAAAATGATTTTTCCAAATATGCTAATGAGCCACCCTCGTTCCATTTGAAAAAATTGAGATATGATTAAAAATACGATTTGGGCATCTTTTAACCGGCCAGGACAAGACACTAAAAACATTAAACGATCAAATCTATTTTTCCAAGAGTCCTTGATGAAAAATTAGTGTTTTTAATATAGCCATGGCACTCTAGATTGAAATTTAAAGTACAATTTGTTTTTAAGCGAATATGTCAAAAGTTTACATATGATATGTCATTCGATTCAGAGTGATATTTTCTATCGAATAAAGTAAAAAAATATCGAGGGTGCTATTTAAAAATCAGAAGTTGTAGTCATTTCCGGTGAAACAGGAAGTGACCGAAAACAATTGAATACGTCAATCAATCCTAATTTATGTCATAAACTAACATACCAAATCTTGTTTTTTATCTGAAAAAATATAAAAGTTATAAGGGTGAGCCACTTTTGAGATGCACCCGGTATATATTATTTTGATTTAATTAAAAATGTATAGTTAATAATATTTGTTTATAGTGTCATTGTTAGTGGTAATATTATTCTGTGAATTACTGTAAAAAACTTTTTAATAAACATTTAAATAAGAATTTCTATTCGATCGTAGAAAAAATGTTGTGTGCAACATGTGCAAAAAGCATATTTGCACTCAGCATGATTGCAGCCTCTCGACATCGTCTCGAGCTGCAAATTTCATGCGTCGTGCAACATATATGTCCTTTTTCCACTAGTTAAACAAATAACTGTTGTAGCAGATTTCAGAAATATGAGAAATATATCAGTTTTGAACCCCGTTATCTTCAAAACTAATCTTATTCTAATCTACTATTTAAGATTTTCTATATGACTGTAAAAACAAAACAATGAGCTTTTAAACAATCTAAAAGATAGGCTTATATTAAAGGCAGTATCTCATCGATAATATATTACGATCCTCTATCGAAAATAATATTGTCCCAAAATATTTAGCTTTTTCCTTAGTAGTTAATTTTGTTCATATATCAATCGAAGCAATTTCAAATGATACACCCTGTATGCAGGGTCTGAAAATATTATTAGCGTCATCGACAGGAATGGAGCTAGGCCCTCTTTAATGAGCCCTATTTATATTTCGAAATAGTTTCGGTTCTCCGAATATCATTGAATAATTGAACAGAAATGCGAGATCCTTTACCTCTGCTGTAATACAATTTGAAATTCTGATAGTGTTCCCATGTCTATAAGTTGGACGGGCTACGTGAATGTTTGGAGATACCGCAAATGATGAGGTTTAGCTTACGAATGTGGAAAAACTAGTTTATATCGCTGTTATTCGGTATTAATAAATATAAATTTTGCAGAAAATGGATAGAAAAAGAAACGGAAAAATATTTATACAGTGTGTCCCATTTAAAATAAAAAGACGTAAGTATTGTTAAAGATTTGAATTACATTGTATATATTTATTTATTTATTAATATTTATTTTCCATTTAATTACCTATTTGAGAATTATGATAACGAAAAAATGCATTCTTCTTTATTGTCACTGAATAAAATACCAAAAATTAAAAAGTATATCTACAACTACTCCCATTCTACTTCCATCTCTCTTCCGCACTCAGGACATTCAAAAATCTCATTACTTTGTTGCTTCTTTACTTTTTGGTTATGGTTGTTAACTGAGTTTACAACTCTTCTCCCTTACGTTCTATCGCGCGGCTTCTACCCACTGACTCTGCATGCCTATCCCCTTTAACTTTTCGTGAAAAATATCCTTCTACCTACCAAGTTGTCCACCCGGTTTCCTCTTACCTCTACAAGTTCACCGTAAAGCGTAATGAAGAGATTTTGACAGGCGGTTTTCTTGCATACGCAGGGTTGCCACCCGTCCCGATTTTGTCGGAACAATCCCGATGTTGATCCAAAAGTCCCGCATCCCCACACCAGGGTCGTCCTTAGACTGTTGGCCGCCTGGAGCAAGGCCGAAAAAAATCCCCCCCTACAGACAATCGTTTTTTTTTATTAGTGCGAAGTTTGATCCGAAGAATCAGGTGTAAAAAAATTAAGAAAGTTGCGCCACAGAGATGGTAAGAAATATTATCAAACGCTTTCCGAAAAAAAATGGAAATAAATCTTGCAAGATTTTCAGAATTAGCATTTAAATTTTGTATTTAAAAGGAGCGTCACATGATACCTAACAAGAATAAAAAAAAACATTATGAGGTGCATTAGCCAAACTAACACCTAAAACTAGGTAATATAAATTATTATAAATTATTAAAACACAATTCGTAATAAATACATAGACATAATCCTCAGAAACAAAATTCCTAACATGGACAAAACTAAAACATTTTTCTTGCTTTTTTTCGGCAAACTCTAAAATAAAATCGTCGATGTTTAGACTGTTCGCTATTTCGTGCTCAATAGATAATCCGCTTAATCGTTCTTGTGTCATACTACTTGATCTCAGGTAATTCTCAATTATTTTGAGTTTAGAAAAAACTTCTCTCTCCGGTTGCCACTGAAACCGGTAGCGTTAGTTATTACTGTTATTAGGCGCGGTTAGCGATTCTTATGGAGATGTAAATATTTGGAAAGTTTCCAATCAGATCGTGAATTTTTAAATATTTTAGTGTTTGTTTTGGACAACTGAAGTTTTCGGCATTATCTGGTGGTATTAGAGCAATTAGAGCTAAAATCTCATCCCGAAGCTCTAGGCCATTAATATCATGTTTGTCTACGTCCCTTAAATAGAGATGAAGATCCATACAATGCTTTGTTATTTCCTCTCGGTTGATATTCCTGAGAACTGCGAAGTCGTATAAAAACGAAAAATAGTCCGAATGAACTTTTAACAGGTCAAACCTTTCCTGGAGAGCCTAATGGATTGTATCCAGGACAACAAAGAAAAAATCTATTTTAAACTTTTCCTGTGGATCTAGAAACAAAAACTGCCTAGATTTTTTTTCTGGGACGAGCTCTAATGTCATTAGTAAAAACTGCTTCAATTTTCAGCTCTTCTGCCAGCTCTACAGCATCCACTAAAATTTCTCTAAAATGGTCGTCAGTCCTTATTTTGACAAAATAGTCGTCGATAGCTTTTAGAGCTTTTGTGGACTCAATGATGTCGAGTTTCTCATTCTGAAGCAGTTTACTAGTTGCATTTATACTGTTGGAAATTTCGTAACGAAAATGACCATTTTTCCAAAATGTAGTACTGACGTACCGAATTTGGTCAAAATGTACCGAATTCAGTACAATTGTACCGAAACGGCCGCCCTCAAATTTGGCCGCCTGGAGCAACTGCTCCTCTGCTCCACCCCTCAAGACGGCCCTGCCCACACAAAGCCCTAATATCACGATTTTTATTTGCTTAATAGCTACATTTTTATTAAACAATAAAATTGTAAAATTTATTATTAAAAATACATGTTTATTAATTTCTTGAATATAAAGCAACTCTTGTCCACGAATTAATCAAAATCTTAGAAATTTTAGAATTAAAAGAAATAGATATTGATACTCTGTTTAATGAATATTCGATAATAAAAAATTGCATAAAGGAAATTTGCCAAAAAGGATATAAAAATTATAGATAAAAAAATAAAGTATTTTTAAAAATAGAGTATATTATATGCCTTCATTGTTTAAGGTTGTTATTTATATATTTTCACGTATGATGTTGAAGTAGACAGTCGCTAGAAATAGATGTTCAGTTAAGCTCATTAAAACGGAACTTCAAATCTCATTTAATTTTAATATATCGCGTATAAGAATTTTTGGATTTTATTAAAAATGACGAGGCTCTTATTATTACAGCAACAAAAGAAATAAAAATATTCAAAACATTTGTGGGTTGGACAACGTTTGTTAAGTTTAACATTTTCAATTTCGAGTATTGTGTAATTAAAATTAATTTTAGATACGTATTTTTCCTATAGACTCGTACTAATCTCTTTTTTAGTGAAAAGGTATATTTAAAGACCTTCCACTCTATGTTAATGCCCTTAGGTTGTACCCATATTAACTAGCTTTTTGCTATATAAAAGTTTTTCTTATCTGAAGTTTTTGTGGTCCTTTGTGGATTAGAGCACGAGGATCGACCCCTTAAAATTCTTAGAAGCCGCCAAACTTTAAGTAAACGCCAAAAGGTCTGAATAGCAAATTTTTTATGCAAAATCATTATCTATTTTACTTTATCTATATTATTTTCAGTTTTCAGTTGTAGATCGATATATCTTGTTTATCAAAATACTTTCGATATCTGTATGGTTTTTTTTATCTTCGTAAAATTGGTATTTTGTTGAAAAATTAAATATTATATTATTATCTAAAATAAATACCTATAAGTACTGTCCGGTATAAGTATTGCCCGACAATAGTGTGTCGGGCATCTGTAGCTCCTAGCTCCTAGAACAAAAAACTTGGGAATTTTGGTTAAGTGTATGTACTAGAATGTATTTCTGGAAAATCTTTTAATTTTTACAGGGTAGCACCAAAAAGTGGGAGAGGATTGGGATGATTTCTTTAAAACGGAACAACCTGTATATTATTGCATTTTTGGCTTCCTTTCTGACTAGGGAATGCAATCCCGCAAATGCGGGATCCCGCTGAGATTCCGCGGGATCAATGTTACGGGATTTACCGTGCGGAATCTGCGGGATTGACACATTACTACTGGGTAACCGAATACTTAAATCTCCTTACGCCTTGGCCATTAAAAATAAGTGAAACAAACACGTTAGTTATTAGATTTCTTTCTGGCATATATATGTGCGTAAGCAGCGTAAGTGAAGAAAAGTGTTTAACTAGTACTTGTGGACAATTTCGTCAAATAAACTGCCGGACATAATTATCGGGACAAGCAAAATTTTAAGGTAAATTTAAGTTATTAAGTTGAATATCTCTTGAATTACAAAAGATTTTGGGATGTGGTTGGGACCAGGTTTTAAATGCATCTATTGTGACTAAGATGCTATGTGGTTTTCGAAAATATATTTAGAGAATTATCGTATACAGGGTGTTTTACAAGAGTGTGAAAATTTGGTTAAGAATCTTTTTTACCGCAAATTTACAATTCTTAAATCGAAATTTTTACCAAGTACGACATTACGACTAATCTGTATTGAAATTAGAAAAAACAGTTTGATCTGTTTTTTATTTTTTTTTTTTTGTTTTAAGGAAAATACGTCGTTTTTTCGAAAAATATGCATTTTTAGTCATACGTATGGTCCTAAATGGTACAAAAAGCTTTGTACATTCTGCATATGCCAAAAAATTATTGATATAGAGTGTATCTAAAAGCACATAACTAACACAAGTTAAAAAAACTTCAACATCAGAATAATATTTTTATTTATAAAATAAGTAGATAAATTATAAGTTTATTTAATATTAAATATATTCTTTGAACACCTTGTATATACCAGTCCAAATTTCTATACAGCTAGTTTAAGATACACGCTATATCAATATATTGAGGGCCTATGCAATATGTACAATGCCTTTTGTACCATTTAGGACCAAATGTATGACTATAAATGCATATTTTTCGAAAAAAACTCGTATTTTCCTTAAAACAAAAAATTTTAAAAAACCCACCAAATTGTTTTTTTTTCCAATTTCAATACCTATTTCAATACATTAGTCGTACATAGTTAAAATTTCGATTAATTGCATAAAACCATTATATTAGCAAGTTTAATAGGTTAAGTACAAAGAGGAGCATTTATTGTTTACAATCCCGCAATTTTGAGGATCCCGCGGGATTGATTGCTTTAATCCCGCGGATTTGCGGGATTGAGATTTTGGTTTGGTTTGGTTTGGGGGATTGCATTCCCTATTTCTGACTGAACATTGCCCTAAGAGATTATTATATATCTTTTTTTATAATTTCGGAGATATAGATAAATAAATGAAAGAAATATATTTTCAGCCATTTTTAAAAAAAGTATGCGTCTTGATATCAAAACTATGGTAGGTACTTACTATAGTTGGTCTGTAAATACTTTATTTTAAGTATCGTAATATTAAATCATACAGGGTGTTCAAAATTCTACGCCAAACTTTTTAAAATATAAAATAATTCTCCTTTTCTAACAAGTTGAGTTCCATTTGAGCTTAGTTGATAAAAACTATCGATACTGGTGCTCTGAAGGCCTGCATTTATACCGGGTGCGTCTCAAAAGTGGCTCATCCCTATAAGTTTTTTATTTTTTCAGATAAAAAACGAGATTTGGTATGTTAGTATATGACATAAATTAGGATTGATTGACGTTTTGAATTGTTTTCAGTCACTTCCTGTTTCACCGGAAATTACTACAACTTTTGACTTTTAAATGGCACCCTCCCTATTTTTTTTACTTTAGAAAATGACTTTCTGAATCGAATGACATATCATATGTCAACTTTTGACATATTCACTCAAAAACAATTTGTATTTTAAATTTCAATCTAGAGTGCCATGGCTGTGATAAAAACACTAAACACTTAAAAAATGGCTATATCGTATTTTTAACCATATCTCAATTTTTTCATATGGAACGAGGGTGGCTCATTAGCATATTAGGAAAAAGCATTTTTTTACGAATAATTTGATACCACACACTTGGTATTTCAAGTCAAATTGTCGTTATGAACCCCATATTATAATTTCAATTAAACCATATGCAAAAATGTCAAAAGTTGACATATGATATGTCATTCTATTCAGAGTGTCATTTTCTATCGAATAAAGTAAAAAAAAATCGATGATGCCATTTAAAAATCAAGAGTTGTAGTCATAGGAACAAGACCGGAAACAATTGAATATGTCAATCAATCCTAATTTATGTAATATGCTAACATACCAAATCTCGTTTTTTTAGAGTCACTTTCGAGATGCACCCGGTATAAAAATTCGTGGGTACTCAGAAACTAACAAAGATGGCCAGCTAACCAGTGAATAAGCGGTGCTGGGTGCCAGTACTTATTTATACAATATTGTCAAAAAAAACAGCGTCAACGTCGGCTATGAGACGATTTCTATAATTTTATATGTAAAATGGATTTTTTTCGATCATACAATACTAACATAATGTATTTAAAGATAGTGCTGTTCCAATTTGAACTGAAACAGCAAGTATTATTTAAAATTGTTGTAACTTTATAATACTTATACAAGCTATTTTATAATAATAATACCACCAATTCCATATACCACCATAATAATAAATACCACCAAGAGTGAGAGAAAAAAAAATAATAATGACAAAAGTTGTAACCTCCGATCACTGATCGTTGTTTTCTTTCAAAAATTAAAATACGTAAATAATTCTACCAGAGGCGACAATGAATAGCCATCGATTTCTCAATTCAGCTCGCCACTGGCAAAATACAAATTAAGTTTATGATTTTCTCCGGGCTAATTCAATCCCTGCCCCACTAAACTCCTTCAATCCAAACTCATTGGCCCGACTGCTAATAACCCGGCTAGCCGAGGCCGAAATTAAACTTCCGCTCATTTGACTCCCAACTTCCCTGCAAACTCCGGATAAGTGCCGTAATTTCCTTTATTTTCCTTTCAGGCCAAAACCAAGCAAATATACGAGTCTCGGACGTTGCGATATATATTGTAGTTTAGCTAGGGTATTTTTTGCATCTTTTCTCGAAAATAAAACGACAAAAGAGACCATAAAGACAAAATAAAAGTAGATGAAGTGTACAGTAATGTTACAAATAGTTTTTTAAATGCATTTTCCAGCATTTTAGTATTCTAGTAAAGAATATTATTATGTTGTTAATTACTATCTCCCAGACCTCACTAGGAGATCTAGTATAACAGTGTTTAGTCATTTTTATGTTTCATGCTTCTTTAAAATACGTATAGCCGGAGAGCTGGCGACATATTTAGAGAACATATTTTAGGCAAGTTAAAATAACAAAAAAAATAAAGTTTATTAACTGGTGAACCCAGAATCCTAAGTCGGGCTGGGGGTTTGCGGGTATTTTGCTACTGCGCAACCCCTTATATTTGCAAAAAAATAAATCCAAAAAATATCTTTTAGGCAACTTGAAATTTGTTTATTCTTAAATTTTAGCATCTATTTAATCCAGGAACAAGTATGCCAGACTTTTTTTTCGGGTTTAAAGTGTAACCGGACCATCCCAAATATGTTGAATTATTATACATCGAAAATATACTTTAGGCATTCTAAAATTTTTACAGCGTGTTTATTAGATAATATTAAAAAATATTTGTTAATTGCCAGACGAATTCAACGGTTTTTAATACTTGCCTGACGCGAATAGAGATTTTAAATGAGCGCGACAAAAAAGTCTTATGAGTATTTATAAGCGCGAGAAAGATAGTTTATTGAGACTCGTCGGCAGCAAACTCGGCTGACGTAACAGTATTTTACACTGTTTATTTTTTACTTTTACACTGTTTATATGCTATCATCATCTGTTTCATCAAAGTCGAGTTTTAAAAAAAAACAATATTTTTTTATTAATTGTTTAAGTCCCGAAACATGTCGCCCCCCTGCTTTTTTTGAAGCATTTAAATTTAAATAAACATCTTAAAGATTGTGAGTTATTTGTCCCCTTACCCGCCTTCAGAGGTTTTACTTTGATAATTAATTATAACATTTAAAAATCACATGTAATATTATATTATATGTAATATTCATTCTATTCATAATCGCTGTCATTTTATATGTAAAATTATATAGGAAATGTGAAGGGTTGTCAGTTTCAAGAAACTGGACGCCGTTTTTTCTCGATCATCCGGTATATATGTATATAATAATAATATAATAGCACCCGTATACCGGGTGCGTCTCAAAAGTGGCTCACCCCTATAACTTTTTTATTTTTCCAGATAAGAAACCAGATTTGGTATGTTAGTAAATGACATAAATTAGGATTGATTGACGAATTCAATTGTTTTTGGTCTTTTGATTTTTAAATGGCACCCTCGGTATTTTTTTTACTTTATTCGATAGAAAATGACATTCTGAATAGAATGACATATCATATGTCAACTTTTGACATTCTCGCTTAATCGAAAATCGTATTTTAAAATTCAATCTACAGTGCCATGCGTTATGTTAAAAACAACAATTCTTAATCAAGGAGCCTTGGAAAAATAGATTTGGTTGTCTAATGTTTTAGTGTCTTCTCCTGGCCAGTTAGAAAATGCTCAAATCGTATTTTTAATCATATCTCAATTTTTTCAAATGGACGAAGGTGGCTCATTAGCATATTTGGAAAAAGCATTTTTTTACGAATAATTTGATACCACACACTTGGTATTTCGAGTCAAATTTTCGTTACGAACCGCAAGTTATAATTTCAAATAAATAACCATAGGTATGTGAAAATGTCAAAAGTTAACATATGATATGTCATTCTCTTCAGAATGTTATTTTCTATCGAATAAGGTAAAAAAATACCGAGGGTTCCATCTAAAAATTTGTAATGAAAGTTGTAGTCATTTCCTGTAAAACAGGAAGTGACCGAAAACAATTGAATACGTCAATCAATCCTAATTTATGTTATATACTAACATACCAAATTTCGTTTATTTAACTGAAAAAGTAAAAAAGTGATAGGGGTGAGCCACTTTTGAGGTGCACCCGGTATAACGTTTGACGCCTTGGGAGTAGCAAGGAAAAGCTTGCCATGCTAGAGCCGTTCGGAATACAAGGTAATGTGGCTAGCACTACGCTTCAACCGCCTATTATTACCTCAGGATTATGAATCCCAAGTACTCATTTAAGGCTGAGTACCTAGATACCCAAACTATTTTTATTTTAATAAAAATAGTCGGCTGATGAAATGCCGGGTGTATGATTCGAACCCACTACCTTGAGATTGGTAGACGAGTGCCTGTACCTCTACACCACCGGGCACGGTCAATACGTGTATATACACTGATAAAAAATGCTCTTAATTATAATAATGAAGAGCATTTTTTTATCACTGTATATACATATACCGTATGATTAAATATCCAAAGCAGGCTTGGATATCTCGATTAGAGCATTTATTGATCATAAAGTATTTTATTAGTACTAAATGCTCTGATCGAGACATCCAAGCGTGCTTTGAAAATCGTATCAAAAATGATACGAGTGCTTTTATTACCATACACTTTTTTATTACCATACACGATGTCAAAAAGCGAAAGGAGAAATAGATGTTAGAAATCAAAAAGCTTTCATACATATCTTACCATTACATTTTTTTACAGAAGTGGAGAATCATACAGTGCCTACTTGGAATCGATGCCATGGTTAACAATACCGTTTCAACAAGCTTCGGTCAGAGCCGAACTAGCTCAGTTATACGGAATTAGAGGAATACCCACTCTTCTTCTCTTGGATAGTAATGGTCATGTGATTACAATGGATGCCAGAACAGAACTGATAGAAGATCCTTTAGCACAAGTAATAGTTATCACATTGTTCAAGGAAACATGCAAACGTTCATTTCTTATTTGTAGAATTTCCCTTGGAAACCGAGAGCGGTTAACATTTTGACAGATCGATTTTTAACGAAGCTTCACGATTACCCAGCTATTGTGCTGTTTGTTGGTAAGAATATGTTCCATTTGTTTACTTGTTCATAATTAGTATAATTACGATGCACAGTTTATTATAGGCTTGGTGTATTTCAGTTGATTTCAATAAATTGCGACCGCAGCGCTTCAACAGCAGAAATCAGAAATTATCAGTATGTATTTCCCGCTATGGTTACAGTTCATGTTGATCGCATTAAAATAATATTGAAATCATGTCTTTCTCATAATATTTAAGAATTTTAGTTTTATACTAGTGCAGCTATTTAGACTATTAACACTCAGGAACGAGGTTTGTGTGATGTAACGCTGTTTCGGGTAGTAAAAAATAAGTGAAAAAGAATCCAAACTAGGCGTCGTGTTGTGTGTTATGACAATTTCAAATGTTAATAAAATTTCCGAAAAAATGTTAACGCGTAAAGGAAAGCGTAATTAAGGCGTTGTTGGGTGCAATAACATTCAATAACTCAACTTTGTTGGATATTGAACACTCCCGAAACAACATTTTATAGCTTCCTAGTTTCTCACACCGATTTGATCAAAAGCAAAAATGGATTTAAGCAGTTCGACGAAACAAGTGAGTAAAAAAGTGCTCGTTACATAATCAAAAAATTAAATAGACATATACTATGAGAGGATAAAATATAATTTGTGCAATATTAATGGTATACTTTTGTTAATCGACCAGTGATTATATCTTTTATGAACATCTTTCAAAATTGTAAAGTCTTTTAATAATAACAAATTATAATACAAGTTAGACATTCTGAAGATATCAAAATATTTAATTTTTATTTTCACAAATTATACTTCCTAACACTTTTTAGAATAAATATATAATAAATTTTTCGTATACTCGCTATTTAAACTCGTGTATTTGTATATACTAGTTGTTTACGATATTCTCCGATAGTGGCAGGCACCGGCGGAGAATGCACCAAGCCTATGCAGTTTTTTTCATAATAAAATTTAAAATTACAAGCATTCCTATCCATATTAAATAATACCTATTAATTCGGTTTTTAATATGCTCACTTTTAAATTTAAATCAATGATCAGTCATATTTTTTCAGTTTTTTTTGAGAATTTTTTTTTGTTTTTAGTTAAAAAACATAATTCCTTGATAATATGGCAACATAGGTTGTAGATTAAATTTACAAGAAAGAAAACCCAGAAAAGATCCACTGGTTTTCAAAATTTTAGCAAAGTCATTTTTTTGGAAATTTTCAGATATTATTTTTGGAAATTTTCAAGTAAAATAACTCCGTTATTTTGGACTTATTTGAAAAACGATAAAGAGAAAATATGTTTCTTTTATCGAGATCTACCACCCCTTAAAATACTTACACTTATTTCTGGGACATCCTGTATATACACTGTATGAACGAAAAAACAGCCTCCAGTTGGCTTGGAAATGACGATCAATGACATTCCCAATATAATTTTTTTACATATAAAATGATAGCGATCTTCAGTTCGTAGGTTTTTTCCGATCATATTGTACGTGCAAACAATCAACAAGACAGTAGTATTGGTATTAGCGCAATTAATTTTTGTTTATTATTATAGATACAGAGGAAACCGAGCTTCAATTTGCCGAATCGGTACTGATACCAGCTGCAAATAATTATTATAAAATAAACAACATAAATTTCGCATCCATATTCGAAGATCGGCTATTTTCCATGTGCAATCAAGATGACTATTTTCTTCAATTTCTAGTGGGTACAGATAGCGAATCAACAGATATTTTACGAGACCTCATAGGTAACATACTTATAGCCTTATAGATAGGTTTACTTTTTTATTTTGAACTTTTTTTGTAAATACACTTCACCAAAAGTGTGAAGACTATTTTAGGTGTATATATTTTTATTTTATACATGGTCCGGTAATAGTGAGTCGGGCATCTGTAGCTACTGGAATAAAAAACTTGAATTTTTTTTAAGTTCAAACCTAAAGTATGTACAAGGATGTATTTCAGGAAAATATTTTAACTTCTGTAGTATGGCTCAAAAAAGTGTGAGTGGATCGGGATGATTTTTTTAAATGGAACACCCTGTATATTATTGCATTTTTGGCTTCCCTTCAGATCACTTTACATTTTACATAATCCTAAGAAATATAAAAAAATATATATTTTTTTAAATATATTTCGATAGTTTCAGAGATATTAATCAATAAATAAAAAATATATAATTTTCAGCCATCATTAAAAAAATATTAAAAATACAAGAACTGTCCTGAAATCAAAACTATATTAGGTACCTATTTACTATAGATGGTCTGCACTTACTTTCCTATAAATATTGGTATCGTAAATCATATAGGATGCTCAAAATTCTACGTCAAACTTTTTATTATATAAAATAATTTTTCTTCGTTTTCTCAAACGGAACACGTGTATATTATTTTTTCAATGGATGGAGAATTAGAAAATAAACATTTTTTCTGTTTAGAGTATTTCAAAATTGTTAACAGTTTCGCAGATTATCGCGGTTTTATATTTCATATGGCATTTTCCACAGTAAATTTTTATCAAAACCAAAAGCCACTCAATGATTTTTCACTGGTATTTTAGCGTTGAGAGAGAGTATATGAAATAATACTGCGTATATCTGTGAAACCATTAAAAATTTTGAAATATTTTAAATACAAAAAATGTTCATTTTTTAATTCTCCATCTAATAAAAAATTAGTATACAAGGTGTTCCATTTAAAAAAAAACAAAGAAAAATTATTTCATATTTTAGAAGGTTTGACGTAGAATTTTGAACATACTGTATGATTTAAGATTACGATATTTATAGCAAAGTAAGTACAGACCATCTAAAGTAAATACCTCATATAGTTTTGATTTCAGGACAGGTTCTTGTATTTATAATATTTTTTTTAGTGAAGGTTGGAAAATATATATTTTATTTATTTATTAATATATCTGAAACTATTGAAAAATATTTACTCATATTTTAGGATTATGTAAAGTGATCAGAAAAGAAGCCAAAAATGCAATAATATACAGGGTGTTCCATTTAAAACAAATCATTCCGTTCTACTCACACTTTTTTGAGTCGCCCTATAGAAGTTAAAATATTTTTCTGAAATACATCCACATACATACTTTAGGTTTGCACTTAAACAAAATTCCCAAATTTTTTATTCTAGGAGCTACAGATGCCCAACGCACTATTGCCGGTCCCTGTATAAATTTAATAGACCGATTATTATTATTATTATAGGCTTAGACGACGTGGTACCCCTACTAGTAGCCTTGGATATACCAAACAGGAGATTCGCTACTATGGAATATGGTATAGAAATAACAACAGAAAGTGTAAACGATTTTGTCAGAAAGTTTCAAGATAACGACCTCGAATTTAAAGCTATTCATGATGTTGGCGTCGAAAACGCTGAAAATTTGTAATATATCAATATCTCTTGAGTCTGTCCAACGAGTCAGGGAATATAAATACTATTTACGTGTTCACAAAAATGACAGACCCAACTGTCACTGTCATGCATCCTTTCGTCGGACAGACCATACCTACATTTCGTATCTAATTGGCTTAACTAAACAGATCTAAGATTAACACGATAACTCAAAAACCGCTAAACCGATTTTAACCAAATTTGGCACAAAAATACTGTGGCACCCGAGAATCCATTAGTTTTTGGTGGAGGTTGGGGGTTGGTAAGGGGATATGGGAGGGGGTTAAAAATTTTAAAAAATCGTAACTCCAAAATTACAGTAGCTAGCGAAACGCGGTTTTCAATTTAAGATTAGGAATAATATTTGCAACAAAATTTGTAATAACATCAAAATCAGTCAAAGTCGCAGTTTTTGAGATATTCCGTGTTTCCGTGGTCCATTTTTGAGAAAATCCGTGTGGAGAACTCCAAACTCCCATCGGACGCGACCCCAGGTGGCGGATAGTGGAAATAACCGCGGACCAAAATTGGAAAAATTCCTTTACTTTGAAACTAAAAGAACTGTCTACCAACTTTTTATTAACATATTTTAGTATGGGCGGCTATACGTGCCTCCTGGCGCCAATTTTTTTTAAACTAACAATAATAAAATATGTTATTATCTTTGTTATTATTGTGTGGCACAAATATATAATATTGCGCCAATCCAAACAAAATGTATTTTTCTTCACTAATTCAAACACCCTGTACTTTATAATATTATTACTAATTCCGTGAGTCCATATAGACAGTTTTTTTCTCAGATCTGTATAGTTGCCAAAGAGATATAAATAATTTAACATGTGATAGACATTTTTTAAAAGTTTACTTTTCAGTACCTACTTAATATCTTACTTCAGTTGATTGTATGATATTTTTTATCAACAATGTGTAATTAGTTAAATTTTTAGATGAAAAAATGTTTTTACTTCGTTAAAATAGGTTCTAAAATGTTATAGTTACAGAACAATTGATTTAAAGAAAATTTTGTTTAATTTAGTCAATTTCATTCAAATTATCCAAGTTTGTATCCCTAAAAAATCATTTCAATTTCTGGGGTACAGATTTGTAGAAGTACTAAATAAAAAATTGTAAACACGCTTACACACCCTCAAACAAAATTGTCGAATTAAACTTAATTATCACTTCCAACAATAATTAATTGTATTATTTTAAATGCGATGAAACAGTACAATTTAAATTCATTGCTTGTTCTATAACTGCAACCTTATGCCCTATATGCTGTAGAATAATAATAGTATATAGTATTTTCTATACATATTATGATATTGTAATATTGTAATTACTATTATTCATGTTAAAATCATATAGAAACATAAATAAGTCTTTATTTCTATACCTGTACAAAATTTGCATGTTCGAAAACTGTTGAGTAGAAAAAACATTAAGGTCGTTGTAAAGTTTTGTAATTGTATGTTGTTGCGTAAGTATAATAAAAAATGTAGAATAATTGAATTAGAAAAATTGACTTTTACTTTTCCATAACATATATATTACACAGTAAAAAAAATAATCCCTATTAAAATCTTCCACTCCTTTTTCTCCCTGTATACTTTGAATCTGGCCTTACATTTTTCCCTTGTTTGCGCCTTCTCTCTTTCTTATCTTGTATCCATGATTTGACACTTTTTAACGACTGACCTCTTTGGGGTTTTATTTTCCCTCTCCTAGAGTAATCTATACCTATAGATACATAAAATTATTATATTATTAGTTGAGAATAAAATAGGATTTAGTAAGACAGAAAAATGCAACATCAATTTGTATTTATGTTAAATAGGCCTATAAATCTATCAGTTGTAGGGAATACAATCCCGCAAATGCTGGATCCCGCAAATGCGGGATCCCTCTGTATTTCCGCGGGATCAAATTTGCGGGATTTACCGTGCGGGATCGACACCAGGGGATTCCCCTTACGGCTTGGCCATTAAAAATAAGTGAAACAAACAGGTTAGTTATTAGATTTCTTTCTGGCGTGACGTGAAAGTGAAGAAAAGCGTTTAACTAGTACTTGTGGACAATTTCGTTAAATAAACTGCCGGACATAATTATCGGGACAAGCAAAATTTTAGGGTAAATTTAAGTTGAATATCTCTTGAACTAAAAAAGATTTTGGGATGCGGTTTGGACCACGTTTTAGATGCGTCTATTGTGATTAAGATACTATGTGATTTTCGAAAATATATTTAGCGAATTCTCGTATACAGGGTGTTTTATAAGAGTGTGAAAATTTGGCCAAGAATCTTTTTTACCGCAAATTTACAGTTTTTAAAAAATCGAAATTTTTACCAAGTACAACTAAAAAAATGAACTACTGAAATTAGAAAAAACAATTTGATCGGTTTATGGTTTTTTATTATTTTTTTTTAAGGAAAATACGACGTTTTCTCGAAAAATATGCATTTTTAGTCATACGATGGTCCTAAATGGTACAAAAAGCTTTGCACATTCTGCATATGCCAAAAAATTATTGATATAGAGTGTATCTAAAAGCAGATAACTAACACAAATTGAAAAAAAAACCTTCAACATCAGAATAATACTTTTATTTATAAAATAAGTAGATAAATTATAATAAAATTTAAGTTTATTTAATATTAAATATATTTTTTGAACGCCCTGTATACATCGGTCCAAATTTCTGTTCAGCCAGTTTAAGATACACGCTATATCAGTATATTGTGGGCCTATGCAAAATGTACAATGCCTTTTGTACCATTTAGGACCAAAAATATGACTATAAATGGATATTTTTCGAAAAAAAACTCGTATTTTCCTTAAAACAAAAAATTTAAAAAAAAAACCAAATTGTTTTTTCTAATTTCAATACAGATTAGTCGTACATAGTTAAAATTTCGATTTTTCAAAAATTGTAAATTTTCGGTAAAGAAAATTTTTGACCAAATTTGTACACTATTATAAAACACTCTGTATACGAGAATTCGCTAAATATATTTTCGAAAACCACATAGCATCTTAATCACAATCGATGCGTCTAAAACCTGGTCCAAACCTCATCCCAAAATCGGACAGAGAAAAGAAGAGCATTTATTGTTTACAATCTCGCAATTTTGCGGATCAGCGGTATTGATTGCTTTAATCCCGCGGGTTTGCGGGATTGGGATTTTGGGGCGGGATTGCATTCCCTAATCAGTTGATTTCGTTTTTTTTTAGTATTATAAACGCTTACTAGTCCAAGAAAATAGGCCTTCAAATACGAAGTTTTAGTAAAAACTTGAATTTTTGATATAAGTTACTTTAAAAGATCCGAAAAGCGAACTGATTTTTTTAATTCACAGAAGGAATTTCGGAGAAACTGTAAGGAATAAAAAAAGAAAAGTTCCAATAAAAGTTGTAGAGCGTCAAATTTTACATAAAAATATATACAAAATTTTAGTGATTAGTGAGGGTGTCTAGAAGCTAGGGGATGATAGTCTTGAGATATGAAAAATTCATATATTTAAATCTTGTTTTCAATTTGCTCAGAAAATTATAAATTTCAATTCATTCTTTTAAATTTACCCCCGAGAAAAGTTGAAAAATATAAATAAAGTGGATTTTTTTTTAAATTTCAAAGAAACGGTAAGGACTTTGAAAAAAATGTTTCAATAAAAGCTGTGCCATAGCTTCTAGCCACCCTATCTCGTATCACCCCAACGTATCACAGTCGCCTCTCTACAACTTTTATTTGAACGTTTTTTTTTTAGTAGCGAAATTTAGACAAATACTTTATTTATAAAGTAAATTAAATTAGGCCTTCAGTTGATTTCTCTTGATATTTTGATGAAATAAACTGCATTTATTTCATCAAAATATCAAGAGACAACGTTTAATCAACATAAAACAGCCCACACAATTCAAGACAAGAGGAAAAGAGTCAGTGGCACACATTTCTTTAATATTCCAATGATAACCCATATGCACATCCCTGATGAATTTGCCAGCACTTTTTTAGCATTAAATTATGTAATACTTAAAGTAACTTCTACACCCAAAATGTCATTCAAATTAAAATTGCTTTAGGAGCTTTGAAGAAAATTATGATAAATAAAAAAAAGACTTTACCCCCCTGTAACTACAAAACAAAGCAAAATTGGACCTATGTTAATATGAAAAATATATCTTATTTTTAGATGAGGAATCTCCCCACGAGAGATGACACATATTTTTTAAAAAAACCTTGTAGATCTAAAACTCTAGTTTATAACAAAATTCATAAATGAATATACTTAATAATATCAAATTACTTAATATATATATATATATATATATATATATATATATATATATATATATATATATATATATGTAATTTCTTTATTAAACATTAACTTTAACCTTGTCTTCAACCTACCTTCTGATGACCTTTCACTGTCTAGACCTTTTGGTAAAGGTACATTACCACCAGTCATCAAGACTAAAAAGAATTTCTTTGCTTTTGTCGAATTTGGATAATCTACCACAATACCCCCATAGAAGCCTGCTTTCATTGCTTGGGCTGTTACTAGTTCCATTTGCTCCCCATTCTCAGGATAAAATTGCAACACAGCTCTAGCCGACCTACTCTAAAGATTTTTTTTCAATATTGTATTATGTAAAGTAAAATTCGTACTTACCAAACAAGCATATAATGTACTAAAAAATTTGTACAGCCTCTTGACAGGTTTGTGATGTGATTTATCAGCATTACATAACCACTGTAAGGCTGATATTGAAATTGCACCATCAAATGCACCTATAAATTATCAGAAAAATGTAAAACTTCAAATTTAGTTTAACCAGGTCGATTAAGATATTTATGCTTATGGTTTACTGACCAGCTCTAAATGGACATCCTTGACCCATATCTGCTAATAACAAGTCACCTTCAACTTCCCTATCTTGGGCTACATCTTCAGAATAAATTTAATAAGTAAATTATTTTTTCCCTAATTCTCATATTATATACATACCTAACATAGCTGTTGATATATCAATTCCTACCCACTGGTGGCCGTTTTCCTCTAATACGCTTCCGCTAAGTCCTGAACCACATCCTATATCCAATATTAAACTTGGAATATCATCGGATAGTAACAATAACTCTAGAGCCCTTGCTGTCATTTGTTCTTGAATTTCCATAATACGAGTACTAAAACATGCTTAATGTTAAATTGTCTACCTGAAATTATTAAGATAAACCTACTTCTGGGTATATTTCTTGGCCTCATTTTCGTTGTAAAACTAAAATACAATTAAAAATAGTTACACTTCCGATTTAATTATATAAAATATAATACAAAACTCACAATTTCAGGGGGCGCCAAATGTTCTGGTCGTGACATGATTAATAATAAATTAATATTGTTTTATTTTCTGTTAAATAATAATAATTTTTTAATTCCTACAACCATAATAAATAACATAGCCTCAAAATTGATTAACATTTAACATGTGTTTATGTGTCATTCCCCTCTTGTCACTTCAAAGGCATGTTTCCATGGCATGTTTCCCATATGTTTCCACATGGTTTCCAGCTATGGTTTCCAGCTAGTTTCAGTTAGTTATTCTATGGTTTCCAGTTTCTAATGATTGCATGGTAAATAATTTTTCTCTGTGGTGCTCTGCTGAAGATAGAGATCATTTTTATATGTTACTCAAATTCAAGAATGCCATAATAACCAATAAGCCTATGGAGGGCTTAAAAAGTATTTCAGCCTTCGTATTAAAGCCAGACCTGAAAATACAGTGAAGCTCAAGCTGGCACAAGGTAATGGAACAAAATCAATACAGTAGCATTACTATCTTTTTGAATTTTGATACTGAAATATTCTGTAACTATCACTATACCATTACTTTTTGCTAAAATAATTAGTACGTGCTTATTTTAAAATCTTATTTAAAAGTTAGAGCTTTTAGTTCTCATGTCTCATGATAGTTGCTTATATGTCAACCCTGCTCATAAAGTAGTTCAAATCTTTAAAAATTTTGACCATTTATTTGACAACATCATTTGACTTTTGACTTTCAGTAACTTTCAAACGGTTTTTGGCGGTTGGAATATTTTGATGCAGGTTATAATAAATATGGTTAAAATAAATTTATGACCTTATAATGTTTGTAGAGGATTTTAAAACAGATTTCTATGAATTTTTAGCCGGAAAAGTAAGTATTATTCTATATAAGTATGTCCTTTATGATTCTATTAGTGTTCATTTACATTATTTACTATTTACCTATTATGCTATTATTTATTATTATGATGTCTATAATTTACTGTTAATTTAATAGTGCTTATTCATTTTTCTTGAATTGAAGAAACTGAAATTTAATTTTTAGAGAGTGTTTTTAATGGTTCATTATGATATTGACAGTATATGTGCCTGCAAAATATTACAATCGCTTTTAAAATATCGTAACATACTATACACAGTTGCTGTTATACAAAGACTTGAAGACCTAAAACGTGCTTATGTTGAAAATTGTGAGGATGTACAATATTTTATTTTATTAAATTGTGGAGGAACAATAGATATAGTTGAGGAACTTGAACCCGAAGAAGAGAAAGTTTTCTTTATTTTGGATAGCCATAGACCAATAGATGTATGTAATATTTATTCTACAGATCAAGTAAGACTATTGACAAGACCAGAAGAAGATGCATTAGTACCTGAATTCAATGATATATTTCGAGATCAAGTATGTATAAAGAATAACAAAAGTGTGGAAAGAAAAAGGGATATACATAAAAATATTTTCAGTCCGAATCAGAAAATGAGTCTGATAGTGATAGTGACAATGAAGGTCGAGCATCAAAAAGGAGAAGGCTAGGAGAAGAGGCAATATTGAAAAGAAGAGAGAACAGACTGTGGGAGGAAAACCGAAACAAATTATTGTTCGAATACTCTCAGTTCACATATTATGCTAGAGCTGTATGTGCTAACATGGAACTAGATGATGTACATGTAAATTATTAATAAATTATTTATTTCAGAGTGCTATATTTATGTTCGAATATGCATGGAAATTAAACAAAGAAGATAAAGATTTACTATGGTTAGCTATAATAGCATTAACAGAACAATTAATTTTTGGAAAAATTGAACATACACAGTATATTTTAGAAATGGGTAACATAAAACATAATTGTTTATATTTCTAATTGTATATGTATACCATAACATAATTTTTAGAAGCCTTAAGAGCACACTGTACAAGACTACAACACAAAAGTAATGATACAGATGTCTTAACATCACTAAAAATTTTATTTGAAAAAGATTTAAGGTTAACATTATATAGACATTGGACTGTAGAGCACAGTTTGAAATATTCAATGTTCACTGCTATAAGAATGAAGCTCTGGACATTAAAAGGTGACAAGAAAATTCATGAACTATTGGCGGACATGGGGTAAAATCATCTATAATTTATTTTTCTTAAATTTTAAAACACATGCATTTTATGTCAGTTTACCTTTGGCACAAAGTAGGCAACATTTTAAATCAATGGACTTGCAGTTGAGGAAGGAGTTTCATAGTTCCCTAGAGAAATTATCAGAGAAATATGGGTTGCAAGATATAGAATTTACTTCCTTTATATTGCAATATGGTTATCAGCATAAATATTGTGCATCGGATATTGTATTTGCATTAATTGCTATTTTAGAAGCATCAGTAAGTGTAACAGTGATTTTAAAAATAACATTTATTACAATATAATATTTTAGCCAAGAGATAAAAAACCTGAAGAACTTTTCAACCTGGCTCTAGATTGTCTTTCAAGAAATAAAAAGGAAATAATTGATAATGCAATTGAGAAAGCAAAAATTGTAGCCAAGTCCCTATTTAAAACAGTACAAAATGCCTTAGATATGAAGCAAATAATTAATGCAGGACCATTTGTTTACTATATAGTTCAAGAAGTAAGATTCCCTAAAATAGTATTTTTATATCAATACAATATAGTTCATGTAAAAAATATTTTTATTATGTACAATAGCTCTATTTTTTTTTTTTGGTTGAATCCAATAATAAATATACAACATGATAAAAAAACAGCGTCAGCGATGGCTATGAAATGAAGATCACTGTCATTTTACATGTAAAATTATATGGAGCATGTCATCAATCGTCATTTCCAAGCCAACTGGACGCCGTTTTTTTTTTCGATTATAAGGTAGTTTCTGTTTGATACAGACTTAATTGAATATTGTTTGAAATTGGAGAATACTGTATAATAAAAAAGAAAGACGGAATGACGTCATGTTAGGAATGTCAATTGATGGCATTCGCCAAATAATTTTTCTTATATTATGTCATCGATCGGTATTTGTAAGGTAACTTGGCACCTGTTTTCGATAATATGGTGTTTTGATCATTTAAATATTATAATTCTTGTTTTAGGGTTGTTTAGACTGGTATATGTTTTCTCATCAGCATATATTATTATTACTAAGTCAGTTTGTTTTGAAAGCTTACGTTAGTATGTCCAGAAATAAGAAAGCCTCAACCTTGCCTCTAATAATATCGGTACCAAAAAATATAGAAAATGGTACCTGCATTTTAATTGGTATTCCTCCAGTCTGTGAAACCTCACCTAGAAAGTAGGTTAAACATTTTTGTCTGGAATAATACATTCAATTTTATATTATACTTTTAGTTTTTTCGGTAAGGCATTCGAACAGGCAGCTGAAAAAATGAATTGTGAAGCCAACTGTGATTATTTTGATACATCATGTAAGTGACATAAAAACTATACAGGGTCGCTGATATATATGGGAACGGTCGATTATTCGGTAAAATATAAGAGGTACCGCAAAAAGTTAAATATAAAAGTTATAGGGTTTTTAAATAGCTATTAGCAAGTAATAAATTTAAGTATACAGGATCGGTCATAAACTCGTGGCACATCAAAGTTTCATTTTTTTTAATGAAACCCCCTGTATATTATTGTATATTTCGGTTCTTCCTTCAGTTTCTAAGCAAAACTCGAGATACACACAACCAACCGAACCGAAATATGCAATAATATACAGGGGTTTCATTTAAAAAAATGAAACTTTGATGTGCCACGACTTTATGACCGACCCTTAAATACTATAAAGATATAATACTTTAAAGAAAAAATACTAAATACTAAATTTATTACCCGCTAATAGATATTTAAAAACCCTATATAACTTTTATATTTAACTTTTTGCGGTACCTCTTATATTTTACCGAATAATCGACCGTTTCCATACATATCAGCGACCCTGTATAAGTCAAAATGTACAGGGTTTTTCAAAAACATGTACCATCTCTCGAGGGGAGATTCCTAATTTAAAAATAAGGTTTATTTCTCATAACAACATTGGTCCGATTCTGCTTTGTTTCGTAGCTACAGGGTGTTAAAGTCTATATTTTTTCGATTTATTATAATTTTCTTCCAATGCGACATATTTTCACACATACATATTCACCAGGAACGTGCATATGGATTATCACTGGAATATTTTTCTATAAAAAGCATGTGCGCCACTGATTTTTTTTCTCTTGTTTGCGAAATAGTGTAAGCAGTTTAATGCCGATTGAAACTTGTCTCTTGATATTTTGTCGGTTTTGGCCTCCTTGATGAGATAAACGCAATTTGATTAATTTTCCTTCATCCAAGTGTAATATATAGTAACCTTTAAAAAAATTTAATATCATTAACTTGCGAAAGTTTTAAATAAGTACTCATTGATTCCTCATCAAAAAATATGAAAAAAAGTTTCTATATAATGAAACATGGATATGGAAATGCATAGTTTTAGAGTGACAGGATGTTAAAACTTTTTAAAATTAGGTGTTTTGTAATTACCTTAAATACCATTATTTTTTATTTGAAATTGCTGTAGGTTGGACTAATAGTAATAATATTTAATAATAAATTAAGTAAAATATACAGGGTGAGTTTTAAATGAGTGCAAATATTTTGAGGGGTGGTAGTTCTCGATAAAAGAAACATATTTTCTCTTCACCGTTTTTCAAATAAATCCAAAATAACCGAGATAATTCACTTTGAAAATTTCCGAAAAAATGATTTTTTGCTAAAATTTTGAGAACCAATCTGGATCTTTTCTGGATTTTCTTTCTTGTAAATTTAATCTACTACCTATGTTGCCATATTATCAACAAATTATGTTTTTTAACTAAAAACTAAAAAAAATTCAAATTTTTAAAAAAAAACAAAATTTTCAAGTTTTGTCGCGAAAAAAAACCTCATAATCGTGTTTCGGGTCAAAATGTACTACCCCTAAAAATATTTACACTTATTTATAATTTATTAATTTTATTTTAATTTTATGAATTGTGATTAATAAAATGCGTTTATCTCATCAATGAGGCCGAATTCGACCAAAAATCAAGAGATAACTTTTAATTGACATTAAACGACAATTTTGATATCAAATAGAAAAATCAGTGGCGCACATGTTTTTTCCTGAAAAATATTACAATGATAACGAATATGCACGTCCCAGATGAATTTATCGACAGTTTTTTAGCCTCAACATCGGCACTTTTATCCTCAAAATTTCATTTGAATCACTAAAAGTACTTGGAAGAAAATTATAAATCGAAAAATTATTAAGACTTTAACACCCTGTAGCTACAAAAAAAAAAGCAGAATTGGACCTATGTTGATATGACAAATAAATCTTATTTTTACGTGAGGAATCTCTCCACGAGAGAGGGCACATGTTTTTTGAAACGCCCTGTATATCAAAGATACCGTATGATCGAATAAAAACGGCGTTAGATCATAGCTATGAAATGACGATCAGTGATATTTCCCATATAAATTTACATATAAAATGACAGCGATCTTCATTTCATAGCCATCGCTGACGCAGTTTTTTAAAAATTATTCAATGTGTAACTTATTTTTTGTTGTAGATATTGAAATATATTCAAAAGACAGAACCCGATTTTTTGATGCACTGGCTGCATTACTAAATTAATTTATTTTTTAGATTGTAATAGATTTTTTTAAAGATATTAAATATGAAACAATTCTGTAGGAATTTGTCACTCAAGAAATATTAATTTTATTAATATATTATTTGATTAATTTGACAATCAAATAATAAAATAATTAAATTTAGTAAATAGTACTGAAAAATCACTGTAAATAATTTTAACTAAATGTACAAAATAATTTTAAGCTAGAAAGATCAGTAATAAAACATTGTTTTTATATTTTATTAGTTTTATTTTAATTGAATTTTTTAAACTGGGTTTAGGTATTCAGTAGAGTGCACCAAATTTTTTTTTTCTTTTTAGTTAACAAAATAAAAATATTTTTCAAGATGATGAAAAAAAAATATTTGCCACGAAATAATGGCACAAAAATATAAAATATGATCTTTTAAAATATTAATAGAATATATAAAAATATAAAAAAAACTGTCCAAGTTATCATAATATCAGATTTGAAGTTGAACTTTAACCTTCAATAACTTTCAGATCATCATCCTGAACGATATTTTCAAGACAACTAAAAAAATATTTTTTTGTGCACTCTACTATACAGTCACTATGTTCATAATTTTTTTGTAATTTTATGAACATATTACGTTTAAACAAAGGGCATAAGTACCCTGTAAGAATAAAAAAAAAATAAAAAAGTTAAGACGGGCCTGTCCGGGATTTGAACCCGGGACCTCTCGCACCCGAAGCGAGAATCATACCCCTAGACCAACAGGCCGCTGTAGAAGGTAAGTTTAATAAATACATAACTAATAAGAATCAACATTTCTTTATTTTTGTTAAATTGTGAATTTTTTTAAGTAATATCTACGCCACATGTTTATGTAGAAACCTAAACGAAATTAATTGAAATAATCACGTGTTTGATTAACTTTTTAATAAACCTTTCAACTATGTGGAATTGAAATGAAAAGATATACTATTACAAACAGTAGAAATGTAACTATTGTATATGCGCAAGATTTTTATTCATTTATCTTACTTCATAGATAAAAACAAAACAAAAAATATAACTTCAAATCTACCTGATTCTGCTTTCCTTTTTGGCCTTTTCTTCTAAACCAAAAGTTGCCTGTCAGAATACAACTTTAGAGATTGTAGGAAAATGGAAACGAAAAAGAATGATTTATACAGAGATACTCCCGTTCGATATTTAGGTATGAATAAATCAAAAGGAATGAATTATTTAAAAGGACGCTTCACGTTTGTTTTAGGCTATACAAACGAGGTAGGCGAAGCTTTCAGATCTATTATAGGAACTAAATGGGTAAACTTAACGTATGGAATTGCGACCATGTACGTTCTAGCTGACACTGCCGACAAAAGCATTGAATCATACAAGGTATAAAAAATAATAATTGGTATAAACACAGTATAAAGAAAAGAAAACATGTAACATTCAAAATTTAAATATCCTTAAACTAGTAGCCCCATAGATGTAAATTACTTACGCTAATCTGTTTTTTGCTAAATCGTGTATTAAAAAAAGATGGCACTTTTGAAGTATGTGCAATCCTCTCTTACGTAATCAGATTTTTCGTAATGTATGCAACCCGTAATTTCGTTTTCTGGTATTTTAGGTAAATCAAAATGAAAAAAATCATAAAGCTAGAGTGGCTTTTACCACAACGGATACGTTAATCTGGCAACTGCTGGCGTCGGTAATAATTCCAGGATTTACCATAAATAGAATTTGTGCAGTTTGTAACTATACCTTTAAAAAATCGAATATGCTGCCTAAAAATAGCCGTAGGTGGTTAGTAACGGCAATAGGATTATCTGCAATACCTTTTATTATTAAACCAATTGATAAGTTTGTAGATTTTGTTTTGGATGAGAGTTTACGAAAAGTACAACCTAAGTAGTATTGTTAAATTGTTAATGATAGTAGATTTGTTTTATAGTAGGTATAAATAGAGCGTTGTATAGATGTGTTGACTATTTCCTCTGCTATTTCTATGTTTTTTACACAAATCAAATTGTTATAGAGTGCTTGTATAGAAAAGAAACTCATAAGCATTTATAAGTTCTTGAGAATTTCAGTCAAATCACCAGATACACCCTATAGTATAGGCTCAAAAGTAACTACATAATATAGATATACCTATGTATTAGGTATCTATTATATCCACTGTGATTATTGAACTTAAAATATATTTTGTTTAAAGCTGTTCATTTCAATTTTTATTTCGATAACACCAAGCATTCCAAATAAATAGCTATATATGAAATTAGAGATAAAAAAGATGTTTTTGCTCCAAAAAAGGATTTGTGAAGGCAGGTTGACACGGTACAAGTGTACTTGGACCTCAGACTTGGACCAAGTACAGTTCGCACCCAATATTTGGCACCCAGCCTTCTTACTTGGATGTTACGAATACCTGGTTAATAAATACCGTCTGATCGAAAAAAAACGGCGGCAGCCATGGCTATGAAATGAAGATCGCTGTAATTCTGTATGTAAAATTATATGGGGAATGTGAACGATCGTCATCTCCAAGCCAACTGGACGCGCCGTTCTTTTTTTGATAATACGGCACTATAAAAGCATCGTACAAGTGAGACACGCACAGCATCCCTTTAAGTATACTTATATGGCTGCATCCAGGTGTACTTGGCCCAAGTCATATACAGGGTGAGTTTTAAATAAGTGCAAATATTTTCAGGACTGGGTAGATCTCGATAAAAGAAACATATTTTTCTTTTACCGTTTTTCAAATATGTCCAAAATAACCGTAATAATAAAATTATTTTGCTTTGAAAATTTCTAAAAAAAATTATTTTTTGCTTCAATATATATTGAGAACCACTGGATCTTTTCTGGGTTTTCTTTCTTGTAAATTTCATCTACTACCTATACCTAAACAATAAAAAATAAACACATCAAGGACATAGAAACACACATATAAAAACATCAACAACTTAAAAAAATTACATTTTGTGGTACTTGTGGTGGTACTTTGTACAGGTTGTCCCATTTTTGTGTGTTTTACAGAGTGGTAGGTACCATTTATTGCCATATTATGAAGAAATTATGTTTTTTAATTAAAAACTAAAGAAAACTCGCTCATATATACGGACCGTGTCAACCGGACTTAAATAAAAAAAATAATACTTTATAATAAAAATGTAAAGATAGATAAAATTCTTTATATTTGAAAAAAAAAACCCTATGTTGGTATAATATTAATAGAGTTATCCTGCTGATAAAGTAACCATATTATATTATATTTTATATTTTTTATTAAATGTGTTAATTGGATAATTTTTCTTTTTAGTTCTTTAATTAATGGATATTTTTATAATTATGGTATAAGATATAATACAATAACGTAATTATATAGTTATCGTATCGTATAATTAGTTAGAAAATAAAATGCATGTTGTTATTATTATTTCTATTAAATAGTTAATTTAGTAGATGCGCAAATTTTAAATGGTTGCTGATCATTAGCCAAAATCAAAAGTAAATTGATTGTTCGGATTTTTTAAATGCGATCCATCAGATTATGCTATCTTAATGAACGGACACCTCGTATAAAAGATAACAAATAAGCACCAAATACTCTGCAAATACTGCCAAATAAGCAAGTTTAGATTGGAAAGTGCCCATAAGGACAATGTAAACACTATTTGGCGCTAATCTAGCAACGGTCGCGACCCAAAACTTTTGAAAATTTCGGAGCGGTTCGGCTTTTTCCGGAATTATATCGCCAAATATTGTTTATTCAAATTTATTATTATTTTCGTTTAATTTTATAAATAAAAGACTGTGTGTTGCATACAAGAAACTTTATTTTATATAAGGACGCATGTATGAAATACCTATGAAACATTGAAAACCGACGTTATGCCACGATCCACGATGGTTTTTGCAGTTCGCAATTCACAGCACAGCTTTTTAAGTTTTTAATGCCACTTTTTCACAATTATCACCGGTTGGAGTAAATGAAACTTGAATTAAACTCACAAGATAGCAATAATTACTTTGAAAATGGACGCTATAAACACTTTTCGGAATTGCTTTAATGAGAGCGGTTTAGATTTTGAAAGATGATTATGATTTTTGAAGATTCTGACTTTGACAAGAGAAAATTATTTCTGTTTTTGTTTGCCGTTGTTCTTAGCGACCGCTATAGCAGCGCCAGATCGCGTATAACGGTCGCGACCCAAAATAATTTCGCGACCTAAAATTTTTACGGGCTTTCCAATCTAAACTTGTTGCATTTATCTATGCAAATAAGTCAATATTATTATAGTAAACAGTAGTACAGTAGTAAAAATGCAGAATTTTTAGATGCTAATAAATGTAAATAATTATGTTTGAAAAATAAAAACTCCTTTATATGTGAACTTATATCTTTAGAAATGTCATGTCGATCGTCGATCGATATGCGATCGATGACATCTTTGAAAACCATGTTTGAAAACCGGAGAGCCTCCATAATTGAAACCAAAAAGTTTTCAGTTTTCACAGGAGAAACAAAAAGCATGCATTTTCAAGTGAGTATGAAGTGAGTTATATTCCGATTGTAAAAAAAATTGTCTACAGATAGCGGAATAATCAAAATTCGATTTTGTCTTGCAATACAGATCTTAATCGAAATAAGGTATAAAAATTGAACATTTTTGAAACGATATTTTCATTTTCAAATTAGGGTATTGATATATACAACCGATACATCGTATAATATTTTAGTTTCACCCTTGTTTTACAGACAAATAATCCCTTTGAATAATCCGCTAATCACCCCGTATATTAGAGAAAAAAATTAAATTCAGTTAAATGACTAATTAAGAACCAGGATTATGTGTTGAATTATTAATGAATTAAAATAAAAAGCGGACTTAATTTAAACAAAGCATAATCGAAAAAAAATTATCGCCTTATTGTTCCCGCCCTAGATCATATATAAATTTTATATATATGATCAGCGTCATTCTTTGGTGATTAATTTTACGGACACTTTACTTGCAAAAGATCCGCGAACTGGTCTGACTGTCAGCCAACAATCAGAATTTTCTGTGTGAACAGCTTACTGTTGGTTGGAAACCAATCAAAAATTTCTGTGCGAACGCGTCTTACCCTATTGCGCATGATTATCTGTTGGAAATATGTTTCTTACAGCTGTGAGAACAAACCTGTTGACATTTTGTCATGGTAGCCCTCACGAAAATCGTCTTTGTAAATTTTTTAAAAAAGGAAAATTTATTAATTAGTGAGATATGCTCTTTGATAATAATTAAAAACAAATACACCTCAAGTATGGGTAAAAGAAAAGCAAATAGTAATAATCCTAATAATGATTTCTGTGAATTTCTTGGAGGTAAATTTGTTGAATATTAAATTATAATATAGCATGGACCTTTAAAAAAGTTAACGTTACAATTTTAGAATTAGCAGAATATGAAAAAAATATTAATAGAAATATCCATAAATACCAAGCGTACCGAAAAGCAGTTGCCACATTGGCAACTTATCCCACTCGAATCAAATCTGGTCATGAAGCTAAGTCATTACCAGGTATTGGTGAAAAAATATCCAAGAAAATTGATGAATTTCTTCAAACTGGAAAGCTAAAAAAACTTGAAAATGTAAAGTTAAATATAGATTAATAAGCACCTATGAAGTTAAATAATGCCATAATAAACTTATAAATTAAAAATGTTTTAGATACACCAGGACAAGAGCAGTCAAATTATAAATTTATTAACTAGGGTCTCTGGCATAGGGCCTGTAAAAGCTCAAAAATTATTTAGTGACGGGATTATGACACTTGATGATCTAAGAAAAAATCAAGATAAACTAACTCACCACCAGATCATTGGATTGCGGTCAGAGTTACTATAACTTAGCGAGTTCTGCATAGTTACCTATTGTTTAATTCTAGATATTTTGATGATTTTGAAAAAAGAATACCAAGGGCAGAAATACATGAAATTGAAAATATTTTAAAAAGGGAAATCACTGAGGTGGATCCCAAGTATGAGATAATTATATGCGGTAGTTACAGGTGAAGTGTATCTTAACTATTGGCTCTGTAAATGTCTGACGAATTACTTCAGGAGAGGCAAACCAGAGAGTGGGGATATAGATACATTAATTACTCATCCAGATTATACCAGTGATAAATTCAACAAAAAACATAAAATTATGGTATTAAAAAGCATTATTGAAAAACTTAAAAAATGTGGTCTGGTCACAGAAACAATATCTCTTGGAGACACAAAATTTATGGTGGCTTATTATGATTTATAAAGTTATAATATGGGAGTTTATAAATATATTATAAGCATAATATAATATTATGTACATTTATATTTTTTAATTCTAAAAATTAATCTTGTAATTAAGGATTTTCTCAAATTTAAGGCATAATAATTCAAGGGTCCAGGGGAAAAACTTGATAAGCGCCAATTTTTTTTATTTTAAGATTTTACAGTATTATCACAGATTAGGTAAACTATATGTATACAGATAAAAATCTTGTCCCTAATTCGTGGTACGAAAATTGTTTTTTATGACGATGAGCAAACGAGTAAATTTCCTGTGCACAAAAATAAACTCGCTTTTAAACAGCTTAATGATTGTGGGCGTGCTATGTGCGCAAACTAGTAACCTAACTAGTGCACGACTCCGAAAATTGGAACCACAAAAACAATACTTTTGACAATAAGTTTATACTGTGGTATTATAGTAGGGATAACTGGTCCCTCCCAAACTAAACTCTGCAGGGCAATAAGTTGTTAAATCCTATGATATATGCCTAGTAAAAATATAGAATACACGAAAAAACCTGATAACATAGATAAATTTTCTTTAAATAATCATCATCTTAATCATGTCTTTCCCCTAGACCCTTCAATTATAATATAGATTTTTAGTAACTTCCATATTAAAATTTAATACAACTTAGTTATACCGTATGATCGAAAAAAAACGGCGTTAGCGATGGCTATGAAATGAAGATCAGTGTCATTTTTTATACGATGTACTTAAACAGCTGTTAAACGGTAGCCTACTAAAATGCGGTTAATAGATAATGTGACGTCGTTTATGTCGGCGGAAAGTAATGCCTAGCTATAAGCATTTTGCAAGAGCACCTGTGGCTCCGTGGCTGGCAGTGGTTATTTGGTGGGGTTGATTGGTTTTTACTAATTTATATTTGTTTTTTATATTTTTTTATCAGTGTCGAGGTTAGTTGCGTTGGTTATTTGGTGGGGTGGATAGCATTGGTTAGTCCTTATACAATTCCTATATTTCATAAAGCCGTCAAGTGCGTCACATCAACGACGTCATACCTATTAACGGCAGTTTAAGTACAGCCTTTTTTATATGTAAATTTATATGGGAAATGTCATCGTCATGTCAAAAATCGTCGAAATGTCATGATCCCATTATTGGGATCGTCATTTCCCAGCCAACTGGACGCCGTTTTTTTCGATCATACAGTATAACTAATAGTTAACATCTAATATATTTATTGTAGGGAGCTTGCCGATTAAATCCCGATTTACCAACCCGGAGATTGGATATAAGGTTTCAACCGTATGATCAATATTTTTGCAGTGTACTATATTTTACCGGTTCGGACGTATTCAATCAAAAAATGAGAGCTCATGCTTTAGAAAAACAATTTACTCTGAACGAATACACTTTAAGACCCCTTGGTTGTACTGGTAAATATGTCATATTTATTCATATATAAATAACGTTGGGAGGTACATAATATAATATTTATATCTAATTATAACATTACAGGGATACCAGGTGAACCTGTTGAAATAACTTCAGAAAGAGATATTTTCGATATAATTGAATATCCTTATAAAAAACCAGAGGAGAGGGAAAATTAGATTATTTTTAACTTTTTTAAATTGTACAAAATATAGCTAGAATTATTTTAAAAATATTTTACTTATATGACTTTTATTATTTGTATTTATTAAACGTATTATTCTTTATATTTTCATAAATGCTTGGATCAATATTTAAGGAGTCAATAAAAAGCTTTCATACTTTAATTCATATATTAAGTCCATCAATTTTAAATTTTATCAAATATTAATCCTTCACATAATTATAATACTATGTATATTCTTAAAATTAATTTAGATCTTATTATTTTACATAATATGAGAAGAGAATGTGCATTATAAAAATTAAAGTTCATATTTGTGAAATAATTAATGTCGTATTGTAATCCACTAAATAAATACAATTAGTATCTTGAGCAAATAATTTCCAAATGGCAAAATATATATTTTACACTATAAGACTTGTTTATAAAACGAATACCCCATTAATTCAAATATTATATATTTTTCAGTTGTTTGAAAAATAATTTTCTAAATTTCATATTATGTAATATCAGAAAACACAGCAGTTAATAAGTGAGGAGCAGACTTTATGCATTTATCCATTTTTTTAAGATTTTCAACCAAAGGTGGCATTGCAAACTACATACACACAGTTACAATATTATGTCAGAGATGACGTTCTAATGCATTTTATCCCATTCTAATTAAATGGCGAAAATACCTTAGATTTCCTATGTGCTGTATGTCCATTGGCGGTAGACAAACAGTATGTCCTTGTGCTGTGGACATACTGCTGTTTCCAAAAAAATCCTTTATGGGTATTTCGCCACTGCACTGCAAGAAAATCTACAAAATAAAATAATTATTTTTTGTAAACACTTCTGCGTTAAACCTAAACGGACGCTGCTTGTCAGAAGTTATGTTTATAGTAATACAAATTTGCCTAACAAAGAAAAAAAATGCTTAACGTTTCGGAAAGTTATCTCTTTCCGTCGTCGGAAGCAAAAAAATACAAAGAATAAAGACAAAAACTATTTAAAATATTTAAATTCAACTATTCGAGAATAATTTACTTTTTTAAAACAGATAGGTCTACAAGAAACCGTTAACGTTCTGTTAAAAATTGTTCAACGGTTTCTTGTAGACGTATCTGTTAAAAAAGTAAAGTGTTCTCGAATAGTTGAATTTAAATATTTTAAATAGTTTTTTTTTCTTTATTCTTTGTATTTTTTTGCTTCCGACGACGGAAAGAGATAACTTTCCGAAACGTTAAGCATTTTTTTTCTTTGTTAGGCAAATTTGTATTACTATAAACATAACTTCTGACAAGCAGCGTCCGTTTAGGTTTAACGCAGAAGTGTTTACAAAAAATAATTATTTTATTTTGTAGATTTTCTTGCAGTGCAGTGGCGAAATACCCATAAAGGATTTTTTTGGAAAGATGAATCCGCCACATAGGTATAGACATTTTTTATACTGCTGTTTGTCATTGCCACAGATGAAGATTTTTTTTCTGTACTACAACTTCTCTATTTCTTTAATCATACTACTTAAAATAATGAATGGAACTACGACCATGTAGTTAGGGATACAGACCGTAACAGAAAAATAGAATTTTCACGTCAATTTTTTCAGGTCAATTTCAAGTCAACAGTTTTTTTCAATTTTTTCAGATATCAAAACTAGATTTTTCACATGTAGGTGTACTATTTTTATGATTTTTTATCCATTTTTCAAGTATACTAGTTTTTAGGTAAGTTTCTTGCAAAAATCGTAGCAGTTTTTCTTTGTTTGCCAAAATTCGAAAAAATGGATCAAATGCATCTAGAAAGTCTGCTCCTCAACTCAAGTATACTATTTAACGTATATTCTGATTTGATTTTCGTATCATACGAGTTTGAAGGTATTTTGAAGTTTATTATTTTAACATAATAATAAAAAAGATCTGAGAAATCTCATATTTTTTTACATATTCATTTAAAATCTGACGGTCACAAACTAAAAACCAAGTTAACAATAAAACTTTTAATTTAAGTACTTCTCTTGAATAAAGGATACTCCAAAATCTCTGACAAATTAATAATTATTTCAATGCCTAATTTCAGTCAATCTTAAACTTTTTTTAAGCTGTTTTAATACTGAACAATATTTTGCGACATAAAATTAATTTACCTACCTAACTAAAATAATGGTTTTAGGCGCACTCTTCATCAGGTAACTGGGTATACATATTATTTTCTGATTTACAATTCCTAACTAGAACAAAAATGTAGAATCCACAAGAAGACACGAAAAATAACAAAGAAATTAAAAGTAAATATAAATGCCAAGTATCAAATAACAAACTATTGCATTCAGATTCCCATTCTTCAAGAGTCAATGTAATTGGTTTCAAAATTTCAATAAATTTCTCTAGGTCACATTCAGACTCGCAATTGTGTACTGAAACAAGTCTGGCGTCTGTTGTGTTTTTATAAAATACTTTTACGTATGATCTTCCTGAAGACTTGTATAATTCAAACAGTACTGTAGCTGTATAAGGTGGATTGTGATATTCGAAAGCACCCATTGAATTTAAAAGATTGGCAACGATTGTATCGTGACTAGAAAACATTAAGAACTTTGGTGCATAATATATCGCATTATCCTCGGTAGCTGAACGATTTTTAAAGTAATTGATTAGTTCATTAAAGAAAGGACCCGTTTTTAGTCTAGCAAGATCAGAAGTATAAGTATTTATAGCGAAACTTAAGCTTGCCAAATATTTCATTTTTGTGGGATATACTTTCTGAGCCCATTCAGGTAATGTGTAGTTGTAAAGCGTCTCAATATAAAAAGTGTTATATAAATATTCTAAATGCGTTAAGTCACTTATAGTATCTCCTGAATTTCTTGTCAGATAGGCATATAAATCATGATACGTATGACTTATATTTCTAAAGTAGTCATTTTTTAATAATTGTTTAAGTAAATAGCCGTGCTTTTTGCAAGGTTTTTTCTCAGCAAGAACTGCGTCCATATTCTCCGGAGTGGTGTGAATTGGGATGGGCTGCCAAAGTAGATTATTATCCCAAATGTCAGTCTTTATTGGAGGATATAGTCCCGCCAAATCAGCCTCGGCAGACATAAGCGTACGATCCACATCCGTAGAACGTACGAAAATATCTCTTTCTGAATATTCTTCTGGCAAAAAATCTGCGTAACGCTGGCGAAAGTACTGACCTAATTCATAATGTTGGCGTTTTCCAGTCTGGAAAAATAATAATTAAATTTGAAACCCGAAGAAAGACGGTAAAACTATTTAATTCGCTACAAAGTAGAGATGGGTAGGTCCGGATGGATATGCATCCACGGATCTTTCTCCGGTGCAAGTACTGATGGATGCATATCCTACTTAATAACGACCCCTATCCGCGGAACTGCATTACCGACAACCAACCGGCCACGTCGTCGGCAGATAACGCAAACATAACGATGCAGCGAAATAAATCAGTATTGGAGAGTATTGGAATAAAGAAGGAATTGTAATTGCTGCTGAGTTGTATTTACTGTTTTTTAAGTTTACTTTCGTGGAATCTTAATCATATTCTAAATTATTTTGTATTATTTAAAATTTGTGTTTGTAGTATTGTTATTATATTGCTCTATTGGTAAATTCAAAAAAATATAAAATATGTTATGATTGGACAGGGTTCGTCAAATCAATCAGCAGGCGAGAACTACATTCACATTTAGTTTTAGTTTTTTTTTATAAAAAAACCGCCATTTTATTTCTTAAAAATGGCGTTTCATTTTGCTTCTAGCATAAAGCAATCCCTATGCGGCAGTCTCGACTATATTTTATTAATTATACTACGCTAAAGTTCATAATGAGTTTCCTCGTAGTCATAAATTTAAACCTTAGGGTACCTCTACTAAATAAATAGAACAGCTTATATCATGTGATCATCAGACTTCACTAACAGACTACAAAACATTTAAACGCGGATTGCTTCATGCAAAACAACATTTGGATAAATTAAAATTAAAGGTTAGAATGATATAGATCCGGCGGAACTGGAACCTGGATGCAGGTCCATGAAGCTCCATGAAAAATACTAGATGATCAAATCACAAAATCAAAAATCTATTTTTCCAAGGCTCCTGATTAAAAATTAGTAGTTTGTAGTTTTATCACAGCCATGGCACTCTCGATTGAAATTTACAATACATTATTTATTATTTAAGCAAAGATGTCAAAAGTTGACTTATGATTTGTCGTTATCTTCAGAATGGTAATTTTCTATGAAATAAAGTAAAAATATATCGAGGGTACCATTTAAAAATCAATAGTTGTAGTCATTTCCCAAGGTTATTAATCTTTTAATAACGTTGGTAATTTCCGGTGAAACGAGAAGTGACAAACTAATTGAATACATCAATCAATCCTGATTTATGTCATATGCATGTAAAGACTAAATATTGTGTTTTTTATCTAAAAAATTACTTATAGGGGTGTAAAACAGATCCTTAATTACTTACTTAAAATAAAACGTTAAAAATTATACAAAACCGAACGTGAATATTTTAAGAAAGTTGGACATAGTATAGATAAAAACTGTATTTCCTCTGCCAATCAAAGTAAAATATAGAAATACTTTAATTCTGAGCCACTACCATAAAAAATATGTTTATCGGTTTTGCTATTAAGCTCTGTATAATTATAATTATAACTATCGATACACTTAAAAGAAACACACGAAAAGATGCCAAACAAGATTAAATCGCAGCATTAAGCAAGTGAAGCACTATCGACGGGGTTGGGTAGGTAGAAAATTTTATATTTAACATAATGAAAATAAAAACTACAAACTACAATAATTATTATTATACCAACATATTTTATGAAACCACAGGCTTTCTATGGTAAAATTAAAAAAAGGAACAACGAAAACTTCAAAAGAAAAAAAAATAAGACTTTTCTGTACGGTCTTCAGATTAAACAAAAAAAAATTCTAATAGTCTTCACATCGATTACTATTTCTTATCTTCAGGGAGTTAGTACCACAGAATAGAGAGATAGCGTGCGCACACATATTACACTTTTAACACTTATAAAATTTATAGAAAATAGAAAGGAAGAATAAGCATCTAAAGTGAAAAAAAAACGGCTTTAAATATACAAAATTATTGTTCTCAGATTGTATGCCTGTTTTATACCATTTTTTACCTGTTCTGAGATTTTATACATTTTCTACTTAATATTCTACATTTTCTACGCACTTTACTACATACACGTAGAAAATTGATTTTCTATGCGTCGTTACCCAACCCTGACTATCGGTTAATAATAATGATATGAAATAGTTGCACTTTTGTGGGTTTTTTTTATAAAGAAACTGTTTTTAGAAATATTTAACATTGATTAAACCATTTAAATATGATAAATAATTAGAACATGAACTTATTGCTTACACCACAAAACCTTGCATTCACGCCTGTTTTTATAAAATACAGATTGCAATGAACGTTTCTATTATTTCATGGAAACGAAAGGTAATTTTTATTGTACAGGGTGTCCCATTTTCATGTGTTTTACAGAGTTTCTTGTTTATGAGCAGAGATACAAAGATGCGGATTTTACATTATTGTAAAACTTTTTTATAAAATTAAAGATGCTACACACAGATTTGTCCTAGTCCTCTTAGATCCTGAAATACAGGGCGAAATTGAAATTGTTGCATTTTTCAACCCCTTTCGTACCTCGAAGGTGATAATTGAGTCCCAAAGAGTTTTTTTTCACGTAGAAACCAGTGGCGTAACTAGTTTTTTGCTGGAAGCTGTCATTTCTGAAATGACTCAATCTTATGTTGTTTTTTTAATGGGACACCCTGTATATTTTTTATTTTATTTGCCTTGTCTTGCGCTTTCTAAAAATATAATATTATATTCTATACTGATTTTCATTAACAAAGTAAAAAAATGCATTGTTTTTAACATTAATAAACCTAGTTTATAAGGGTATTATCAATATCAATTTTATTTAGTTTAATTTAACCAGACAATTTTGCTTTCTATCGTGGTATCTTAACAAACTGCACTGAAAATAAACTTGTGCAGCTTTTAAATATCATGCTGTCAATTAGAGTTACTGATATTTCAATGCACTTGTGCAATAATTCTACATTACAGTTGAGGGTTGGAACCTTTGGTGTTACACAGCAAAATAAAAACACAAAATCACCACAATACACCAAAACACTTTTACTTTTATACTGGACGCGCGTTTCGCTAACCATGTTTCAGTTTATAATCATCTGCTGATGATGCTACCATGGTTAGCAAAACGCGCGTCCAGTGTAAAAGTAAAAGTGTTTTGGTGTATTGTGGTGATTTAGTGTTTTTATTTTGCAATAATTCTACACACAGAAACTAACGTGGAATAGCCAATAACAAAAATATGACGTCGAATAAATTATTCGATTGTTTTGAATGGTTTTGATTAGGGCTGCACCGAGTACCGAGTAGTTCGGTGCTCGGCCAGAATTTTAACCGAGTAACATGTACTCGGTCGAGCAGGCCGACTCGGCCGAGTAAAGTATAGTAATAGAAACAATCCATTTATGCATGTCCAAAACAGATAGAAATGAGACTCACAGTGGCAAATAATAAAATAAACAAAAAGTTATTCATTCATAACTTTAATTAATGTATTTTAGCAAAGTAATAATAATAAGTATAAGTAATAACACAAACACAGTGAAATAATAATTTAATACTTATAATCTAAAAGAGGTCAGCACTGTCACTCATTTTATTATAACTTTAAAGGGTATTATTAATTGTTTGAATTATTTTTCACTTTTAAATTAGTTACACATATAAGATTTGCTTAAAACAAAATCAACGTCGCCACCGCACCTTAAAAGAATCAATTCAGAATCCAGCACATTAGAAATATCAGTTTGCATGGGGAACCACAGAATAAAACAATATCTCCATAAGTAAAACAAACCAGGTCATTGGTTTGTAGTCGGGGAATCCCAGCCGCTCGCCAATCATAGGCAAAACAAAAAAAGATCATTGGTTTAAGGCCGGGGAATTCCGGGAATTTTAACTAGCTTTCTTTAATGTTAAATTATATATTTATATTTATATTATGTGTATGTGAAATATAATATTATGTAGAAATGTAAAATATAATATTATTATGTTATGGTGTATAGTATAATTAGTATATATTGATAAAGGTCGCATAACCTGTTAAGACTATTAAAAACCCGACAATTCCACTACTCGGCCATTACCTTTAGCCGAGTACTCAGTGCTCGGCCAAGTTAAAAAACAGGGCTCGTTACAGCCCTAGTTTTGATTACCTATTTTAAACCGGTCGCCTATGTTAAAATTTAAATAATGCATATTTACTTTGTTTATGAAAATAAGTATAGAGTATGTTATATTTTTAGAAAGCTCATAACAAGGCAAATAAAATAAAAATATAATATACAGGGTATCCCATTTAAAAAAAACATAAGTTTGGGGCATGTTTCAAGAATAACTAGCAGCAAAAATCTAATTACGCCACTGAAATCCACGTGAAAAACTCTATGGTACTCAGTTTTCACCTTTTTGACCAGTTCAGGGCCATGTAAGTGAAATATTAAAAATGGTTCCAGCAAAAGTTTCCCAATTATGACGGATGATGGCGCTGATCGTCAAAATTTTTGGACAGGGATTTTGCTTACCGACAATACGACGTGAGCTACGACCGGACCAGGACCAATCAGAATGATCAGTCTTTCTTGGACATTTGCCGCGGAAGTGTGTGTTAATTTCTATTGTGATAAGTGTGGTTGTGTTTGCAGTTTGATTATTCGGTTTTGATATTATGTTAAAATTAATTTTGAAGTATTGTATCACCTGTTTTTATGTAATAGTACTTTTTTTAGTTCTATGATCTGATATGTTGATTTGTTAATGTTTGTTTAACAATGTTATACCAAAGAGGTTATACTTAATATACTTATCAATTTGCATAGCCTAACTTTTTTATCAATAAACTTTGTAGATTTTCAGATTATTTAATTCCTTTTGTTTCCGTTTGTAATTTTATTTTTAAGACATATTATGTGATTGTTTCATATTATATGTTTTAAAAATAAAATTGCAAATAGGGAATAAAAATAATTAAAATAAAAAAGTGTATTTTACAATTCCCCCCGGCCCCACACCCCTTTGGCTAACCTATAATGTCAGCTATGTCGAGAGATGGCGTTACGAAAATGGAACCGATTTATTACAAGGAACTTGGGCTTCTTTTTCGTTAGTATATTCTGTGGACTAGTTGTAATATAACTGAGATACGAATGGGGTCGCAAAATGCAAAAAACATTTTCAATTTTACCCACTTTTACTTTTTTTACCCTGTATTTCAGGAACGAAAAAACTAGGACAAATCTGTGTAAATCTGTAAGAAAGTAGCACTGTGAAAACTGCATTTTGGTAGCTCTACTCACAAACGAGAATCCCTGCAAAACACGAAAATGGGACACCCTGTACATTATTAATATATTTAAAAATGCGCAGGATGTTTTGAATTAATAAGAAATTCCAACTTGTTGTTTTCACATTTAAGTTGTTATTAAGTGTTTCTAAAAATAGTTGTTTCTACAATGAATACAACAATTTCAACAACTTCAACAATATTATTAATTTTTCATTAGTTAAATACCTACTTGTACCTACTTTAAAAATTAATTTTGTATAGCATGGCCATTGTGAGGCTTGTAATAATTAAATACTGAGTTTCAAAGAAAAAAAGTATTTTTTTATAAGTGGCCATGGCGTTCTTTTGTATTTTAAACAACTCGTTTAAGTAACTATAAATAAAGTCTGTACAAGTCAGGAAATATTTCGATAGACGACATCCAAAAAATGATGGCAAACACAATTTGCATGCAAATTAAAATGACAGACAGACACGATTATTGCTGTCAAAGATCCTCTTGTTAAACAGACTGTATATCATTTATTTTTTATCTGTTTTGGAAAATTACCAACCATTTTATTTTTTGAACTAATTTTACATTTCTGTAACTTTTAATATACTTAGAATTTGACTAGTTTATTATACAGACTCACCTTAAATAAGTGCAAATATTTTCAGAGCTGATAGATCTCAATAAAAGAAACATATTTTCTCTTTACCGTTTTTCAAATAGGTTCAAAATAACTGAGTTATGTTACTTTGAAAATTTTGAAATACAACCAAAATTCAAGAAACCAAAAAATTATATTTAATTATTTTTAAAGATTACTTTGTAAGGTTGTTAGTATGTTTTTTCTTAGATCATAGTAGGTATATAATTCTATGCTGTACTGGGTCTCAAAAGTGGTTCACCCCTATAACTTATTTATTTTTTCAGATAAAAATCGAGATTTGGTGTGTTAGTATATGACATAAATTATGATTGATTGACGTATTCAATTGTTTTCGATCTCTTCTTGTTTCACCGGAAATGACTACAACTTTTGATTTTTAAATTTTACCCCCAGTATTTTGTTACTTTTATTTATAGAAAATGACACTGAATAGAATTACATATCTAATGTCAACTTTTGGCATTTTAGAATATGGCTATTTGCTTGCTATTTGGAACTGCAACCATGATTGCCAACAGGCGATTCATAACGACAAATTGACTAGAAATACCTACCAAGTGTGTGGTACCAAATTATTTGTAAAAAAAAATGCTTTTTCCAAATATGCTAATGATCCTCATTCCATATAGTCAAGCCCACTTTATCATAAAACAAGATATAAAAAAAAACATTATGATTATACCAAGGATTACACATTATTTTATGTGTTGAATATATTTTTATTTATTTTTTAAAAATGTTTGCATATCTAAATGAATTTTAGTATTGATTTTAGATAACACACAATGAAATGCCTTATTATATAATACATTGTAGCAAATCATAATGATCTATAGGTGGTATATGTACCTTTTCTCTGAATAATGCATTAATGTTGTTATTTTTAAACTGTAAAACCTTGGAATACCTAACTCCCATTGTGATAAAAATATATTTTAAATACATACTTACATTAGTCAACATTCCCCAATCTTCTGGCCAGTAAGATCTGTTTTTGTAGGGATCAGTGGGATAAGGCCTAACAGGTGTTCTATCTCCATGTCGAAATACCTAAAATATTACAAGTGCTGTTTATAAGTTATTTATCAAATTGAGACAATAATTAAATAGAAAATTAATAATAAATCTTATTGTATAACACTGTTTCTTACTACTACAACTGCTTTTAAAGCTGGTTCAGAACTGCATACAGCAAAGACAGAAATTAAAAGGAGTAACCAGAAATTCATTTTTACTAGTATTTAACAAAAATTCTTGGAGATAAGATTAGAAAATACAGCCATAAATTAATATAAATGTGTATACAAATTATAAAGTGAGTAACATTTCTAGAAACATATGTTACTATATACTAAAAACAACCCCCGGTTCCCAAACCACACTACATCACAAACGTAAATAAAAATTGATGAATTTTACGTTAAGGGCAGTTCTAAAGTACATTCTGACCATTGATTCTGATTCATTTCACAGTAGTTCATTTCAATTTGAAATTTTTCAGTATCGATGTCCTTTTTCAAATTTCAAACTAGACAAAGAAAGATGTATCCCGACTGTTGTGATCTTTGTTTATGATGAGAATGCAAGTAGTTCAAAAGTATCATAACGAACTGATATGAAGTTGGCAAACAAACCTTATTTCCTTGTTTTCTTGATTTTCAAAATTAAAAAGCAAAACGCTATTGGTGAAAATAATCTATAATGTCTGACGATTTTATCAGTTTAGTAAAATAAGCGATTATAAAACAATTAAACCTTATGATTAAACCCAGTAGAAGAGAGGATCATAACTTATAATATCGATGAGAATATTTGAAATAAACAAAACATAACCTCCAATTTGTAAGTCTGAACTTCAAATGTACAAACCTCATAATAAAATGTAAAAGTAAAAAATCCCATCATATGTTATCTTAAAACCAAATTAGAAACCATTTGTTACAAAAGAATTCTATGTGGATTATATTTCAATAAGTGGAAGCATAATTTTAATGTCATGGTGACATGTTGGCATTTTAGAATAAATATCACATAGCATGTTTAATAAATACATTCCCTCAAAAGATGTTAAGATCATGTTTTCGTTTAAAACGTATTCACCTAAAGTTGTTTTTTATTGCAATAATAATTGTTTCACTAATATTTATTTATTTGAAAATGAAAATTCCAAATGACATTGAGCTTGAAAATCGACAGAAATTTGTAAATACTGAAAATAATGTATTTGAACAAAAGTTAAGAGAATGGGAAGGAAAGATTATCCCAGGTCAGTATTTCGTACCAAATTTTTGTTCAGCTATTGACCTGCTGATGCGTTATGTATATGCAAATTATATTTTTTCTTTATAGGACTAGGTGATAATGGAGAGACAGCTTTTTTGGATGGACAGGATGCCCTCGATGGAGAAAAAGCTTTAAAGAAATTTGCTTTAAATACTGTTTTAAGTGATAGAATGCCTTTAGATAGAAAATTGAGGGACCCAAGAAATAACAAGTATGAAACATACAATATGATTGAAGAAAAAGTGATGGCTATGAAATGAAGATCACTGTCATTTTATATATAAACTTATATGGGGAATGTGGTGGAATGTCATCAATGTGCATTTCTAAGCCAACCGTTATGATGTCATTTTTAGTTAGGATGTCATTTTTTGTTCGATCATACAGTATATTTATTATTAACTAGCTGCTGAGTTAATATTTGAATTGTAGCAGATGAAGAAGTATTACTTTAATTCACTTAAGTTAATTTTAAGTATACAAATATAAACATATATTATCTCAAGCCTATAAGCAGTGATGTTTAGTTATGGCTCTGATTATGGTCAATAACTAACTGTATAGTCAGGAAAAAAATAAATTACAACCATTTTTTCGATTTTCATTTTTAATGAACAAATAAATAGTCCATTTTTGAACTATTATACTATATTTATACATTATATTGATTGCCAAAGTAGTATTTCGTTTAATACTTACATAATAGTTTTTTGCATAAAACTATAGACAAAATAATAAAATAGTGGTGAAATTTGTTAGACTTACTCATTTATTTACTACTAAAGTTATATTATGGCGCGTTCTCACGACTCGTGGACTTGGCAAGTATTTTTTACTGGCCTACAGGGTCTGGCGGGAGTGCGGCGTAGTTCCTATAATAAATAACTTAGAAATTCTGTATAGATGCCCGACGCACCGTATATACCCTGTATACCAATTACAAAATGTTTGTCAAGTACGCGAGTCGTGAGAATGCGCCTTTAAAACATGGTATGATTATGATTGATATGTTGTATAACTATAAAGGTGGATACACACCCTACTGCAAGCTTTTTTGTACAAGCATGCATAATTTACATTCTCCGCCACACTGTACATGCATGATTGAACAGCTTCAGTTTATGCCTCGAAAAAGAAGAAGTACGAAGAAAACGAAGAAGGAAGTCCGCGAAAAAGAAGAAGGAATCCTGAAGGCATTTATCTTTTTGATAACGGCATCCTTATCGGCTTGGCTGTCAATTAATCTATACTTATTAAGTAAAATTTTGTATGCTGCATCCCTCTTCACCTTATCATGATATTCTGGTGATTTAATCCAAACCAAACCAAACCAAAGGCACGGCTGATTTTCGTATGCGCGAATAAAATCTTCCAATAATCCTCGATTGCTCCTTTTCAGATCGCTAGACATGATGGCGACGCGACGTACAGGTCATTTACGATCATGGACTGAACTAATTGTTTGTACAAGCCGAATACATGTGGTACACACGTACCGTTTCGCTTGCGCAAGCATAGCTTGTGTAAAGGTGGCTACACACACTACTGCAAGCTTGACAAGCATGCATGAACAATCTTTTTGTACAAGCTTACTGTAGCGTTCGTAGGGAAAATTTGCGCAAGCATTTTAATTGTGCAAGCCGCTTGATGATTGATTGAATTTGAATCATGCAAGCTTAGACAAGCCATGCTTGCGCAAGCGAAACGGTACGTGTGTACCACATGTATTCAGCTTGTACAAACAATTAGTTCAGTCCGTGATCGTAAATGACCTGTACGTCGCGTCGCCATCATGTCTAGCGATCTGAAAAGGAGCAATCGAGGATTATTGGAAGATTTTATTCGCGCATACGAAAATCAGCCGTGTCTTTGGCGAATTAAATCACCAGAATATCATGATAGGGTGAAGAAGGATGCAGCATACAAAATTTTACTTAATAAGTATAGATTAATTGAAAGCCAAGCCGATAAAGATGCCGTTATTAAAAAGATAAATGCCTTCAAGATTCCTTCTTCTTTATCGCGGACTTCCTTCTTCTTTTTTTTTGGACTTCCTTCTTATTTTTCTTCGGACTTCCTTTTTCTTTTTTGCGGCATAAACTGAAGCTTGTTCAAGCATGCATGTACCGTGTGGCGACGAAGTTAAATTATGCATGCTTGTACAAAAAGATTGTTCATGCATGCTTGTCAAGCTTGCAGTAGTGTGTGTAGCCACCTTTAATAATTACTTTTATTTAAGAAAAAAAATAATATTATAGTAGATTCTTTGGCGATAATATTTGTTGTTTTTGTAGATGTAAAAGTTTAAATTATTCGCCAAAATTAAAAGCATCAATTGTTGTAATATTTTATAATGAACTTATGTCAGTCATACTGCGGACTGTATGGAGTGTTCTTTTACAAACCCCAAGTCATTTATTACAAGAAATTATTTTGGTAGATGACTGCAGTACTGATGGTAAGAACTATATAGGTTACATAATTTATTAATAGATCTGATAGAGGTATTATGATATTTATTGCTTATATATTTTAAAGTATGTAGGGTGAATATGCCAATGGTCGGACAGTTTAGAAAAAGCCGAGTTTAAATTTTTTATTAAATTTTCTTTTTTGGTGGCATGGAAATGAAATGTTATGAAATGGAGAGTGAGATTATTGGGCTTCATGTTAAATATAACAGTTTTTTTCGTAAACCTTCCAATGATTTTAATTATTTTTTTAAGTGGTAAAAGTTTTAGAACATATGAGGTATAAACACTAATAAACACATTTAAATGGTGCAAAAAATTATTGTTGCTGGTGCCGGACTTTATAAGGAGAGTTACAAAATAAAAGGAGCCTCTGTTAGAGCATCTGAACGAAGAGAATACATTAAGTCAGGATAATAGTGATGAAATATGTACAATTACCGAGTAAAAATATAACTCAACGGCAATTTATACAAAATAAATTATTTTACTTAAATCCCTTCAATTAAAAACCATTACGTACTTAATAAAACTCTAAAGTAAGTAAAAAATAAATAAAACTTTTTAAATCAAACTATTTATTTCATTTTTAAATCTCATATTTTAATTCATTGATATTACAACAGGAACCTTAGAAAACCTGTTATTCAATTCACATTTGCTTTTATTTCTTTTGTGTTACAATTTTAATTTAATCTTGCACTATGTACTTTATACTTTATACATCTCTTCTTCATGCTGTTTTTTAAGTAACTCTCTAGCTAAACCTTTTTAAAACACCTCCTTTGAATACCAGTTAGTTTATTAATATCAACTTTGTTTACACAATATTTTTCCTTTATTTTTTCCTGGTTTTTTTGAAGTTCCATCACTGAGTTCTTAAAAATAAAAGTAATATGACAAAATTGTTTTATATTTATTTTTTTTTGTTAAAAAAATTGTACATATGTGTTAATGTAACAATTATTATAGGTGCTCTTAATTTATTATTAATCAAGACAAAAGTATCTAAAATGATCTACATATATAAAATGCTAATGTTTATCTGTGTCGTCTCTACTGAAGTAACGACTTGCTCTAGAAAGTTGCTTTTTACTAAAAGATAGCTAATTGGCTCTTCTAAAAACTGTCGTCGCCGGATTTTTTGTTTTTCATTTATTTAAAAAAAAATAATAAGTATTTTTTTTTCTGATGTCGCTGTCGTGGCGGATGCGCCAGGCTTCAACTAGTACACCAATAAATGAGGAGATAAAACTGCAGTACTGGTCTTTGGGGTTATATACTTATTCTCAATCTTGCTTTTCTAAAGAAAAATAATATAAGTACATTTATCTATTTTATAAAATAAAAACTCACCTTAATTACTATCATCGATGCTATCCTACCTATTTCTTTATTATGAGAAGCCCTACAACAATACATATTTGTTATTACTAACAGCCTTATACTATTTTTTACCAGATTGTGGTTTTAGGATTTATCTATAAATCTCGATCTGCTTGCACTTCACCAGTTTCTTCCATATTTTCTATTATCAATTTATTGTACTAAAATGTTAATATAATAAATATAACAGTAATATCATAAAATTAAATTATAAATTAAATACTTACACATACTTTTTTTCTTGTTTTAATTTCTTATAAATCGCATTTCATCAACAGATCTATTTCACAACTACTGTTGAAACTGATTCCCTTTTTCCATAAAGGTAAAATTAATTAACGTATACCATAATAGAACTGGTCAGAGTTGAACACAAAATATATTTTAGTTGAATTTTATTGTTTTTATTTTCATTTTGAGGATCTTTTGACAACTGAATAATAACCTCACTTTTAAATCTAACGATTTGAAATTCCCAGTTTTTGTCTCTGTCTGTTGCATTGACTTTTCATATATAACCATCTCAATTTCAGATATCTTATATTGGCAACACTTTCTTTACGGAGTGTCTAACGTCCATGATAAGATCCTACCGACTCTACATTTAACAAGCCAAATATCTGAAATAAAACTCGACAATCTCCACACATTTAAGAATCAACTAATTGAAAATCAACCACACCTGGTATTTGACGAAATCAGTAAATACCCAAGCCTGTGGACACTACTTTTGTACCTGGTAATTATCATCCTTTGCGTCTACCCTGCGTCTACCCTGCGTCTACCTGATGTATAAGAAGTTCCCCAAATGTCGACGTGACGTTCAACCACCACCTTCAAGAAATATCCAGCTACCCCCTCAATCGGTATAGCTGTCTCTGAGAAGGGAGGAGTTATATTAGCTTTGTTCGGGTTTCTCTTATTACCGATTCTGAACCGTCCTAGAACTGTGATGCGTATGCGCAGAAAGAATCATTTGCGCATGCGCTGCAGAGCTCTAGGACGGTTCAGAATCGGTAATAACAAGAACCCGAACAAAGCTATTGTGTGTGTGTATACGTGCTGAATAGACAATAATAGACTAGCATTTTTCCAAGTACAGATTCTATTTTTACACTCTGTCGCACGAGCTCTTCAAGCTAGTTAGTTTTTAAAACAGATGTCAATTTTTTTTTGTTTTTATATAATTAAATAAAACTTAAATGTAACTTATTTCAATAATAAAAGTAGTTTTAAAGAAAAGGTGACTTTGACATTCAATTTCAGTTAATTCAGGTAACAACTTTTTTTCAATTTCTCTGGTTGAAACAAGTTCTGGTTCCATTCGTTTGCAAACGTCGCTACCTATTTGTCTTTAATACGGTCCTGTACTATTGACTGGAATCCTGACTGCATGTTTTACGCGATTTTCCCCCTTCTCGGACAGTTTGCACTGTATTTTTCTAACGCATCTTTATTGTATTGATGAAAACTCCCTTTTACTTTAGGCCATCTTTAGGCTTCATGCTTGAAAATAACCAAAATCTCATAAAAAATCAGTCTGAACTTATGTCTATAGCAATATGACGCCGAAAAGTGGCTACTGTCCGACCTCTCAAATATATTAAATTTAGCGTGTTGAGTTTTTGCTATCCGACCACTAAAGACTACCAAAAAATTATCTTTTATTATACCAGGTGCGTCTCAAAAGTGGCTCACCCCCTATAACTTTTTTATTTTTTCAGATAAAAAGGCGAGATTTGGTATGTTAGTATATGACATAAATTAGGATTGATTGACGTATTCAATTGTTTTCTGTCACTTTTGTTTCTCCGGAAATGACTACAACTTTTGATTTTTAAATGGCAGCCTCGGTATTTTTTTACTTTATTCCATACAAAATGACATTCTGAATAGAATGGCATATCATATGTCAACTTTTGACATTTCTGTTTAAAACAAAATTGAATTTTAAATTTCAATCTAGGGTGCCATGGGTGTGTTAAAAACACTAATTTTTAATCAAGGAGCCTTGGAAAAGTAGATTTGATCGTCTAATGTTATTCGTGTCTTGTCAGGGCTGGTTGATAGATGCCTAAATCGTATTTTTAATCATATCTCAATTTTTTCAAATGGAACGAGGGTGGCTCATTAGCATATTTGGAAAAAGCATTTTTTTACGAATAATTTGGTACCACACACTTGGTATTTCGAGTCAAATTGTCGTTATGAATCACATGTTGCAATTTCTAATAAACCATATTCGAAAATGTCAAAGTTGACATATGATGTCATTCTATTCAGAGTATCATTTTCTATCGAATAAAGCAACAAAAAACCGAGGGTACTATTTAAACATCAAAAGTTGTAGTCATTTCCGGCAAAACAGGAAGTGACAGAAAACAATTGAATACGTCGATCAATCCTAATTTATTTCATGTATTAACTCTCTCAATTTTTTATCTGAAAAAATAAACAAGTTATAGGGGTGAGCCACTTTTGAGACGCACCCGGTATTTCAAACCAAGACAGTAGATATTACATATCAATTATCAAGAAAAATACTAAAACAAAAGAGGATTTTTTTCAGTAGTCGGATACTCGTCCGTCTACTGGACTTAAACCAAAATTATATACAAGTTTATCGGACACCTAAATTTAACATTAAAATATTAAAAATTATCCTTTTTTGTTATTTGAAATAAAAATTTATAGAATATTCTACATACACGTAAAGTAATAAGTACTTCATAAATTAGATACAACATTTTTAACTTACCTTACAAATTATCTCACCTCCATCTTTAACAAGCAAAAATTAGGAAGCACAAACATGTGGCCACACCGACTCCCGAATTTTTAACAGTTTCAGGGTGACTGTTTAGGCAAAAAAAATGTTATAGAACAAAGCGGAAGAATTGGGTTGCAATACTAAGCCATATTTTTTTAACTTATTTCCCAATAAATACGTTTTGTCCGACCACTGGTGTATGTCCGACTACTGGCATATTCACCCTATTAATGTATTACTACAATAATAGTACCAAGATGCAAGTAAATTATTACAGTATTTCCTTTTAATTCTAGAAAGTTTAAAAGGACTGTTACAGTATTATTTGGATACAAGACTAAAGGAATACAATATTAAATTGATTAGATTGAAACATAGAATGGGTCTAATTAGGGCAAGGTTACAGGGAGCTCGAATAGCTCAGGGTGATGTTTTAATATTTTTAGGTAACTTTTTTCAATTTGTATAAATATATACAGCTTTCATGTAATAGGTTGATATTTAAGATGCACATTGTGAGGCTACCAAAGATTGGATCGAACCACTACTAGCAAGAATAGAAGAAGAAAAGACTGCAGTACTTGTTCCTATAATTGATGTTATAGAAGCAAGTAATTTAGCTTATTCTACTAATGGTAATTAATGAAAAAACGTGTTATTTTTTACTTTACTTATTGTAAATTAATATTAAAGGAGATTCAAGTTTTCAAGTAGGTGGTTTCTCATGGTCTGGCCATTTTACCTGGATAGATATTCAAGATGAAAATGATAAAGGAAAAGTAACACCTATAAAATCACCTACCATGGCCGGTGGTTTATTTGCAATCGATAGAAATTTTTTCTGGGACATTGGATCTTACGATGAACAGATGGATGGATGGGGCGGAGAAAATCTGGAGATGTCTTTTCGAATATGGCAATGCGGTGGACGCTTAGAAACTGTAAGTTGAGCAAGTTAACAGAGATTTATTACTTGTAAAGGAGGGTGGCACATTCAGTACATTGTTAATTGTTATACAGGGTGGCGCACCTTATTCGCCTCGGTTGATTATACGGAGTGGCAATGTGGGGAGGCAATATGCACAATTTAAAATTATTTTGAAATATACAGGATGTTTCAGAACTAAGATCCATACCAAAGTGATATTTTTTCTTATGGAACACCCGTTATTTTCTTTCATTTTTGGATTCTTGGGCCTAAAAAAAGGCATTTATTATAAGGGTTAAATATGTTTAAAATCTTTGATTTTTGAGATATTCAAAGAAATTTAAATATGCATGCTAAAATAGAATAGATTATCAACACCTTGCGCATTACTTTTTCGAATAAATTCTTGTGTTGAATTTAAAGGCAAAGAACAACGGCGTGCAGTCCATGGAAGCAGTGCTTCCCCTAAACAAATTGCAAAACATCATCTTCTAAAATGTAATCTAAATTTTGAAGTATGGAACAATTAATTTGGTTTATATTAAAAATGCTAAAACATTATCTTAATCAAGCGCATAGCAAATGCGGCCTTGACTCCGACAGAGCAACAGTAGAAAATCTTATAGAATCTAACCAGGCGCTAGCTTTTCTGCAGCGGTGTCTGCAGCCTATCATATGCATCGAGAGCCGGCCCCCGCTGCCATGAAGACACCAGCCCTCTTGGTTGTCATTTTATTGAAAAATTGCTCTTTATTCAAAATCTGAGATAGGTTAGGTTAGGTATAGGAAACTCTAATATAGTTTAAAAGAGCATTTAAATCTGCTTCGATTTATTTTAAGAAACACAGAGTATTGCATTTGAAATAACGAAGTTTTTATGTAAAATAAATATTTAAAATAGATCAGCAGTTTTTGATATCCCTGTATACATTAAACGAAACAATAAAATTGTTCAGTAAACTTTATTTCTCTGGCTTAAAATTCAGCACAAGAATTAATTCTGAAAAGTAATGTACACGGTGTTGACAATATTTTTTATCTGTGTAAACATATTTAACCCTTATAATCATAGACTTAAAATAAAATATAGACTGAGTATCTCATTCATAAATAGCTGGAACATGCGGTCAGACACTGTCTTGTTATTGTTGTGTTATTGTTTTAGGTTATAACGAGTGCGACACGAGCGATAGATAGGCTGTCTCTGTCGTAACGGTCGTTCCCTGACGACTCTGCCGAGAAACACAACACTGTCTTTCGTTTCTCAAGTACACCTGAACTCTCCGTATCATAGCCGGGTAATTTTTTTATTTTAATGAAGCTATAAGTAAATTAAAAATATATCGTATTTAAACGTTTTTATATTTTATTAAGATTTAGGACAGGTTTTTTACATAAAAGTTTAGAAAAAACGTCTTAGAGTCCGAAAAGGATAAACATAATAAAATACACGTTATAGAAGAAATTTTATAATCGAAATTACGTAATTTTTGAAATTAATAATAAATTATTAATTTTAGTCAAACATTTACAACCCCTAATATTAATCAAAACCGGATCTATTCCACAGATATAATAGAATCGGCGACAGGGAGAGAAAAAAAAATGATTGTTGTAATTTTTTTTCTAGTTAAGTGATGTCTTATTATGTAAATTAGAGAAAACATAAATCTGTTCCATTAAAGCAAGGAAGGTGATAGGAAGTGGATAAAATAAAAACTACATTTATTTAACTCGGTACTGTCTTTATTATACCGGGTGCGGCTCAAAAGTGGCTCATCCCCATAATTTTTTTATATTTTCAAATAAAAAAACAAGATTTAGTATGTTAGTATATGAAATAAATTAGGATTGATTGACGCATTCAATTGTTTTTGGTCACTTCCTGTGTCACCGGAAATGACTATAACTTTTAATTTTTAAACGGCACCCTCGGTATATTTCTACTTTATTCGATAGAAAATGACACTCTGAATAGAATGACATATCATATGTCAACTTTTGACATTTTCGCATATGGTTTAATTGTAATTGTAACACGCGGTTCATAACGACAATTTGACTCGAAATACCAAGTGTGTGGTATCAATATATTCATAAAAAAATGCATTTTCCAAATATGCTAATGAGTCACCCTTGTTCCATTTGAAAAAATTAACATATGTATGATTAAAAATACGATTTGTACATCTTTTAACCGGCATAGACAAGACACGAAACCTATTAGACGATCAAAACTATTTTTCCAAGGCTCCTTGATTAAAACTTAGTGGATTGAAAAAAACTGGATTGAAATTTAAAATAGGATATGTTTTTAAGCGACAGTGTCAAAAGTTGACATATGATATGTCATTCTATTCAGAGTGTCATTTTTTATCGAATAAAGTAGCAATATGGGTGCCTTTAAAAATCAAAAGATGTAATCATTTCGGTGAAACAGGAAGAGACCAAAAACAATTGAATACGTCCAATAAATCCTAATTTATGTCATATACCTACTAACATACAAATCTGTTTTTTTATCTGAAAAAATAAAAAAAGTTATAGGGTTGAGCCACTTTTGAGACGACCTGGTATATTAAAAAATATTGTTTCATAATGTAATATCATTTTAAAATTCTTGTATGTTATTTTAGATTCTGAAGATAATTTTAGAATAAACCGGAATATATTTTTAATAAAAACATTATTAATTATTAACAGGGTTATAATTATGATTTTGTTACAATGTAAGTAAAGTAAATAATGTAATGTAAAAAAGAAAAATTCAGATTTTACATTTTACTAAAATATTATCTAAATAAGCGCCTTTCTACAACAACGCCACTGACTGCCAATGTGTAAATTGAGAGTTGCCTACCGGTCAAAAGTCGTTTCAAGACTTAAATGGATTATTTAAGTCAAATTTCCTGCAAATTTGGCACTGGCGAACCATATTTTATAGTTTTTGAACAGAAAAAGTCAATAAAATAAACACTTAAGGACTACAAGCTAAGAAAATGCGTTAATACAGCCGGGGAGATAGCGGCAACAAAGCTTTACCGCACACGTGCGATACGTACTACAAGATAATAAATGAATGAATAGGCTCCCTCGCCTCTAATCGGTGTTGTCATATTGTAAAGAACTTATCCTTATTAAACAGTATCCGACTTATAATTTAGTAGTATAAGGACTATTTAATACATCTATGGAATATTAAAACCTACTTTATTAAACTGTAGTATTAATATCTCAATATATGTGTATAACAAGAAAAAAATATTGATAATATTAAGGACGTGACAACATAGGCTGGATGAGGAAGGCTCGGTCGACTGCACCCAGAAGTAAACATGTGTACAAAAAAGGTTGTTTGTCCGCGTTGAGATGTAAATAGTGTAGTCTATATTTTATTTTAAGTCTATGCTTATAATAAATACCTCATTTTGTGTCCGAGGATCTAAAAATGAAATAAAATACCGGATGTTTCATAAGAAAAAATATAACACTTTGGTTGCGATGGATCTTAATTCTGACATACCCTGTACAGTTCAAAATAATTTTAACTTATGTACATGGTCTTCCCACGTATACCCACATAATATAAAATATCGTCGGTTTACAAGCAAAACACACTAAGTCCAATTATTTTAATTTTAATTTATTTATATCATTTGATTAGATTTCTTCCAGAATATAGGAAAAATCTACTATACCTTCTAAGAATTATTAGTTTAATTTTTAAATTACTTTTATATTTTTTAAATCCATAATGGCGCTATATTAGTTCATTAAAAATATATTTATTCGTTTTTGGACTTGTGGTCGAGTGTGTTTTGCTTGTAAACCGACGATATTTTGTTTCTACATCTTTTCGTTTTCGTATAATTAATCGGGGCGAATGAGTTGGCTACCCTTTATAACATTGCTAATACTTTAGGTATAAAATCTAGCTAAACAAAAATAAAAATATTAATGTAGATTTTCATAAAAATATCCATTATCTACCAATCATTACAATTTTAGAACTTAATATTAAGAGTCCATTTCACTAGACCGGCAAAGTAGCAAAATAAGCGTTCGGCATTTAAAGTTTTAAGTAAAACTGGCTAGGCATTTTTACAAAAATGAAGAAGGAAATTAAAGATAAAGGATTATACTATATCCGCATTGTAGCACATTTTTAGATAACTTCTTTATTTTTAAGATTTTTACGGTCAAACATCAACAAAATATACCTTATATTTGAGCTAAATTTTCTCGAAAATAAAGAAGAGAATTTAAAATTCCGTTACAATACGGAAATAGATTGAAGTTTTGTGATTACAGTGATATATAATTTATATGGTTTTGTAACAAATTGCTCGCTATTTTATTGCAAATGCTGAAGCTCTGCAAACCTTAATCAAAGCACGTTTTTTTGAAATTTTGGGTGTAGCTTAACTAGACAGGATCGGGTTAAGCCTTAGGCAGATTTCTGAAATATAATATATATTTCCTTCGGCCGCACACTCGCTTTACCCGACCCGAACAGTACAGCGGAATAGCATATATTATACAGATTATAAACTTATCGGTGATTATAGGTGCCCGGTGGCGTAGAGGTACAGGCTCTCGTCTACCAATCTCAAGGTGTGGGTTCGATTCCCATACCCGGCATTTCATCAGCCGACTATTTTTATTAAAATAAAAATAGTTTGGATACCTAGGTCGACTCAGCCTTAAACGAGTACTTGGGTTTCACAATCCTGAGGTAATAATAGGCGGTTGAAGCGTAGTGCTAGCCACATTACCTTCTTTGTATACCGAACGGCTCTAGTATAGCAAGCTGTACCTTGCTACTCCCAAGGCGTTAAACGCTATATACGGGAGCTATTATTATTATAAGCTTATCGAAAGCATTGATGTTCGTGGTTCCAATTTTCGGAGTCGCCCACTACTTAGGTTACTAGTTTGCGCACATAGCACGCCCACTTATGGCCTCTAAAATTGTGCACAGCGCCTGACCGGCCCAGTTATTACGCTGTTTAAACGCGAGTTTATTTTTGCGCACAAAAAATTTTACTCGTTTGCTCATCGTCATAAAAACAATTTTCGTACCACGAATTAGGGACAAGATTTTTATCTGTATACATATAGTATACCAATCTGTGGTAAAATAGACTCTTAATGCAGTTTAATATGTCCTTTCATATATTTAATTTAAACCAAGCCAAAATAAAGTCAAGTAATTAGCACAAAAACTTAAGTTAAACAAAGAGTGTTTTTTAGAAATGTCATGTATCTATTTTAGGTGCCCTGTTCGAGAGTAGGTCATATATTTAGAGATTTCCACCCATACTCCTTTCCTGATAATAAAGACACCCATGGTATAAATACGGCACGTCTTGCCCACGTTTGGATGGATGATTATAAACGGTTGTTTTTTATGTATCAACCTGGTTTGGAAAATAATCCAATAGTTGGTGATTTAACGCACAGAAAACAACTTAAACAGAAGTTGAAATGCAAAAGCTTTAAATGGTAAATTGATTTTATAGCCAAGAGGAATTTTTTATATGATAATTTCTAGGTATCTGGATAATGTTTATCCGGAAAAATTTGTTCCCGACGAAAACGTTTTTGGGTATGGACAGGTAAAAACAGAATTTGACATGTGTTTGGATGATTTACAATTATCAGAAGATAAAGTAGGACCATTAGGTTTATACCAATGTCATCAATTTTTAGCCGTGTCGCAATATTTTTCGTTGAGTAACAAGGGAGAGCTTAGAAAGGTAATTACATTAAATTATCTATGAGAATGTAAATGAGGAGCAGACTTACTAAATGCTTTTTGTCCATATTTTAAGTTTTCAACCAAAGGTCGCATTGCAAACTACATGCAGATTTACAATATTATGTCAGAAACAATGTTATGAAGCATTTTATCCCATTCGAATTAAATGGTGAAAATACCTTAGACTTTCTATGTGCTGTATGTCCATTGGCGGTAGACAAACAAACAGAAGTATGTCCTTGCGCTGTGGACATACTGCTGTTTGTTTGTCATTGCCAAATGAAGAGCTTTTTTTCTACTACAACTTCTCTATTTTTTGAATAATACTACTTAAAATAATGAATAAACCTTGGTAGCAGAAAAATAAAGAGAAATTTCAGATCTAAAGGACAGTCAACAATTTTTTTCTTTTTTTTTCAGATATTATCAAAACTAGATTTTTCACATGTAGGTGTACTATTGTTATGATTTTTTATCCATCTATCAAGTATACTAGTTTTTCGGTAAGTTTAATGCAAAAAGCATAGCAGTTTTTCTTTTTTTATCAAAATTCGATCAAATGAACAAAATGTATCTGGAAAGTCTGGTCCTCAAATAGACTATCTATACTTTTTAATATTCTTTCCCGGATGTTTTAAATTTTTGTAGTGGTGGTTGAGTGGCAATTTTTTTAATGAAAACATCTCGGAAAACTATATGTTCGTAAATAAAACGGACTGCCACAGTATCTTATTAATTTTGAATTATTAGAATCAAATATATTTTTTTGCATCTATTAGTATACTGTTACGGATTCCGTGGGTCCACTAATTTAAACTCACGATAAAATACTTAACGAATTTATTTTCTCTCACTCTGTACACACAATTTATACTAATTTAACACAATTTATGCAACTACTGTTACTCTAACGTTTCTGGCACCTTCGCCAACTAATTCACAATTTAAAATGCGGTATTATCAAACTTCAAACTGTCCAAACTGCCGATAGCGTGCCTTTTATATAGCTGTGGATCTTCCGGAAAATTCTGTTCTAGAATTTTGTAGAATTTCTTTTGCTTTCTGGCGAATTCGCCAGGTTTCTCAATACACGTTGCGGTTTTAGTTCCTCGCTTCTCCGACAGACGGCGCCACATATACCTTAACAATACATCTTTGAATCAGAAGACTAAGGAAGGAACATATCAAAAATCTTAGGTCCACCGTGATGGGACTCAAATATGGCCGACTTAAATTCCGGTTTATCAGTGCCGTTCTAATTTTATTCAAACATTGTAAAACTATGATGTAGGGTAGACGTGGAGTAAACTCAATAATTTTATTTTTATTTTACGTTGTGAATAAATGTTGGTAGTTATTAAAATTGTTATAAAAACATATTATTATAATAAAAATATATAAGTTTTAATAATTATTTATCGAGGGGTGTCTCACTATTGGAATAACCTTAATTATTTCACTCGATTTTTGCCGAGATCTACCGCACGCTACACAACCAACTATTTTAGAGTCTTTTTCGATAAATCGCGATAGTGTCACTGTTAATTTAAGTTCTGCCATAATTTCCATCTAGATTTACTACCTTTATACAACTATCAGTAGTAGAACAAATAATAAATAACATAAAATAAGCTCCGTAAAGACTGACAAATCCACAAAATTTCCAACCAAATTCAAATGTGTCAAATGAATCGTCAAACAGAACTGTCAAGGATCCCCACCCTACAGTCCTTTTTCCGCCCACCATGCATGAATACATGGATAGCATTATGCTCCTTCCTTAGTCTTCTTATTCAAAGCAATACATAGTCTTTTTTAAGATGATTCGAATTTTTTCTTTGACTATTTTCGATATTTGCTCCCCCACCACAAATTTCTGCATATTATGTAAAGGGATAAAGGGAACTTTTTGAATTTGTCATCATGGTAGATTTTTTTTACTAAAAAAAATAACTTTTTATAAACTCAATAAAAAAATTCAATTTGTTACCTGTATCACATATAAACATTTTTGCTGGGATTTTTATTATTACGAGGGGGCATCAAAAAAAATAGTGTCAGGGTACTATTTTTAACGCGGCCCTTATTGTTTAATTCACCCCAAAAAAAAATATTTTTGATGTTTGCAGGAGAATTTTTGCGCCGAAGTTTTTAAAGAACAAGATGTCCAGTTGACGGAATGTCACGGTCACAAAAGGGAACAATACTGGATTTTATATAAAAATGGAACTATTTATCATCCAGCTAGTAAAAAATGTCTTAGCAGTGACGGAGTCGAAAATGGTAAAGGTGCTAAAGTTGAAAGATGTAATGGTAGTGTTTTTCAAAAATGGATATTTAACCATATAAATCAAACAGCTGTTATCGAATAAAACAGTTTTTTATGTGTTTTAGTACTTAAAAAATATTTTTTTTTATTTCTGTTTAGAAAAGACAGGAAGGTTCCTTTTTAAAATACTCTCAGCTAATATTTTTATACTTGATATTTAAGTTATTCATTGTATATAACATAAATTTTAAAAAATAGGTATTTTTTAATATCTGGTTTATAAAAATATCAATCAACCTCCCAAATCATATTTTTCTAAAATATAGTGGTGTCTGAATTAAATGACGATAGTATAAAAAAAATGGACCATAAAACTGAACAACATCGATTTCTTAGTTTAGTTTATAAACGTTTTATGATGAAAAGCAGTCCTAGGATGATGATACATACATAATTCTTATGGGAAGTTATATTAGAATTTGTTTAACTATCAACTATAAAAATTTTTCCGCGTGGTACTTATTTATATATTATTGAATAAAGTATGTTATAAATAATTAGTCATTAATCAGAACGTAAAGAGTTACTAACTTTTTCATTTTTAAATTATATTTCATTAAATGTTTCATGTTTTTCAAATTTAATAGTTATTAAGATGGTGTTAAAGTATATATTATATTAAAAAAAACGACTGATTATCATTGAAATTATAAAGTTACTTATCTCATATTTTTGGAATATAAAAATTATATAAAATAATATTTTCATTTAGAGTCCAACAGAATTTTAATTCTTTAGGCAGCTTTTTTAAACTGATATTTCTCTTTTGTGGGCAAATTATGCCAAGAGACATTTTTTTCTATTGCTCAATATAAGGTTAATTACACTTTATTATTGTATACTAATGTGATTTGTTTTCCAATTTTTTAATATTACTATATGAACGAATAAACGGCGTCGTGGTAAGCATAGAAATGAGCAATGATATTTTTTTGCAGATTGACCTTTATCGTCATTTATTGATTAGATCCATGTAATGGGTTAGCGTGTAAAGTTTTTCTTTTAAGTGTTTAAAGAAAATTTTTTGTGTTAATTTTTAATAAACGATATACCATCCTGCACACTTTATCTACCTGGTCTGTATTTTAATGCATGCGACAGAGATAAATAAATATAAATGGCCGGTTGCCAGAAAGAGAGACAAAATAAGAACCGGCATGCAGTGTTGCCGGTTTTTACGTGTGTAGAAAAAAATAAACAAATTTAAAAACTATCATGTTCACTACTGAAATGAAGATAATATATATAAGCTAAATATAATAAATAAAGTTCAAACCTTAGATGCAATATTTTTCGTAAACGCGTACTTGTGCGATTTGAAATTTTGATGCAAAATCCGGCAATACCGCATAGAATAAAATTATCAACCTAACCTTTTATCGCTTTTTAATACATTTAATTTTTCATTAACACGTTGACTGCCAAGGACGAGATAACTCGTTGTCGCTAATTTATTGTCAGGCGCCAGCCACGAGTTATCTCGTTTTTGGAGAATTGTTTTGCGGCGCCCAGTACGAGTAAATCCGTGGCATTTACGTTAAAGTGTAAGGGGATGGGCGTCCACAATACACCATTAAAACACATAGTGGCTTCAAAAACTATTTTTTATTTTGTTTTTAGATCCATGATACAAAATATAGGGATACAAAAAGTTAAAAAATATATTTACGTTCTAACAAAAGCAACAAATGGTAAAAACTGAGCTGCAAGAATAGGAAAACTATTGCGAAAGTTTACAGCAGTAGCAAAGTTATCAAAAATTAAAAAAAAAGCATCTTATACTCTTAAAAAAAAAGGATAGCTATTTTCAGTTTAGGTGATAGTCCTTGAAGCAGTTTTCAACACATAGAGCTGGATTTTCATCGCACGCAGGACAGAAATAGCGTGTTTCTCGTCGAACTTTTTTGAAGTACATACCCGGCAAGCCCCTTGTAGGTCGTTGCTTTTTCTCTGTTGGTGGTATAGCTTCCAAGTAGTGAAAATCTCCCCTCTGTACTCTGTTATATGTAGGCATTTTATCACCTAGGAGAGTAGAAACAAACATCTCTCTAAATTTCAGGGATTTTATCTTGCTTCCAGTCGATTTACGGAAAAGCAAGTATGTGTTATGTATATATAATTCGAGAATATGCAGTGCAATCTTCTTCGGCCATCTAATAGTTTTTCTTAACGCACTGTAGTAACTAAGCATTTGATCGGACTGATCGATACCTGACATTCCCGCATTGTAGTCCTTTATAATATTTGGCTTCATGGAAACTTTTCCGTTTTTGTTGCGTACTTGGACCATTTGTACCTTGTGCAAATTTGAAATCGTTAATACTTCCGTTTGTCTTTCCACTTGCAAACAACTACCGATTTGCGTCTTTGCCATATACACTCGCCTTTCTTTAGTTTTTTGAAACAACATACTTTGGATTTCCTTTTCGGTTGCTGCGTAAGGTGCCACAAATATATGTTTTTCTCGCTGTCATGTTGTTTGTTAGGCCAACTGAATTATAAAATTATCAGTATAGAGAATATAACCCTTATCTAAATATTTCTCCATCAAGTGAAGAACCACACTTGCAGCATGCCCCAGATCATTTTCGGTAGGTTCTGATTTTCCGCAGTATACTTTTATTTTAGAACCATGCCAGCAGATTCGCATAGTTCATACAATTTTATCCCGTACTTATGCTTCTTATTTTTAATATATTGTCTAAAAAACAGCCTGCCACGCCATAAGATCATTGATTCATCAATGCACACATTTTTATCTGGAACATAGTGATCTTCCATTATTTTATTGAAATGATCGAGGACTGGTCTAATTTTATATAATCGATCTTCTGTTGCTTCCGTGTTGTCAGCAAAATGCAAAAACGCAACAGTAACTGGAAACGATTTCTACTCATAACCTGACCCCAAAAGGGCATCTTGTACATGATATTTTGAGACCAATAATGCTCAATAGACGGAAAACTACATGGACCCATATGTAAAAGGAGACCGAAAAAAAGTCGCAATTCATTTGGGGTTGTGTCGACCCATCTGGTCAATCTGGAGGACCTCGTCAACGGATTTTCTGCGATCTTCTGTGTTGCGTATAAATTTGTTTGTTGTACTAAATAGCGTACAAATTCATCAGAAAAAAAATAAATTTACTAAATATTCCATGGTTATCTGCCCTTGAAACTTTAATCCGACATCATTTACCAAAAATTAAAATTTGGTGGCTCCTCCTCAAGGTCCACCCACTCTGCGTCTAAATTTGGTTCTTCGGGTAGCTCGTTCTCAATCTCGTGCCACTCGGCAACTACGGGTGGCTGAATCGAATCCTGATCACTTTCACTTGTAGAAATCTGCTCACTAGACGTTTCATAGTCGGGGTCGTCATCCGAATTGTCCTTTAGGAAATTGTCCCACTCAGCCTCATCCATTTGGGCAAATTCATCAAGCTCCCGGTCATTCAAACTGCGTTTTCGCGACATTTTTTAGCTCAAAGTAACACAAATAGCAACAAAAACATAGGTTTTTCAACAACTAGAAAACGTTAAGGATAATGATCTATCCCACTACACGGCTAGTTGCATACTAAACCGCCTGAATCGCCTGATTCTGCAAAATAGGTTATGCACGCCGTGTGTTTATCGTTTTCCCGCTTTACGAGTCATCTCGTGGTTGGACGCGTCAAGCAAGTTCGGCTTGAGACGGCCGACCACGAGATAATTCGTAAGTTGTTTTTTTTTGAAAAAAAAGCTACATGCGGGACAAAATTTTAAAATTAGTAGTTTTTAGCACATTTTAAATAATTATTGCGATTTTCACACCGTGGCGTCCGGGAAGGTTTTAATACAAAATACCATGGCAGTCAACGTGTTAAGCTGTCTACGTCAGTGTCTTATAGGTTAAAATCCAGACCACGCTTGTCCCGATCGGTATAGAGGTTTACTTGACAGGATTAATAATCAATTGTCACTTCAAAGACTACTTTGCCGCCGTTTTTTTAGTATCATTTGTATGGTATATTTACGTGTATTTTATACATTACTTGCTCAAAAGTTAATAAATAAAATAAAAGTAATTTTAAACTTCTGATAGTAAAAATAATCGATGGGTAATATGAATCACTTAAAAATGTATTAAAGTAACACACATATAATTTATTATTCTTAGTTATAATTTAATCATTTAGTAGTTTTTTTTTAAATCTTATACAGTCACCCCTACACACAGCGCTCTAAATGTTTCAAACCTTGCACGTTTCTTATAATGTTCAATTTTTTTAAACGATAGATTAACAAGAACTTGATAAAGTGTATCCAATTTCAGAAGAAACAACAAAAAATTCAGACTTCCGTGCATATTAAAAGAGACTATCGAAGACAATCACAATATAATTTTAGATATAAAAGGTAGTAAATATAATAAAAAAGTAATAATATAAAATGACAGATCTTCATTTTCAATCCAACTCTGACATCGTTTTTTATCGTATGGTATTTATTTCTATGTATCATTTAAAAAAGGAAGTTTAAGCTTTACTTTCAAAAAAAAATATTCTAAACTTCGCAGATTCTCTCATTTTCAGTAATGAAGTTAAATGTTTGGTTTGAGATTTAAAGATCTGTTAATATTTTTTTCTTCTTTTATCATATACACCTTTAGATTTAGAATAAAATAATACATCACATCACAGAGCATTCTTACTGCTAAGTATTTTTGAAATAGTGTACCTACCTCTGGATTTTTTTTTATTTAAATGATTAAGATATAGCACAGAATTGCTTAACCATGCAGAAGCGACACTGGCTCTTTTTTTTTTTTGATCAAACTTTAAATGATACGGTTTATTTCTCATATATTTAGGCTATAACTTTAATGATGCCGGTTATCCATTTTATTATTAGAATGTTAATATCCGACGTGATCCTGTAAAATAAAGTTTCAACCCTAGATGTGATCTGACAAATCAAGTCTACGGATTTGGCCTGTGACAGACCTGTCCGCCAAAGGCTTAGCCTGCCACAGACTTGGCCCTCCACACAAACACAAAATTCTTATCTAAGTCCGTAAGGCAAATATTCTGGTGTATGGGGGGCTATTTATTAATATACTTCAAGGGCATAAAATTTGGGATACATATATCAACGAACATGCATACTGTCGTTTCTGAATATCTAAGGTCCAAACTATTCTGTGTTCATATTGTAAGCGGTTTAATTTAGTATAGATAGTATGTCAAATACATAGTAGTTAATTTGTCCAAAAATATCACAATCAAAATATCTGCTAACTAAAAGCATAAGACATTATTATCATTAGCGGCTATAGTTTTAAACAGTTGGTAAGCTTGCATGGTAAGCTTGCTTTTTTGATGTTTAATTCGAAATTGGATATCATTTTGAAATAGTTAAAAAAATTATTACGTTAAGAAATACGTATATATAAAATGTATTTTATTCAAGAGATCGTTTTTATATTAGATTTAATTTAAACAAAGACACACTTATATTTTTTGTAATATACAAGTCTGATTAAATATATCACAATTTTATTTACATTAGGTACCTTATTTCTTAGAAAAATAGGCCACAGTGTTCATAATATGAGAGAATTTCAGCATTACTTCATAGAGGGATGGAGAGGTTTACAAAAGAAAAATATTTATCAATGTTTGTACTTTATTTACAATATTAATTGGTGTCTTTGCATTCAGCTTCCCATTCATCAACGGTAACTGCTACTGGACTCATAATTGCAGTAAAGTCGTCCAATCCACAATCAAAAGCGCATTCTTTCACTGTCAACGGACTAAAATCGGTACTGTTTTTATAATATACGTTCAAATATAGATCTGTTTCGTCTTGATTTCTGCTTCTAATTTCCCAAATTAGTGTAGAAGTAAATTCTGGGACAGCATCAGGATAAACACCCATTGAATTTGTAAAATCACCAAGAGTAGTGTCGTGGGCACTAAGCATTAAAAATTTCGGCGTATAACTAAGACCCTGGGTTGTAAATGGTGTCTGATCTCTAGTGGCATTTAGAAACTTACTAAAATAGTTGTAAAACGGACCTGTTCTGAGTCGGGCCAAATCTGTGGTGTAAGTGGGGACTTGGAACTTTTTAGCTGCGAGGGTTTTGATATCTTCCCAATAATAGTCAGTCCAACTGGGCAAACTCAAATTTTGTCCCCTATAAATAGTTATAGCTGAAAACAATCCGGACATTGTGCCTATATCGACTTCGTCTACAAAAAATCCTGTAACTTCGGATATATTTTTGTACAACTCTGCATATTGCCGATTCAGTTCTTGGAATTCTTCTGTTTGATACAGTTCTTTTTCAAGGCGTGCATGTTTGGCACACGGAATTTCGCTGGCTAAAATCGGATCTTGACTTTCGGGTACTGTATGAACGGGAATAACCTAAAAACATACAACCTACATGAATTTTCTGAATTGCAAATATTTTTAAAAACTTTAATTTTATTTTTGTGTTCCAAGACATAAATCCAATCTAGTTTATCTTTTTTTAATTTTTGAAGTGAAACTTCTTTACGCGCGCTGATAGTAAAGATTCAAGGCCATGACACGACAGGCAACAGAACAAGCGAGAGGAAAAGTGGAAAGAACATCCTACAGCTTAGGTAAAATCGTCCCATTTAAATGAAATTTGGTATGTCGATAGACTAGACCAAGGCCAACTTGACCGTGTACGACACTTGTGACAGTTAGTTTTGACGTCAGAAATTTCAAAAGTTGATGTCATCCGATCGCGACCAAATTTGATGCGTAGGCTATATGAGCGACGTTGCACACAGTCCATGCACAGTCCCACACTGCAAAGTTGGATACGACGCGACGTTTCGTTTACATCTTCATCAGGGTGGGACTAAGGATTTGATATTGAAGAAAAATGTGGGTGGATTCCGGCATAATTGGGGAGAGCTACAGGGTGACGCCCTTGACTTTTCGAATCTATGCCTCTAAATGGACGAAATCATCAGGACTTATCTCTTAATTATGGGTCGATTGGAACCAAATTCGGCACGTGGAATGGAGTCCTCAGACGGACAGACGAACATTTTAATTCAAATTTTGTAAAAGTTAATCAAATTACACAGGCCGACATGATTTTTGTAACACGAGTCAGTTGCAGAATTTCTTCATAAAAATATGCTTCTAATAACAGAAAAAATACTCCTGAAGCTCCTACACGTACCACTTTTCAGTTGCCTAATTACGCCTCTTTTTTGCAGGTAGTCAATTTTATAGATGTCAGGTATTAAGTCTAGGTAGATTCGTTTACATACAGGTAAATTTTATGATGGGATGATTGAAAGGGACGCATTTTGTGCACTATAATATATTGTGAAAAACATAAGAGAGTTCAGTTTTCAGTTGATTTTCGACGTGAGTTGTTCTATGCGTGTAGATAAATAGTACGAAAATGTCAAGTCAAACGCGCCGCAGTTGTAAAGTGTCTCCTGATCGATTTTGTTACATTTGTGGAGAATTTATGGTGCAATCACAAGCCAGACCATTTTCTGAAAATGTGAAGAAAGCCTACTTCAAGTATTTTGGAGTTTTGGTTGGAGATCAAGACAAGCAGTGGGCTCCTCATGTGTGCTGCGTTACTTGTAGCGTGTCGCTTGTGCAGTGGATGAAAGGGAAGAGGAAAAAAAATGCCATTTGCGGTTCCAATGGTATGGCGAGAACCAACTAACCATTTTGACGATTGCTATTTTTGCCTGACGAAAACTGAAGGTTTTTCCAAAAACAAAAAGCACAAGATCGAGTATCCCAATTTGCCGTCTGCCATACGACCTGTTCTTCATGGTGCAGATCTCCCAGTGCCGATCGCGCCCTTAGACTGGCAAGGTATTGTTTTGGAAGATAAGGAAGATATTGAATCAAACAGCTCTGGAGACCAGTGTACTGATCCTACCTTTACCCCAGAGGGCGGTTCTGACAAGCCACATTTGATTGTTCAAAGCGAGTTGAATGACTTAGTGCGTGACTTGGGGTTATCAAAGCAGCAGTCAGAACTTCTTGGATCCCGGCTTAAGGAATGGAATCTGTTAGCCAATGAAACAAAAATCACCACTTTTAGAAAAAGAAATGCTCCGTTCTCTGCATTCTACAGTATGGAGGATTCGTTGTGTGCATGTACTGATATCGATGGCTTAATGCAGGGACTTTCTATAGAACATTCTCCCTGTGAGTGGCGCTTATTCATAGATTCGTCGAAATATAGCCTAAAAGCTGTGTTATTGCATAACGGAAATTTAAAACCCTCTATACCAGTTGCCCATTCAGTGACAATGAAGGAAACTTATGAAAATATGCGCATGCTTTTAGATAGAATCAACTACAACAGGTATAAATGGCAGATATGTGGGGACTTGAAAGTTATAGGAATTTTAGTGGGACTTCAGGGAGGATTTACAAAATATTGCTGTTTTCTTTGTTTGTGGGACAGTCGTGCAGTAAATCATCATTATGTACAGAAAATTTGGCCAGAAAGAAGTGAATTTCAACCGGGTTCCCAAAATGTCAAGTATATCCCTCTTGTAGACCCCAAAGACGTCCTCCTGCCTCCTCTTCATATCAAACTTGGCCTCATGAAAAACTTCGTGAAAGCTATGAATAAAGAAGGTGATGGATTTAAATACCTAAGGCAAGTCTTTCCCCAGTTGAGTGATGCCAAATTGAAAGAGGGTATTTTTATTGGACCACAAATCAGGAAATTGTTGGACGACACAAATTTCACAGACACGCTTACCAGGCAGGAACTCAGAGCATGGACCTCATTTGTTAGTGTAGTGAGGGGATTTTGGGAAACAATAAGGATGCGAACTACGAACAATTGGTTAATGAGCTTTTAGATGCTTATAAATCGCTTGGTGCCCGAATGTCTTTAAAAATTCACTTTCTCCATTCTCATTTGTCATTTTTCCCTGAAAATATGGGTGCTGTCAGTGATGAGCAAGGTGAGAGATTCCATCAAGACATAAGGACAATGGAAATTCGTTATCAAGGACGATGGGATCCAGCCATGATGGGTGATTACTGTTGGTTTTGAAGAGAGAAGACGCGGTCCCTCATAAAAGGGAAAAGTAAAAGTTTTTGTTTATGTTTTGATCTCGTTTCGATTGTTTTTGTACTTTTTAGGTATAAGTAATGTTTGAGGAGTGTAAACTATAAAATATAATCGGTATATAGGCTTAAGAAGTTCTTAAATCATGTTTTGAATAGCTATCTTAATATATTGAATATTGTAATATTGAATGATGTTTTATTAATGTAACAAAAAAACCTTACGTGTTACGACTTTTTTTTTGCCACTTTCGTGATTAGATAGGTTCATTCTACCACAATATCCTATTGAGCTTTGTGTTACATCGAAAAAATTTTTTTTTGTCGGCCTGTGTTATTAATTTTTAATTTATTACTTTTTCAACATTTCAAAGCACACTTTTTCAAACGTGTCCTTCAAATCCTTCAATTTGATAGCCGTTAATAAGAAGTTTCACTTCAAATATGCGCACATAGTGCACACACAATTTTTTTTATTGTAGACATCGCTCTTTAAAACAATTTAAAAATGTATTTTTTTCAAATACCATTGGTAAATCAGTGCACTACTGGCGCGCCACTTGTACAGTTTAAGGATAAATTTGAGGTATCCACAATACCTCAAGTTAACAAACACAAACAAAATCACACTTACAAAATCAAACAAAGGATAGGGAAACAAAAGCATAAAGATCAATGGAAAGGGAAATCCTGCAGGTAAGGCGGGCAGATAGAAAAAGGAATGGAATGGATCAGAAATAAAACAAAAGTAAAGGATGTTAGAAGAGAAGTTGTAGTTGTTTTCGAAGTTAACGATATTTTTAGGTGTACATACTTCTTTTTTTAAATATTTCTAACCTGCCACTAATTTTGGTTCATAGGCTTATTTTAAATTAAATATTATCAAGGACTACTCGAGATTACTTCAAATTATTTCCATTTCATTATTTATAATCTACCGAAATATTTTAGTGTCTATGTCTATGGTAACTGCTAATTCTTACCTGCCAAAGTATGTTATCGTTCCAAATTGTATCTTCTGTTATAGGATATAATCCTGCTAAATTTGATTCTGCTGACATCAATGTTCTGTCGACATCCGTAGACCGAACGTAAATATCTTTTCTGTTGTACCGGGCAGGTAGAAAGTTATCATAGCGTTCCCTAAACCATTGACCTAATTCATAGTGGTGTTGTTTTCCTAACTGAGAAGATTATATTGAGGTATATTATTTAATATATTATTTAATCTGATATACCGTTTGATCCAAAAATGGCGCCAACTTACTTTAAGTCAACATAACCGATCGTTTTTTCTAAGGTACTCACGCTATTTTTGAAACATACGGTACATTTTATTAAGAAAAATATTTTTAATTCCAAATAATACTTGAAAACCGAAAAAACTTTTTACGATTTGTACTAAAAATTCATTCTGTTCAGTCTGTTCAAAAGGTGATGCGAAGACAAACAAAGAGAACCTCTAGAGGACAAACAAAGCATTTTTGTATAGAGGTAAATTATGTCCAATGAACTTCTTTTGATAACAAAAATACACAATAGCTCTATGTCCACGGAATATTGGGACACCCTGTACATACATATGAGAGATTTTCTGAATTATGAATGTGTATTTTAATCGGTCAATATTTTTTACTGCAATTTTACCTTTAAAAAATGTTTATATACTCGGAAGCAATAATTTAAAAGTTTATTTTAAAAGAATAAAACGCGAATAAAATCAATTTGAATATAATATATAATTTTGTACGGATTTTATTAAAGTTTGTTCATTTACATTTTTTGAACATTGTATAGCTTTTGTCAGGAAAATTTATGTTGTGATTATATGGATATCATCTATACATCGAGTATACTCTAATGAACTATAAATCAAATCCTCTCGAATAGTGTAAACAATACGTTACTTCAAATTTGTACATTACTTACATTATTTAATTGTCCATATCCATCTGGCCAGAGAGATGTGTCATTGTAATATACGTCGTTAGGCCAGGATGATAGCGGTGATCTGTCGCCATGCCTAAATACCTAGTTTTGTTCAATATATTATTATCATCAATCCTACAAAAAATACCTATTTTCTGATTAATATTTTCAGAAAAATAAAAACTTTTCCAGTCTTATACATTGTTAAATACTCTAAAATTTTTACCAGCATGCTTCTGGTACAAAGTATAGTTTGTCCAACTAGATCAAATATGACAGTGACAGTTGCTTGTGATTTTAATTGGACAGTAAATGTTTTTTTTTCTGTCAATTTTTGGACATATTTTCTTTGGCTGGACAGACTTTATATTTTATTTTCTATAACTTTTATCGATAGAAAATGGCCTAACTCTACGTAGATACACATTTATTTAAGGCCAGTATTACACTATCAAATTTCTTTGTCAAAGATTTTTTATAAAAGATATCTTTTTTAAAAAAAATGATGGTGTAATGGCCTTAATATACAATATTTTATAAAATCACACATATTACACTATCAAATTCTTTGATGTAATAAAATCTTTGATATAGACATTTGATAATGTGATACTGGCCTAAAAGACATTTTTTAGAACCAACTAATTTATGACCACCCAAGGTAAATTTTTAAAATATTTAATAATTTATATTTTTAAACAATATGATAAGTACATAGTTAATATCTTATCAGTGTATAATATTTCATTGATACCATAGATAAGATTCAGAAGTATTTATTTATTATATTTGATAATTGCTTGAATGATATTTGAGAGACAATTAAGCAGTGGCGTGCAGTGTTAATCAAAGCAAGTAGGCAAAATTTTACAAAATTATAAAATCGGAAAAGTAATAAGTAATTAAGTAATCAAAATAATTATTTTTTATATAAATTGGGGAAACTTTTTCAGATTTGAAATAACTTCACAAGACAGCAACTGACGGCGACACGCGACGCCGACAACATTAGTCCAACGCGTTACTTCCTTAGTCTATCTCTTTCTTACACATTGGCCATCCAGTCATTGCGATTTAGAGTACGTGGAAGATTCGTAAAAGCACAACTTTTACTGTTCCCATTTTTGTTTCCCTACCCAAACTGCCTTCGTGTAAATCATATGGGGCGTTTTCATGGTAAATTTTACACTACGTCGATCCGTTTTGTAGCTACGGGGGGAAACAAAATTCCCTGTTAGCCGGCAATTCATGAGCGTGCCATAAATATTTTAGATAACATTACTTACTTATACAAAAATTTCAAAAATACCTAATCAGTTTTATTTTGTGAATGTTTTTCCACGTAAATGAGACATAATCTTTATGAAAATCAAAAAATTAAGAAGAAAAACAATAAAATCCCATAACTATTTTGCCGATGACTGCACTGTTCTCCAAGCTCGGTCTGCTACAGTTTTAATCGATGTTTCTCGTAAAAAATTAGACGACGTGTCCCGACAATAAAAATTCAACAAATTTGCAAGTATGAGTGGGCGGAGTCTGTTTTGCAGTGACATACTCGACTCTCTGCCGCTTGTATACAGGTTGTTAATTTCTTTATTACTCGCGGCAAGAGCTTTATGGTTGAAATATGGCAACCTCGGCCCGCTCGTCGAGAGACGACGCGACGGGACGAGTCGGCAGCTTAGCTTAGTACTCATTTGGAATGTAGGCAGTGTTGCCATTCTGTTCCCCAATAAGTAACCGTCCAGTTAACAATCTATATAGGTAGCGATCTATAAAATATATTGCTGTTTATTTAAATGTCTTTTGTAGTAAAATGATCATACTCCAATACTGTGTCCGCATTCTTGAAATTTCTTTTATAGACACAGATCCAGTAGACCTACTTTAAGTGGGAATTGCGCGATAACGCAGTATTCTAAAATTATTTGAATATATCTCAGGTCATCTCTAGAATCAAAATAAGATAAAAAATGCCTAATGCGACTATTTGTTGGGTTAGCAATAAGTTATAATATAATGAGATAAAAAAATGATATTGCCTGGGATAGGTAAAGTCTTTTTACCTGCATTATATGCACGCCACTGCAATTTCAATAATATTATCTTTTATTTTAAAATTGTAAAAATTTATCTTCATTAAAAAATAATCAACTAACGGAACTAAGTTCTAAATGGTATAACCTTGTAGGTGTAAAAAACACCTGTTTAAAAGTTACACATAAATTATAATTTAATAGTATTGTAATTAAAATTGTTTTATAAATTTATATTCATCTGCCATCTTGATTGGTATTGGTACATTGAAAAAAGTGAATAACTTATGATCATAAAATCTTATAATCAAAGATACTTTAGATGTTGAGAGATTAACAACTCTTTCAAAAAGTAGGTACGTTAGAATGTATTTAACTGTAGAATTTTTATTTAAAGCCTTCGTGATCATAATTTTTTCTGTTATGTATAAGGTATACGTAAAAATAAGGTTCTTACCACTACAACTGCCTTCAATTGATCATTTTCGTCTCCCAAGGAACTGTTGAATTTTAAAAATAAAAACACCAATAAAATTTTCGTGCCGAACATGTTCGAAAAATTTAAAAAGCAACAGAATAACCGCTTTTAATTTGACGTGTCCTTATTCCGATAAGCCAGACACTAATGTAAAGCGCACCTTTTTATCATATTATGTTAATATATAGATAAAATTAGTAATATATTTTTCTATATCTAGACATCACTTGAGATATGACGATATATGATTTTTTTTACTAAAAGTTCGACGTTCAACAACAGTAAAACAACTTTATTATTATATATGTACAGTTTATTACAAAAAAACATAAAACATATTATCAGAGAAAAACAAATCAAGTTATTGTAAAGGTACATTTTTGTATATTTGGCTCTAATAATTGTAACAGTACACAATATGTTACTCTAAATAATTTTTATTCTATCATAAATACACTCAGATGCAAAAAAACGCAACGGAGAAATTTTTGGTTAAATTTAAAGTGTTATATTTTTGTTATTTTAGCCCTATTTTCATGATTTTGTAGCAAGCTGTATATTATATCAACTTTAATTTGTAAACTCAGCTTTTTATAAACTTTAGTATTTGGCATATTATACAGGATTAATTGAGGGATTGTTTTTTATCCTAACTTTAAAACACCCTGTGCAATAATTTCGCCTGTAAATTTTCCTAAAATATAATTTTGTAGTCAGAACCATGACTCCTGAGCATTTTGTTTTTTTGATTCATGTCAATACATGCTTTGGTTAATTTTTAAGAGCGAAATGTACTAATAACGATTAATGTGCATTTTTTTAATTATTATTTTTTTGATGTAATTTTTTAATATGATGAGAAGGTTTTGGTGACTATTGTCGTAACGTCATACTGCATTGGATACTCTATACTAAATTAAAAAAAAACGTTAAAGACTAACGATACAGTCCGGGTTTTAATAAACATTAATAACGATAGTAGAACTAACGATATTAAATAAAACATCTGTAATACTTCTGTAATAATAAAAATTGTAAAAAATACCCTAATATTTTGTATTGCTGCCCTTGGCTGCTATTACTGCCTGTATACGTCCGTTCATACTGTCATTGAGAATGCATACATCATATTGCGTTATGTTTTGCCATTCTTCTTTAAGGACCAAGCCAAGTTCATTTAAAGAAGCTGGTACTACTTCACGACCTTTTACCCCCCTGCCAAGCATTTGCCAAACGTCGAACATAATGGGCAGTTCAGAGTAGTATATAGTTCACAATAATCACCAAAGCCGCCTTGTCACATTGAAAAATAACTTCAAAAAAGAAATGATAATTGAAAAAATTGCAAATTGCTGGTGGCAAGCTCATTCTGCTCTTAAAAATTAACCAAGGCATGTATTGACATGATCCAATAACCAAAATGCTCAGGAGACATGGTTCTGACTGCAAAATTATATCTTAGGAAAATTTACACACGAAATTATTGCATAGGGTGTTTTAAAGTTAGGGTAAAAAATTGGCGCCGGGAGGCACGTATAGCCGCCCATATGGGAGTTTGGAGTTCTCCACACGGATTTTCTCAAAAACGGACTACGGAAACACGGAATATCTCAAAAACTGCGACTTCGACTGATTTTGATGCTTTTACAAATTTTGTTGCAAATATTATTCCTAATTTTAAATTGAAAACCGCGTTTCGCTAGCTACTGTAATTTTGGAGTTACGATTTTTAAAATTTTTAACCCCCTCCCATACCCCCTTAACAACCCCCCACACCCATCAAAAACTAATGGCCAGATTCTCGGGTGCCACAGTATTTTTGTGCCAAATTTGGTTAAAATCGGTTTAGCGGTTTTTGAGTTATCGTGTTACAGACGAACAGACACCATGAAAATATTTTGTATTTAGGGTCGTATTTATAACCCAAATAGCTCATTTTGAGTGAAATTAAAAACTTTTTTTTGCCGATCTTAATATCCTACCATTACCTGTTGGTATGGTCGGCTGAAAAACAACCTCTCGATTAACCCTGTATAATATCCCAAATACTAAAGTTTATAAAAAACTGAGTTTACGAATAAAAGATGATATAATTATATACAGCTTGCTAAAAAATTCATGAAAATAGTTTAGCCCTATTTTTATGAATAATTTTTAGCCGACCATACCAATAGGTATGGTAGGCTATTAAGATCGGCGGTTATATATAAAATAGATAAGAGATAAAAAAAGTTTTTTTAATTTCACTCAAAATGAGTTATTTGGGTCATAAATAATCTAAATACAAAATATTTTGATGGTGTCTGTCCACAGGTGTCTGTCTGTCTGTCTGTCCGTCTGCCGTCTGTAACACGATAACTCAAAAACTGTTGAACCGATTTTAACCAAATTTGGCACAAAAATACTGTGGCACCCGAGAATCTGGCCATTAGTTTTTGGTGGGGGTGGGGCGTTGGTAAGGAGATATGGGAGAGGGTTAAAAATTTAAAAGAATCGTAACTCCAAGTAGCTAGCGAAACGCGGTTTTCAAATTAAGATTAGGAATAATATTTGCAACAAAATTTGTAATAACATCAAAATCAGTCAAAGTCGCAGTTTTCGAGATATTAGCATATTTTAGTATGGGCGGCTATACGTGCCTCCCGGCGACAATTTTTTTTCATTAGTAACAAAATTATAACATTTTAAACTGGACCAAAAATTTCTCCGTTGCGTTTTTTGCATCTGAATGTATAAACCAGTTAAGCTTTTCTAAAAAATATTAGAAAAAGCATATACTAATCAGAAATATAAGCCTATTGTCCGATTCAGGAAAGACGACTGCATCATTCTGAATTTTTCTTTTAGAACCTAGAGCACTGAATCGACTCGACTAAGAGCTATTGGATGGTTCTGGTATCTACATAGAAATAAACGTAACCATCGGACCGGTCGGCATCCCGCGCACTGCATCGAACTGGTCCGATGATTGCATACATCGACCGCCATTACATGATGATTGCATTTATTTCTATATACATATATACCAAAATCTGCTGATAGCTCTTAGTCGAATCTATTCAGTACGTTCATAACATGTCTTTCTTAACGGGGATTTTGTGCTGCGAATAATATCTGTCGAGAAAAAATTGTGTCTGTCTTTGTTTGGTGCAGGGATTAGGCTCTTTCCAATCCAAAGACAATAAATTATAAAGTTGTCTCACATACTTGAAATTCGATTTCACATGTTTTTTCCCGAATAGAAATATTCAGACGCAATCGTCATATTTCATGAATCGGGAGTTTACATATACATGTATATAAAAAGGATGGAATATTACTCTATATAACCAAGAATTATTAATAAAATATCTTATGAGTGTATTGGTTTACAGTAGGCTTGACTGTTTTATAGGACCTCCTTTCTGTTAGGCATTTTCGAAGGGGAAATGTATTTTTATCTTTTTTTACTGCGCTATCAATCATAAACTGAAAATGAAATGAGTTTATGGAACTAGTATCAAAATTAAAATATCAATCGGCCCTATGTATAGGCACTAATAGTGCATTTACATTTTTTTAGTTCGTGAGTATTATTGACGTTGCCACCTAACTTTCATGTTCACATGTCAGAAGTACTAAGTGTAACATTAAAAAAATCTTAAAGATTAATGTCCCGTATAAATTCGATCCCTATCGCCATTAATTAGTACTGGGCATAATAGAGACAAAATACATTACCTAATACCGACATTATACTGGGCACATCTGTAAAAAAAATAATTAATATGACTTTATATGGACTAAGGCCGCAACAATCGTATTAGAGAACTCGCTCTCTAGCAATGTCCCTTATGTCAAGTGATAGATGAAATGGATCCATACAATTGCCAAGCGAATATCTAGGTAGGTACGCAGAGTTCCATGTAAATGATCACAAGTCGACAGGCTGTCTAATGAATGAGTTGTGGAAAATGATGGAAAAGAAAATATATACAGGGTGACCTATCGAAAACGTTCCGCAAGGCATAACGGCTAAGGTATACTTTTTTTCAAAAAATCCAAAAACACGTCAATTTTGTTTGTGAGGGGGACAACTTTTGCCCCAAAAATGATTGCAAAATCTTGAACCCTCTGAGCGGGGGTGTCATCCCCCAATTTTTTCAAATGGGAAGAGGGGTCAAGTGGCGCCGCAATGAAAAGAGCTTTCTATTCTCTATATTTCCCCGCCTCGTTTTTGAAAATCGGTCGAGTAATTGAGGTTTAAAAGTTTATTTAAACATTTATCAGAGTAAATGATAAGGTTAAATTCCTTCGACCAATTTGAGTTTTTTTCTTATTATTTCTAGATGTTTACGCATTTTTTCACTTGCCACAAGGTTGAACGATCAGGTGCGGTAATTGCTAGATAGCTGTTCTGTGACTTGTGCGTTGAAGTTCTTCTCAATATCGTTAAACTGACCCACAATAAAATTTCCAAAAATACCAGCCCACACGTTTAATTTTTGAGGGTTTTGTGTGTGCACCTCGTGAAAAACCCTGGGGTTGTCCTCAGCCCAATACGGACAGTTGTGCCGATTAACTACATCGTTCAAAAAGAAAGTACACTCATCCGAAAAACACATTAAATCGTCCCATTGCTGCCAAAAGTCACTAACTTACTTTTTGTTACTTCCGAGAAAAACGCGTCTAAAGATGAATTGCATTGCATAAAGAGGTTATAGTTAGTAACTATTCGGTATTAAATTAAAACATAAATAGCCAGAAATCGTAGCTAATGACTTTTTCAATCGATTCTCCGCTTCAAAATATAGTTAGTGATTGAATTTTCAGGTTGTTCGGAAAATGTTAGTTAGTGACTTTTGGCAGCAATAGGACGAAATAGGAAATTATTATCATTCGCCACTCGTTCGCTCATAGTTTCACAAAATTGCAAGCGACGATCAAAATTGTGTTCGTTGAGTTCTTGTACCAACTGAATTTTTTGTACGGGTGGAACTTGTGTTTAATATCCTTTGGACACTTGTACGATTCACGCCGGTAACATTGGCTAATTTTCTTGTACTCAGCGTACTATCCATGGCAACTTGGCCCAACACGAATACCTTCATAGCTTCATTTACTACAGGATTTTCGCTCTGCCTCTTTTTATTCATAACGGAACCAGTTGCGCGAAATTTTGCTACTAACTCGCGAACAATTTTGCCATAAAGTGTTTGTCACGATGGCGTTCATTGAAAATCTGCGCAACCCGATTGCTACATTCATTATTCTTAAAATAAAGTTCGCTTATTTCCACTTTTTCTGCAAGTGAGTATACCATAATAATTGTTAAAAAAATTAACGATATTGAGAAGAACTTCAACGCATAAGTCACAGTCTAGCAATTACCGCACCTCGTTCAACCTTGTGGCAAGTGAAAAAATGCGTAAACATCTAGAAATAATAAAAAAAAACAGCAAATTGATCGAATGAATTTATCCTTATCATTTACTCTGATAAATGTTTAAATAAACTTTTCAAATTTCAATCCTTCATATTTTCTCAATGACTCGATCGATTTTCAAAAACGAAGCGGGAAAATATAGAGAATAGAAAGCCCTTTTCATTGTGGTACTACTTGGCCCCCTTTCCATTTGAAAAAAATTGGGGGATGACACTCCCGCTTAGAGGGTTGAAGATTTTGCAATCATTTTTGGGGTAAAAGTTGTCCCCCTCACAAACAAAATTGACGTGTTTTTGAATTTTCTGAAAAAAAATTACTCTGGCCGTTATGCCTTGCGGAACGTTTTCGATGGGCCACCCTGTATGTTGAAAATATAGACAGGTATCCAGGACATCTTTGTCGAGATAAATTAAATTTGTAACTAAAGTTACTTAATCAAAAAAAAATAAAATGCATGGACGACAATAGGCCCATATGGACCCCTTAAGAAAATTATAAAAAACTTTATTTTTTAACAAATTGTAGTGATAAAAGTTCTTTAAAGGTTATAGTTTGGTTTACTGATTATTTTCATTCATCTATTTCTATGACCTCTTAAAAATAAATGATATAATCGTAAAATTAGTAAAACATATTACCATTATTTAAAAAACACTTGATAGCACTATCTACTTGAATACACTTACAAACTTCCTTTCGTTGCACAAACAGAATAACTTATACGGCGGTATTGTAAACTTAAAATTTTTATTAAATTTAGAAACAAGTCTCTTCTTATAAGAGGCCTTTATGACTTAAAAATCACATAAATTTATACGATTTTTGAGTTTCAAATGTTGTCTAAAATATACTTTTATCTTGAATCATGCAGTCGTTATAAATCCAGGTCATCACATTCTTTAAAAAAATGTATTATGTGCTCTGTTAATTTTTCGGATTTTTTTATTGAAACAGTAGTGGCTTTAATCATGGAATAACCAATATTTTTTAATGTGGATATATCCAAAAATCTTTAATGAAATTTCGTATTTTTATACAGTGTGGCGCACCTCATTCGCCTCGGTTGATTATACGAAAACGGAAAGATGTAGAAACAAAATATTTCATGGGTATATGTGGGGAGGCAATGTGCACAATTTAAAATTATTTTGAAATATACAGGGTGTTTCAGAACTAAGATCCATACCAAAGTTATATTTTTTCTTATGGAACCCCCGGTATTTTAACTAATATTTGGATTCTTGGCCAAAAAAAGGCATTTATTATAAGGGTTAAATATGTTTAAAATCTTTGGTTTTTGAGATATTTAAATTTGCATACTACAATAGAACAGATTTTTAACACCCTGTACATTACTTTTCAGAATTAATTCTTGTGCTGAGTTTAAAGGTAAAGGAATAAACTTTACTGAAAAATGGCATTGCTTCCTTAAATTTATACAGGGGTATCAAAAATTGCTGATCTATTTTAAGGATTTATTTTATATAAAAACTTCGTTATTTCAAATGCAACACCCTGTATTTTTTTAATTATTATTATAAATATGGTATAAATTTAAATAAGTCCATAAACTAATTTCGATTTTGAAAATAGTTACTGTGACTAGAAAATTGCCATGGCGACACCAGCCCTCTTGATTGCCATTTTATTGAAAAATCGCTTTTTATTCAAAATCTGAGCTAGATAGGTATAGGAAACCCTAATATAGTTTGAAAGAGCATTTGAATCTGCTTCGATTTATTATAAAAAATACAGGGTGTTGTATTTGAAATAACGAAGTTTTTATGTAAAATAAATCCTTCAAATAGATCAGCAATTTTTGATACTCCTGTATAAATTTAAGGAATCAATAACATTTTCCAGTAAAGTTTATTTCTCTACCTTTAAACTCACCACAAGAATTAATTCTGAAAAGTAATGTACAGGGTGGGTCAAATTCGACGCTTTTAAATGGAAACACCCTTTTCTGTAGGAGATAGACGAAAAATAATATCGGTGTCTGGAGTTCAATTTTCATCAAAAATATGATGGTGAAAACCGCACAACAATATCTGTTACCGTTTCGGAGTTACGGGGCGTTTTTCAAAAATGTGCATTTTTAACAAATCGCTGTAACTTTTCTGCTATAGAAAATTTTGTATTTCTATGAAAACATTTTCAAAGCACCTTTTTACGTAGAATTTAATGGTTTAAGTATAATTTTTTTTTAAATTAATAATTTAAGAGTTATTAACAGAAAAATTGATTTTTTATTTGGGACACCCTCTATGTATTGTTGTTGTAATTAACTGAAAAGAATTTAAAATTACCTTTCCAAAAATATAGCACACTTGATATTTTGTTATAATCCCCTTCGAAATACAGAATTTTTAAAAGTTCGCCAGTTTTAACTAGTAGGCTTTGGACCCCTTATTGATGATATGCCCTTAATGGAACTCGAAAACATATTTTTCCAGCAAGACGACGCACCGCCTCTGAACGCTGAAGTTATCAGCAAATTTTTGCAGCCAATTTCAAGAATAATTGAATAGCTCACCAAGATCCCAGCCATTGGCCGTCGAGGCAGCCTGACTTAGTGCCTATGGATCTAATCCTATGGATATATTTGCGGAAGAATAAAGCTTCCTTCTTCTTCCGTATAATCTAGACAAGAATTAGAAATACTTAGCAGTTATGAGAGGGTATCTTTCACTCCCACTGAGTTAATGAATTCCGCGAGAAATGTTCAAAAACTGCACCGTCTGTCCATAACAGGAGACGGTTGATATGTCGAACACCTGTAGCAAAATCTCATGTCTTGGTTTGCTATTTATTTTTATTGTTATTAGATATAGTTTAAATGTGTTGATGTTAGTTAAATATATTTTAAATTGTTACATAATTCTGCATCTCTAATAGCAAATATTATTTTCGTTTTAATTGATGCTCACAGCTAGAATTTTTTTGCATTACAGCCGGTGTCGTTCAAAGCCTACTTATTTAAAGGGGGCGAATTTTTATATACTCTATAACTCGAAGAGGAATCGAGCAAAATATCAAGTGTGTTATATTTTTGGAAAGGTAATTTTAAATTCTTTTCAATAAATTAAAAATATACAAGGTGTCCCATATAAAAAATCAAATTTTCTGTTGATAATTCTTAAATTATTAATTTTAAAAAAATTATACTTCAACCATTAAATTCTACGTAAAAAGTTGCTTTGGAAATGTTTTCATTAAAATACAAAATTTTCCATAGCAAAAAAGTTACAGTGATTTGTTAAAAATGCACATTTTTGAATAACACCCCGTAACTCCGAAACGGTAATAGATATCGATATGCGGTTTTCACCATCATGTTTTTGACAAAAATTGAGCTCCAGACACCGATATTAGTTTTTGTCTATCTCCTATAGCGAAGGGTGTTTCCATTTAAAAGCGTCGAATTTGACCCACCCTGTACAGGGTGTTAATAATCTATTCTACTGTAACATGCAAATTTAAATATCTTTAAATATCTCAAAAACCAAAGATTTTAAACATATTTAACCCTTATAATAAATGCCTTTTTTTTGGGGCCCAGGAATCCAAAAATGAGATAAAATATCGGGTGTTCATAGTAAAAAATATATTAACACGCTCACACTATTTGTCTAGTTGTATGTCTTTAACAAATATCTTATTAAGTGTTATTGCAAACCGTTATTTTATAACTATTGGTGTCTTGTCACATAACGTTATCTTATTAGTCGACTCTGTAAAATCGTGTCTACTACTCCAAAATTTCGTAATAATTTTTATAATCAAAGGGATCCAACATTTATCTTGAAAATTCTATTTAAAAATAAAATTTTATCAGTCTCTCTGAGACGAAATTTTAAGCTAGAAACACGTTTTTCGATACCTATTTGGAGAGGTGACGCTTATATTTTTCGAAGAGCACTTGATAAATTCACGTGAGGAGTGGCGTGATTCTATAATATAAGGTTTTAATCACGTTTAGACTGTCGTACAAAAAAAGACAAAGACAAACCTGGCGGTCCGTGACGCTGGCAGAATTCGGCGAGCCAGGTTGCTGAAATAAACCGGCTGCCACCAAAAGCCGGCGGCACGACTCGCTTAGAACCCGCGCGGCTCGAAATGCTTAGGCTAGGCGAAAATTGAGTCGCGTGTATCATAGTCGTGTGTTTTATTAGTTCCTGTGTATTTTTAATTTGAAATCCTTGTAATTGAGACGCTTAGAACAAAAGGGATACAAGTGACTTTTTTCTAAATGCAGATTTAGATATTTTAGGTACCAATTTATTTGGCATAAAATGGAATTAAGTAAATTCTACAGTGGCACTAAGTAGAATATAGTGTAGAATTATCTAAAGTGTCTAAATCTGTACTTATAAGTCCATTAAGAACAATTCAGCTTGATTCAGAACCTCCCAATTAGTGGAATAAATTGGTGGTTTCAATTACACTTTATACTTTTTAGTTTACGATCATTCACAATGTGTAATGCCGGGTGCAGACAAAACAGTGACAAAACAGAAACATTCATGTTTTACGACAAAGTTGTGACAAATCCAATACATTTCAGCGACACTTTTGTCTCATTTTTGTTTTGTTTCAAAGTTCGGAGACTTTTCAATGTCCCGTCTCGAGTCGGTAAAGATCAAAGTGTCTATGTTTTGTTCGTATATTTTGCGACAAGTTGTCGGCGCAGTGTTGATGGCGTGTGCTGCCAACAGTAGGAAACCAGTGAAATCACACATGATTAATAAAACTCATTCGCAACAACTAAAGTCGGAGTCTCATGCATCCGAAATCCGATGACACGACGATCCGACGGTGCTCCTATTGGTTGAAATATTTTGACACCAGTTTTTATCCGATATTTTTAACTAATCGTCCGACGTCGTATAAAGTTAAATTTTGTTTTTGTACGATATCGTGTGTTTTTTAACCTCACTTTTTTTTGAAAACATTGGTTTTTAAAAACAAGTTTAGTGGGAAGTGGGCAATTTCGGGATATTTGGCGAGGAAGTTATTTTTATAAGTGTTTCTCCAATAAAACATGACATGAATCTCTATTCAATGCAGTAGAAAAATGCCAAAACTGTCAAATTTCGGAACGAACTTTCGGATGTATGACAGGCTTTTTTTATTTCACAGGATAAAGCCGAAGTCTCATGCATCCGAAATCCGATGGTACGACATCCGAAATTTGAAGTTATCCTGTGAAATAAAAAAGGCCTGTCACATACATCCGAAAGTTCGTTCCGAAATTTGACAGTTTTGACATTTTTCTGCTGCAATAGAGATTCATGTCATGTTTTATTGGAGATAAAAATAACTTCCTCGCCAAATATCCCGAAATTACCCACTTCCCACTAAACTTGTTTTTAAAAACCAATGTTTTCAAAAAAAGTGAGGTTAAAAAACACACGATATCGTACAAAAGTTAAACAAAATTTAACTTTATACGACGTCGGACGATTAGTTAAAAACATCGGACAAAAATTGGTGTCAAAATATTTCGACCAATAGGAGCACCCGTCGGATCGTCGTGTCATCGGATTTCGGATGCATGAGACTCCGGCTTAAACTTTTGACTTTGTTGTACTTTTGTCATTGCGATGTGGACAATATGTCTCGTCAGAAGACATATTGTCCAGAGCGAAAACAAGACAAGTTTGTCTTGTTTTTGTCTCCAAATCGTGTTTACTTTTTGTCGCCTTGGTCTGGACCCAGCATAAAAAACAATTAAAATTAATAAAATATCCTAGCTATAAAAAACAGCTTGCGGTAGTCTGTTGTATCCATAGAGAAAGCATAATATTTAGCTTATAACTGGCTTATAAAACAATAAACTTTTGATTTCTAACCAAAAATTTTCCTGACGTGTGATAATCAAAGGCCAAAATGACATACCTCGCAAATTTTGAAGTATAATTAGTGGAAAAGTCAAAAGTTTGTTAACTTTTTCCACTAATTGAAAATTACTACCACTAATTATGACGTTCTGAATGCTTACATTAAAATTAGGTGAAACTTCTACGGCTAATTGAAACTACTAATTGGTTCCACTGATTTCGAGGTTCTTTCAACTCCTCAATTATCTAGTTACCAACAAATATTATTGACTACCAATTTTTTGGATATCAAAAGCTATACAGGGTCCGGCAATAGTGCGTCGGGCATCTGTTGCTCCTAGAATAAAAAACTTGAGAATTTTGTTTAAGTATAAACCTAAAGCATGTATGAGGATGTATTTCCGGAAAATATTTTAACTTCTATAGGGTGGCTCAAAAAAGTGTGAGTGGATCTGGATGATTTTTTTTAAATGGAACACCCTGTATATTATTGCATTTTTGGCTTCCTTTCAGATCACTTTACATAATCCTAAGATATGAGTAAATCTATTTCGATAGTTTCAGAGATATTAAAAAATAAATCAAAAATATATTTTTTTCAAAACTTCTTAAAAAAATATTAAAAATACAAGAACTGTTCTGAAATCAATACTATAATAAATATTTACTTTAGAGGGTCAGTTCTTACTTTGCTATAAATATGGTAATCGTAAATCATACAGGATGTTCAATATTTTACGCCAAACTTTCAAAAATACAAAATAATTTTTGTTCGTTTTTTTAACACCCTGTATATTCTTTTTTTATTTGATAGAGAATTAAAAAATGAACATTTTTTGTATTTAAAGTATTTCAAAAATTTTAATAGTTTTCCGGATACACGCAGTATTATTTCATATGGCGCTTTCAATGGTAAAATACGAGAGAAAAATCATTGGGTGGCTTTGATAAAAATTTACTGTGGAAAATGCCGTATGAAATACAAAACCGGGAATATCTGCAAAATTGTTAAAAATTTTGAACTACTCTAAATGCAAAAAATGTTCATTTTTTAATTCTCCATCTATTGAAAAAATAATATACAGGGTGTTCCATTTAAAAAAACAAAGAAAAATTACTTTATATTTTAGAAAGTTTGGCGTAGAATTTTGAACATCCTATATGATTCACGATTTCCATATTTATAGTAAAGTAAGGACAGACCATCTAAAGTAAATATCTAATATAGTTTTGATTTCAGGACAGTTCTTGTATTATTAATAATTTTTTTAAGAAAGGCTAAAAAATATATAATTTTTATTTGTTTATTAATATCTCTGAAATTATCGAAATATATTTACTCATGTCTTAGGATTATGTAAAGTAATCTAACAGGAAGCCAAAAATGCAATAATATACAGGGTGTTCCATTTAAAAAAAATCATGCCGATCCACTCTCACTTTTTTGAGCCACCCTATAGAAGTTAAAATATTTTCCTGAAATACATCCTAGTACATACTTTAGGTTTGCACTTAAACAAAATTCCCAAGTTTTTTATTTTAGGAGCTACAGATGCCCGACGCACTATTGCCGGACCCTGTATAAATACCTTAATATAGAAATAAGAAGCTTTCGGACATGTCATATATTTTTCTACTTTCTTTAAAGCCCCACGGACGCGACGGTGCAATACCAATAATTGGCAATTACACACAAATTTATGGCGGTATATACCGAGGTATCTCACCGGAAATCAGGGCTATATTCCGTTCTAAAACCATGTTAACCAGGCTGGTAAACAACGGTAAGATCCGGTTCCTGGGAAATATCGGTAAAATATGGAAGCTGTTTAGTTTAATAGCAGAAATGTCAATTATTGATATTTTTATAGATTTCTTTTTTTTAATTTCTGGCTTAATTCATCTTTTCTATACAATTTTAAGTTTAACCAGAAAAGATTAGATACAAATATGAGTTTCCCATATACATTCTATTTAAAATAATTGAGTTAACATCTATTTCCGGTATAAACGAAAGTAGTAAAATACATAAGTTTTAATTGTTCTCAGTGATATTAATATTGTGGTATTAGAGTGAGAAAAAACGGCGTCAAGTTAGCTCATTGGTTAGTTAATGATATCACCATTTAATTTTACATACACTGTCGGCAAGACCAAGTTTTGAGCCGGTATTTAAATGTCTAGGAGCGTATCGCTGTGGCGATCTCGTAAGTCGGAGAGAGAAAAATACGCTGTGTTTATTAGATAATCACTTAATCCGACGCTTTATTTTATATGCATGGGAGAATATTTGCTCTTCTCTTTGTTCAGTACTTCTTATACACAATCAATCTTCAAAATTCACAATAAATATATTAGAATAAATTTCCCCTCAAAGTTTCGGATACACTACAGTAAGCAGTCAAGCGATATTTTTGACTAACAAGCTTTTACAGACCTGTATAACTTTAAAAAAAACTATGATTGTTCAGAATATTTAGAGTGATATGTGATTTTTCATACTTTTTTAAATAAATATTTTATAACACGCATTTAAACTATACATCAATACTTTCTAGAAATTTTAATCCTTAACAATAGATACAAATCGAAATAATGGTTTGGTTTATCGCCAATTAAAAATTGAAAATACTTACATAATTATTGACTAAAGGCTTAAGAGAGATATTATTTTTATATAGTCAGTATAGCGAAAGCATAATTATTTCGACAGACGACATACAAGAAATAACATAAAAAATCAGACATAAAGTGTCACTGTATATTCTTTCGCTGAACAGTCTATATTTACAATATGTCTACAAAAATTGTCCAATAAGTACTTAATGGTGTTATATCTCGAAAATCAAACTGAACATCCGATTTGTCATAAAATTAAGGAACTAAAAATGATCAGTTCTAAGACCCTACAGACTTTTTTCTGCGCAGAGTGTTGAAAAATTAAAATTAAACGGTACCAAGTTAAGCGTCTTTATTAAATATATACTATAATCCAATAAAAATGGTAAATACACGATATAAAGAAAACAAAGTATGATACTGCGCACAGTCTATGCAGGTTAGTTAATACGTCATAGGTGATATCGCCACTCGACATCACTGGTCGGCACGCTCCGCGCGCCAATTTCAAATCTGATAACTCATAATAAATGTGAAAGTGACTTTTTGAAACGTCAAGCTCAATGATTTGACATAACCAATGACTAAAGAATACAAGGACATGTAACGCCCATATACGGACTGCAGCAGAATTTGTTACGTTAGACGCCATCAAATTGGAGTTTACGGATGAGTCACCACCTCGCCAACAGCGACAATTTTAGCGATTTTTAATAATTTGTTGTGTGTAGTGAACTTTGTATAAACTTTATTACAATGGTGATGTGTTCAGCTTTCAAGTGTAAAAGCCGCAATGATAAGAATGAGCCAGGAGTTGCATTTCATAAGTAAATAAACAGTCCACTCCACCTTTTTAGCGTTTTCTTATTGAATTTGGTAATTATTTTTCTGATACTTTATGTACTTGATATGTGCTAATCGTCGATACTAGTTTTGTACCTTTTGTTAACATTTTAATACGTTTTTTTCCTAATTAATTAGTATGATAGCACCGCCTCCACCATAGGCGTAGTCAAAACATTTATCAAAAATATAAATATCCCTTCAAACAGCTAAGTTAAGAAAAATATATGGCTACGGTACTGTTTGGTGCCATGGTAACAATTTGGTCTCGGGTGTTATATGTCCTTGAATTCTTTAGTCATTAGACATAACTCTTGTAATTATGTCCTAATTCTTCGCTACTTTAGGTCTTTTTTTTATTAGTAGCAATTGAACAATATAGATTTTTTTTGTATGGCGTCACAGGTGATATGCGCAACTGAACGATATTGGAGCCGCTATCGATCATACCTTGTTTTCTTTGTATTATGGGGTAAATACCGTATGATTGAAAGAAAAACAGCGCCCAGTTGGCTGGGAAATGACGATCGATGACATTTTCCATATAAATTTACATATAAAATGACAGCGATCTTTATTTCATAGCCATCGCTGACGCCGTTTTTTTTTTCGATGATACGGTATGTCATTTCAATGAGATTTACTGTGTCTATCATCGATCATACGGTATATCATTTCAATGAGATTTAGTGTGTCTATCACTGAAGTATTAGATTCGTTCCAACCGAACCGAGAACCGATTCTGGGACGGTAATTTCTAGTCGCCCACTTATTGCTTGAAAAGTTTGATCGTTTGTCAAGATTAACAAATGAATTGACTGATAGGAAATTACCGTTCTAGGACGGTTCTCTTGTCCGGTTGGAACAAACATATTGTATTATAAGGATTTGTGTGAGACAAAGTAAAAAAAATGATACACCGATTGCGTCAAACTATTCTCACGAATAATATCCATCGTTGAAAAAATTTACAATCAATCATGATCCTTAAATCGTTTAATTTAAAAAAAGTATTGGTAGTCACATAAATTAACTACAAATATATTTATACCGGAATTATGTAACGTTAACTTTATATTTCTAAATTTCTATACCAAACAAGAACTTGTTCTGTTTAATTCTTTTTATTAAAAACAATGATAGTTAAAACTTACGAATTCTCAAAAGTAATAATGAACTTATAAGCAGTATTAATACTAACTTTTCCACTCTGGAAAAAGTATAGATCATATTTTATTTGGTCAATCACATTAAAATGGAATAAATAAAAAAACAGATAATGAATATTTAGATAGACCTAAAAAACTTTAAACCCTGTATCTTTTATGGATTATATCTGGAGAAAAAATAATGTAGATTTACTAAAACGTATACGTACACACAGATAGCAAGAATGGATTTCTTGGTATTTTAATAATAGAATAAAGAGTATACTAGGTGTTTTATTAATGAAGAAATCGGTGAATGTCTTATATTTTTCAATAAAATAGACTAGAAAAAATAATTATTGCTTTGCTAATTTATTATTATCTGTGGTCTAAACTGTGTCAATTTTAATAGAGTCCGATTTCTTCACCAAATGTGAAAAAAGCGTTAACCATTCAAACACCGTACAACATTCATAAAAATTCTATAAGTACAGTCTAAACTTAGAATATTAAGCTTTTTCAAATCAATCAATACAGGTGCGTACAGATACAGCAAAGAAGGCGAATGAACGGTTGTCAAATACGTTTAAGACTATACTGCGGCTGTCCTATATAAGCAATGAGAGTACCGAAGGACAGAAAAGCAAGTTTATATGGTTTGACGACATAAGTTCATTCTTGTTTATGGGATGGAAATAGTACACTTGCGCATACATGCTATTTTCCCTTTGGTCTAATGTTGTCGAGATGGGTTATCAATTGAATTCTGTTCTTAAAATATACGGAAATACCATCGAATACGTGGCAATACGCACTTTTAGTTTTCACTTAGGCCGGCGCCATTAGTCTTTTTCCTCCTATTATGTATTTATTTTATCTAGTATCTGAAGGCCGGATCCGCAGGCCGGGCCTTTCCGTGCATGGGGAGCTAATCCCTTTGGCTGAATTTGTTCGCCTTCGTTTGCTATATCTGTACGCACTTTACAATATATCAAAAACTAACAAGTAGTCAACTTTAAATGATGAGTTTTAACACCAATTAAAATACTCTTTTACGGTTGGTTCGTACTTCAGATATTAGTCCTAATCTTATTAATTTAAAGAACTCTCGTTTGTACTCTTACCGTAAAAATATCTTAGTGTATACTTAGCTCGTAGATGAAACATTATATTTGATACCAATTAAACTTTTCAACAAATTCATTGTTGCCAACCATCGACATATTCGGCGCCGGGCTGACTAACAGGAATTTAAATTTCCCGCTGGGGATTCAGGTCGTAGCTCTGCAGTTAAATATTCTTCTAAAAAAACTGTGCGCCACTGACTTTTTTCTCTTATGACCACAGTTTTGTAGGCCGTTTAACGCAGGTTAAAAGTTGTAACTTGATATTTTGTTGATTTCGGTCTCCTGGATGAGACAAATCCAATCTTTTAGCACTAAAATATGTAGCGTAACTTGTATAATATAATAACTTTTACCCTCAAAATGCCATTCGAATCGGTAAAAGCATTTTAAAGAAAATTATAACAAATCGAAAAAAAAAATAAGACTCTAGCTCCCTGTAGCTACAAAACAAAGCAGAATCGGACCTATGTTGATATAAAAAAAATATCCCTACGAGCGATGGCATATTTTTTAAATACCTTTATTACAGAAAAATTAAAGTTTATAACAAAGTGACTACAAATTCACTTATTTGAAAATAAAACCTAATCATTACCAGATCAATGAATAGATACTATAAGTCAGTAGCGGCTCGTCAGGGTAGGCCTCTGAGGCCGCGCTTCGGTTATATTTAAAATAAACGATTTATTTTTTATATCTAGTTTTTTTATTTAATCCCAGTATAACTTGTTACAATTCACACATTCTGGAAAAAGTTTTCGCTCACCAGAGGCACACAGAGGCGAAACAATTCTAGCTTGGAAAGTTCGAATTGCCTACCTATTTAAGATGCAGCGACGATTTGATTTAAGATCATGTGACGCCGATGACGAGACGGCCGACGACGGGGTACGAATTCTCGATCGTAGGGCTGGGGCGTGATTGAGGCGCAATATTTGGCGCTTGGGTGTGTTTTCAGTGGTAGTTTATATCATCTGACTATTGAAAAATGCCACAAAGTCTCGATCTCGTATTCAAGACTCAGGAAGTTAAAGTACCGTTGGCTGGCTGGTCAACTGAAAGTCGCTCAGTGTGAACGGAGTCTAAACCATTTACCAACCGTCAACATGAATCTGTCAAATTGTGCAGAATCTGTCTGTGCGCAAATTAATTTAGAATTAGCGTTAGTCCTGAGTATACAAAATATACCATATTTCTTAGGACCTTTTAGGACTAGGGCTAATGTTTAGGAACCATTGATGCTCTCATGCAATTATTTGGATCCATATTCTTTATATCAAGAATAGTATTAGGATTAAGATCGGAAGTATAAACCAGCCGTTATTATTATTTGCTATTCGTAAACGACCAAGCAAAAATAAATTAGGTTTTATGGCGCCATAACTGACCACACAAAAATATTACTCAACGTAGACCAGACAGCTTGCTCCATAAACACTACCCAAAGTAAAAAGCATCGGAACTTCCAACAACAACACCGGATTCCTGGGGTTTAGTCCGTCTTCGTTCTTCGAAGAGGGAGCTTTAATCCTAAAACGACCTTTTGAGCTTTTCTTATATATTCTTCGCCGCTCGTTCAGTGCTAGAAATTGTGGTTTAGGCTCGAAATGGAGCTTGAAGCAACTGGTCAGTTCAGGGCGTCATAAATCAGGAAACCTATAAATCCATTCCAGTTCAAGTACCTTTGTATACACTCATCGGCACGAAAAACGGGCACCTTAAGATGTTTAACCGTTTTTCGTGCCTGTGAGTGTATAATCGCGGTTAAATTTCACTATAAAATTAGTAATCGTTAAAACAGTCTGTTTCTGGGAAGATTTCGACAGATGACATCCAAAAAAATACAGAAAATAGACACCTTTTATAATCATAGATCCCCTCATTGGGCAGATTATATTTAATTTAACCAAATTACAATGGAAAATAATGCATTTCTGCAAGCGAATGCATTTTACCGAATAACACTTAGTGAAATGCCATAAGCCGCGAACATTTTGACAGGTCAATTCAAAGACTCTGAAGAAGAATTACACACAAGAATTCCTTATGTTATTTTTCTTTAGTTTGCTGTTTGCACCCACCATGAGAGATCACATTGTGAAACAATAATATCGTTGATTGAAAGAATTAGGAAGATACGCATTGATTTCCCCTTACATCTCAAGTGCTGTGCAGTGGAGCCTCTACTAGTTCTGCAGCCAATGCATAAAATATTCATTTTTCTAATTCAGCTAGAGAAGGCATATCCAAGACGGTGTGGAACTAAAAGCGACAGTGTTGCCACATTAAAATGTGTAATATCTGTAATGCGTGTGACGAAAATATATTCGGATGAAAAACCCGCGTTTTTATTCGTGTAGAATAAACAGCAAAAATAAAAATGCTTTTATATGTACTGAATATTTCGTATGATTGAAAAAAGTCGTTTAGTTGACTTGAAAACGACAACTATTGATATTTACCATAATATTTTACATATGAAATAACAGCGATCTTGCTTTCCAAGCCAACTCTGACGCCGTTCTTTGTTTAATCATATAATATTATATTAAATTGTTTAATGAATAAGAAAATCCATATTATTAACATACTGTGCCCAAAAACCGTAAATTTACGAATTAATGCCGAGACCCCATTAGCCAACACGCCACGCCACGGGCGATTCGTCTGTCCCAGATCTCACCGACGCGACGTGAGGTACGGCGTGTTGTTCCCCGCTTGCCTCTCTAGTCCCGCAGCTATCTACTTTTGTACTTGATGTAGGGATGTCCCAAAAATAAAATAAGTCGATATTTTGAATCGATTCAACATTGGATATAACTAGATCCAGAAAAAATCGGCAACAAAAGATTGGTCTTATTAAATATCGATATTCGATTCTGAATATATTGGTGTACTGGTATTATGATTATAATCTAATATCGGTATGGGTATTGATACTTCTAGTCTTTCGTAACCCTACTGATAAATTTTTTAACTCTAACAAAAATTTCAGGCGTGTTAACACGTGTTACAAAATGTGTACACCCATTGCCACGTCGCAACACGTGGGATAGCGTGGCGTAGTGTGGAGTGGCGTCGGAGTTGGCTAATGGGGTCCCGGCTTAATTCATTGTTCTGGCAACACTGTCTCCGGCAACCACCCACTCTGTCGACTGAAAGCAGAACTACGGTACGGTATTCTTTATCCGCAACGCTGTAAACAACTATCACCGCGCAGCGGCGCAGAGCTAAACTCCTTTGAATAAGAAGACTAAGGAAGGAGCATATCAAAAATCTTAGGTGCACCGCGATGGGCCTCAAATATGGCCGACTTAAATTCCGGTTTATCAGTGTCGTTCTAATTTTATTTAAAAAATGTAAAACTATGATGTAGGGTAGACGTGGGGTAGACTCAATAATTTGTTGTTTTATTTTACGTTGTGAATAAATGTTGGTAGTTAATTAAAATTGTTTCAAAAATATATAATTCTAATAAAAATAGATAAGTTATAATAAGTATTTATTAACACAAACATCCGATACGCTACTGAAGCAGGTAAGTCAAATTAACGTATCTAAATTCTTTGACATCTAATCTTTGACAAGTAATAAATAAAAACTAAAATGCAAGAAAAATATATAATTTAGTTAATTTAAGTGAATTTCATAAATGATTGGTTTACTACACGTATGTATATTATATAGTCACTTACTAGCGAAAAGTTGTTCCATTATTACACTCAATTTTTTCCGAGATCTACCGCACGCTACACAACCAACTATTTTAGAGTCTTTTTCGATAAATCACGATAGTGTCACTGTTAATTTAAGTTCTGCCACAATTTCCATCTAGATTTACTACCTTTATACAACTATCAGTAGTAGAATAAATAATAAATAACATAAAATAAGCTCCGTAAAGACTGACAAATCCACAAAATTTCAAATCAAATTCAAATGTGTCAAATGAATCGTCAAACAGAGCTGTCAAGGATCCCCACCCTAGAGTGTATTTTCCGCCCACCATGCATGAATACATGTATAGCATTATGCTCCTTCCTTAGTCTTCTTATTCAAAGCTAAACTCAGATAGGTTGACTAGCGGCGAAGGTATCGCCATCAAAGTCTCGGACAGGTCTTGTTCCACAAAATCGCCCGTAAGGTAGCGCATCTTCTTATTTCTCCAATCAACGATAATATACAAAAATCTCGAATCTATATTCAAATTCCGTATGGAATATTTTACCAGCCTTTGCTGATACCAAAATAAACTCACATCAATAATTCCTTATCTTTTCTTAAGTATGTAAATATAACTCAACCTTACCTAGTAGGATCTTCTATATAGTCATCAGGAACACTAAATAATGTGTTTGAAATATCATTTCTAAATTCAAACTCTTGGAATGTAATTTTTGCTGTAACAGTGGGTAAAATAGGCAACTCTACTTTAACCGGAAACCCATTAGGCAATTTAAATGTAATAAAGTCTCTGAGTTTTGAAAAATGCTTAAAAGGTGCTATTACTTCGAGAACATTTAAAAGCATTTCTACTGATAGCGGGAAATCTGAGCTCTAAAAAAAGTAATAATAATGTAATAATAATGTAAAAAAAATGTAATAATAATGTAATAATAATGTAAAAAAAATGTAATAATAATGCATTTGTAAAAATCAAACTTTTTACCATCGCAATAGTAGCTTTAAAAGATTTAGACGATTCTTTATAGACTAAATCTCGACCCAATCTTGGATAATTATTAATTTCTGCATTAATGTAATCATCCCATGTAACATTTTTTTCGGGAGGGGGAATTAGGCTTGTTCTTCTGACTGGCTATAAGATTCCTTTGTTAGTTATTTGAAATACACATTACTAAAGATTATTGGAAAAACTGGAAATCGTCCGATTTTCACAAAAATTGGTATACACCATATTTTGAGGTCATACATTACGAATCTCAAGTAATTCCAGAAAATAATTTTATTTCAACATTGATTTTTTCTTAATAGCAGTCCTATGAAGTAATATTTTCAGTATATCATTATTATTATTATAGTTTATCTATAAGTTGCTCTTGATTGTGGAGAGAAAAATAGGAAAAATTTTACTGAAAAACACTTTTCTTAACAAAATTAACAAAGAAAATCGTCACCAAAACTGACAAGATGGAAACTTGACTTTCGTATATCCTTCTTTCTATCTCCTATGCAATGAGAGAGACAAATATAAATCTAGAAATCTGAAAATTTGCAACGTTGCCAAATCTTGTATTTTTTCAGGTGATTAGGAATTTTAAATAAATTACCTATTACAAGATCAGCAGTGGGATTCTGTAAGCTCGGTAGCAAGAAATTTCCTGTCTAGCCTATGCTATTTGTATACGATTGATGTGTCACTAAACAGGAAATATGTTTACAGAATCGGGCCCCAGACTATTTATTTATAGCCACAAAGTTGCACAAAAAAGGTTTTGATTGCATTGGTTTCAACTTCTTCTCTGTTTTTTTTTAAACATTAAAATTTAATAATATATAAAAAACAGATCAGAAAACTCTTTCGTGCAACTTAGTGGTTATAAACAGTCAAATCTCATTGGTAAAATAGCAGCTATATGGGTAGGGGCCATGATACACAGAAAACAAGGTATGATATTGCGCAGGTTGGTCACTACGTCACAGGTGATAAACGGTTCCTCCGGCAACCGCCTTTTGTAATCCCAGAGGGAGCAAAAAAAAACGGTTAGTATTAGCATTACAACTTATAACAATTAGGTTTAGCCATAACCAACATGACAGACAGGCCAGAGACATCGATTTGTGACGTCACCGCACCAGTCCAGCTTTTGTATTGTGCCATATGGTACTGCATATAGTTTTTGCATAAATAATAGTATTAATTGATAGTTTTGCCAGATATAAATATGAAAAATATAATACAGAAAGGTATTAAAAAATAACATTAACTTTTTATCGAGTTAAACTAATTGAATAGCATTAAAATTTAGATCAAAAGCACGAATATTAATATGAAATAAACTACAGCATAAGATGAACAAAATAAAATCTAGATAATAAAAAGCGTGTCCTAAAATTGCGTTAGCGAGTATTTAGCAACTAGTAATAATATACCTTGCGATAAAGTTTCCAAATATTAAAAAATTTGAAAACTATACGTTTATCGACAAGTTAAGAAAATGTATTGTATATGATAACGGCAGAATACATTTTAAAGTTTAATTAAAAATAATTGTAAAAATTTGCCTAACATATTTAAAAAAAGTGGATATCAGATAGAATTAACTATTAACATTAAGTAATTTGTAGTTCGATGTTCATCAAGTAACCATCTCCATAAATCGTAAATAAAAAGATAAAGATATCATTTTTTTTATATAAAATACTGAAATAAAGTACAAATTCATTTAATTTCTTTAAAATATATTGCCATTTCATAATAATAACAATACTTTTCAATATTTATTTCATCTTGAATTTCCAAATCTTGTTTTCTTTCATCAGGACGTTTTCTCTTTATGGGAACATGCACAGAGGGTCCAAAACAGGGTTGATTTGGAAAAATTGTAGACACAGCATGTTCTGTAGGTTTTGGACGTGACCTAGTTACAGTTAATATTGTTGGGAAAGAGAATGTAGAGAGATCCTGAGGGCTTATTATAATTGCTGCTACAAGGCACAGGCACAGAACAATGTCGCGGGATTTTTTATTTCACAAAGTAAAAATAAAGAAACGAAAACTGTTTTACATAAAAATACACGTCACTTACGTTGGTTTAACACTATACACTAACACTAACGCTATTAATTATGTTTTTATATAAATTCCCCAACTTTTTCCTAGCCCAGACACACAGCCGGCATCGCTGGTGTTACTATAATTTTTACCGAAACTATGGTTTTTTTTCGCGGGTAGTATTTATGAATCGGATCTAGATAGTTCACTATTCACTCAAAATTATTTAGTATAATTTTATTAGCAAAGAAACGCGTAAAAACACAGATTTGTTGTGAAACTAATGAAAACAATTGGTTTGTTTACGACTACTAATTCTGGACCACTTCGGTAGAACTGTCAAAACAGTCAGGCCTTGAATATGACGTTAGCCACGGTTTAGCATTCGCAACGTTGCTTTAAATGTCAGAAAAACATAACCCAACATTTTCAGGGCCCGAATTCTGTAACTTAGAAAACGCTAAGCGCTTTTAGACGCTCAGCGAATATGACGTTAATTTTCGCATAGCGCGCATTTAACTACCGATTTGGGTATTCTCATTTGACGCGCTTAGCGTCTTTACTGATTGCGCTAAGCGATTCGAAAACAGATATCTTAAAGGATCGTTTTGCTTGTCGAACTGTCAGTGAAAATTGAAAAAAATGTTATTTTGTGCATTATCTTGCTCTTTAGTGAAAATTACTCAATAAGTAATGAATAATTTACGACTTGGCAGCTATAAATATTGTTCAAAACATCGAAAATGCTGAGAAGCGTCTTCATCATTTCCCTCGTATAATAATAATGACATATCCATAGAAAAATAGGTTGACATAACTCAACAATAGGTTATGAAATTCACGTAATATTGACAATTTTCATTGTTTTATTCACATTAGACTATTAGATACCTGAGAAATTGCAATGCTGTCAATATGTGCTCAACGCGTATCCAGAAAACCATTCGCACGGCAACAAGAATATCAAAATTGACTCCTTAGCGTTCTGCTCATCGAATATATACTTTCGCTTACCGCTTTGAAAGCGTAACGTTTTTTTTATTTTATGTCAAAGTTACAGAATTCGGGCCCAGATTGTTTACAAATTTATTTTAGCAAATTTTCCTCTATTATGCATAGAATTGGTTAAAACCTGATTTTTTATTGAATACCTAACAAAATATGTGCGAGAAAACCTTAAAAATATGAGAAATTAAGAAAAATTCAATGTTGAAATAGTTTTCCGTTTTTCTGAAAAACGGTAAGAGACCGCCAAAAAAAAGTTCAGATTCATAATCTACAACCTCAAAATAGGGTGTACAGTCGTCTGACAAACGGATCTGAAACAACGGGGCAACGGCAAGGGTATCGTAATTTTCTAACATCATGACCAATTTCATTCATAAAATATCCACGAGCGTGCGGGGTTTCATAAAAATATATCAGGAATTTTTATAATATCTTCCAGTAAAGTTTATAATATTATTTTACTTTAAATGTACCTACATTTTGTTTAGTAATTTGCCAAATATAGTAATATTTGTTAAAACGCGTGAACTAATTACAATAAACACAAATCAAGTTAAAGATATAAAACACAATACAATAACACCGCTACTGGATTTTTCAATAGTAGTGACTGTTTCTACTATTCCTAGAGAGGGGCATAAAGTTGGGGGTAATGGCGACAAGACGTGCGAGAATCTCAACCAATCAGACTGGTTGAATCCAGGATACCATGATGAATTTTGTCAGCGTTGCCAGCTTACCCTAAGCGGACGTTATCTTAAGGAAATACTTTACCTTTTATAATAGGCAGAATGAACGAAATCAGTTAATTAGATAAATATACATTATTACAATAAGAACTATGTCAACATATTAGCATATATATAATTATGTATGCTGAAATGAACTAAAATATATTCAATTTATAGGTAATATCCAGCAACTTTGCTTTTCTATAATTAAACGTGACAACATTGACTTTTTTTGCCCGAATTTCTTCCACTGTTTTAGATTCGTTTGTCAGATAATACACCAATTTTTGGTGCAAATCAAACGATTTCCAGTTTTTCCAATAATAACCCTAAATTTACTTACTGCTCCATTCTGATCTAAATTTTGTAAATTTCCTCCCTTTGTAAAACTTTCCAAAATAGCCTTATTTTTCTGTAAATCATCTGAGGATAAATGTTCTCTTCGTTTTCTACTTTCAAGTGATAAGCCATGAACAGAATAAAGTTCTGCATCATATTGTCCTGCAACTAATTCCTAAAAAACAAAAAATTAACTAGCAATAAAAAATATTTATTTATATTTTTATACAGGTAAAAAATGTTTATTTTATATATCTGTTTTAAGAAAATTAAATGCGTAATTTGTAAAGTTACTTTTTTGTCCTCCCTAAAGATCCATCCACTTTGAGCACGAGCAAATGAAATCCTTTTAGTTGAAATTTGTGCAGCTAAAATATCTGTAGACATTAAAAGATCTACTTCATCCTCAATTTCCATTTCAGATTCCTTTGAAAAAAATAAATAAGTTATATAGCACTATTAAAAACTAAAAGTAATGCTTAAGAAAATATATAATAAAATCTAATTTTAATTTTTCATATTCTGTAAAAAGATTTCTATGATTAAATATACATCTTAAATCTTACTTCATATCTGACTTGCTGATAAACTTTACTGTTGTTGTCCAGGACTGTTAGACTTTCATTTGGTTTAGCATCTCCATTAAAGATAAAAGAAATATCACCTCTTTCCCATCTCATGTCAGAAAAATCAACAAGTGTGGTATCTAATCGAATACTAGCTCCAGATTTATATATCTTACATACATCGGATGGCAGTATTCTTGAGACTAAAGGAACTAAAAAAAAAAGTTATGAATAAAAATATAAAATGATATAGATAATCTGTTACCCCAACTTTGAAAATCCCATTTCAACTCCATATAAAAATCATTTATTTTATTTAAAGCTTCAACTAAGTTAGGTCGTCTTTGTTCCATTTGTTCTCTAGACTGCTGTCTGAATTTTCTGACTAAAGAATATACTGAAAATTTTAAACTATTAAAATAAAAATTGCTAAATAGCTGTTAAATAATATTTCTCAATTAAAAAGTATATATGTACTTGTAGGTCGATTTCCATAACTAACTGCTTCAGCTAATACTGTCCAGCCTAAACCATTCTTTACTTTTACAGGGGCATCATATTTTAAAAGGAGTTGTACACATTCTAAAATATAATGAATTACTCATATTTCACTTTTCATCAAGATAAACCAAAGATAACAAAATTGTTATTAATTCTGAACCTCATATAAGTGAAACGAAAAATACCTTTTCTACCAAGCATAACAGCTAAATGAAGGGCAGTGTTACCTAAAACAGGGTAAACTCATCAACAAGATTAAACGTAAAATGATAATATAAAATATACAAATAATAAAATACAGTGGTAACCTCAAACAATAAATAATAAAAATTTACAAAATAACAATACCATGTTTGTCTTTCGATGCAATATTATGTTTACGTAAGAGTTTCGATAAATTAGGCAAGTCATTTTGAAAAACTGCTTTATGCAACGGATACTCCTCAACTTCTTCCGACATATTTTTTATAACTATTTTATTTTTATAACAATTTGACTTGACATTTTCTATTTTATAATTAAACCAGTGTGAAGATAGCCATTCTTCTTCTTTTTAATTCATTAAAGAGCCTAAGCTACTAGAATTATCTGGTCTGTATTAAGGTAACAAGCCTCACACAGGATTCCCATGAAGCGTATGAGTATAACTCATATCCTGTTTATTGATAAGATATAAAGTTTGATAATTTCTACTTTCAAAAAGTTCAAATTGGTATTTAACGTCTCTTTCTTTTTTGTTTCTTTCTCGTAATAGTCGATTTGACTTGGATTTGACCTAGTAATAGTCTTTGTAATAGTCGACTCTTGACCATGATATAGGACCGCGGTTCGGATTCCGTGGAAACAAAATAGGTCCCGTCCAGATTAGTCCTAGCCCCTGGGTACCTATTCTTCACATCGTTCGCACTTTGCATATGCGCATTTGCATATATTATATGGCTTTCTCAGAGATGCGAGTGATATTTGAAGATGCGAGTGGTTAAGAATAGGTACCCTGGTCCTAGCAAAGGCCCAAAGGCCCTAGCAGTAAAAAGGAAACGTTAACTTAAAATTTATATTTTGCTGCTAGGGCTACTTCTATGTCTCTGGATGCGAGTAACATACTGCCTCTCTTGTCCCAAAAGGGCCTCGCCATGACCTCCCATATATTTCTGGCTTGTTGCTGCCCATGATACAAAGAATACAAGGTATGATATTGCGCAGGTTGGTCACTACGTCACAGGTGATAAACGGCACCATTGGTCGGCAAGTTCCGCGCGCCAATTTCAAATTGTCAAACAGATGACACAATAAATGTCAGAATAATTTTTCAAATGTCAAGCACGATGATTTGACATAACTTTTAGGGTTATGTCCTAATTCTTCCCTATTTTAGGTCTTTTTTTATTAGTGGCAATTGCACAAGATGGATATTTTTTTGTATGGCGTATGACGTCACAGGTGGTATGCGCAAACTTAACGAAATTGGGGCCGCTATCGATCATACCTTGTTTTCTTTGTACCATGGTTGCTGCCAAGGCTATTCTTGGGGGGTGTCGGGTGTCTACCAAGCTTTCTTTGTTTAAACGCGGTCTGCCCAGAAAAATAAATCCTCAAAATTATATATGATCTAAAAGAAGTTTGATCAATGGTTACTCATATTCTTTGGTTTACTCCTTTGAATAAACTGTTAACTGGCGCTCTGTGGTGTACCTTTAAATGACAATTTGACATGTCACTTCCGTTCATTCAACATTCAACAGATTCAACTTGGATTTAACTTCAGCCAACTTCAGCTTGTTCATGGTTGAATGTTGAATGTTGAATGTTGAGTTTTTGTTCTTTGGTTGAGTCTGGTTGAGTGAAGTGTTGTTGAAGGTGTATGAAAGGTGTAGAAGTACGCGTCCGTTTACAAACTAGACTTAGCAAAGCAACTTAATTTTAGAGGGAACAACTTATTATTTGTGTAGTGTTTTATTTTATGTAGGTGCTTGTATTCATTAAAAGTTGCTGCTTCTAGACTATAAAGCCTATGCAAAGTTTAGGGACCCCACTCCGATTGTTTTATTTTGTCTGTTTCTGTTTTATTGGCGTCTATTAGTTGAATGGGTCCAATCTACTTAGTCAATTATAGAATGTGTATTTATATTTGAGGGAATAATATGATAGTGAAGCTCTACAGGACTGTTGTGAATGTTGATCTTAAAGTTGACCTATTTATTTGGATAAACTTAAACAATATACAATAAATTTATGAAAATAATTAACCTTTTCTGTTACAATAACTTATAACAATTTTATGAATAATATAATTTCCTGAAAGTGCTTTATTACTTTTTAACTAGAAATTGAATACACCCATCTTAAAACGAATTTATAATAGTCTAGAAGCAAAACCTGTATGAACAAAGTGATCAAAATATGGGTGAAGAAGAGGAGCAACTAATCTTAAATTATGTAGATGAAGAAATTAAGGGGGTCAGTGGTGCTCCTAATTCAAAATTATCTTCAGGTATTGATGAAAATCAAAACGCACAAATTTTAGTATCTCGGTGTGTTCAAGAAAAGAATCGAGTGACTGTGAAAATAGAAATTGAAAATGACTCTCAAGAGGAAGATTTTGAATTTTCAAAAAACTCAAATAGTTTTGAAATAACCAATTGTAATTCTCAAAACGCTGGTAAGTTATCTTTTTCTTTTAATATGATCTGTAGAAAATATCACAAATACCTTATGATAAAAAAAAAAGCGGCGTTCAGTTCGCTTAGGAATGACGATCGATGCCATTTCCCATGTAATTTTACATATAAAATGACAGCGATCTTCATTTCATAGCCATCGCTGAACACGTTCTTTTTGTTCATATTCTGTAATATTAAGTGCACAAAATGTATATGTGTGTGAACAATCATTCATCATAAGAACATGTATGAACACAAATAAACATGTAAATATAAGTACAAACGAGAACATTCTCTATACATTGATTGTTCATGCTATTCGACACAAAGTATATAGGTACTTACTGGTTTTTCAACAGGGTCCGGCAATAGTTCTTTGGGTATCTGTAGCTCTTAGAATAAAAACTTGAGAATTTTGTATAAGTACAAACCTAAAGTATGTGCGAGGATGTTTTTTCAGGAAAATATTTTAACTTTTATAGGGTGGCTCAAAAAAGTGTGAGTGGATGATTATTTATTTTAAATGGAACACCCTATATATTATTGCATTTTTGAGTTCCTTTCAGATCGCTTTACATAATCCTAAGATATGAGTAAATATTTTTCTATAATTTCAAAGATATTAATAAATAAATTAAAAAATATATTTTTTTAACCTTTAAAAAAATTATTAAAAATTCAAGAACTGCCCTGAAATCAAAACTATATTAGGCATTTACTTTAGATGGTCTATACTTATTTTGCTATAAATTAGTGATGGGCAAAACTGTTATTTTTAGATAACAGTTGAAACTGTTATAGTTATTTATAAAAAACAGCTTAAAATAACAGCTTAAATATAACAGGTTTCTTTATTTTACTGCTAAATATCTGAAAGAGTATGAGACGGTCATCGCCAGGCGTATTAACGCAGTTGCAAGTTGCAACAATGACGTGCTCGGTGGTAGTATTTCCAGGGTGTCAAAACATTTCTAAATATCGATTGTTATCTAAAATACCTCTCTAAAAACGGTGGTTATTTACAAATAAGCGCTGTTTACAAATTGCGATATAAAAAAAGCCAAAATTCGGCCACTCGTCTATAGTATATACCTACGCCCTGCCCCTCGATCCGCGTAGATCCTGAATTGCGTTGCAGTGAACAGGGTGCATCTCACTCGACGGGCGAGAAGCTCTTAGTTATGATTTTACCATTTGCTGTCAAAAAATAGCAATATAAGAAAATGTGTAGTATATTCTTCATAAGTAAACCAACTACACACTAGAGTTCGAATTAATTTTACACTTAAACTAGCGTGTACCCGCGACTTCGTTCGCGTCGAATTAATAATTTCTAATGGTGATGATAAAGCAAAACAAGAATTCCATTAACATACAAACTGGATAAAATTTTCTCACATTTGCCAAAAATAAGCTTTCTAACGTCGAGCAGTTTAAGCAGAATCGTGGTTAATCAATTACTCAACTTTTTGGAACACCCTGTATGATTTTTTAAAAAAATTCAAAATATGTAAAAAAAAACAAAATAAATTATGCGTGTCCAGGCGTTTTCCCGAAAGACTAACCGTTTTTTAAATAACAAATATTGTAATAGTTGAGGGGCGTTTTCACCCTGTTGGAATTTGAGATTCGAGAAACCCCTCCTTATCGAACCTCAACCCCACAGTCAATCCGTTTGCAAAAAATCAGCTTTAAACGTCAAGCAGTTTAAGCAGAATAGTGATTACTCAATGGTCATATTTTATGAAACACCCTGTATATATTTTTAAAAAATCTTAAAATATGTAAAACAACATATTAAAATATACGTGTTTTAAGAATTTTTCCGAAAAACTCACCGGTTTTTAAATAAAAAATATTCTAATATTTTAGAGTAGTTTCACCCCCTTAGAATTCGAGTTTCGAAAAATCCCTTCTTATCGAACCTCTACACACTAAAGTCAATCCGTTTTCCAAAAATCAGCTTTTTACGTCAAGGGCTTTAAGCAGGATCGTGATTAATCAATGACCAGATTTTTCAAAACACCCTGTATACATTTTTAAAAAATCTTAAAATATTATTCTGAAAATTTTTCAGAATAAATATATACCTAAATATTGAAACTTAATAAGTAAGTACTGAAACATACAGGGGGGCAATTTTTGGCTATTCGTTTCCTTGCAAATTGTTCGCAACTTTTCGATCAACACTAAAATCCAATTTTTAAGTGTTCGTATTTTTGCGTATTAGCAAATTTCCCTGCGTTCTCTTGCGAGCGGATCGACAGCATCGTAAGGGTATGTTTTCTAAGTGCGCTTATTAGATTTGATAGTTCCATGTTTGTAGTTGGGTTTAGGTGTATCAATAATAGTAGTGGATGACTTAATGAACGTTTTGGCCATTCGAAATCGACCGATGCAGCAGCGTTCCTTTCCCACTCCTGTTATCTCCACGGCCAGGCGTTATGCCCGCAACTGTTTCAAAAACCCGCTTTTATATCCTATTATTTTTAAGCTGTTGTAAATATGACCATTGACGGTATCGACCGAAGCAGCTACGTTCGCCGTAGCGCTTTCCCCACTCCGTTGTCCGTTGTCTCGCCGCCTGTATCGATGGTTGACGAAATAACATGTTTTCCATCCATACTAGTTGTTTTTTGGAATTGCTTTGAGCAGCATAGAATTTCGTGGTGATGCAGAGCGCCGACTTCGTTTTTCCTTTCACGAGCGGCCGATCTCTACGTGTCGTTATTTTATATCTGTTATTTTTTAAAAGTAGTAACGGTTGCGTTATGTTATTTATAAATAATTGTTATAAAATAACAGATAGTTAAATAACAACCCATCACTACTATAAATATCGTAATCTTACTAACAATAACAACACTAAACACCCTGTACACCTAAAGTTAAGTCCAAGGTCTATTTGTTTTAGTAATAATAAAAAGGGAACCAACAGGAGATGGTGAAGATGAACTTAAGAACGAATCATTAAACAAATTAAAAGATAACATGGAGAAGAAAAGTAAGAAGGCTAATAAGAACGGAGTGACTAAACGTGTTAAGAAAGCTGAACGATTTAAGGCAAAACTCAAGGGCACTGATATTATGACAACTGAGATAGTTGATTTAAGTTCTCTGTGTAAAGAGTAAGTATATTTTATATTTTTTTTTTTATTATAATATTGATCTCACACACATGTATAGCTAGGCTAGTACTAATGTATAGCTAGACTAATGTATAGTTATTTTACTGAAACGAGATAAATTTTTTATTTTTTTTTTATTTTTTCTTCAAAAAAATGATGACAAAACAGTTTCTGTTGGAATTGTGGTACAAATATATTTCAAATTTATTATTTCAGTCTAATAAGTATTAATCAACATGTTTAATTTATGTCAATGATGACAGGTATTGATAATTTCAACTCCAAATATCTCGAGAACAATTACCCGTAGCGATCTTTACCAAGAGACCTTTCTTACGTAAAAAACTTCGTTAAGCGTGCGTTCATTTTTCAGCGGCGTGCGGTGACAATTATAGGCGGGGAAGCGAATCGGTAAAAGACCCTATTTCGAGACATTACTTTTACATTTTCTTAAAATACCGACTAGAAAATCCCTCTTTTAATAACACACATACAAGACAAACACAGTCTAAATTATTGTCCACACTAGCAGAAGCAGAAGATTGTCCTTCTTGACCCTCCATTACAAACGAAACAGGAAACACTAAGTTAAATCCGAAAAAAATACAATATTACCTATAAAATCGCAAGCGAACCCGTCCCGATAAATTAAAAGTCGCGGAAGGCGGCCGAAAGATCGCTGCCGTGGCTAGCAACTGTGCGCGATTTTCCGGCTTAATAGTCAATACCACCTACATGAAATAGGCGACCGGCGGCGATTTCCAAGCGCGCACCCTTGCAGTAAAAGGCTAATTAAATTTACTACGTTTATGTAAGGTTTCAAATAAATAATTTTAACAAATTAAATTAATCTTTTGTTATAAAATAACAGTATTATTAACGTTTAACTATTTATTTTTTTTATCTTTAAAAAGTTTAGGGAAGCGGTGCTTCCCCCGCTTCCATGGACCGCACGCCGCTGAGGTGGCGCCTTCTACAAGTAGGAGTCATATTGACATCAAAATCAAATGTTTCATGTCAAAAAATTCCCAGGCACCAATTTTCATTGAAGTATCAATGTTAGTTTAGAAATTGTTGCGAAAAAATCGAAATAAAATAAAAATTCTACATCGTGTATCTCCGAAACGAATCCATTTTAGGGCACACATTTATACGAACTTTTTTACTTATTTATATCTGCGGAATATGCTGTCGAAGTTTCCCGAATACAGTTCGAACCACCATGTATATACACCCATCTATAGTTAACTTGCCTTTGTTCTGTCATGGTCTGTCGAAATCTTACTTGAATAATAAAACATATTTTGATTTTTTTATGTCCTGTAAACTGCTTTCTTTTAATTATTGAGTATAAATATTTGTATCTATTTACAGGGAAGGTGGAAAACAAGTATTTCCTTGCACAAAATGTCTCTATGTAGGTCATTCAAAGGCCAATTTGGAAAGACATTGTCTTGTTCATTTGGATCCAAAAGAAATTAAATGGTTTGCTTGTACAGAGTGTCCCTATAAATCTAAGTATGAACATCAGTTGAAGAGTCATTATATTGTCCACAAAAAACCAGAAGAAATTGAATTTTTCCAGTGTCCATATTGCGAACAAAAATGTTCTCGTAAACATAACTTAAATAATCATATAAGATCCATACATGCTGATAGAGATTATTCTCTTAAATGTGCAGAATGTGATTATAAAACTTTTCAAAAGGAAAGGCTAGTAGCTCACATTAAAAAACACTCAAAAGAAGTGTTCACCTGTCACTTATGCAAGTTTATGACTAAACAAGAAAAATATTTGCAAACTCATGTTAAGTTAGTGCATACAGAAGTAGAGAAACCTTTTCCATGTGACACTTGTTCATATAAAGGAAAAACCAAGAGGGAGCTTGACAGGCATTATGATCGTATGCATAATAAAGAAAAATTGCATGTATACAAGTAAGTTATATTTGTATATTGCACAAGTGTAGGTTTATATTGGCTTGGTGCATTTCAGTTCATTTTAGAAATTCCGACCGCAGCGCTCCAACGGCAGAAATTTATAAGTACCGGGTATAAAGTATTTTACGCAGTCCCATTACCGTTTTTGTCGATCGCATTGAAATAATATTAAAATCGGGGCATTGTCATAATATTTAAGTATTTTATTTTTTACTAGTGCAGGTATTGAAACTACGATGTTTGTGTGATGCAACGCTGTTTAGGGTAGTAAAAAATAGGTGAAAAAGAACCGGAACTAGGCGTCAATGTTGTTGTGACAATTTCAAATATTAATAAAATTGCTGAAAAAATGTTAACGCGTACAGGAGGGCCTAATTAAGGCATTGTTGGGTGCAATAACATTCAATAACTCAACTTTCCTTTATATTCAACTCTCCCGAAACAACATTTTATATCTACAGTTTCTCACACCAATTTGATCAAGAGCAAAAATGGATTCAAGTAGTTCGACGAAACAAGTGAGTAAACAAAGTGCCTATTACATAATCAAACAATTAAATAGATATATACTATGAGATGAAAAAATATAATTTGCAGTATATATACTTAGTATACTTTTTTTATCAACTAGTGCTTATATTTTTTATGAATATCTTGTAAAATTATAATTATACTAGCGTGTACCAGCGACTTCGTTCGCGTCGAATTAATCATTTGTAATGGTGATGATAAAGCAAAGCAAGCATTTCCATTAATATACAAACTGGATAAAATTTTCTCACATTTATGTCAGCATGAGAAAAAACAATATGGCGATATTATTATATAATTTGGTAATATTTGAGGGGTAGTTTCATCGCGTTGGAATTTGACTTTCGAAAAATCCGTTTGCCAAAAATAAGCTTTTTACGTCAAACAGTTCAAGCAGAATCGTGGTTAAGAAATTACCCAACTTTTTGGAACACCCTGTATGACTTTTTAAAAAATTTCAAAATATGTAAAATAACCAAATAAATTATGCTTGTCCAAGCGTTTTCCCGAAAGACTAACCGTTTTTTAAATAACAGATATTGTAATGTTTGAGGGGCGTTTTCACCCTCTTGGAATTTGAGATTCGAGAAACCCCTCCTTATCGAACCTCTACACCCCACAGTCAATCCGTTTGCCAAAAATCTGCTTTAAACGTGAAGCAGTTTAAGCAGAATCGTGATTACTCAATGGTCATATTTTATGAAACACCCTATATAAATTTATAAAAAATCTTAAAATATGTAAAACAACAAAATAAAATATACGTGTTTAAGAGTTTTTCCGAAAAACTCTACGGTTTTTAAATAAAAAATATTTTAATATTTGAGGGATAGTTTCACCCCCTTAGAATTCGAGTTTCGAAAAATCCCTAATTATCGAACCTCTACACCCCACAGTCAATCCGTTTGCCAAAAATCTGCTTTAAACGTGAAGCAGTTTAAGCAGAATCGTGATTACTCAATGGTCATATTTTATGAAACACCCTATATAAATTTATAAAAAATCTTAAAATATGTAAAACAACAAAATAAAATATACGTGTTTAAGAGTTTTTCCGAAAAACTCTCCGGCTTTTAAATAAAAAATATTTTAATATTTGAGGGATAGTTTCACCCCCTTAGAATTCGAGTTTCGAAAAATCCCTTCTTATCGAACCTCTACACCCTAAAGTCAATCTGTTTTCCAAAAATCAGCTTTTTACGTCAAGCGCTTTAAGCAGGATCGTGATTAATCAATGACCAGATTTTTCGAAACACCATGTATACATTTTTAAAAAATCTTAAAATATGTAAAAAAACAAAATAAAATATACGTGTTTAAGCATTTTTTCGGAAACTTGCTCGTTTTTTAAATAAAAAATATTGTAATATTTGAGGGGTGGTTACACCCTCTTGGAACTGGAATTTCGAAAAATCCCTTCTTATCGAACCTCTACATCCTAGAATCAACCTGTATGCCAAAATTGAGCTTCTTACGTTGAGTGGTTTGAGCAGGATCGTGATTAATCAGTATGTCAGTCACTTAAGGATTTTATATATTAGTATAGATACCTTCAAAAAATTTCGTTATAGCTGAAATAGCCAAAGTTATGCCTCCACTAGCAGAACCAGTCCGTAAAACTATGCTCGCTACCGCAGTTGAACTCATTTAAAAAGTTTTATTGGCTTCAATATATACAAGTTAGACCTTCTGAAGATATCAAAATATTTACTTTTTATTTTTTTTTAGAATTTTCACAAATTATACTCCCTAACACTTTTAGCATAATTATATAAACTTTTTTTCATATACTCGCTCTATACTTTTCTATTTAAACCCATGTATTTTTATATAAAGATTTATATACAATATTCTCAGATGGTGGCAGCACCCACGGAGAATGCACCAAGCCTATAGCATCCGTAATGCATCGTCCGTTGATCTGTCATATTTGGAATAAACCAATAGGATTGTATAAAAACGATGACAGACGATGCATAGTTTGTATATAACCTCACTTTAAGTTATATTTTTATTATACTACATAAAAATTATCATTTTAGATGCCACAATTGTTCTTTTAATTCCATTTATAAGAAAAATCTTGAATTTCACCTGTTACATATGCACCAGAATTCAAAAGGATTTACCAAATTCATTTGTGGACATTGCGATAAGGAGTTTACTTATAAAAATGGTCTGAAAACTCATATTGTCCGATGTCACATTAAATTACGTGAAGAGGACTGGCACAAGTAAGTTTTACAGATAAAATTTATTTCTTTTCCATACCTTGGAGAAATCTGGAGTTGAGAGAAAATTAAAAAAATATATATTTAAAAAGCTGAATCATTAAATTTAGAGATTTCATTCATTTTTGCTCTAAGGTAGGGACTGTCATTTTGTAGTACATAATAATAATAAATTTTTTGTCTTATTTTTGCCTCCAAGTGGAATATTTATGGTAGGTATTTTAAACAACTTGGTTGCAATTAACCAAATCACACACACACATATTTTTCTTATATTAAAAAAATAAAGGGTCCAAGGAAAAACATGATAAGCGCCATTTCACTAATTTTACAGGGGAGCACTGGCCGGCTGGTGATTTTCAGGCTCTTTCCATGAATTCTATATTTTACTAGGCATATATCATAGGATTTAACAACTTATTCCCTGCATATTTATAAATTTTGTAGGGACCAGTTAGACCTACTATAATATTGTAAAAATCCTCAAATTAAGAAATTAGCGTTTATCAAGTTTTTCCCTGAACCCTTCAAATCTAATGTTTGTTTAGCGACAGTCATATTTTAGGTTTGTTCTCACAGCGTGTTCCCAACATGTTTGTGACTTCTTCCAAACCGGTGTTAATGAGCAGTCAAATAATGCAGTTTCTGATCGATTTCAAACTGTCTGTGCAAACAGAAAATCCCCTACTCTTCTTTTTTGATCTAATACCACTAATTACTCCTACCACTACAACTCCTACGGCCTGACTCGTTCCTCCATCAGCTCTTCTAGGTCTGTGTCTGTATCCGAAAATTCAAACGCCTCAGATTCTTCGGAAGATTCAAAATCGCTCATTTCTTTTCTTTATTTTTTGAAGAAAAAAAAACACTAAACAAAAACAACTCACGTTTTGTAGGTTAAGTTTACCAAGTAATGACGTCGGGTCGCAATACGCATGCGCCAGACACTTTACTTGCAAAAGTTCCGCGAACAGGTCTGACCAAATACGTTTAAATAAAATATACCGAGGGTACCGCTTAAATTTCTGTCCCGATATTGAAGGATGGCTATAGAATTTCAATGCATTTCCTACAGAAGTCTATCCTTGTGTTGTAAGAGGTTGGACTAAACAAGGATGAACTTATGTCCTGAAACAATTCAGACTCGATTTTCTGTCCTTCAATACTGGGACGTAAATCCTCTCATGCTCTTATGGGTAGGCCGTCAGCTAACAATCAAAAATTTCTGTGCGAACGCGTTTTACCCTATTGCGCATGATTATCTGTTGGAAATATATATGTTTCTTACAGCTGTGAGAACGAACCTATTATACTATTATGTCATATTATTCTCTCGTTGGGGAGACTATATTACTTTTATTATCAACCGTTGAATAAAAAAGACTAAGGAAAGAGTATCAACCAAAAATTGGCAAGACCATGAAGGTACTTTAATATGACTGACTTGCATTCTGCATTATCAGTGACATTACATTTTTGAAGTGAAGCTTCTTTACGCGCGATGGGAGTAAAAATTTAAGGCCGTGATACACCACGGCCTTGACCATGTCTTGACCCACGAGCTAGCGAAAAAAAAGTGGTAAGGAACGCGCAAACACCAAAAAACATTTGATTTAAAGGTAAGAAAAGTATCATAATAAACTTGAAACTGTACCTCGGTACCAGTATTCTCTGGTTATATGCTAGGAAGTAAACTTTCATGCATATTTTGATCGATAGATTTGTAGCTTCTGAATAACGGTCTCGGTAAAGCATTTAGCTCAGAATTAGAATTATTAGAGTCAAGCAACTCGCATTTTCATTGGAGGACATCTTCATTATTTCAAACAAGTTAATCAACGAGAATATCCATATAATTTAACAAAATTACTGTAAACCACTATAAATACGAATTGTTGGTTAGATTCAAATTTTTTTCTCTTCTTAAATAAATTTAAGCATTAACATTATTAGGCATTTGCATAAAAGTGTGTATTTTGGGTGGTATTCCACAAAATTTGCAGGCTATTGAGGAAATAGAAAATGTACAGATTACAGAAATAAATTGAAAATAACATTTATAGTAAAACAGCATTATACAGAGAAGACCAGGCTACTAGTAACATAGCTAGTTGCCGGACGAATTTACGTTTACCCGATTTGCGTTCGTACTCGAGATTCACTGCCGGCTAGTCGGCTGGTCAGGCAGTACGCAGTTGCAGTTGTGCTTGGACGGGTCGGTCGTGACAAACTAGGAATACGACGCGAGAAGTGCCGAGTATTTATTATTTTCATTTTAAGTGTTTACCTTCACTTAAGGTAACATTTAAAATAAAAATACTTAAATATTTATTATTTGAGTGTGTTTACAAGCCAAAACTATAAATAAATAAATTCTCTAAACCCCAAAAAAACTAAAATATTACTCTAAATAAAAAGAAGTTATAACAAGTGTTCAAAAAGACCATCTTCTTGTGCTAGACAGAAGCCTAGGCGATCGTACAATCCCCGTCTGGCATTGGCTAACATATTAGGGCTAATAGTTTGGAAAGCCTCTTGTATTTTTACTTGAAGCTCATCCATATTATTAGCCCTATTATGACCATACGCTTTGGATTTTACACAACCCCACAAAAAGAAATCATTGGGAGAAAGATCTGGTGATCTAGCGGGCCACAAACTATTCCATGTCCACTAATTAAACGGTTGGGAAAAGTATTGTTCAAATATTCTTGAACAATACGGGCATTGTGGGCAGGGCAACCACCTCAGCAATTTGATTACTTGAAAACGTGGGATTTTGATCCGCGGTAGCACAAATGAACACTTGCTTTAACTCCTGTTCTTCATTAATCAACACATCAGGCTTTTTGTGTTTTTGTGGGAACACGCACCCATGTCTTTCAAAATTATTAATAACTCTTGATATAGTAGGTAAAGATGGAATTGGCCTGTTTACAAAAGTTTGTGGAAAATTTTTTTGTATATCCCGATAAGACCTATTTTGGAAATACCATTTTACAATTTGAATTTTCTCACGAACTTCGTAAACATCCATTATTTTACTTAAAAAAATAAATTTTACACGAGAACTGTCGCGAGAATCTATGTATTCGTTTTGGCTATTAAAACACGAATAAATACGAATTCTGAAACATTCTTATCACATACATATCTACCTATTTTTATTTTATCGCATTTTTCGCCTGCTTTTTATCCGGCGGACGGGTATACGCTAATTCGTCCGGTTCTGCCTATGTTACCACAACGGTGGTCCGGTCTGTATGTCACTATTTAATAGCTGTTTTACTTTTTTTACTTCAAAAAAAAATTTTGCTAGCTTTTTTTATTCAAGCAATTGGTCTTGTTTCCTTAGTTTTTTTATTCGCGGTTTTCAACTAATACATTCTCAATAAATACATTGTCAAAACAGATGTATGGAATGCAAATATAAATCCAAATGTATCAATACCTTGAAAAGGCATATTAAGAGAAACCACGGTGCGCCCAGGTTACTATGTAACAAGTGTGACTTCAAAACGAATCGTCAGATATCCATGGACGCCCACATGAAGACGCATGATGTAGACGGGGAAGATGTTTTAAAGGTTAGTATAAAAATATTTAATGATGGTAATATTGTAATTGATTTCACTTTTTAAATTTAGTGTCCCAAATGTCCATATCGCATTATCCAGATGTCATCGTTCCTTTATCATGTGAGAGTTATTCACAACATAAATGTAACTCCCAAAGAAGCTACGGCAAAGTATACTGGGGTGGCCTAGCTTTTTGCTGTTTTAATTGGTAAGACTTATTTCATTTATTGTTTTGTGTTTATTTTTTAAAAATATACTAGAACGTTTTTTATAGATTTAAGTGTTTAGACTTTATTTATTAGAGCAATTTAGTTTACAGTTTTCTCATTATAATGACTTTAGTTGTATAGTTTCTTTTTTTAAATGTGTCTATTGTGTCAGCAAAAACCTTATCAAATGTTTTTTTTTTTCAATTAATCTCTAAATTATATTACTCAATTTTCTTACCATACCGTAATACCGCGTGCGTCTCAAACGTGGCTCACCCCTATATTTTTTTTTATTTTTTTAGTTAAAAAAAACGAGATTTGGTATGTTAGTATATGACATAAATTAGGATTGGTCGACGTATTCAATTGTTTTCGGTCACTTCCGGTTTCACCGGAAATGACTACAGCTTTTGATTTTTAAATGCCACCCTCGGTATTTTTTTACTTTATTCGATTGAAAATGGCACTCTGAATAGAATGACATATCATATGTCAACTTTTGAGATTTTCGCATATGCTTTATTTGAAATTAAAACTTGCGGTTTTGACTTGAAATACCAAGTGTGTGGTATCAAATTATTCGTAAAAAATGCTTTTTCCAAATATACTAATGAGCCACCCTCGTTCCATTTGAAAAAAATGAGATATGATTAAAAATACGATTAGAACATTTTCTAACTTACCAGGACAAGACACTAAAAACATTAGATGATCGAATCTATTTTTCCAAGGCTCTTTGAGGAAGAATTAGTGTTTTTAACATAGCCATGGCACCCTAGATTGAATTTTAAAATACAATTTTTTATCAAGCGAGAATGTCAAAAGTTGACATATGATATGTCATTCTATTCAGAATGTCATTTTCTATAGAATAAAGTAAAAAAATACCGAGGGTGCCATTTAAAAATCAAAATTTGTAGTAATTTCCGGTAAAACCGGAAGTGACCAAAAACAATTGAATTCACCAATCAATCCTAATTTATGTCATATACTAACATACCAAATCTCGTTTATTTATCTGAAAAAATAAAAAGTTATAGGGGTGAGCCACTTTTGAGACGCACCCGGTATAGATAGTTACTTTTCTCGTTTGCGGATATTACTTTTAATTACCAAATCACAGGTCCCGAAAATATATTGGTAAATAAAGCTGGGACCCTATTAGGCAACACGCCACGTCACGCCACGCTATGCCATGCGATGCCACCCCACGTCCTTAATATATGTGCATATGTTTTTCCATTTAATTAACATGTGTTGCGTACACACTAGGTTCACACCACCCCATGCCACGCCATTTCACGCTATCACACGTGTGATGGGCGATTTATCTGTCCCAGATCTCACCGACGCGTCTTACGGTGTTGTTGTTCCCCGCTTGCCTGTCTAGCCCCGCAGCTATTTACTTTTTTTGTTGATGTTGGGATACCCCAAAAATAAAATAAATCGATATTTTGAATCGATTTAACATCGGACATAACAAGATAGATCCAGAAAAAATCGGCAACAAAAGGTCGATCTTATTAAATATCAATATTCGATTCTGAATATATTTGTGTACTGGTATAATAACAAAAATACAATGTAATTATATAAAAAAGGTAAAGGTGTGGATCCGGTGGCTGACCTTGAAGCACATATTTGCTGCATTTAATCCCTAATTTAATCAGAGATCCTACGCAAGCGCACTTCGTAGATGTTGCAGGTTATTTTCGAATTATTTGCAGTAGAAAACAAAAATATTTTTTTGAGTGTTCAATCAGTAATAACACAAATTCTATGATTAATTTTATGTTTTACTTCTAAAATATAAATTTATAATAATAGCTCCCGTATATAGCGTTTAACGCTTTGGGAGTAGCAAGGTACAGCTTGCTATACTAGAGCCGTTCGGTATACAAGGAAGGTAATGTGGCTAGCACTACGCTTCAACCGCCTATTATTACCTCAGAATTGTGAATCCCAAGTACTCATTTAAGGCTGAGTCGACCTAGGTACCCAAACTATTTTTATTTTAATAAAAAATAGTCGGCTGATGAAATGCCGGGTGTGGGAATCGAACCCACACCTTGAGATTGATAGACGAGAGCCTGTACCTCTACGCCACCGGGCACCTAAATGTAACCTTCAAAACTCAAAAAACGAAGAAAAATTATTTGATATTTTAGAAAGTTTGGCATAGAATTTTGAACACCCTTTATGGTTTAAGATTACGATATTTGTAGTAAAGTAAGTACAGACCAACATAGTAAATATTTAGTATAGTTTTGATTTCAGAACATTTCTTGTGTTTTTAATAATTTTTTTAAAAAACACTTTTTATTTATTTATTAAAATTTTTGAAACTATGCAAACATATTTAATAATATCTTAGGATTATGTAAAGTGATCAGAAAGGAAGCCAAAAATGCAATAATATACAGGGTGTTCCATTAAAAAAAATCATCCCGATCCACTCGCACTTTTTTGAGCCACCCTGTAGAAGTTAAAATATTTTCCTGAAATACATAGTAGGTATCGATACTAGGGAAAAAAGTATCGGTATCAGTATCGATACTTCTAGTATTTTCGCATCCCTACTGATAATTTTTCTAATTCTAATTCTACTTTTTTTAGAGAATAAGCGTGTTACAAATGTGTACACCCTTTCCCACGTCGCAACACGTGGGGTGACGTGGGATAGCGTGATGTAGGGTGTTGCCTAATGGGGCTCCGGCTTAAATTTGACATCACAAACTTCAATGTAGTAGAAGGAGTATGACATGACTATCTTAAATATTTTTTTAATATTAATGATAAAAGGTTAAGAAATGTTTCTTTAAAGATATGTCAAACTTTATTTTGTTATTATTAAATTGATTTGTTTTTTTTTTTGGATTTTACACCATTATACATAATTCCAAATTCCTTTATAAATGGTTTTGAAGCTTTTTAATTTTATTGTGTGTATTTAATTATTTAATTTTTTAAAGAACGGACATTGAAAAATAGAAGGGCTATATAAATTTATATGCAACAAAATAAAGATTACTGTAAATACATATTAATGTTGTAATTTGCTATTTTTGAAAAAATAACAATTTCTTACTATAACACTGTTGAGAATTTGAAAAAAAAAACCTTTGGTGAGGCCCTTAGTGTAACATGTTATATGGTTTGTATAATTTATTATCGAAGGAATATTAAATTCAGTTTAATGGTTTAATAAATGTTTTTAATATATATTTAACTTTACATTGGCATTCTTATAGTTGTATAAGCTGTTACCTTATGATTTTTAGGTTAGTCTGATCTTAAATGATTATGGTTAAGGCATTATATGTATTAAGTTATTATTGAAATTCTTTTTTATATTTCATTCGTAAATTGTTAAGAAATCTGTTAATATTGACTCAAATTGTGCAATTAAGATATTTTAGACCAAGGCAATACTCAGAATACGCTTCCTTTAACACAATGTTTTTTCACGTTTTGTTAGGAAATTAAGTTTTCATATTTTTAGAAATCGTTTTATAAACCCTATTTGATTATTATATTTGTTAAAAGCAGCTATTATTAAAAAGCGAGTTAATTTTGTTATATCTAATATTAGTATTTTTGTATGCCTACATGATTTGCTTTATTTTCGGTTTTATGTTAACTTTTATTATTTTATTTACTTCTTTATTTTGCTCCTCAAATGAGTTAATTTGTCTTTTTATTTGCTTAACTATAGAATAGATTTTATGAATACTTATTACTTTTTTGATATCTTGATGTATTTATATTCTTTGAATAAATAGCGTATTTAGAATATGTTAAGCATTGTTTTCCTTGTAGAATATTTTTATAAATGTTATGTCATACACTAGCAGATCCGGCTATGCGTTGCTGTGGCTAAGGTCAGTGATGGGCAAGTATCCAGTATATTGAAATTTGGGTAAATACCCAAATTTTTTCACCTGGTATATACCCAAAAGGCAAATAAATACTATATTGAATTTGGCTAAATACCATTATACCCGGTATATACCCAATCATTACCATTATACCCGGTTCATACCCATCATATATACCAACATACGCACGTTTTTAATTTAGCGGTGAAATTATTGAATTACTAATATTGCTATTAAAAAATAGGGGTTGATAGTAGAAGGGTGAAAATTCAGGGTTGTGTGTATTTTTAATGCCAAATCATAAAAAGATAAAAATAAAAAATTTATCAAAAATATAAAATATTTGGAGGGGTCATTTTTGGGGTGGTTAAAAGATTTCGGAGGAGTGTGGTAACAAAAACTGACACGAGAGTTTTATATATTAGATTTTAAAGAATAATTCAGTTTTACAGAAAATTACACAAATAAACCATAATATAATAATATACTTTTGTGCATATTGGTACAAACTTGTAATTCTAAAATATTATCCATATTTAGAATATTTATATATTATTTGCATTGGTGTATATTTACTGCAAAGGCTTTTTATAATTTATTATTCAAATATCAAAAGAGTATCCATAATTTTTTCGATCTTCATCTCCAAGCAAACTCTAACACCTCTTTGTTTAATCATATAATATTAAATTAAATTGTTTAATGATAGAAAATCCGTATTATCACCTTACTGTACCCAAAATCCGTAAATCTACAGATTAATCAGTAGTTCTGGCAACACTGTCTCCGGAAACCACTCATTCTGTCGATCGAAAGCAGAAGTGTGGTGAAGCACTGGTGCACAAGAACTAGCGAAATCGAGAGTCTGTTCGATGAATAAGGTGTAATCAGGTTATTTCGGTATTCCATTTGTGTTGGTAACAATTTTGGATATTGTAAACAGCTCTATTGGCACATCGTTGACGTAATCTTCGAAGTTGCCAGGACTATTTTGGTTCTCGTTAGATAAGTGATTGATCAGGGATGGTCGACGTGTGGATCTGTCGTTATTGAAAGTACTGTCAGTTAGTTTTGAACTTGCCGACCCTGAAATTTTTTTACAATTTATATAAAAAATAATTATTTTGATTGCTTAGTTTCTTTAATTAAACATTACCGATACTATCTCGCTTATTTTTGATTTGCTGGAAGCTTGGAAAATCTAATGCCGGTATGTTTTTCGCCAGAGACCATTTTATAACATTTTCAATTGTCATATCTCTCGCCTGCTCATTACTGCTTTCATCTGTCATTTCTGTTATTTTAGGAGTTGACAGTCGTTTCTGATTATATAAACCTTAAAAAATAATATTAGACAATAAAGAGGTATTTTAAAACATATTTATTTACTAATTTTAGATAGTAAAAATCTAAACGAAAAACTGTTTTATAGTCTTTTCGGGGTAACTGTTTAGTATTACGACACAGAAACGCGACTGCTCTGAAATCAAAACTATATTAGATATTTACTTTAGTTGGTCTGTTCTTACTTTGCTATAAATATGGTAATCGTAAATCATACAGGATGTTCAATATTTTATGCCAAACTTTTAAAAATGTAAAATAATTTTTCTTCGTTTTTTAAATGGAACACCCTGTATATTATTTTTTATTGGATGGAGAATTAAAAAATAAACATTTTTTGTATGTAAAGTATTTCAAAATTTTTAATAGTTTTTCGGATACACGCAGTATTATTTCATATGGCGCTTTCAATGGCAAAATACGAGAGAAAAAACATTGGGTGGCTTTGATAAAAATTTACTGTGGAAAATGCCATATGAAATACAAATCCGGGAATATCTGCGAAACCGTTAAAGATTTTGAAATACTCTAAACACAAAAAATGTTCATTTTTTAATTCTCCATTTATTAAAAAATAATATACAGGGTGTTCCATTTAAAAAAAACAAAGAAAAGATATTTTATATTTTAGAAAGTTTGGCAATGAATTTTGAACATCCTGTATGATTTACGATTTCCATATTTATAGCAAAATAAGTACAGACCATCTAAAGTAAATATGTAATATAGTTTTGGTTTCAGGACAGTTCTTGTATTATTAATAATTTTTGTTAAGAAAGGCTGAAAAATATATAATTTTTATTTATTTATTAATATCTCTGAAATTATCGAAATATATTTACTCATGTCTTAGGATTATGTAAAGTGATCTGAAAGGAAGCCAAAAATGCAATAAAATACAGAGTGTTCCATTTAAAAAAAATCGTCCCGATCCACTCACACTTTTTTGAGCCACGCTATAGAAGTTAAAATATTTTCCTGAAATACATCCTAGTACATACTTTAGGTTTGCACTTAAACAAAATTCCCAAATTTGTTATTCTAGGAGCTACAGATGCCCGACGCACTATTGCCGGACCCTGTATAGAGATAAAATAGAATTATGATACTCGATAATTCAGGCAAATAGCAAACCATGTAGATTCTTTTTAGATTCTAAACGTAGGTATGTTACCTTCGCATATTTCTTCAGTACGTCTAGTCAGTGGGATGATCACTGTTTGTTCCCTTATATTTAAACTTGGTTCATAAACATGATGTCCAAACTGTTCGATAGTGCTATTTCCAACGTTGCCATTGGTTTCCATTATACCAATTTGGGACGTTCTCACATGATATGGAAAATTTTTATTGGCAACACTGGGCATCGTTAAAATCTGAAGTGTTTAAATACAATTTATTGATTATAAACATATACATACGTATCATTAAATTTGTAATATTTCTTTAGAAATTTAAAATTTCTAGTATTTAACATTCTCGTATTATGTAAAAAAATTATAATACTAACCAAGAACATCAGATGTCCACCAAATGCGATAAAGAGTAAAACTGCCCAAACTACGGATTCTCGCACCCATTTGTCTATATAGGTGTTTGCAGATATAATGAAGGCCGGGCCAGCCACAAACCATATTGTTCCAAATAAATTAAAAGGATAATAAAAGTTGGACTGGAATGAAGAATTAGGTACTTTTAAAGAGATTCGAGGTTCATAAGCGCCAGAATTTGTAATGTATAATATAACTCTAAACTACACTCAAATGCAAAAAAAACGCAACGGAGAATTTTTTCAAGTTTAAAGTGTTTTTACTTTTAGCCCTACTTTCATCAATTTTTTAGCAAACTGTATATAAATCTATCAGCTTTAATTATTCATAAACTCAATTGTTTTTAAACTTTGGTATTTGGCTTATTATACGGGGTTAATAATAATTGGGTTGTTTTTTACCTTAACGTTAAAACACCCTGTGCAATAATTTTGTGAGTAACTTTTCCTAAAACATTACTTTTCGATCAGAACCATGTCTCCTGAGCATTTTCTTTTTTGACTCATGTCAATAAATGCCTTTTTTAATAATTTTTAAGAGCGAAATGAGTTTCTCTCTGAAATGAACTTGCCACCAATAATTTGCAATTTTTTCAACTGTCATTACTTTATGATGTTATTTTTTAATATCACGAGGTTGCTTTGGTAACTGTTGTCGTATTGTCATATCGACACTCACTAGAAGTCTACCGGGTGCGTCTCAAAAGTAGCTCACCCCTATAACTTTTTTATTTTTTTCAGATAAAACAACGAGATTTGGTATGTTAGTGTATGACATAAATTAGGATTGATTGACATATTCAATTGTTTCCGGCCACTTCCGGTTTCACCGGAAATGACTACAACTTTTGATTTTTAAATGGCACCCTCGGTATTTTTTTACTTTATTCGATAGAAAATGACACTCTGAATCGAATGACATATCATATGTCAGCTTTTGACATATTAGCTCAAAAACAAATTGTATTTTAAATTTCAATCTAGAGTACCGTGGCTGTGTTAAAAACACTAATTTTTAATCAAGGAGCTTTGAAAAAATTGATTTGATCGTCTAATGTTTTTAGTGTCTTCTCCTGGTCGGTTAAAAGATGCCCAAATCATATTTTCATTCATATCTTAACTTTTTCAAATGGAACGAGGGTGGCTCATTAGCATAGTTGAAAAAAGCATTTTTTTACGAATAATTTGATACCACACACTTGGCATTTCGAGTCAAATTGTCGTTATGAACCGCATGTTATAATTTCAAATAAACCATATGTGAAAATGTCAAAAGTTGACATATGATAAGTCATTCTATTCAGACTGTTATTTTCTATCGAATAAAGTAAAAAAATACCGAGGGTGCTATTTAAAAATTAAAAGTTGTAGTCATTTCCGGTGAAAATAATTGTAATAACTAAGTGAACAAACAAACAAAAAACTTGTAAAAAATACTCTAATACTTTGCATTGCATCCTCCGACTGCTAGCTTTACTCGTAACTGTCTGTAGACGTCGGTTCATACTCTTTAATGAGGCTGCAAATATATTGTGTTATGTTTTCCCTTTCTTCTTCAAGGATCAAGCGAATATTCATATAATTTCGGTCATCTCCAACAAGATCAATGACTTTTGCACTATCTTCGACACTAAGAACCATATTCAATCGTAAACAACAATAATCACCAAAGCCATCTCGTCATTATGAAAAATAATATCAAAAAGTAACGATGATTAAAAAAATTGCAAAATGTTTGTGACAAGTCCATTTTGCTCTTAAAAATTAACCAAGGCAAGTGTTGAAATGAGTCAAAAAACAAAATATTCAGGAGACATGGTTCTGACCAAAAAAATAATATTTTAGGAAAATTTGCTCACGAAATTACTGCACACAGTGTTTTAAATATAGGGTAAAAAACAACTATTCGATTAACCCTGTATAATGAGTCAAATACTATAATTTATAATAAAATACTAAAGTTTGTAGTTAAACTGAGTTTACTTAACCAAAGTTGGCGTAGTTATACAGGGTGGCGCACCTCATTCGCCTCGGTTGATTATACGAAAACGGAAAGATGTAGAAACATAATTTTTTATGGGTATAAATGTACAGGGTGTGTCAGAATTAAGATCTATACCACAGTTATATTTTTTCTTATGGAACACCCGGTATTTTATTTCATTTTTGGATTCTTGGGCATAAAATAAGGCATTTATTATAAGGGTTTAACATGTTAAATGCTTTGGTTTTCGAGATATTTAAATATGCATGCTATAATAAAAAAAATTGTCAACACCCTGTACATTACTTTTCAGAGTTCATTCTAGTGCCGACTTTGAAGCCAAGGAAATAAACTTTACTAACAAAATTTATTGCTTCCTTAAATGTATACAGGGGTATCAAAAATCGCTGGTCTATTTTAAATATTTATTTTACATAAAAACTTCGTTATTTCAAATACAACACCCTGTATTTTTTAAAATAAATCCAAGCAGATTTAAATGCTCTTTCAAACTGTATTAGGGTTTCCTATACCTACTTGGCTCTGATTTTGAATAATAAGCGATTTTTCAATAAAATTGTAATCAAGATACACTTACTAACTATTTTCAAAATCGACATTAGTTTATGGACTTCGTTTAAATTTATAACAGTTTACTTTTATTTAATTTTTCTACAATAGTTTAATAAGTAAGTATTCATTATTTTATCGAAAAAAATAAAGAAGTAGTTCTTTTTGATTTATATTACGATGACTAGTAGAAATATTGGATTTTCAATAAAAGAACCAATTAAGGCAAATTAATTTCCTTCACTTCCAACGACAGGTTTCTGCCTAATAGGTCTTTCATATACCACAGTATCTCTGCGAAATAGGAAAAGTTGTTTTTCAAAGATACGCTTGTCAAGAAAATTTCTATTTGGATATCTTTGAGCATAAACCCTTCAGGCCAGCCCACCCCCCCCCTCCCCAAGCAATTGTCCTCACAAAATAAAATCACTAGTAATGCATCCATTTCTTCGGCCAGCAGATACTGCTTCATTTTTCTTGATAAAATAATAAATACTTACTTATTAACCTTATTGTAGATAAATTAAATGAAAATAAACTGTTACAAATTTAAATAAAGTCCATAATCTAATGTCAATTTTGAAAATAGCTACTAAGTGTCACTAGAAAATTACCATGGCGACACCAGCCATCTTGATTACAATTTTATTGAAAAATCGCTTTTTATTCAAAATCTGAGCCACATAGGTATAGGAAACCCTAATACAGTTTGAAAGAGCATTTAAATCTGCTTCGACCTATTTAAAAAAATACAGGGTGTTGTATTTGAAATAACAAAGTTTTTATGTAAAATTAATTCTTAAAATAGATCAGCAATTTTTGATACCCCTGTATAAACTTAAGAAAGCAATAACACTTTCCTGTAAAGTTTATGTCTCTACCTTTAAATTCAACACAAGAATGAATTCTGAAAAGCAATGTACAGGGTGTTAATAATCCATTCTATTGTAGCATGCAAATTTAAATATCTTTAAATATCTCAAAAACCAAAGATTTTAAACATATTTAACCCTTATAATAAATGCCTTTTTTTGGGCCCAAGAATCCAAAAATTAAATAAAATACCGGGTGTTCCATAAGAAAAAATATAACTTTAGTATGGATCTTAGTTCTGACACACCCTGTACATTTCAAAATAATTTTAAATTATGCACATTGCCTTCCCACATGTACCCATAAAATATTTTGTTTCTATATCTTTCCGTTTTCGTATAATCAACCGAGGCGAATGAGGTGCGCCACCCTGTATATACCTATACATATAAGGAAAATCAAAAGTAGATCAAAAAAATTCCCGTTGCGTTTTTTTTGCATCTGAGTGTATTCTTATTTTTACAATCAATTTTTTTTAACAAATAAATATAGCCTTTGAATTTATAAGCTTTTAGAGATATATAGACATTTCTAAAAATACCACCGTACCTTTTCTGGATATTTTTTTAAAGTAATAACGGTTGAGTATATAAACATAAGCCAAGCTATAATTCTTAAGATTATTAGGCCATAACCAGCTGGTGATTCATATAAGTATAATACTTCTCCTGGATCAAACACCTAAAACTACTTTCATAAACTATAATTTGTACTAAAAGAATATTCTCTTACTAACCACAGCTTCATAGACGAAGATTGTCAGATATGTAGTGACGTAAAGGCACATAAATACCGTTAATTTGACTGTGCCCTTAAGCGATAATCTCCCTCTTGTAATAGTAAAACCTTTTGCCAAAAGAAGCAGAAGCAGTAAGAAACATGTCTCGGATGCTCCTAACATCATATTTCCTGTAAATTATAATATTTTTTAATAATTTTCTTCTTAATACTGGAAGTACACACTGGCCGAGGCGACCCGAGGCGCGACAAAAAAGGACGGTCCTAATCAATAACAATGTATAAACCGTTAATTTTTTGTCGCGCCTCGGGTCGCCTCGGCAAGTGTGTACTTCCAGCATTGCAACATTAACAGTCAATTAAACAAAAAAAAGTGATGCGAAACAATGACGTAACGTAACAAGTCATAGCCAACTATGATTTCCATTAAAAAAACATATGTTTGTATCATATGTAAAAAATTACAGGCTTTAGAACAAAAAACGGAGAACACAATCTCATTAAGGATGTGATTATCTACAACTTTTGTTTGAAAGCTTTTTGTCTAAAATAGATTATATCGACGGTTGAAAGGAGAAACTGCTAATACGCCACTTTCATAACTTTACAGAAGACCTTTGTCTGTTTTATTTTGAAACTGTGTCGCTTAAGACATTATGTTTCTCGTAATTTATTCAAAATTTAAAATGTTTAATGCGTCAAACCATAGGATTATTAGGATGAAACCTAAGTAGATCGACGCAGAAAAATTCGAAGGTATAAATAACTCAATTTCCACAAAAGTGGCGTATTAGCCATTTCTCCTTTCAACCGTCGATATAGTATAATAGAAAATTGTTTTTCTCGAAATATTTAATAAGCCATAAACTTTTTCAAAAATCCGTATGGCGCATGTTATGTTATGTCACAAAACTGCAATTCTTTCCCCATTTCACCGACTCTCTAACTGCAATAGTTTCCGAGATACCCAGAGAGAACATCGTAAAAATAACTGTTGATTATATACTCACCAACTCTTTTGGTTCTGGACGATATTCTTCCACTTACGGCCACCTTTAGAAATACAATACTTAACACTAATATTCCAAGCAATTGAAGGACACAAGACAGAACAAAAATTTTGTAAGTGGTGTGGAGTAATTGTCTCTGTTTTAGTTCCAATGAACATACAGTTATGCCTAGTAGTAGGAAAGAATATGCAACAGAAAATGCCATCAGAATTGGTAGAATATCTGGAAATAATGTCATAAAGTTAAAATTATTAATATATTTTACTAGAACAATTTGACAAGTTGTTTTACATATCTTGTAAAAGTTGGATTGTCTGGTTATCGAATGTAATACCACAAGATGTTTCGGGATTACCGAATAATACTTTTACCTGACACGAAATGCCACACTACTCCTCCTTCGGAGTCGTAGTTGCTGTCCTCCATTCGCGAACTTCGAGTTGCGGGCTTTACGCCCTGGGGCTACTCGAGAACCGTTCTGAAAGGAGCTGTGCGCGATAGTCTCGTGCCTCCATATGGCGCGGAACAGTTCTGGAACTTTATGACTCAATTGAATGGAGTGAGAGTATCGCGTTCTTGAACAGTTCAGAGCTGCTCAACTGCGTGAAAGGAGGACAGCAAGTGTTGCCGGTATCACATTGAGTGTCAGGTAAAAGTATTAGGTAATCCCGAAACATCGAGTTGTATTCAAAAGATTATACAACGAAATAAAGTACATATATCCTTCTTATCTTAAACATTTTTATTATAATAATTAGAAGAATTGACGGGATATTTTGTGGAACTGGCAGAAATGACTTCTGAATTAATATTTCAAAAAATGACAATTACAATATGGCCACCAAGCGATAATCACTTAAATGATTATCACTTATTAATTACATCCTTCTATACAGATTGTTAACTGGACAGTTACTTATAGGGGAACAGAATGGCAACACTGCCTATTGAGAACGCATGCACTTATAGGATTTTCTGCCGACTCGTCCCGTCGCGTCGTCTATCGACGAGCAGGCCGAGATTGCCATATTTCAACCATAAAGCTCTTGCCGCGAGTAATAAACAAATTAACAATCTGTATAGGAAAAATATACACAGAGCTTTATAGTAATTTTATTTCAATAGTTATTAGGCATGCTAAAAACCTTTTATTTATATAAACCGTCTATAATAACCAACAAACCAACTGCTTTAGGAGCCTATATACAGGGTGGTCCAAACTGTATTCCGGAAACTTCGGCAGCATATTCTGCAGATAAAAATAAGTAAAAAAGTTCGTATAAATGTATGTCCTAAAATGCTTAGTTTCGGAGATACAGGGTGTAGAAGTCTCATTTTTATTTCGATTTTTTCTAAATAATTTGTGAAGAATTTCAATATTTGGATGAAAATTGGTGTCTGTAAGTTTTTTGATATGAGAAATTTGATTTTGATGTCAATATGACTCCTACTAATAGAGGGCGCCACCTACATGTGTTTTGACTGTTTTGAAGCCTAATAAATTTTTGTCCGTACCTGTATAAAACTACCGAGCGAAAAAATATACATCTCTGTGACTTTTTACGGAAAAAATATCTCTTTGTAAACCTTTGAATGGAAATAATCAATACATGTCATTCTGACGAGAAATTAACATGTTGAGTAGATAGTTATTTCACTGAAATAATAAATTTGGGAAATTTTTGTTTTTTTAAATTAATCATAAATTTTTCTGCAAAAAATGACGATAAAACAGTTTCTGTTGAACTTTTAACACAAAAACATTTCAAATTTATGATTTCAGTCTAATAACTATATTTAGTCAACATGTTTAATTTATGTCAATGATGACAGGTTTTGATAATTTCGATTCCAAATATCTCGAAAACCATTACTCGTAGCGATTTTCACCATGAGACCTTTTTCATGTAGAAAACGTCGCAAATGTATATTTTTTTACTCAGTAGTTTTATACAGGTACGGACGAAAAGTTATTACTCTTCAAACCAGTTTAAAAATATGTAGGTGGCGCCCTCTACTAGTAGGAGTCACATTGACATCAAAATCAAATTTCTCACGTCAAAAAACTTCCAGACACCAATTTTCATCCAAATATTGACGTTACTTCAGAAATTATTTGAATGAAATCGAAATAAAAATGAAACTTCTACACCCTGTATCTCCGAAACTAAGCATTTTAGGACATACATTTATATGAACTTTTTTACTTATTTTTATCAGTAAAATATGCTGCCGAAGTTTCCGGAATACAGTTCGGACCACCCCGTATACAGGATACCCCAATATTCCGTAGACATAGAACTACTACGTTTTTTGGAATCAAAATAAGATTGGAGGCAATTTACAAAAGTACTTCGTTTATCCGTTTGACGGCATCAAACTATAAAAAAACGAAAACATTTTTCGAGATATTTTAAGAACCGGTATTGCGATTTGAATGAGATTTGGAGTTCCTATGTTTTGCTAAGCCCTTTAACATTTGATTTACCCCAAAAAAAAACAAGCATAATTACCTCCACTCCTACATAAATTTAAGTAGGAATATTTTCCAACTCCACTAAACATCTAATGATTTAAGTAAGAAAAATCTTCGGATTGTTACGGGGTTTTAAATAGGACCCTGTCTCATGAATAAACACCTCAGTTGATTGAAGCTAACAAACAACAGCGAATGTAGATTCTGTGGAGAAAATGGGGAAACACCAGAACACCTCATCACTGAGTGTGCCGAGACGACAATTATTCGTGCCATAAACTTTGGTACTACTGATATCGGAGATGTAGAACTAACCTGGGTAAAACCGTCCCAGGTACTCGCTGTTGTCAAATCTCTATCTTTGCTATAAGGTTGTAGTGGTTAAGTGATCTTGAGAAAAAAAGTGATCTTGAGGCTTTTTGATCATACTGTAACCTACCACAAATGTAATGTAATGTAACAGTGACCAGTTAATTTTTTTTTGTTTAATAAAGAGGCAATTTGGTTGATGATAATTCTAGACATTTCATAACTTTCACTTACAAAATTCATCTGCTGAGAAATGTTCGTGCCAGTAATCTCCAGATGGTCCATTTGTCATTAAAAGCTGGTAGTTAATATTGATACCCTAGAATATTTTTACAAATTATTTGTGTCGTTGCTACTAGAAATCAACTTTTACCTTTGTTCCATAACAATTACTGATTGCTATAAACCACCATCGTTCCCTAGAACTCTTAAATCGCCTCGCATTATGACAGCTAACTGTTCTACTTCTCCGGACTATATTTGTAACAGGCTGTTTGGCAGGTACTGATCTTTTTTTAATGGGATGAACTGTCGATTGTGTACTATCCACGGTCTAATAAAGAGAAAGAAAAATAGTAATTAAATTTGTTGAAACAGATCTAAATAAAGTACATATGTCTATAAAATATATGCAGTCTCATATAAAAAAAATTAGGTAAATTTGTTATTCTGTATCTACAAGTCATATACCAAAAGTAACATAACAAACGCAACAGAAACATTAATATTAAAGATATTCAAAAAAAAAACAAAAGTGTCTCATATATCAGTGAGTTATGCTAATTTTTTTTATCTCTAATAATAATTCTATTATTTATTATAATATCAAATAGATACTATATATGGTATATACAGAATCACTTTCACTTGAATTTAGACAAGAATATTCGGGTAATTGGTAACATAGGTAGAATGATCATAAAAAATGCTCAACGGTCCTTTTTGATGCTAGGCAAGCACTTCATAAATAAATAAATAATAAAGTGCGACATGAACTAATGACATTAATGATTTAATTTTACTGAAATCAACGGTCGAACCAACTTAATAACAAATAGTATCAAGTAAATTTTATATTACTGGTGAAATAAAGAAACGCCCTATATTGAAATGATCGAAAAAAGGCGTCAGCGATGGCTATGAAATGAAGATCGCTGTTATTTTATATGTAAAATTATATGGGGAATTCATCGATGTTTATTTTCAAAGCAACTGGACTCCGTTTTTTTTTGATCTTACGGTACATCGCAATCAAGAAGTGTGTTGGTCATTTGCTCTGTACGAAGACAGATAAACAATTTTTATAAGAAATTAAATTATGTTTTTTTGCTGCTAAAACCAAAGCGTGTGTTAATAAAACTTTTTGATCATACCGTATATTTCAACATGTCCAACTGGCGAATTTAAATATTTAATTTATTTTTGTTAGTTTAAAAACTATAGTAGCACAGTGACCCGATAATTAAAAAGAGACATGTATGTGCTAAAAGCGACTAAAAGATATTTTAATCACTTTTAGCACAGTTCTAATTTATTAGAACGAAAAAACTTATAAATAAACTAATTTTATTGTATATTTTGCATAATTCATTTGGAATTGCATTTTGCAAAGACATAAACCATTTTACAAAGATAACAATTCTTCTTGATGCCGTTTAAGCATTTGTATGTTAACAAGTTAGACAGCAAAAGTTTAAAAGATTTTGTGCGTATATTGATTCTATACTCGTATTTTAGATAGACAATTATTTAAAATTAAAGAAATGTTTATCATAATCAAATATATTATGCATATCCTTTTATGATACCCATGAAATTCCGTATAGTCAAAAAAACCGCCGTCTAAACTGACGCCATTTTTTTCGGTCATACTGTAGTAACTGCTGTAATATATCTATATCTATAATAAATAATACAATATATGATTACACAATAAATATGATAAAAACATTTTTGAAATATTTAAAACTAATTTACAGGGTGGTCTGAACTGTATTCCGGAAACTTCGGCAGCATATTCTACACATAAAAATAAGTAAAAAAATTCGCATAAACTTATGTCCTAAAATGCTTCGTTTCGGAAATACAGAGTGTAGAAATTTCATTTTTATTTTGATTTTTGCCTAATAATTTCTGAATTAAATTCGGTATTTTGAGGGTTTTTAACATGATAAATTTGATTTCGATGTCAATATGACTCCTACTTTTGTCTTTTTCTTTTTAAAGATGTACAATATTCTGCCATTCTCGAGATATTTGTATTCTTAATAATCAATACATGTCATCAGTTACAAAAATTAATATTAAATGACAAAAATGTCAAAAGTCATTCTATTCAGAATTAGTGATGGGTTGTTATTTAACTATCTGTTATTTTATAACAATTATTTATAAATATAACGCAACCGTTACTACTTCTAAAAAATAACAGATATAAAGTAACGACACGTAGAGATCGGCCGCTCGTGTAACGAAAAACGAAGTCGGCGCTCTGCACCGCCCCGAAATTCTATCCTGCTCCTGCTCAAATTCCAAAAAACAACGAGTATGGATGGAAAACATGTTATTTCGTCAACCATCGATACAGGCGGCGCGACAACGGACAACGGAGTGGGGAATGCGCCACGGCGAACGTAGCTGCTTCGGTCGATCCCGTCGACGGTCGTATTGGGCTTACAACAGCTTAAAAATAATAGGATATAAAAGAAGCAGGTTTTTTGAAACAGTTGCGGGGGCATAACGCCTGGCGGTCGAGATAACAGGAGTGGGAAAGGAGGGCTGCTGCATCGGTCGATTGTCGATGGAGGCTCGCAACGGGTTGGAGAAGCAGTCATTTTAGATACGTTGTTTTTCAACCTGTTACGAGCATAACAGAGTGGCGGTCGAGATAATCGGAGTGGGAAAGGAACGCTGCTGCATCGGTCGATTGTGGATGGAAGTTCGAAACAGGTTGGAGAATAACGCATCAGTTGTTTTAGATACATTGCTTTTCAACCTGTTACGAGTATAACGGGCGGAGGTCGAGATACTATGGCGCTGTATGTTTCAGTACGTTATTAAGTTTCAATATTTAGGTATTTATTTATTCTGAAAAATTTTCAGAATAATATTTTGAGATTTTTTAAAATGTATACAGGGTGTTTTGAAAAATCTGGTCATTGATTAATCGCGATCCTGCTTAAAGCCCTTGACGTAAAAAGCTGATTTTTGGAAAACAGATTGACTTTAGGGTGTAGAGGTTCGATAAGAAGGGATTTTTCGAAACTCGAATTTTAAGGGGGTGAAACCACCCTCAAATATTAGAATATTTTTTTATTTAAAAACCGGTGAGTTTTTCGGAAAAACTCTTAAACACGTATATTTTATTTCGTTGTTTTACATATTTTAAGATTTTTTAAAAATATATACAGGGTGTTTCATAAAATGTGACCATTGAGTAATCACGATTCTGCTTAAACTGCTTGACGTTTAAAGCTGATTTTTGGGAAACGGATTGATTGTGGGGTTGAGGTTCGATAAGGAGGGGTTTCTCGAATCTTAAATTCCAAGAGGGTGAAAACGCCCCTCAAATATTAGAATATTTGTTATTTAAAAAACGGCTAGTCTTTCGGGAAAACGCTTGGACACGCATAATTTATTTTGTTTTTTTTACATATTTTGAAATTTTTTACAAAATAATACAGGGTGTTCCAAAAAGTTGAGTAATTGATTCACACGATTCTGCTTAAACTGCTCGACGTTTAAAGCTTATTTTTGGCAAATGTGAGAAAATTTTATCCAGTTTGTATGTTAATAGAAATTCTTGCTTTGCTTTATCATCACCATTACAAATTATTAATTCGACGCGAACGAAGTCGCGGGTACACGCTAGTTTAAGTGTAAAATTAATTCGAACTCTAGTGTGTAGTTGGTTTACTTATGAAGAATATACTACACATTTTCTTATATTGCTATTTTTGACCGCAAATGGTAAAATTATAACTAAGAGCTTCTCGCCCCTCGAGTGAGATGCACCCTGTACACTGCTACGCAATTCAGGATCTACGCCGATCGAGGGGCAAGGCGTAGGTAGATCGGAATGTATACGTATAGACGAGTGGCGGAATTTTGGCTTTTTTATATCGCAATTTGTAAACAGCGCTTATTTGTAAACAACGACCGTTTTTAGAGAGGTATTTTAGATAACAATCGATATTTAGAAATGTTTTGACACCCTGGAAATACTACCACCGAGCATGTCATTGCTGCAACTGGTAACTGCGTTAATACGCCTGGCGGTGACCGCCTCATACTCTTTCAGATATTTAGCAATAAAATAAAGAAACCTGTTATTTTTAAGCTGTTATTTTAAGCTGTTTTTTTTTATAAATAACTATAACAGTTTCAACTGTTATCTAAAAATAACAGTTTTGCCCATCACTATTCAGAATGTCATTTTTTATCAAAAAGTAAAAAAATGCCGAGGATACCATTTAAAAATTAAAAGTTGTAATCATTTCCGGTGAAACATGAAGTGACCAAAACTAGTTAAATACATTAATCAATCCTGATGTATGTCATATAACATACCAAATATCGTTTTTTTTATCTGAAAAAATAAAAAAGTTATAGGGGGTTGAGCCACTTTTCAAAAAGATTACAAAAAGAAATACACCCGGTATAATCAAACGGCGATTCTTTAAAAGTAATAATTATTTAGCAATTGATTTTATTACTTACCATTTCAGTAATTAAAATAATATCTTCCATTGTTGTCGTGGGATAATCTAAATTTAACTGCGTTGTAGTATTTACAGCGATACTCAAAGTAGTCGTAGATTCTGAAGAATCATAGCTTGTAGGTGTCGAACTTGAGATATCAGTCCCAAAAGTAGTAGTTTGCAATTCTTCAGTAGTTGTTATTTTTATGGTCGTAGGTGTAACTTTAACCTTTTTAACTTTAACGGTTCCTTAAATAAAATATTATGTTTTTATTTTTTTATATACTCAGATGCAAAAAAAACAACGGAGAAATTTTTGGTCAAATTTAAAGTGTTATAATTTTATTATTTTTAGCCCTATTTTCATGATTTTTTTAGCAAAGTGTATATAATTTTAAAAACTTTAATTCGCAAACTAAGTTTTTTATAAACTTCAGTATTTGGCATATTATACAGGGTTAATCGAGGGGTTGTTTTTTACCTTAACTTTAAAACACTCAGTGAAATAATTTCGAGTGTAAATTTTCTTAAAAATTTTACGGTCAGAACCATGTCGCTTGAGCATTTTGTATTTTGGATCATGTCCATACATGCCTTGGTTAATTTTTAGGAGCGAAATGAACTTGCCACCAACAAATTGCAATTTTTTCAATGATCATTTCTTTTTGAAGTAATTTTTCAATATGACAAGGCCGTTTTGGTGATTATTGTGAACAATATAGCGTATGATCGAAAAAAAAACGGCGTCCAGTTGGCTTGAAAATGACGATCGATGACATTTCCCATATAATTTTACATATAAAATGACAGCGATCTTCATTTCATAGCCATCGCTGAGGCCGTTTTTATTCGTTCATACGGTACTACGTATACTACTATGAATTCACCATCATGTTTGACGTTTGGGAAATGCTTGGCAGGAGGATTAGAGGTCGCGAAGTTGTACCAGCTTCATTAAATGAACTTCGCTAGGTTCTTAAAGAAGAATGAGAAAGCATAACGCAATATGGTATAGGCAACCTCAATGACAGTATGATCGGACGTATACGGGCAATTATATCAGCCAAGAGAGGCAATACAAAGTATTGGGGTAATTTTTACAATTTTTTTTCTGTTAGTATACTTGAGCATTACAGTTGTTGTCTTTAATATCGTTAGTTCTGTTGTCGTTATTAATGTTTATTAAAACAGTTTCGTTAGTCTTTAACGTTTTTTTTTTTAATTTAGTATAGAGTATCCAATGCAGCGTAATACGACGTTACGACAATAGTCACCAAAAACATCTCGTCATATTAAAAAGTATATCAAAAAGTAATGATAATTGAAAAAATTGCTAATTGATCGTGATCAATTCATTTCGCTCTTAAAAATTAACCAAAGCATGTATTGACATGAATCAAAAAACAAAATGCTCAGGAGTCATGGTTCTGGCCGTAAAATTATATTTTAGGAAAATTCACAAACGAAATTATTGCACAGGGTATTTAATTATATAGATACTATTAAGGATATCTTCAAAACACATCTACCTTTGTTTTTAGAAGCCCACTTATTGGTTTTGGGAATGTTTATAGTATACAACGGTGTAGGAGTTGTTATCACTATCGGTGTAAACTCACATCCTGCAAATTCTTTAGCTTCCGGAATTCTAGCAGTTAAATTGACAATCTGATTTTGTTGAATATTCAGTACTGCTTCCTTTTCTTCGCAAGTCTAAAATTCAATTTTCTTATTACGTATACCCGGACCGCATTATTTTATATACCGAGTGCGTCTCAAAAATGGCTGACCTCTTTTTATTTTTTCAGATAAAAAAAACGAAATTTGGTAGATTTAGTAGGTGACATAAATTAGGATTGATTGACGTATTCAATTGTTTTTAGTCACTTCCTGTTTCACCAGAAATGACAACAACTTTTAATTTTTAAATTGCACCCTCGGTATTTTTTTACTTTTTTTGATAGAAAATGTTACTCTGAGTAGAATGACATATCATATTTCAACTTTTGACATTTTCTCATATAGTTTATTTGAAACAGTTTGAAATTGTAACATGCGGATCATAACGAAAATTTGACTCGAAATACCAAAGGTGTGTGGTACCAAATTATTCGTAAAAAATACTTTTTTCAAATATGCTAATGAGCCACACACCCTCGTTCCATTTGAAAAAATTGAGATATGATTAAAAATACGATTTGGGATCTTTTAACTACCAGACACGAAAAATACTAGATGATCAAATCACAAAATCAAAAATCTATTTTTCCATGGCTCCTTGATTAAAAATTGGCGTTTTTAACAAAGCCATGGCACTTTAGATTGAAATTTAAAATATATGTTTTTTTTAAAGCGAAAATGTCAAAAGTTAATTTGTGATATGTCATTCTATTCACAGTGACATTTTCTATTGAATAAAGTAAACAATACCGAAAGTGTCATTTAAAAATCAAAAGTTGTCGTCGTTTCCGGCGAAACAGGAAGTGACCAAAAACAATTGAATACGTCAATCAATTCTAATTTATATAATATACCAACATACTAAATCTCGATTTTTTAACTGAAAACAAGTTTTATAAAAAGTTATAGGGGTGAGCCACTTTTCAGACGCACCCGGTATAAAACGACAAAGATGTTCCTTTCCAAGTCAACTCTGACGCCTTTTTTTTATCGCATATGATTCTTTATACCGTAAGATCGAAAAAAAGCGGCGTCCAGTTGACTTGGTAATGACAATAGATGACATTCCCCATATAATTTTACATTATAAAATGACAGCGATCTTCATTTCATACCCATCGTTAGCGTCAGTTTTTTTTCGATCATATTATACCGTATGATCGAAAAAAAAACGGCGTCAAAGACGACAGGGGTGTGACAATCGATGATTAGTTTATCCAGGTCAATCTCTAGACGTGATTTACTAAAAAGTGACATAAAAATTGTCAAAAATTATTATCACTAATTATAGAAATTTTAAAAAGGGATAGAACGTTTCCAGACACAAAAAAACCTATTTAAAAAAATATTTTTTTCTAGAATTTTAAACTAGGTACACCATTTAAAAATCTTTTTTATCGAGTATAAAAATAAATTACAACCTTCTTAAAGCCAACTATCAGTAAGCGCCATTACGATATAAAGAAGAGTAAGGGCCAAGTAATGAAGTTTAGGGCTTGACCTCGACAAAATTATCATCGATCGTCATTTCCAAGCCGTCCCTGACGCCTTTTATTTTCAATCTTATGGTATATGGTACCGTATGATCGAAAAAAAATGGCGTCCAGTTGGCTGGGAAATGACGATCGATGACATTTCCCATATAAATTTACATATAAAATGACAGCGATCTTCATTTCCCAGCCAACTGGACGCCGTTTTTTCTCGATCATACGGTATTAAGAATATGCGTTTCGAATAAAAAGAAGTAAATAGGTACTATACGGTTGAGAAAAATGCGTCATAGTAGCCTTCGAAACACAAATTTTTATATTAAAAAGAGTGGAACCATTGTGACTACATTTTTTGATAATAGGTAGGTACTTTACATTACCTTATTTGATTTATACACAGATGGCCATTGATCTTCTGTATCGTAGTAAAGAAGTAAATTCAAGTCTCCTTGATCTTCATTATAGTCAATTACATATTCAAATTCACCCTCTTGGGATAAAAAACAAAATCTTGCCAAAAAGGCCCAATTCTAAAACATATAATATAAAAATACAGCATTTTTTCAATAAAATGCTAACTTTTATACGCACTTCATTTGTTTTTAAAGTTCCTTCTACATATTTAGATTCGCTTACATTACGAAATATAAAGTACATTCCCAAAAATATTCTCAGTAAAATCATGTTTAGAATTTGATTAAAGTAAAATAGTTGTTTTTATATAAGTAAATTGTATCAAGAACACCACAGTTTCTAATAAATTAAGTAAATATTTTTTGAAATACAATCAATCGTCCAAAATGTTGTCATAGAGACGCAGATGCATTTTTATTACAAACACTTGAGACTTACAACAATTCATGATCAATTATGATTTACTAACCTTTTAATTTATTACTTTGTTGAAAATTATAACAAAACATCTTTAAATAAAGTAAATTAATTTGATTTACCTACGATCTACCTTAATTTTTAAAACATTATTCAAAAATTTGGCGTGTGTGGCGCCATCTATGAATAAAGTTCTGAATTTGTTTCTCTATATCTAATTTTATTCATTCCAGATGGCATGTCATCTCTGCGAAAAAAGAAAACTGTTTTATCTTTAATTATAATTAATTCTGTTGATTCTGAATATCTATTTTGGGTGGGGTTAACAATTCTTTAATTTTAGGTGATTATTTTAATCCAATGGCATTTATATTTACTTCTCTTATTGGTTGTTTAATTTATCTCTTCTAAAATATAAAACAAATATGGGTCCGCTTTGCTAACAGTTCATAATAATAAAAACATTATATTTGAGGTTAAGGAAGTAGGTGACAGTTTTCAGATATACCTCCCAGTGGCATACAATTTGTTTTTGCAAAATTTAATTGTGTGGTTCATAGTGAGTCTCGTTATTTTGAGTTATTTCGATCGACAAATGAGTGGTATAACGTTGCAGTGAAAAAATAATGTGAAAAGTTGCTCCAGTTTGTGGCAGTTGATGTGTGAAAGTGCTAGGACAAATTTTGGACGACGCCATTTTGATTTCCAGCTAGTATTTTGTAAGTTCATGTTTCTTTAGACATCTATTTAGTAAACAATAGGAGCCCCCAAATAACATTCTGAGATAGTTATATAAGTATTTTTCAAATAGCAATAGGTTTGCATCGTCCTGTGAGAAACCCATACTGCTAAATAATATTTACAAACTTCAGTTGTATTTTTTAAAATCCACTCCTAATATTATCTTATTTTCTTATAACTAGTCAAATATTAGTGTCAGTCGATATATATCAATTTTTCAATATCAAAATAATGATATACAAACTTCAGATTCATTTATTTATGTTCTTGTGTTTCAACATAATAATCATTTATACTTACAGGTTTGTAAATGTTTCTAATCAAATAAAAATTATTAACAGTTCAATAATAAATAGTTATATGATCACCAGCTATATGATCGATTATTTTATATTATTTAATTGTAAATATTATAATGTGGCCATAACATTGCAACAAAAAATACATTGGTCCACAATTGTTTGATTTTCTTGCAACTTTAATGGGATTTTACATATTTAAAATTGTTTGTTATATATGTCCTTCCAATACATTAAAAGAGTAATATAATTTTAGAAAAATGAACACAAACTGATTATACAAAAGTCAACTAAAAATGGCACCAGTGCCTCGTCCAGGTAGTTTACGTGATCCTGATATTGCTGAACTATTTTTCAAGCATGATCCAGAAAAAATATTTGAAGACTTGCGTGAAATTGGTCATGGCAGTTTTGGGGCAGTAAGTTAAATTAAAATATTTATATAAATTTTTATAAGTATTCTTTAAAATAACATATAAGCTGTCTATCTAACTATCTACTAGCTTTTATCTCTGCTTTACAACAGAAAATTATAGTAGAATCATCTTAGCTTAATTAAATCAGTACAACTGGGTCTTTTACATCTTATAGTAAGACTTTTGGAGTATTTTTGACATAAATAATTTCAAGGAAAACGTTTATTAACTATAATTATCTTTATAACACTATTATCTAGTTGTTTAAAAAAGTTGTATAAAAATTTGATGAAAAGTATGTTCTCTTTTTAGGTATATTACGCACGGTGTCTCATTACAAGAGAAATCGTGGCTATTAAGAAAATGTCTTTTACAGGAAAACAAAGTTTGGAAAAGTGGCAGGATATTATAAAAGAGATTAGGTAAGGTGTTCAAAGAATTGTAAAGTGCACAAAATATGTAAAATGTTATATATTTTTTTTTAGATTTTTAAAACAATTAAAACACCCAAATACTATTGAATACAAGGGATGTTATCTTAAAGATAATACAGCTTGGCTTGTTATGGAATATTGTCTTGGTTCAGCATCTGATATCTTAGAAGTTCATAAGCGACCTTTAAGAGAAGAGGAGATATCTGCTATTTGCGATGGAGTCCTTAGAGGACTTAGTTATTTACATCAGTTTGGGAGAATTCATAGGCAAGTAAAATTGTTACCAATGTTATTACTGCTATTATATGTTAATATTTATAATTAAATTAATTTAAAATGTACCAGACAACTTATGGAAAAAGATATAGGTAGTTTACTAGTTTACTTACTGCCAAACTACCTATTTTTTTTTAGGTTTATTTAGGCTTTTTAAATTATACCACTAGCTAACAAAAATCTTAAAATTACATGGTATACAACACACAACAATGTACCTCATATACAGCATGATAATAAATGCTACAAGCATGGAGTAACAATAGAATAGAGTAGAATGAGTGGAAGGGGGGTTAATCACCGCGACCTTGATCTATGTAGTAACAATAAATAATACTTCAAAACATAGACTCACATAAATTTAACCATAAATATTAGGGTGGGTCAGGAAAATCGACTATTTTTTTTCACTTTATACTCTGAAAAAAGGTTGCTAGACATCTCAAAAAAATTCTCTCCAAGTATGAGCTTTTAATTTTAATAGGAAGGTCCTCTCCTTTCAGTTTTCTATTTTTTCCTTATTATTAGAAAGAAAAATTCATATCTCGGTATCTAGTATTTGGAAAAATATCTCGTCCCATTTATTTGTAGGAAGTTGGATTCTCTATAAAAAAGGTTTCTTACAATTTTTTTGTTAAGCCCACCTTTCGAAAGTTATTAAAGGTTGAAGTTTGATTATTTTAAAGCTGTTTTCTTTTTCACAAAAACGTGGCTTAACGATAACCATTTAGTCGCACGGCGAGGTTGTCACATATGCTTTAGTATACAAATGAATGAATGCTTTTATTCGAATGAAACCATTCGATAGTTGAAATCATTCATTCAGTAACCATTCGATAGTCTAATTCATTCGATAGTTCCCATCGCTATCGATGATACCAAAAAACGAAAAAGAAAACAAAGAATTTGGATGAAAGAACTAAAATAACACACACATACACTACACAACGTGTTGCGCAAACAGTACTGTTGCACAAAAGAATTCAAACATTCTTGAAACTCATCAAACAATTGCGCAACGCATCAAACACTACCATACATTGACAACTCGTTGCGCAACGGCCTGCGTTGAGCAATTTGTTTGATAATGTATGGGCCGCTCATGTGCATTGAAGTTTGAGGATGAATATCTTTTAAACGGTTAATTTAATCGACTAATCATAAGAAACCATTTTTGTAGAGCAGTGGATTCTCTACAAAACCATAAGTTGCGCGTTTCATAATGATTTTTAGCCGACCATACCAACAGGTATGGTAGGCTATTAAGATCGACAAAAAAAGTTTTTTTTAATTTCACTCAAAATTAGTTATTTGGATCATAAATAACCTAAATACAATATATTTTCATGGTGTTTGTTTGTCTGTCTGTCCGTCTGTCTGTAACACGATAACTCAAAAACCGCTAAAGCGATTTTAACCAAATTTGGCACAAAAATACTGTGGCACCCGAGAATCTGGCTATTAGTTTTTGGTAGGGGTGGTAGATTGGTAAGGGGGTATGGTAGGGGGTTAAACATTTAAAAAAATCGTAACTCCAAAATTACAGTAGTTAGCGAAACGCGGTTTTCAATTTAAGATTAGGAATAATATTTGCATCAAAATTTGTAATAACATCAAAATCAGTTAAAGTCGCAAATTTTAGATAATTGAAACTAAAAGAACTGCCTAACGACTTTTTATTAACATATTTTAGTATGGGCGGCTATACGTGCCTCCCGGCGCCAATTTTTTGTTAACGAGTTATAAAATTTATTCAAAAAAGAAATCTGCCTTAGAATCATCAAACTTCAACTTTTAATAACTTTCGAACGGTGAGGTTTACAAGAAAAATTGTAAGTGATCTTTTTTGTAGAGTATTCAATTTCCTACAAATATATGGGACAAGATATTTTTCCAAATACTAGATACCGAGATATGAATTTTTCTTTCTAATAATAAGGAAAAAATAGAAAACTGAAAGGCGAGAACCTTCATATTAAAATTAAGAGCTCATACTTGGAGGGAACTTTTTGAGGTGTCTACCAACCTTTTTTTCAGAGTATAATGTATAAAACACCCTAATAAATATACATACAGGGTGCGTTTCCTACGATGTTCTCTATGGGTATCTCGGAAACTACTGGAGATAGAAAGTCGGTTAAATGGGGAAAGAATTGCAGTTTTGTGGGGTCATAAATATGCGCCTGTCAGATTTTTGAAAAAGTTCATGGCTTACTAGATATTTCGAAAAAACAAATTTCGGCTATTTGAAAACTTGTCCCTAATTCCATTATAAGCTATTTTAGACAGAAAGTTTTCAGATAAAAGTTGTAGATAATCACATCCTTAATGAGACCGTTTCCTCCGTTTTTTTCTAAAGCCTGTCATTTTTGACATATGACACAAACATAGTTTTTTTTAAATGTAAACCATAGTTGGCCATGACTTCATAAAAAGTGCCATTTTTAAGCTTTTTAGTGATATAAGCTATAATATCTTTTCTTCGAAAAATTACTGAGTTATAGCCAATTCTTATCATTTTTAAACAATTTCACTTAGTTAGCCATGGAAACAAGTTCAATCGCCGTTGCTTTCAGAAATGTGAAGCTGTCACATCCAAACTTTGTAAATTAAAATAAACAAAAATTGTAAATATGAATTTTTCAAATGAAGAAAAGCGTGTAGATACTCGCGCATCAATAGAGTGGTTCCAACATGATTTTCTTTATGACACACCACCCCTCGCCCCTCATAATGAAAAAAATGTTAAAAAATTATTTATATCATAAGTATATAAACGCAGAGATAGGAAGAGGTGGACTATTTGGGGCCTCTCCCCAAATAGTCCACTATTTGAGACCATGGGCCTCCTCGATCACCTGACCTATCCATTTTAGAATTTTTTATGCGGTATAGTTAACAATAAGGTTTTTAAGGCCATAAAGTGGCGGTACGAGAAAAGTTTAATTAAGTCGATCGGTCCTTGTGTGAGAATAGGTAGTAATTCAGTTTTAAAAAGATGTAACTCAAAACAATGGCGGATTTTTTGAACATTTTCTAAAATAACTTAAAGTGTATGTAGTGATATTATTTTTTTAAGTTTTAGTTTGTGTAATGTAAATTGTAAAGAACCGTTTAGTAATATATTGTGACTTTTTATAAGTTATAAATCATAACAGAATAAAAATACCATGCAATCTAAGTGAAATTAGTCAAGAAAGATAAGAATTGGCTATAACTAAATTTAACTTTTCTAACATGTTTTGAAAACCGTTCTTTATAAAATGTAACATTCACCGGTGGTTCAGTTGACGAAAATGTATGGCCAAGAAAAGTTGAACCAATAATCCTACACGCTTTTCTTCATTTAAAAAATTCATATTTACAATTTTTGTTTATTTTAATTTACAAAGTTTGGATGTGACAGCTTCACATTTATGAGAGCAAAGACGATTAAACCTGTTTCCATGGCTAACTAAGTGAAATTGTTTAAAAATAATAAGAATTAGCTATTAACTCAGTAATTTTTCGAAGAAAACATATTATAGCTTATATCGTTGAAATGCTTAAAAAATGGCGCTTTTTATAAAGTCATGGCCAACTATGGTTTCCATTTACAAAAACATATGTTTGTGTCATATGTCAAAAATGACAGGCTTTAGAAAAAAACGGAGGGCACAGTCTCATTAAGGATGTGATTATCTACAACTTTTATCTGAAAACTATTTGTCTAAAATAGCTTATAATGGAATTAGAGACAATTTTTAAAATAGCCGAAATTTGTTTTTTTTCCGAAATATCTAGTAAGCTATGAACTTTTTCTAAAATCTGAAAGGCGCATATTTATGACCCCACAAAACTGCAATTCTTTTCCCATTTAACCGACTCTCTATCTCCAGTAGTTTCCGAGATACCCATAGAGAACATCGTAGGAAACTCACCCTGTATATTATTTTAACAGATCTGCTTTCTGCTTCAATTTCTTCTTAAAGCTTAATAAAGATTTGCCATTTTTGATTGGGATTTTATAGTTATTTGTTGAGTATTACATTGAGCAGATTGAAAATGTATTAGTACTAGTAAAAATCTGGTTGTCGCCCTTTTTATAAATAAATAAAGAATTATTTAAAAGTAAAAATTTAGTCAAATTTGAAAGTTTAATCATCCATCAATTTAATCTCTGTTACTTATAAATATGATCTAGTTTTATTATGATATATCATTGTTATAATTTGATAAAATTATATCAGAAATAGAATTAGGTTTAGTCATTTTAGAATTCTCATATTATTTTTGATTACTTACACAGTCTATTTATTTTAAGATCAAAATACTTTTTTATGGTATTATTTGTTTACTGAATGTTTTTACTAGTGGATGTTTATTTTTAAAACTTAATATACGGGGTGATTGAAAAGTGGCCCACCCCTATACCTTTTTTATTTAAACGAGATTTGGTATGTTAGTGTATGACATAAATTAGGATTGATTGACATATTCAATTGTTTTCGGTCACTTCCTGTTTCACCGGAAATTACTTACAATTTAATTGATAGAAAATAACAGTGAATAGAATGACATTATTAAGTCAACTTTTGACTTTTTTACTTAAAATATCGTATTATAAATTTCAATCTGAAGTGTCGTAGCTGTGTTTAAACACTAATTTTTAATCAAGTAGCCTTGGAAAAATAGAATTGATTGTCTGATGTTTTTGGTATTTTGTCCTGGCCAGTTAAAAGATGCCCAAATCGTATTTCTAATCATATTTCATTTATTTTTAATGGAACGAGGGTAGTTCATTAGTATTTAGAAAAAGGATTTTTTTATGAATAATTTGGTACCACACACTTGGTATTTTGAGTTAAATTGTCGTTATGAACCGCATGTTACAAGTTCAAATAAACCAGTGTCATTCAAAAATTAAAACATGTAGTTATTTCCGGTGAAACAGGAAGTAGCCGAAAACAGTTGAATACCTCCAATAAATCCTGATTTATATCATATACTTACGTACCAAATCTCGTTTATTTATCTGAAAAAATAAAAAAGTTATAAGGATGAGAATACTCAACTTTTGAAATCCAAATCTATTTATTTAAATCGATATTAATCATTTTCACATTTTTAGAGATGTTAAAGCTGGAAATATATTATTAACTGAAAATGGAACAGTTAAATTAGCAGATTTTGGTAGTGCTTCTATTAAATGCCCTGCAAATTCTTTTGTTGGTACTCCATACTGGATGGCACCAGAAGTAAGTAGTCAGTTTACACTAAATAAATTTTAATTAATCAGTTAAAGTTTAAAGAGATATTACAATGTTTAAAAGAAAGTATTTTTTACATCTATGTATTACATTAGGTAATATTAGCTATGGATGAAGGTCAGTATGATGGTAAAGTTGATGTTTGGTCATTGGGTATCACATGTATAGAACTAGCTGAGAGGAAACCACCATATTTTAATATGAATGCAATGTCAGCATTATATCATATAGCTCAAAATGACTCACCTGTGTTGAGCTCTTCTGAATGGTCGAACGTATTTAAATATTTTGTAGAAGCCTGTTTACAGGTATAAGAGAATATACTTAATTGAAAATGAAATTTACTATAATATTTTTATGTTGAATTTTTAGAAATCACCACATATGCGACCAAGCTCGCAAGAATTACTGTCGCATCATTTTGTAGCTAGAAATAGGTCAACGAATGTTCTTATAGATCTTATACAGAGGACAAAAGCGGCGGTCAGGGATTTGGATAATTTAAATTATAGGAAAATGAAAAAGATCCTTATGGTGGACAATTGTGAAACGGAGAGCAATATTGATTCTTTGCCAGATGTCGATGATACTCCAGAAGAGCCCACAGGCGGGGATAGTTCAAAAAGCAACTCAGTTACCTCAGAACACTCGGTTCATTCTGTTGGGGTGTCAGCCAGTAGTCAGTCGAGTAGTACAAACAGCTTACCAGCAGGTACAGTTATTATTTATGTTTTATATTAATTTATGTCTTTTTTAACTGGAAAATGGCATTTTAACTTTTATGTTATCTATATGTATACAGAGTGTGTTAAAACATTTGCATCAACTTGGATTTCTTATTATTGTGTTATTGAAAAAAAAAATGAGGAATTTTTTTAGTGTGTTCAATAACACTGGGGACTGTCATTGTTAAATTATAAAAAAGGTTACATATACAAAAGGTATGGTTAGGATACAAGATATTGAAAAAGGCCAAATAGAAAAGTTTAAAATTTGATTCTACCCTCATGTATTAGTTATCCAGTCTTATAGTCTGTTCAACGACAAAATTCTTGACAGTGATAGATGTGTCTGTCATTTTAATTTCAAAATAGTTTATTTTATTTTACAAAGAAAAATATATAAGTTTTTATAAAACTGAAAAAATCTAATTGAGTCATTTTTTTAAATTACGGCCTGTGCTAATACAAAACAAACAAGAGTGAATTTTAAACAAAACAACACATATACCAAAAAAATATATTTATAAGAACTATTTCTTACTTTCAAACTTCAAGAAACTTCTTGCAATCATTATTATATTTATCAATATAACTTAGATATAAATATTTTTTTTAATATTGCACAGAAATAAATAAAACCAAACATAAATATAATAAAATGTTTTATAACACTGAATTTTATACCTTAAAAGTTGATTAACTAACTTGTATCTTATTTTTTTTTTAAACTGGTACCTTTTGACATTATTTTCCCTCAATTTTTCTTCCACATTATATGTATAAGGTGTATTATGACAAAATTTTACTGACTAAATAAAGAATATAATTAAAGTATTTTTGGCAGATCTGTAGAAGAAAATTATAATAGATTTGTCATATTATGAGATAATTTGTGATTGTTATTTATTTGTTTATTGTTTATTTTCAATTTTCAGTTAATTTACTATTTTTTGTATCTGTAATAACTCAAAAACAAATTGGTTAAAAAATCTTAAACTTGCTTCTTGACTCTCGTCCAGTTTGATACATTGCTTCTGCAACATTTCAGCAATACTTTGTCCATACTGGTCGCCTAATAAAGCTAATTGTCGTCTTTGTTCCTCTTTCAATTTCTTAATGACAGTCTTCTGCTGCTCTTTAGGAGTAGTGAGTAAAATTTGCGCCTTCAAAGCCTTATATTGCTTTGTTATATTTGTTGTTTGTACTTTACAAGTATCTCAACATTATTTACGGTTTCATTCTTTGTTTTTGTTTATGCGACTTTGGTTGCTGCTCCACTTCTAACGCGTGCTTCTTTCACATCTCACGTTTCGTCCCCTTCATGTATTCAGCCGGGTTCTGCAGATCAGTGTCGTGCCGATTTTTCACTTGTACTTCTCTTAAAGCGTGCACTGCTTTTTGTTGACGATATTCTAATTCCTGAGTGTTTTTGTGATGTCGGAGCAACATTGTGTGGGCTTGTTCAAATTGCTGTTGTCTTTTATGTAACTCTTGCCGCCAATAAATCCTAAAAGATATAAATTAAATTACACAGCGTTAAATTACAATAGGGCTTAATTTTAGAATATAGAAGAAAGGTAACAAGACAGAATACTATTTGAAAAGCTGGATAAACATGTCAAAATATTTTTTTATCAGATGTGATGAAAACATTCCACATAAACTTTTGTTTTAAACTAAATAATAAAAAAAATCCTATTTGTGGCAAGCTTTTTGGCACACGCTAAAACATACAATTTTCGTTAATTCATATCAATGCCTGTCAGTACATGTGTCAAGGAATATAAAATATATTTTGTATTTTCAACAGTTTTTGTAGGAGGCGAGGATGGAACAACGAAGCGACATAGGCCCATTAACCACATGGCTGCTGTTGCTCTTAGTGAACACACTAGCGGAAACAATTTTGCAACAATAAGGACCACAAGCATCGTAACCAAACAACAAAAAGAGCATATGCAAGAGGAGATGCATGAACAAATGTCTGGTTATAAACGCATGCGTCGTGAACACCAAAGTGCTCTCTTAAAGTTAGAAGATAAGTGTAGAATGGAAATGGAAAGCCACAAGAATCAGCTAGATAAAGAATATGACGTCCTTTTGGCCAATTTCTGTAAAGACTTAGAAAAGCTGCAAACCAAACATCAACAAGAATTAGATAGGAAACATAAACAGAGCGCTGCTCTAGAAAAGAAATTAATTAAAGACATTACAAGTAGACAGGATACAGATAGGAAAGCCTTCGAAGCTCATAGGAAAAAGGAATATAAAGCGACTAAGGAAAGGTGGAAAAGGGAACTCTCTCAAGACGATTCTACTCCGAAACGTCAAAGAGATGCAACATTACAGTAAGTTTTTGTATTCCTATTGATTTTGTTGTATATAACATTAATTTAGAAATTTACTATACATTTATATTTAGTTATATTTTAACCCTATGATTACCCTAATAGGTTACTTATATCACCTCGGATAAACTTTCATAAGGACTACTTTAATAAGAATCATACTAAATTTAAGAAAAATATAGGTATGTTTAGGGAAGAACTATCGAGTCAAGTTATTTTATTTAGAGATAAAATGCAGAACCAACATTTAACACTGTGTTATGCAGACAACTTTGAAACTTATTGTTTACGTCAATGGGTTGGCGAAATCCCTGTTTAAATTCCTTCAATTCCATATAATCCTTCAGTCCTATGGTGTATTCAGAAAAACAATTAAAAACTATTGGAAGAAGGACCTCCAAACCATATTTTGAATACCAATACTAAATTAAAATCGTGTATTCGTCATTTTAGTGAAAATGTTTATAAAAGTGAACACTGGTTAAGTGGTTGTAAGGCACTCATTAAACTTTTTTGTTGACCGTCTACTATTTTATGTAACATACATATATGTTGACGGCTTTGTTTATTTACCTAAACTTATTTTTTTTTAAAATTGGTTTGATTATTTTTTTTTGTCCTGTTATATTTTTTGTAACAGGTAAGATTGACAGGTAAAAAGTTGTGTGGACGGGGCTTATGGAAGTAGAAATTAAAATTAAATTAAAAGTGGCAAAGATATGCTATTAGTTAGGTGTATTGCATAAGTTGAGAATTATAAAATTCACTAATCTGTGTCTGTTCCTACATTTTACTTACTAATATATTTTTAATTCTAGAAGCCAAAAAGATAATTTAAAACAGGTAGATGCTATAGAAGAAGACAGATTACTTAGAGGACAAAGAGCTGAATTAGACTTGGAATTGAGAAAATTCCGAAGAAAACGGTTAATTGGCTATCATCAATTGGAACAGGTATATCTAAGTTAAGCCCTAATGTCTAAACACTTTCTAATTTAATTTATACCTTTTAGGATTTATTGCGGCAAGAGTTGCATAAAAGACAACAGCAATTAGAACAAGCTCACACAATGTTGTTACGACATCATGAAAAAACTCAGGAATTAGAATATCGCCAACAAAAAGCAGTTCACGCTTTAAGAGAAGAACAAGTGAAAAATCAGCACGACACTGAACTGCAGAACCAGGCTGAATACATGAAGCGGACGGAGCGTGAGATGCGTAAGAAGCACGCGTTAGAAGTGAAGCAGCAACCAAAGTCGCTTAAACAAAAAGAAATGATGGTCCGTAAACAATTTAGAGATACTTGTAAAGTACAAACAAAGCAATATAAGGCTTTGAAGGCGCAAATTTTACTCACTACTCCGAAAGAGCAGCAGAAGACTGTCATTAAGAAATTGAAAGAGGAACAAAGACGAAAATTAGCTTTATTAGGCGACCAGTATGAACAAAGTATTGCTGAAATGTTGCAGAAGCAATGTATCAAACTGGACGAGAGTCAAGAAGTAAGTTTAAAATTTTTTAACCAATTTGTTTTGGGGATATTAGAGATTCTAAAAAATAGTAAATTAACTGAAAATTAAAAATAAACAAATAAGTAACAATCACAGATTATTTCATAATATGACAAATCTATTAGGATTTTCTTCTACAGATCTGCCAAAAATATCTTAAATTATATGCAACAAAATATATTCAATTAAACATTTGGTGTCCTCCATTCGCGAACTTTGAGTTCTGGGCTTTACGCCCTGGGGCTACTCGAGAACGGTTCTGAAAGGAGCTGTGCGCGATAGCCTGGTGCCTCCATATGGCGCGGAACAGTTCTGGAACTTTATGACTCAGTTGAATGGAGTGAGAGTATCGCGTTCTTGAACAGTTCAGAGCTGCACAACTGCGTGAATGGGGACAGCAAATGTTTTACACGAAAGTTGTCAACTAATCGGTAGACAACTGACGTTTAAAGCATTATATATCTGTCAACATAATCAACGGTGGTTCGCTCGAAATTGGTTATAAATTGTAAAGTGATTATACCTAGAAAAAATTGGAAAACCTGAAATACTATAAAATTTAAAACAATTTTGGAAGTGTATTATGATTATTTTAAGAATTGACAACTCTCAGTTTTCAAAAAACGCGTCAGCGATGACTGTAAAATGATGATTGCTGTCATTTTATATGTAAAATTATATGGGGAATGTCAACGACCGTCATTTTCAAGCCTACCTTTTTTTTGATCATACTGGATTGCAAATAAGTTTAAAGAAATTTTAGTTCACATTAAGATTTATTTTAGTTACAATTCCAACAAATGAAGGAAAGATTGCAGTACGAATTGGAAATTTTGATGGCTTATCAAAGCAAAAATAAAATGCAGGCTCAGGCACAAAGAGAAAGAGAAAAGAATGAACTACAACAAAGAGTTGAAGTGAGAAGGACGCTTTTAGAACAAAAGGTAATGCTCGTTATTTGTTTTAATAAGCACCAAATTTCAATAAGTATGTGTTGTAGATGTTAGCTGAGAATCAACGTTTTGTTGATGAACGCGGAGAACGAATTAGAATACTTCATGAAAAACAAGAAAAAGAAATAGAAGAATTTGATGAGGAATCTATTAGGATGGGTTTTAGGTAAGCCTTATTTTTATTTGATGTAATAAATTACACAAAAGGGCTATTTGATCTTGGATGCTGATCAAACAGTTCAATGATTTCACATGTTGAATAAAAAATACTAAAGGAGGAGTTTTAACACTACTGTTCAGCAATGGTTCAATGTCACGTCATATATTGTCGAACTCTCTCTTTGACTTGACAGCCAGATGAAAGAGATCGGTGACGTCATTACGGTATTTCGTAAATTACTGCATATTCTTTTTATTAATTGCCATTTGATTTGGGGTTATAATCTTACTGGCGGACCCATAGACTTAAAATAAAATATAGACTACACTATTTACATCTCAACGCGGACAAACAACCTTTTTTGTACACATGTTTACTTCTGGGTACAGTCGACCGAGCCTTCCTCATCCAGCCTATGTTGTCACGTCTTTAATATTATCAATATTTTTTTTCTTGTTATACACATATATTGAGATATTAATACTACAGTTTAATAAAGTAGGTTTTAATATTCCATAGATGTATTAAATAGTCCTTATACTACTAAATTATAAGTCGGATACTGTTTAATAAGGATAAGTTCTTTACAATATGACAACACCGATTAGAGGCGAGGGAGCCTATTCATTCATTTATTACCTTGTAGTACGCGTCGCACGTGTGTGGTAAAGCTTTGTTGCCGCTATCTCCCCGGCTGTATTAACGCATTTTCTTAGCTTGTAGTCCTTAAGTGTTTATTTTATTGACTTTTTATGTTCAAAAACTATAAAATATGGTTCGCCAGTGCCAAATTTGCAAGAAATTTGACTTAAATAATCCATTTAAGTCTTGAAACGACTTTTGACCGGTAGGCAACTCTCAATTTACCCATTGGCAGTCAGTGGCGTTGTTGTAGAAAGGCGCTTATTTAGATAATATTTTAGTAAAACGTAAAATCTGAATTTTTTCTTTTACATTACATTATTTACTTACTTACATTGTAACAAAATCATAATTATAACCCTGTTAATAATTAATAATGTTTTTATTAAAAGTATATTCCGGTTTATTCTAAAATTATCTTCAGAATCTAAAATAACATACAAGAATTTTAAAATGATATTACATTATGAAACAATATTTTTTAATATACCGGTCGTCTCAAAAGTGGCTCAACCCTATAACTTTTATTATTTTTTCCGATAACAAAACAGATTTGTATGTTAGTAGGTATATGACATAAATTAGGATTTATTGACGTATTCAATTGTTTTTGGTCTCTTCCTGTTTTACCGAAATGATTACATCTTTTTATTTTTAAAGGCACCCTCGGTATATTGCTACTTTATTCGATAAAAAATGACACTCTGAATAGAATGACATATCATATGTCAACTTTTGACATTTTCGCATATGGTTTAATTGTAATTGTAACACGCGGTTCATAACGACAATTTGACTCGAAATACCAAGTGTGTGGTATCAATATATTCATAAAAAATGCTTTTTCCAAATATGCTAATGAGTCACCCTTGTTCCATTTGAAAAAATTGACATATGTATGATTAAAAATACGATTTGTACATCTTTTAACCGGCCTAGACAAGACACGAAACCTATTAGACGATCAAAACTATTTTTCCAAGGCTCCTTGATTAAAACTTAGTGGATTGAAAAAACTGGATTGAAATTTAAAATAGGATATGTTTTTAAGCGACAATGTCAAAAGTTGACATATGATATGTCATTCTATTCAGAGTGTCATTTTCTATCGAATAAAGTAGAAATATACCGAGGGTGCCGTTTAAAAATTAAAAGTTATAGTCATTTCCGGTGAAACAGGAAGTGACCAAAAACAATTGAATGCGTCAATCAATCCTAATTTATTTCATATACTAACATACTAAATCTTGTTTTTTATTTGAAAATATAAAAAATTATGGGGATGAGCCACTTTTGAGACGCACCCGGTATAATAAAGACAGTACCGAGTTAAATAAATGTAGTTTTTATTTTATCCACTTCCTATCACCTTCCTTGCTTTAATGGAACAGATTTATGTTTTCTCTAATTTACATAATAAGACATCACTTAACCAGAAAAAAAATTACAACAATCATATTTTTTTTCTCTCCCTGTCGCCGATTCTATTATATCTGTGGAATAGATCCTGTTTTGATTAATATTAGGGGTTGTAAATGTTTGACTAAAATTAATAATTTATTATTAATATCAAAATTACCTAATTTCGATTATAAAATTTCTTCTATAACGTGTATTTTATTATTTTTATCCTTTTTGGACTCTAAATTGTTTTTTTTAACTTTTATTTAAAAAACCTGTCCTAAATCTTAATAAAATATAAAAAAGTTTAAATACGATACATTTTTAATTTAATTATAGCTTCATTAAAATAAAAAAATACCCGGCTATGATACGGAGAGTTCAGGTGTACTTGAGAAACGAAAGACAGTGTTGTGTTTCTCGGCAGAGTCGTCAGGGAACGACCGTTACGACAGAGACAACCTATCTATCGCTCGTGTCGCACTCGTTATAACCTAAAACAATAACACAACAATAACAAGACAGTGTCTGACCGCATGTTCCAGCTATTTATGAATGAGATGCTCAGTCTATATTTTATTTTAAGTCTATGGGCGGACCTCAATCAATGTCAAAATTAAAATTTGATTGTTGCTGTAAAACGAAATTCAATTTTTTTATTGCAAAAATGTCTCAAAGATTTAACTAAAGCGAACAAGAGCTCATTGCTAAGCCTATAAATTATTCTTCTCGAGAAAGAGACGCTGGTAGAACACTCTTGCCTGTGAACGCCATATATGAAGTAAGTACAATGCAAAGGTGTAATATTCCTATGTAAAATACAAATTAATAGCGTTTTTAAGTAATATAGCGAGTTGCCGATGCTTTGAATGGGAATTTCAACACTCCAAAGGATTGGAATTAAAGGGATCGTAACTGATGAAGAGTTCGAGAAAACAATATAAACTGATCTCAGACACACCCTAAAACTCATATTTGACAAATGATGATGACGTAACGGTGAACGATGGCTGAACAGTCTTTACTTACAGTAACCAGTAACATCTATGTAAATGTTTTTAGTGCTTTGGCAATAGCGGAGATGTCCTCAACTCTTGGAGATATGTCTCGGGACGATTTTGATGGAGAAGCCAGTCTATCAGGTTCAATGCTCAGTTTGGCACATTCGAACAGTTCTACAAGCTTTCCACCTAATTCAGTGTAGTAGTTAGTCACTAATAATACAAATTAGCACAGGTGTTATGCGAAAACTGTAGCCAATTTGGTAATATCTAAATATCTAAGCACGTACTCGACCCGCTGTTATTAAACCTATTTGTTATACCGTGTGTTGCATCGTCGACCTGAACATAGGAAATCTCATGTAAATTATAAAAAGGGACGAACAAGTTTTCCCAATTTTATTTTACAGAAAAATTGATTTGAAACTTTTTAAAGTTCTCTTTATAACGAAGCAAATTGTTCATTTTGAATAATTTATACAAATTCGTTTTTGAGTTATGGAAGATACAAAAATACTAAATTAGGCGAACATTTAAAATATTCCCGACTTGGTTAAACAAACATAACAATCACAAATTATTTCACAATATGACAAATCTATTTTGATTTACTTCTACAGAGATCTGTCAAAAATATTAAGTTATATTTTATTTAAGGCCGGATTATTTTTCCAAATATAATTTAGTATTTTTTCTCTTTCATAACTCCAAAAAGGATTCTTAGAAGTTATTAAAATGAACAATTTGCTCCATTTTAAAAAATTCTTTAAAAAGTTTCAAATAAATTTTTCTGTAAAATAAAGTTGGGAAAACTTATTCATCATTTTTAAAATTTACATGGGGTTTCCTGTATTCAGGTTGGCAATGCAACAGACTGTAAACCTAATGGTTATAGCCAAATGCTGGTTCGGATTTCTTTTTTATGCTTGTTTTATTCTTTAAATGATACATGTTTCTGGTATTTATAATTATTTTAAAGTACCTGATTCTTACTTTATTACAATATGAATTTATTTTATCTATTAATTCAAATATTATATTGTTACAAGATTTATTCTAATATAGGTAAAATTTTTAAAATATATTTTTTCATTTTACAAATATACATTTCTATATTTTTACATTAATTAATAAAGGCTATTAATGGGCATTGAGAATTTACTACTATTTATTATTAAATAAAAACACATTGTTATATATTAGAATATGAGAAGAATTTTATAATTCTTTAAATATATTAATTTTAAAGATTTAGTCCTTAAAGAAGGTGCCAAAGTTTAACTTTTTTTGTCTTTTTAAAATTAGTTTATAAGCAATCAAGTTATTTTCATATTTGTAAATATTTTAGTATTCATGAACATCAATATTATTTTAATTTTGAGCGAGTTTGTTTCAATGGTACATTTTCAAGTTGCTATAACCATTAGGTGTGCATTTTTTAGAGGTTAATGATATAAACCTTGTAAATATATTCTTAGTCTAAATAATTACCGAATCTAACAGAGGTTTTAACAGTGAAACTCCTTTAATGTCTCGGAAAGTCGCTTAATTTAAGACATTATGAACAACTGTATAGTCAAATATTGAAAGGATTTGTATAATTCTATATTAGAAACCCACATTTCTGTGATACATTTTTGCAATTTCAGTGTTAAAACTATATTAAATAATTTATTATTTTTTAAATAGTTTTTCTTAATCTTTTTTATTTCCATTACTATTATTATTAATATGCCATTAAGATTTTTTACCTTGTATAATAGTAATTTAGTTGAAATATCTTCCTGTAAATTTGTGTATTTTTTAATACCGGCAAAATATAGATTTATTCTTTATTTTAAGTGATTCTAATTATATTGTACTAAATTACAGATGTTAGTAAAGACTAACTATACCAAAAAATTTTGGTATATACGCTTAATAATAATCTAAAGTACCCAATCGGCTTTGAAGTACTGTATAAAAGAAAATGTAAAGACGCTTTTGTAAACTTTTTTTGATAGACGTGTAGATTATTTATTTACAGTTTTCATGGCTTGGCAAGGAACATTAAACTAAACAGCTCAGATAGTGAATAGACTTAGAAAAAGAAATGGTCACGTTGTGGTAGTTTATTTATAATTGAAACATTACATCAAAAATAATCTAATCATTTACTAACTGTAAGTTATTTTAAAAAATCTCTACTATTTACACTTCAATTATAAATGTGTGAAAGTAATTATTCTGTTCAAGTGAGAAGAGAAGATTTCAACAGAATACATCCAAAAAATGACAGAAAATACAATCTACTTGAATTAAAATTATAGACAACTGTTACTGTCATATATTCCACAGAACATACTTAATTATTTCATTGAAGAGATTCCCATAATAAAATTTGTGTGTTTTGTCATTGCTTGAAATATTTTATATATTGTATCTAATATGATATTAATTATGTTCTACTGATAATGTTGCGAAGCCATGTAATTAGTCAGTTATATGTGAAGTTGATTAATTTGCATTAATGATAATGGATGGAAAATTTACAGTTTGAATATTTATGGTTAACTATGATAACACTTTCCTTAAATATTCATAAAATATATAAATAAACTACCATTAACTTGTAAAAAATAATTGTTAAAATCAAAATTTTCTTTATTATATGATGTACATAATATATTGTTAATTTAACAAACATTCAATCTCTTTTAGTATGTTTGTAATTGTTTAATTTTTTTTTTGTTAAATATAAAAGAAAGCTGCTCAAAATTTAAAAATATGACTGAGAGGAAATGAACACCTATTTTATTTTCTAAGTGAATATGAATAAAATCATTTGAATTTTTTTTATAATTTAATAAAATAGTTTATTTTCCGAAAATATCAAAGCGAAATATCAACTTATAACAAAAATAAACCAATAATTTAATAGCATTATTATTTTTTATATAAAAACCAGTTAAAAAAACTAAGGCTGCAAACTTTTTTTAACATACCTAATAAGTAATAGGTAATCTAATAAAATAGTAAAGAATCCATAAAACTACAAGGTACATTTTTATATGTTTTGGACATGATATATTGTGACATATAGATTGGGTCCCCTGTGGTCTAGATTTTAACGTGTAAAACCGTAATTAAAAAAAAGCATAAAGACAGCGCAATAAAAATCAAATTTATAAAAAAGTTGGGTCGATACATTTCTTCTATGCCCTATTGCCGGATTATGTAACAAAAGTTCAACCTGCCCTAATAGGCGTTTACGAAAAATGCCTACACAGATACGAACCGGCAACACTGTATGCCGCTTTTTATTGTGTCTGTCAACTGATCATGTACAAGTCTGGTCATCGACACTGCGTGGTCTGGATTTTAATGTGTAAGACAGTGATTTCGTTAGCTTAATGGAAAATCAAATGTATCAGTGCTGCATACTTATCTCTTTTAAGTTTTCATGAACAACATCCTTGCATCTTTTGAGTTGTCCACCCGGTTTCCTCTTACCCTCTACAAGTTCACCGTAAAGAAGATTTCGGTAGGCGGTTTTCTTGCATCCTGCATATGTGGCCAGCCCATCTTAAGCGAGATTTAGTACTCATGACTTCAGCGCTGTCGCAGCTTGCTTTTTTAAGGACTGATACGTTTGAGACATGGTGGTACCATTTGGTTCTTAAGATACTTAGCTACTTTGATAAATAAGATAGATAATAGTACCATGGAGTACATCATAGGATTTTATTTTATTTTATTTATTTACGCAAACTTAAACATTCGTAAGTATATAGACAATTAAATTTACAAAGAAAAACAGATTCTCTTATTCATATACATATATATTTCGAGACTAATAAAAAAAGAAAAGAATAATTATGTTTTATATATTAAATTGATGAGTGAGGACCTCTTAATAAAGGAAAGTTATTTATTATTATATCATTAAAATCTGGGCTGTGAAAATATCTATTTAGAATGAAAGTAAGGCAAGTGACGATAAACGTTTATTTTTTATGGAATTTCTACTGTAAATTTTAATACATTTCAAACATGAAAAATGTCTCTCAACCCAAGTACTTGTAAATGGTGTAGTAATAACAATCAAAACAAACCATTTGCAACTCTGGAAATGTATTTCCAGGATCGTTCTCCTTAAATTATTTTATAATCGAAAATTATCATATCTATTATTAATACCTGCAATTTATTCATTAATTTATGTTGGTCCAAAAGACTGCGTTGTTGCATAAAAATTTTAAATCAGATATTAAATGCTTTGGAATTTTTTTATAGGATTCTGTAAATTTCTCTGAAACAGCAATATATAAATAAAAATAATTGAGACATTTCTGAAAACTTTATTTCTAAATGTATAAATGTTATCTAATATTTCATAAAATACAATAAAATTCGCAAAGAAGTTTTTTGACTTCCCCCCTTTTATTAACATATCGAATTGAAATAGCACGCTGAGACATACCGTCTGCTTGGACGAAATAAAACAACGCGCCTTTTATTTCGGATTCTATTAGTTCTGTGGCGTGTTCTGAAATACAACCGGTTATAATCATTTTGAATAGTCTTGAACAAGCCCTAAAAATGTTTCTTATTTGCTGTAAATGTTTTTGGAATCTCCATATAAAAGTTTTAAATACTACGTATAATGAATCATATGAAATATCGAGACGAAATATCAACTTCCGCGACTTCATACAAATTGAAAAGGCGACCGGAGATTTCGCCTAAGCTCCGCCTTAATTTCTGTTAATATTTAACATACATACATATATAAATTCTTTGTTTCTGTTAATACGATACAACTCACACTTACGTCGCTACCGCACGATGAGCTAGACAGGGACAGAAGCATACAGAAGACTGCCGTACGTCGTGCATCGACTCTGATAACAGGCGATAGAAATCGCCGCCAAACAAGTGCGTGTGCAATATGCACACGGTCAAAATTATTTTGTTTTCGTACAAGCGGGAGTGATTATTTTAATATACAAGACCACAGATATTAAATTAATATTGCTTATTACAACACACTACCGTGTATTAACAGTATTTTTGTGTATTGGCAACATTAATAGTAAATAATACATACAATAAACCCCTTAAATTCTGACAAAATTGTAGGGTAGGCGCCGCCTAACCTTCCTACCCTGACGAGCCGCCACTGAAATGTATTAAAAAGAGAAAAATTGGGTTGATACATTTCTTCTATGCGGTATTGCCGGATTTCGTATCCAAATTTCAAACCTGATCAAATGATCAGGTTTGAAATCAAAATGATGCATCTAGAAATGGAACTTTATATTTTACTATCATTTACTCATTTTACTACAGCTGTAGTATATTATATTTAGCTTAGATAATATTATCTTCATTTCAGTAGTGTACATGAAAGTTTTAAAAATAGTTTTTTTTTCTGCACACATTTTCCTACAAACGTAATAACCGGCAACACTGTATGCCGCTTTTTATTTTGTCTCTCTGTCTGTCAACCGGTCGTTTACATTTATCTCTGTCGCATGTATTAAAATACAGACCACGCAGATGAAGTGACCAGGGCTAGTATCTGGTATGGCATTAAAATACAAACCATGGAAATAACGTGACCAATATAGTATAGTATATATATCCAACTTATAAATCAGTTATTTTTTATTTGGAACTCTGCAATACAAAGTCATTGAATATTCTCATTATTTTATTATACAATTGTACAAATTAATATTTCAATTTTCTTTGTTATTGCCATTAAAATATTTTTTAATTAAATGCCATATATTTTAGAAACATTATCTTTAAATGAAAATGCTATAAGAGCTCAACACCGTATATAAATGAAGAAAAGTCATAATGGTAACTCTTGAAAGAGGAGGTATAATGCGCTATTTTTGTCTTAAGTTTAATTGAAGACCACAAGTAAAACATAAGTGCCAAAAAAATTGTGTTTTTATCTAAAAGTATGCTAACCGATTTAAATAATAATTTGGTATTGTTTGAAAAAAAATCAAGAGCATCAGCGATGGCTATGAAATGAAGATCGCTGTCATTTTGTATATAAAATTGTGTGGGGAATGTCAACGATCGTCATTTTCAAGCCAACTGGATGCCATTTTTTTTCGATCATACGATATATCAATTGGGCTAAGTGCTAAACCTAAACCTCGACAAATGAAATTAGCGCATCTGTTATATACCCCCAACTCTGTTTTGTTATTTACTTAGCCTGTTTCTTACTTATGGTTTTCAATTATTAAATTTACAAGTAATATAATATAATATGTTTCCAGATATTAAAAATACAAATGTCTTTAGCGCGACGGCTATACAGATTGTTAACTGGACGGTTACTTATTGGGGAACAGAATGGCAAAATTGCCTACATTTCAAATGAGTACTAAGCTAAGCTGCCGACTCGTTCCGTCGCGTCGTCTCTCAACGAGCGGGCCGATGTTGCCATATTTCAACCATAAAGCTCTTGCCGCGAAAAATAAACAAATTAACAACATGTATACATTACCTTTATTTGAAATCTCGATCTCTAAAAAACGTGACAAAAGAGTTTAAAAAAATAATTTAAAGTGTTTTTCTGGAACTAAAAATTGGTGTCGGAAAATATTTTCAATGGATTTAATGTTTTAATTAATTTTAAAAATGTTTATATTAATATCATGATAGTAAATTCTAACTTGCGCTGAACAATTTTCATGATAATTGTGCAAAGTTTCAAAAGATATATGCTTTTAAGGACATTAATCTTATAATAGTAATATATTTAGTATCTGGAATAAAGCTACTAAAATCAATAAACAATTATAACAGAACCACTAATTATTCTATTACAATACAATTAATTACAATAACAAAATATGTTAAAAATATACTATCAATATAATTTCTCTTCAAATGTATTTGTTCATAATCACCCTAGATGTGCAGCAGTATTTTGTTAGATAATTAAAAAAATTGTTATACATTTTATTTAAGCATGACACTTAAAAAATATTGTCACTTTTAAGATATAGTCATATACACATATTTTTATTTTATATAATTACACCACCTTTCATTTATTTTTTTGGAAATATCTGGAAACTGACTTAAACTAATAAGTTATGAAACAAAATATATTATGGTAACACAAGGAGTATTATAAAAAAGTGGCAATATATTTAGTTATTAAAATTTAGTCAATACCCTGTACATAATTTGTTAAAGCTATTGTGTCAAATTTATGATTAGCATAATTTTTTAACGTAAATTATATAATCAGCCCATAGAAATGATTTTTTACTGATTGTTTCTCCTGTAAATCTCATAATAGGTTTTCTAGTCTAATAAAACACGTAAATTAAAACATACATATAATAAAGAATTACATATTATAAATGCGCATAGGTATAAATGCGTGTTTAAATGTTAATTTTGTATATAAAGGCGGATTCTCACGACTCGTGTACTTGACAAACATTTGTTATTGGCATATACTTGCCATGTCGTGTGACCGGTTTTCTCGTGCGCCGCGGGAGCGCCAAGCTTGATGCAAAAAATTTGTGTACTTGGCAAGTATGCTATTTTTGTAAACAACAAGCTCGCCAACCGCTCGGTAAACCGCTTAAACGACATGGCAAGTATACGCCAGTAACAAATGTTTGTATATGATCGAAAAAAAAGACGGCGTCAGCGTTGGTTATGAAAAACAGAGTACATATGTTACGTTCAATAGTCGAATTTGGGCAATGCCCGAAAAAAATACGCAAATCTAGTTTTGAGCAAGGAATAATTCCCAAACCGTAAAAACCAACTAACCAATGAATTAACACCCTCCAAATAACCACGCTAACCAACTCGCCAAATAACTAAACCAATCCAGCCAAAAAGAGTGAAACCGATGCAATCAAATCACACTATAAGCGAAAAAAAAAACAAACCTTTATTGTTTGAAATTTTGAAAATGGAATTGAATATTACCCAAACAGATTTAGAAATATAAATAATCAATTAAATTTAAAAAATATGATATTCATAACCATATATTTATAATATCGTCGGTCTAGAAGCAAAACGTATACCAAAGTCCAAAAACGAATAAAATTTTAATGCATTTTTAAAGAACTGAAGTAGCAGCATTTTGGACTTAATGAATAATGAAAATAATTTAAAAATTAAACTTATAATTCTGAAGATATGGTAGAATCCTTCCATGCTTATCCTACTTTTTTTACAACGGTAGTAGACCGAGCTTGGAAAACAGTGGTCATTATAGGATGAAAAAAGCGTGATTTTATTAAATTTTTATATCTTATCTCCTTATTTTTTTAATTTTTATAAAAATTATGTATCATTTACGTGGAAAAATATTGAAAAAAAATAAAACTGATTAGGTATTATGGAAATTCTTGTATAAGTAAGTAATGTTAATTAAACTATTTATAGCACGCCGATGAATTGCTCGTATATAGAGAATTTCGTTTTTCCCTTTACCCTTTAGGGATACCCCTGTATTTACTAGTAGTGGGAACTATCGAATGAATACTATCGAGCATTCGATAGTTGCCATTCATTCGAATAATTCGATAGCTAGTAAGAAAACATTCGTTGAAAACTATTCGAATAAAAATTATCGAATAGATGCGTCATCTGCCTTGAAATATTGTATTAAAGTAATTCGGCAGCAAAAACCATTCATTTATAAAATTCATTTATTCGTCAGGATCGATTATAATAAAATATTAACTGGATTTTAGTTGTCGCGCGGCGACGTAGGTTTCTTTCCGAGAAACCCGACAGCGGTCGGTGGCAATGCTATGAAAGAAGCCGGCATCTTTGATTTTTTGCGGAGTCAGATAAAGATAAGGACACATTATTTTTTTTATTGAGGTGCTAGTATTTACACAGAAAATTCATTATGAAGGGCGCTGTTGCCATATATTGGTATTAATTGATATTAGCAAAGAATATTATTGTTTGGCTTTTGTTAGTTAGGGATAGTATGTCTATATATTTTGGATTTTTTTTTATTAATATTCTGTTCTTACACTGCAATAATACTTGTTATTTTGGATGTAGGTTAGGAAAATGATTTTTAATGTTTTTAAGCAAAGACTGGTTTAATAAATAATAATAACAGTAATAATTTGTTATACCCATTAACAACAAAATTTAAAATCATTTAATATAAACATTTTTTTAAGTAGTAACAAAATATAAACAACAAATTAGATGTCAAAATTATTTATATTAGATCCTATTTAAAAATAATATACTTAAAATTTAAAAAAAAAAAAAAATAAAAATAATATACCGTCTCTAAATTTTTTGGCAATGTTGGTTTATTAAATAATAATAATTACAGAACTAATTTGTTATATTAACAACGAATTTTAAAATCATGAAATATATACATTTATTAATTTTCTAAGCATGCAGTGTAATGGAAGGAAAATATAAATAAACAATTAGAAATCAAAATTATTTATATTAGTTTAGTGTTACTATTTAAAAATAATATTTACTTTTACTGGCATTTACTTTAAAGAATAAATGCAATATTTCTTCGCAAAAAAATACATGTTATGTATTTTTTTTATAAATACAAACATCGTTACCTTTTTTTTTAAATTGGCACGTGTAAAACTTTCAATTTAATTTTCTCTCACCCCATAGTTGGAGTTCGATAACCATTTACTTAACCACATTACTTAAATATGATTATTAAATTCAACTAATTCATATTATTAAAACATCTAAAATACAAATATATGTATTTTTAAAATTAATTGTAAGTTCATCTCATCTCTCTTAAAAATTGCTACTTCTCAAAATTTCCCATTAAAAAATAGACCATATACCATATAAAATTAAATAATTGAAAGATCGGGCTACGGAAAATCACACAAATTTTCCAAAAAATTTTGACACCTGCACACGCACACAATCGTCAATTAAAAAAGACTACTATTTTAGTATTTTAAATATTAATAAACGCAAAAATAGCACAGTATTTATAAGACGAAGTTATAAAAATTTGGAAGAAGTAATAATCCACTGACGCACACAAAAATCCAATGAACTGTATACTACCTAATCAAATGAATACTAAATATGTGCTAAATTTCATTTATCAAAAGCATTCGATAGTCGTGGCTCAACGATAACCGTTTAGTCGCACGGCGAGGTTGTCACATATGCTTTAGTATACAAATGAATGATTTTATTCGAATAAAACCATTCGATAGTTGAAATCATTCATTCTGTAACCAATCGATAGTTCCCATCGCTAGTATTTACAGAACGGATTGACGCAGGGTCGGACTGGCCGTATTGTATATATAACTATTAGGGGGGCCCCAGCCTTCGCGGGCCCCCTTTATAGTTCATTATTTATTCTTAATAATATTTGCTTTTGCATTGCATTATGGCATTTGCATTGCATTGGTTTACCTTGCATTTGGGTAGTTCCATGGGTAGTTCCTGTGGGTAGTTCCCTGATTTCTATACAGGGTGAGTCTTAAATAAGTGCAAATATTTTCAGGGCTGGTAAATCTCGATAAAAAAACATAATATTTTCTCTTTACCGTTTTTTTCAAATAAATCCAAAACAACCGAGTTATTTCACTTTTAAAATTTCCAATTTTTTCCTAAAATTTTGAGAATTACTGGATTTTCCTTATTGTAAATTTAATCTGCTGGCTATGTTGCTATATTACAAACAAAGTACCTATGTTTTTCTCTCCATTTCCAAAAATTAAAAAAAAAATTCAAATTTTCAAAAACAAAATCAGTGTCCTCATAATCGTGTTTCTTGGGTCGAAATATACCGTATGATCGAGAAAAAACGGCGTCAACGATGGCTATGAAATGTAGATCGCTGTCATTTTATATGTAAATTTATATGGGAAACGCCATCGATCGTCATTTCCAAGCCAACTGGACGCCGTTTTTTTCGATCATACGGTACTACCCCTAAAAATATTTGCACTTATTTAATACTCACCCTGTATATAATAGAAAAAAATTGACCAAAACGTAAGGTGAAGAAATACGAAAAAAAAAATCCACACGGGCCTCTCCTTACGTGCCACCCGGGCCCCTTTAGCCTAGTGCGACCCTGGATCGACGTACTGTACTAAAAGAAACATACGACCAAGAATCTGTGTGTTTGCTTTAGCGTGATCGTAATGGAAATTACGGAGATAGCAGCATTTCGGTGGCTATTTCAGATCACTGGGAGTTAGCAGATATTATTGAGTTAAAATAGAAAATGTTTTTAAATGGAAAAAATTTATTTTCTTTCCCTACTTATAGAGTATTTTTTTCTCTTTCCAATGGTATAAAAAAACTTATTAACGTAAAAAATGGAGTTAGCAGGTTATCACGTTTCACTACGATATCATTGGACGATGAGTACGTTCCACTAAGCACTCATAACGTTCACGCTCAAGATCGCGATTTTTCCGGTTCCACTTGCTTGCGAGCGTTACAATCATAAACTCAAGTGGAATGGGTTATGGGGCGTTTTAAGGGTCAATCCTGTCAATGTATGTAAATAAATAGTAAATAATAGTCAAAATCACAGAAGAGAATTCAAAAAATCTGTCTAAAATAGAGGTGGGTTGTGAAATCGCAGTCCGCTACTTTGTCACAGCTCCACCAACGTCGCAGTATGTGACTGCTCCAGTTCCAAGAAAATCGCAGTGACATTTCGGAGCAGTTTACAAATTTAGGACATCTGCGCTCGTGAGTAGCAATAGGAGCAATAGCAGGCAATAGTGTAAATTCTGAAAATGCTCCTAGCCCCGTCGCCCGGTCAGACTGTTCCAGTCACAGTCGTCGCAGGTCGCAGTCGACTGGAGCATAGTATATTGAGTATATTCTGTGTACTGGAGCTGTTGGGAGTTTGGGAACGGGAAACGTAGCAGCGTTCGCTTTTTCTTTCATGAATCTAAATAAGATATTTATGTATTATATATTAATCACAAACAGATGTTTTTGACAAAGGTAATTTTTAACTTGTTAGTATGTTTATTTGTTAGTTAATTTTGTATCTGTGTTTTGTTGTATATCCTAAATCTTTTATTTGATCTTATACATTCATATAAGTTTTATTATTTATATCTATTTTTAAGGTCTGATGATGGCTAAATAGCCGAAACCGGTCACTAATAAAGATTTTTTTGACAGTTTCGACTTTGAATTGAATATAACATTAAGTTTTTACCATGGGCCACCACTCTGTGAAAATGAACAGACTCTTTAAGATATTTATAGCAAAGTGCTTGGTACTTAGAAACACTCAAATTCTTCTGAATAGACTAAAAAAATATAGCAACATCTATCAAACTAAGACATCAGTATAGTACCGTACAGCCGCGATTTTAAGAGCTCTAGGGGCCCGTAGTTCGGAAAAGTTCGAATCTTGTTCGCAAGGGCCCGGGAGGCTTGGGGCCCGTCGGTGACTTACCCCGATTGCACAGACGTTAAAATCGCCACTACTGATCGAAATAAAAAACGGCGTCCAGTTGGCTTGGAAATGACAATCGATAACATTCCCCATAAATTTTACATATAAAATGCCAGCAATCTTCATTTCATAGCATCACTGACGCCGTTTTTTCGATCATACGATATAAATAAATAAAAACTAGACGATGATGTTGCCTATCATAATCACACCTATAGTCCTGTACTTTTTTTAGTAATGCAACGAACGGTGCCGAATATTGAGTGTGATGCTGGAGCAATTAACCTATAAAACTACATTTTTAATTTATAGGTTAATTGCTCCGAAAAATCGCTGCTACTTGTCACAGTGCTTTTATTGGAGCAGTCGCAGAGCGTAGCAGCTCCACAAAAATCGCAGACTGGCCCACCTCTAGTCTAAAAAAAGAAATCAAAATGTCTTTGGCGACAGTTGGATATTTGGTGCATCGGAATATGTCTGAAACTTCTTCATCTAGTTCAGACGAATTAATAGTGGAATGCATTTTACAAAATCGCGACGTAAAAAGCGAACACTTAGGCCACGTATTATTGGCTATGAGAATCTATGAAAATTTTTATCCTAAGTCGATAATCTTTTGTCTAAATTTTAAAAATTGCGCCAAAATTCCTCAACGTCCACTTCGATCCTAATATTCAGATGGGTCGTTGTGAGCTCGGCGTGAACGAAAATAATGACGTCATTAGTGACGTTTACGCCGCGACCACAACGTCCGCGATCGTCATGTGGAACTATGTGTGGAACGACCGAAGGCATATTTTGAGCATTATGAGCGCTTAGTGGAACGCACTCGATATAGTAAGTTTTTCAATGAAGTTTTTTTAAGGTCCCTTGGTGACGTCAGATATGTAAACAAAGATAATATGATTGTAAAATCGAGACATTAATTTTTTAGTTCAAATGAATCATAATATTCACTTCGATTTCAACCCATCCCTCACTTTTGTACTCTGTGGTATTTTTTTTCTGTTAGCTATGGTCTGGTTTGGTTGTTTTTTTATTCCTTTATCTATGGTTATATGATGGTTATTTAAATCTCTGTTTAAATCTTTGGTTTAAATTACGATTTAAATGTTTACGTGATGTTTACTAAACACAGTTACCTGCAGCAACCTGCAGTTACTAAAATAACGAATTGAATTAATTTTAGGTATCTTAATTATTATTTATAGTTTTATATAATATGGCTGATAGACTCACACAACTTCAAGACTGTATTAATCAGGTTCGTTCTTATACTACATAGACACAAAATAAATATATTCATTTTAGCAAGCAGAACATTTTTGTAATAGTATTGGCATATTACAACAATTTGCTCCTGCCAGTAAGTTTCCAAATTTTGATAGATCCGGATCACAAACACCACAACAGCAAAATCAGGTAAGAAGATTGACTGACCTTGATATAATTTTGGGCATTTAATTAACTTTTATAGGAGGATTATGTTCAACTATTTACTACACTTATTGCCAGATGTGCAAAAGATATTGATACACTTATAGAATCACTCCCAAGTGAGGAAAATTCTACAGAATTACAAGTATGATTTCCATTTGAACACAATAAATAACATTCATACCATATTTTTAAATTTAGTTAGCTAGTTTACAACAATTAGAACAGGAAAATCAAGAAGCTGCAGATCGTTTAGATGCTGTAGTAAAATCAGGGCAGGAATTATTAGAAAAAATTCAAGCTGCATTAAGTGATATTGCCCAAGCTCAGTTAGATATGCAGCATCTTACCAAGACAACTGGAGGAACTAAAGAATGATTAAGGGGGATAAGAAGAGTCAGGAATTCAAGCAGTGGATACATGAATTTCATGAAAATAAATTCAGAAAATTTTCTATGTATTCTCGATACATGTAAAACAGCTTCATAAATATTTATCTCTATATTTCAAAAAGCATAGGTTCTAAAAAATAGGCATAAGGTTGTCTTTTAATATCAAATTTTTAATATTTTGAAACACTGTTTAATATTTGATATAAAAAAAATCACTTACTGAATTAAGAGTTTTATTCAACAGATTAGGTACAGTTGGAGAAAAAGATGCATAAATACCTATAATATAGTAGCTACTAACTTAAACATTATAAGTCTACTTCAGTTTACTAAAAAGATCTTTTGTAACACAGTGGTCTACGGCATGTAACAGGTCGAATAATTCTTCGTTGCAAATCTCTGTTGTGTGGCTTCTAGAGTTAACTCTGTCATTGCATGCTTGGTATTTCTCAGCTAAATGTTTACAATGGTTGGTTTCTAGACACTGAGCCTAATAATTTTAGATAGAAATAGCTAATACATCAGTACAAATAATTATAAGTCTGAAAGTCATACCCTTAAAGTTTGCTGGGGATCAACCAATTCGCCGTCTTCTTCATCTTGAGCTTTAACAGAAAATACTTTTTTAAGAAACTTCTGGAAAACCATTTTATTTTTTAAATTTCTTATTCAAAAAGAACTAAATGACTTATGTAATCACTTTTTATGTGACTTTGATTCCACAGCCAGCCACAGCTTCAGTTGTAAATTACGCATATCCATAGAGCAATAGTATAGAGCAGAGCTGCATTTTATTTTAAAACAAAATTGAAATTGCTTCATGGTATATTTTGACTTGGTTTTTAACCAAGTTACGTTACGCGTGTTATATAAATTCAACTCAAGGATATATAGAATAGGGATATTTGACTGTTAATTAACATAGAATTTTTTGGTGGTCCTTTTGGTTGTATAAAAAGGTTATATTAGGTTATTCGATACAAACTTTCTATCGATTATTCATTATCCTGGGATCGCAACCAATATACCTCTACCCTTTGACTATATAACGAGGGGGTTATATAGTCAAAGCTTCTACCCCATAAACTTATCTCCATGTAATCTCCTTAGGTAATCTCTACCCTCCATAGTTTGGACGAATATGATTTAGGTTGGATTTAGGAACATATGAAATTGAGCCTTCTATGTTTTTTTGGATGAATATGATCATAGATTACTGGGCTATGATTTTTGATCATATAAAATTGAGTCTTTAAAATATTGTATTCTGATATGATTCTGATATTTTTATCTTTTGAGTTTGTTTAAAATAATGTGTGTATATTTTAATTAAGGGTTCCTACTGGGAAGAAAGCTTTTAAAATTTAAAATAGAAATTAAAATATGGCCATTGAACAATAAACACTCTGATGTTTTTTTAAGAGTCTAATCAGTTAGATTTTAACTTTTTTAATGGAATATTAACAAATCCTGCCCACTTAACTCCATTTTTCCCGAAAAGAGCATCAAAGAATAAAATCTTTATTTTGAATAAGGTTTTAAAGACATTTTTTTTATTACAAATTAATATGATATATATTCACTATGGTATTCAATTCAGCATTTCTTGACGTAAATCGAGGTTAGGGATTGTGTAGTGTTAAAAGCTCTATAAATATTTCGTAAAAAATAGTAGTTATAGACGTTAAAAAATACATTTCTGACTTAATATCGTGTTAATAAATGTTCTTCTAAAAATTCGCTTCAAAATTGCTACAGTTTTAAAATGCCAACAGTTTTAAAGTTTGATCCCAGCTGAGATTCTTTTGACCTCTTGTTTATTTCTTGTTACTTTCGAAATTTCGGAAATATATTGCAGCCAATACACAATCAAGGTAAGAATTTCATTTTGTGGTTATTACTGAAAACAGGGAAAACAACAGAATATATTTTCTAGAAATGAATGGAATGGATCACCGTACTTCACACAGTGCACCACAAGGAAAGCCCAAAAATTACAAACTCTTGGTTGATCCATTTTTAGTAAAGGGAACATCAAAACTTTACAGATATGATGGAGTTGTGCCCAATGATAATACCTACCCTCCTGTCAGCTTACGAGATCCACGTTCTCATTTAACAAGAATATGGACAAGACTCGAAACATTAGATTTACCTGTTCCTAGGTAAGATAAAACAAGAATATTTATTACATTTAATATATTTGTGAGTTGACTAAAAATAATTCTGATACCTAATCCTACAAGAAAAACAAATTAAAATATACTCATATATATGAGTGTTTTCTTACCTGCTAAAAAGTTAATTGAATGAATGATCTAAAGATTTATCTAGGTAACTTTACGTTTTATGTAAATATAGTGAAGATGTAAAATGTTTTTTAATACCTACTATTTTATAAGATTCATTATTGATAATAAGAGCATAATATATATATATATATATATAAATTGTTTGTAATCGACAATTGCGCAACGTTAATTAAACGTTTAGAACACAACTTATTCAATATACCTATTCATATTTAATATGAATTGGATAAAGTGTTTAAATTTAATGTGTAAACTTAAGGATGTTTCTCCTGTTTGGTTTTCTTACAAATAATCCATAGTTACCCGAAATTTCGTTTGCTTTTATAATATGTAATCAGTATTACATAATTTTAAAGTGTTAAAAAAGTATAAAATAATTTGAGGGTAAAATTAAAATAAGGCATAATATAAATAAAATGATAATATAAAGAAACTTAAAAAATAAAATGATGATGGCGACGTGGAGTTGTAATGTCAAATAATACTGACGTCATGCAATTTTATACCAGGGGCGTACGACAAATATTTTGTTAACTTATTTTCTGAAATACGAGGGTTCATTAATAAATTTTTAGTTAAACTGACAAAATAGTTTTTATATTTTACGGCTTAATACTGTTAAGTACTGTGTTAACAATTATTGTTAACACAGTATTTAACATTATTAATTCTTTTTTAGGTTTAAAATCGACCATAATTATGTGGGCGAACCTCCATCAATTGAAGTAACAATCTTTCATTTAAATGATAATGTTGATAAGCAGTTTTTGAAAGATATAGTTCAAAAATTTGGAATAATTGAAGAACTATTTATATATTATCATCCTGTTACTAATAAGCATTTAGGTAAGCAGATAATTAACACTTAATTTCTTTAGAAATAATATAATTATTTTTTGATATATCATAATGTTGTTTCGTTTAGGCATTGGCAGGGTAGTTTATGAAGATGTAAAATCGGCAAAACAATGTGTAGAGAAATTAAATAATACCAGTGTTATGGGAAAAATACTTGAAGTTTTCTTGGATTCGTTTGGTCAAAAATGTAAAGAAAAACATGAAGAGTTAACTGCAGAAAAGAAACCTCCTCCATCAGTTTTACCTCCCCCTGTATGTCCTTCTACAACTGAAGATACATCTAAAAGGGACAATGGGGAGAAATTAAAAAATGATGAAGATAGGTAATTTTTTTTCTAAATAACGTTGAATGGAACTATAAAAATTGTTTATTTTAGGTTACCATATGATCCAGGTGAGGATAATTTTGATGATAGAATCGTTTATAAATCGAAGGATAAGGAATCTAAACATCATGGCAAATCTTCAGATGATTACACAGACAACTATTCTCGTACATCTAAGAAAGATAGAGACACGCGTGACAGGGAAAAAGATAAAGATAAAGACAGATATGGATCCTCAAGAAACTTTAGGTAAGCGTATTGATATTAAAATCGTTTTGTGTTTGGTAGTGTTGGTGCAAATTCTAATTTAATAGCATCTTATAAATTAAAACACAGTTTGTGATGTCCTGTGGAACTGAACTTGGTATGTAATACAGTTGACATATTGAATGCCGGTTTACCTAAGCCTCTCTCAGATGACCTATTTTTTTTGAAATTGTACAGGGTGTCCCACTAAGAAAGCTCTTGGCTATATCTCGGAAAGTATTAGCCGTAGCGGCTGCGGAAAAAAATATTTATAACTAAAGAGGCTATGGGAAATTGCTGGAAACTATTTTCAAGTTTGTAGAACGACCGCTAGCAGGCGCAACTGCAACAAAAAATAAGAAAATCGAGTTTTTACACAATTTTGCCTAGATAAGGTGTACTATAAGTAACAGCTTCATAATCTTCAGTAAATTTTGAATATTTTTTGTTAGAACCATTTTTCCCATATACATATCAAATCTATACGGATCATCGCCTATCCCTGCAATGTGTTGGAGTTGAAGCCGAGTTAGAGACAACTAGATAACCGGTCCATGTATATTTCACATAAGTTCGTCTGTTAGAAAAACGCTGGCGCAATAGCGCAACTCCAAAATTCTGAATATCGATTAGTTTTAGCTTGGCCTTGTGGAACGCGTGGTCGAACGGGAGCCCAAACACGATCCTCATTTCTGTGCCTCATTTCTTATCCAACTGTCTTTGTGTTCGCATCGCGAACGAAGCGCGAACGAAAGCCGTACGAAGCTGTACGAATGAACAGCTTATGCTCTGATTGGTTTAGTTATCCGATCGATAATTAAAAATTCACGCTTGCGCACAACGCTTGTGTTTCACTAACTGAGCGAAGATTTATATACCCATTTCACCGGCTCGGCTTCACAGAATGCAGTTTGGAGTCAATATACGTTAGTTAATATATATATGATTTTTCCCTATCTACCAAAATAAAGTGGTGGGGGAAGGTTAGATTTGTTTTTATTTGAATATTAATAACTCTGGACTGGATGATGGAAATCCAACAAGTGAGGGCTCGTCTAAAAGAGCGTTTCTTACTCTATATTGTACCATATAAACAATAATAATAAGCTTTCGAACGTAGACGCTAGGGGGCATTGTCTTACAATTTAACAAACATTGCGCGTTTTTTCAAAAAAATTAAATGCAAAGTATATGTAATTTTAGCTGACAGTAAAGAGTAGTAAAAGCTCAAAAGTCAGCGAAAACCGCATCTTGATATCTTCTTTCAAACCGATGATATTAGCAAAATTATAATAAATACCAAAAATAAGCCCATAATTACCTTATTTTTACAACACGGTATCAGTAGCCCTCTTGATTATGCCTATTCTAACCTAAAAATAAGATAGAAACAGTTAGTTTATTTTAAAATCGACGATATACCAGAATATCATAATATCAGATGTATTAATATCTAATAATTAAGATATTAATAATAGTGAACAAGAAACGATGATTCAGTGAAGTCATGGTAGGCTTTGGAAAACAGTTGCTTTTGACGTAATAGTATAAACGTCAAATTGTTATTAGATCAACATTTTGATAGTGTTAGCAGCGTTTTTTATCTTTTGATTGCTTTTTCAAAATGCCAACAGCTTCAACTATTTCAGATAATAAAGGCATTTTGAAAAAGCATTTAAAAGATAAAAAAACGCTGCTAAGACTATCAAAATGTTGATCTAATAACAATTTGACGTTTATACTATTAAGCCAAAAGCAACATTTTTCCAAAGCCTATCATGACTTCACTGAATCATATCGTTTGTTGTTCACTATTATTCAATCTCTAATTTAAAGTCTAATCAAGAGGGCTACTGATACTGTATTGTAAAAATAAGGTAATTAAGAGCTTATTTTTTGGTATTTATTATAATTTTGCTAATATCTTCGGTTTGAAAGAAGATGTCAAGATGCGATTTTCGCTGACTTTTTAAGCTTTTATTACTCTTTACTATCAGCTAAAATAACACATACTATCATATTTAATTTTTTTGAAAAAACCCGCTATGTTTGTTAAATTGTAAGAAAACGTCCCCTAACGTCTACGTTCAAAACCTTACTATTGTTATTTTTATGGTATAATATAGAGTAAGAAACGCTCTTTTAAACGAGCCCTCGTATGTTGGATTCTGATCATCCAGTCCGGAGTTATTAACATTTAAATAAAGATAGATCTAATCTTCCCCCACCACTTTATTTTAGCAGATAGGGGAAAATGGTTCTAACAAAAAAATCCAAAATTTACTGAAGATTATGAAGCTATTATTTATAGTACCCATTATCTAGGCAAAATTCTGTAAAAAATCTATTTTCTTATTTTCCATAGCAGTTGCGCCACCTAGCCGTTTACTAACTTGAAAATAGTTTCCAGCAATTTTTCATAGCCCCTTTAGTCATAAATATTTTTTTCCTTAAACCCTATGGCTAATACTTTCCGAGATACAGCCGAGAGCTATTCTTAGTGGGACACCCGGTACATACTTCTTTACGCGCGTTGGCAGTAAAAATTAAAGACTGTACATACGAGATCGCGAGAGGAAAAGTGGTAACGATCTTAGAGCGTCGTGTGTGGGCCAGGGCGCTAAAACTCGGAATGTAGGTGGGACTCAAAGAACCCCATCTTTTCATGATATTTTGACGACTTTTCGTGCACTACAAAACTCCATCATCAATGTATCAAATCAAAAAGTCGTCCGATTTAAATGAAATTTGGGACCACTGGACCGTGTCACTGTGACAGTTCGTTTTAACGTAAGAAACGTCAAAAGTTGATGTCCTCCGATTGGGACCAAATTTGATGGGTAGACTATGTGAGCGACGATGCACACGGTTCCACACTGCAAAGTTGTATACGACGTTTCGTTTACATCTCCATCAGGCTGGAACTAAGGATTTGAAATTGAAGAAAAATACGCAGAAAGAAAAAAATCGTGGGTGTTTGGGAAGGCTCGAAAGGAAACAACGTTTTTGCGACATTTCGCGACTTTATTGTCGCTTCTTCAGGCACCAAAACATATATTAATCCACGTGCTTACAAACATTCATGGCGATTCCTTTCGAAAAAAAAAACTGAAATTTAGATAATTAAAACTTTTTTTTACGGCATTTTTTATTAATACAGGGTGGCGCCTCATACGCCGCGGAGGCTCCAAGGCGAACGACAGTTTGTATTGAAATGAAATTTTGTGAGCATAATATGTAGGTTAATTCAAAGCACTTTTTAAAAATATAGAGAGTTCTACAGAGTGTCCCCAAAAAAGTTACATATCAAATTTGTGTTTTTTGTAATGGAACACCCTATATATTAATTGATTTTTGGATTCTGGGAGAAAAATACAGGTGAGTTTTATAAGAGTATATGACCAAACTATACTCTGTTTTTTTTCTCAGGTAATATTTCGACAGACGATGACAGAAGAAAAGCAGATGACGTCCCATACCAATCTATTTATTTTACTAAAAAAAGTTTCTAATAATTTTTAAGTTATCTATGGATGGGTTTAAATATAAATCCGTCATACGTCGTGCCTTGTTGTTTTTAACCAGTTTTATTGGTTTATTTAAAAAATGACAGATCGTATTTCAATTTTATTGGTTTGACGGAACGATGAACGACAAACGGACGCCGATGCGTATGAACTCGCCTTTAGATTTTTGTCATTTTTGACGCTTGTCAAAGTCTTGCCAAATTATAGGTTATAATTTTGTGTCAACTTTTGTTAAATACCCTGCGTTTTGGAAGATGAGGCATTTTGATTCGTATTATTACGTGTGTTTTGTGTCTTTTGAAGTCAAGTGGAGGAAAAATCGAGTGAAAATTAACTGTAGACCCATAGCACAGTTTATGGTTAATACTCGCTGCCCAGGCAGAAAGTCTTATACACCAATGAAGTTGCCATCGATAAAGTTTGTATACCATTTCGTCGTAGATAAGTGCATCTCGTATATGGTGGAAGGATCAAACTAAACACTAGCTGTAAAATATCGACATCACACGATAGGTAAATAATGGATTTTAGTACTGCAGAAAAATAATGTCAAAAGGTACTGGTTTAAAAAAATTAAGATTAAAGTTAATTAATCAACCTTTAAGGTATAAAATTTGGTAGGTGTTATTATTAATAAAATAGTTTGTTTTATTTACCTATGTTGTTTTATTTATTCCTGTAAAATATTACAAATTTGTATTTGTACATAAGTTATATTGGTAAATATAATCATAAATGCGGGTAGTTTCATAAAGCTTGAAAGTAAATAATAGTTCTTTTTTATATTTTTTGGTATGTAGTGTCTTGTTCTTGTTTGTTTTGTATTAACACATACCGTTTTTATTAAATAAAATAACTCCATTACATTTTTTCAGTTTTATACAGTTTTTTCACAATATTTTGAAGTAATCACTTGTCATCTTGTCAATCAAATTTTAAATATATCTATGCGTTCCAGTTGTACCAACTTATTTCTTTGTAAAATAAAATAAACTACTTTGAAATTAAAATGACAGACACATCTATCACTGTCAAGGATTTTCTCGTTGGACAGACTATATATATGACTAAAATGTAAAGTTTTTGACATATTTATCATTGTCTAGAAATAAAGAATAATTTTTAAATTACAATAAAAGTTACCTAAAATAGAATTTACCCGGTATAGTCTAATATGTAGTTAAATTAACTATTGTACTTTAAATCAAATTAAAACTTGATCCAAAAAGTTATACAGGGTGGGACAAAATTAATATTGAAAATTGGTCACCTTTATAAGCATGCTACTCTTTTATTTTAAATAGAACACTCAGTATATTATTCCAATATTCAATGGAGAATTCGTGTCTCTTTAAAATACTATTAAGGTTGCCTACCCCTCAAACAAAGATTTTCCTAGATATTTTCATTTACATGATTTGATCTGAGTATCTTTATTATTTGATAAAATCTAGGTGGCTGTGATATGTCTGACATTACTTCAACATAGCTGTCTACTTAGTCCCACTTTAACAACTAGTTATCATTTTGTTTCAGTTCAAACAAAAAAAATTCTAAGAAATTTGCCGAAAATGCAAACTTATCCTACTTAAGAGAGAATTGATATGATTCTGTTAGGTGGCGAATGCAGTGTGCATTCACCAATTAATACAATACTTAAATGCTCCTGATTTTATCTAGTCTGTTTTTTTATGAGGATATGTGAAAGACAGTGTTGTGTGACATTTGCCTGAGGGGTAGGCAACCTTAATAATATTTTGAAGGTATATAAATTCCCCATTGAACACTGGAATATTATACCTACTGGGTGTTCCATTTAAAATAAAGGAGTAACTTGCTTTTAAAAGTGACTAATGTTCCATATTAATTTTGTCTCACCCTGTATAACTTTTCGGGTCAAATTTCAATTTGGTTTAACATACAATGGTTACTGTAATTAAATATCAGGCTATACAAGGTGAACTAAAATTTAGGTAGCTGTTATCGAAATTTAAAATTTACTCTTCCTTTTCACAAAATGTGAAATATGTCAAAATCCTTAGATTTTAGGTATATGCTTCTTTAATAAAACGCACCAATGAAAATCAAAATCCAATGAATCCAAAAATATATAGGGTGCTCCATTAGAAAAAACACAACTTTGATGTGTAACTTTTTTTGGGGACATCCTATATAATTTATATATTATTATAAAATGCTTTCAGTTAACCTACATATGCTGCCAAAATTGAATTTCGATATGAACTACCGTTCTCCTTGGAGCTTCCGCGGCGTATGAGAGGCGCCACCCTGTATTGTAACGTAAAAAAGTGTTAAAATACCTTTTATAAAAATAGTATTAAATAAAAATGATATAATATTTATAGTTACAAAAGAATTTGTGACAAACCATTTTTTATTTTAATACTAATTTTAAATTATGTGATATAATATGAATTTGAATTATATTACTGGATGTTTTTTTTCACTATAATTTCGTTTGGTTTGGATTACATTCTTATAATTCTGTTTCTGTTTTGTAAATAAACAAAAAGTTAGGATGTTAAAGAAATACTGACCATAATGACATTCTTATATTGGTAACAGGGATTTTTCAACACCTAGCAGTTCCGATATGGGCTATGGAACCACGCCAAGTGAGTTTTCAACAAACTATGGGTCATCAGGAACAACTCCCTTACCGTAAGTGCAGTTATTTCAAGTCTTGGAATTAAAGAATTAAAGCATTTCATTATTCAAGATTCGAATATATTATAAAAATTACAGATATGACTACCATTCAGTGGGCTCAACGCCTATGCCGCCGACATCAACTTATTCTTTTCCTCCAGCATATCCTCATCTACCTGCGACGCCATGGCCTATACCCCAACCACAGTGGCCGCCACCTGAACCATGGGAGAGGCCAACTTCTCTACCAGTATCTAAGTGGCCTTCTTCTGATATTAGTAGAGAGAAAGAAAAGGACTGGTAATTTTTTTTGGTATTTTTATTAAAATAAGTATTTGGAAATCCTTATCATATTTTTTAATGAAAAAACCAACAAGGGATGTATTGTGTGCAGTATAAAAACGGCATCTTGCAATATAGTAATAAAAAAATTGTTTTAAATTAGGGAACGAGATAAGTTAAGAAGTAGAGATAGGGAGAAAGAGAAAGATAGAGATAGGGAAAAGAAGAACAGACATAGGAGTAAAAAGGAGAAGGAACGCGAAAAGGAGGACAAGACATTGAAAGAGAAGGTATGTATATTTTACTTACCTGTATTATACAGGACGAATCTTAAATAAGGGCAAATATTTCTAGGGGTGGTATATTTCGACCCCAGAAACACGATTATGAGATTTTTTTCGCCAAAAGTATTTTTTGAAAATTTAGAATTTTTTTGATTTTTTTTAGTTTTTAGTTAAAAACATATTTTTTTGATAATATGACAACATATGTAGTAGATTAAATTTACAAGAAAGAAAACCCAGAAAAGATCCAGTGGTTCTCAAAATTTAGACAAAAAATATTTTTTTTTTGAAATTTTTAAAGTAAAATAACTCGGTTATTTTGGACTTATTTGAAAAACGGCAAAGAGAAAATATGTTTCTTTTATCGAATTTCACCAGCTCTGAAAATGTTTGCACTTACTAAGACTCACCCTGTATTTATATTTCTTTAAATGCTGATTTTGACTATTAATTCATGATTTTTCTCAAAATGCGGTTGTCACAAAACAGGAAATTTGAAATATTCTACTCAAACTTTATGTAATTTTGCTAGTCTTTGGACCTTATCAAATTATTCTATTTTATACACTAATGAATTGATCTTGACAAAAATTCTAGGGTCCGATTCTGTAAACATATTTCCTGTCTAGTGACTCATCAATCGCATACAAATAGCATAGGCTAGGCAGAAAATTTCTTGCTACGGAGCTTACAGAATCCCACTGCTTGTCTTTGTGAAAATTCGTAACTATTCGATGTATTTTTCAATATAGGAGGAAGAAAAACCTTTAGATCTCGATACTAGAATCGCATTGTTACTCGAAAAAGGAACAGGCGGAATGGCTCCACCATTTTTGACATTGGGCGTTGATTCTGATGATGATAATCCACATAAGGATTTGATTAAGGATATACCACCTTTACCTAAACCATTACCCATACCTACATCCATAGACAGCGATGATGGTGAGAATATGGCATATATATTACTATAATTTAATTAATTTTGGCCAGGTACTCTAGGCCATGGTACTCTAGATTGAAATCTAAAATACGATTTTTTTAAGCGAAAATGTCAAAGTTGACTTATGATATGTCATTCTATTCAAAGTGTCATTTTCTATCGAATAAAGTAGAAATAAAATTATATAAAGATTCTTGCCACTTAACTGCTTATATAGAAATTTAATTCTACGCTGTGTTTGTCATAATGCGGATCAACCTGCTCTCACTACCGGTTTCGGAGCCCTACTCCATCATCAGGTGAGCTTGGGCAGATCCACAAAATGACAACCACAGCGCAGAGATAGTTAATTCCGACTTGTCGAAAAGTGTCGGTTAGATATTAAGTCCCGAACGGGAGATAGCGGCCTGCGTGCAATGGTAGTACTTTCGTACCACTGGGGCGCAACTATCGATAGTAAAACGCAGGCCGCTATCTCCCGTTCGAGACTCAATATCTAAGACACTTTTCGACAAGTCGGAATTAACTATCTCTGCGCTGTGGTTGTCATTTTGTGGATCTGCCCAAGCTCACCTGATGATGGAGTAGGGCTCCGAAACCGGTAGTGAGAGCAGGTTGATCCGCATTATGACAAACACAGCGTAGAATTAAATTTCTATATAAGCAGTTAAGTGGCAAGAATCCTTATATAATTTTATTATATACCTATACTGCAAGACATTTGTTTTCTATTTTATAATGTAGAAATATATCAAGAGTGCCATTTAAAAATTAAAAGTTGTAGTAATTTCCGGTGAAACGGGAGGTGAACAAAAACAACTGAATGCATCAATCCTAATTTATGTTATATACTAATAAACCAAATCTATTTTTTTTTTATCTGAAAAAATAAAAAAGTTACAGGGGTGAGTCACTTTTCAGTTGCACCCGATGGAGGGTGTAGTTAGGGGAGGCGATTCCTTGCAAAAAAATAGTTTTTTATATTATTTTTTTGTACATTTTTTCCCTTAGAATGTTACGTGGTTATACAGGGTAAATTTCAAATTTAACCACTATTGGGATCCCAAAAACTATAGCACCATATTACATTTTTACACACCTGTATAGAGAAATTTAGTGCGATTCTAAAGCCCTGTTCTCAGAACGACGTTCTGTCGTTGGCGACAGTGGTTAACGCTTCAAAGAACCAATGGGAGTTGTTTAAATTTAAAATTGATAGCTGTTTGAACTTTGTACAAACCTCATTGGATCTTTTGACGTGTCGCTGGCGACGCTCCGATGTTCTGAGAACGGGCCTTAACGATTTACAACAAGTATAATGGCATTGAAACGTCAATAATTTGTAAAAGTAGTTTTTTCAATAGTCGGTTTTGGTTTGAAAGAAAAACGCGACATATTAAAACTATATTACAAATTTGCCAGAAACAGCTTAAGAACATCAGAAATACATTTACAAACGTTTCCAGAAAGATAACAGAATTTTATTTAAAAAGTTGAAATCATTTAGTAACGTTTTTTGTAGTTAAGTCCACCGTATTTTATTTTTCTAGTACATACCAAGTCGATAATACTGTGATTTTGTACCCTGTATAACCAAATATCTTAAAAGGGAAACGCGACGTAATTTTTTTTATATGAATAACAACCATTATTTTTCATCTCTTGAATTCTTTTGCACGTATTTACATCCTGTATGTAAATATTTTACAGATCGGTCTAGCGTCTCATTAAGTGATATGCCTATAAATCCAATGGCTCCTGCCATAGATTTACCACCTAAAGACGAAGAAGAATTACCTCTATCAGTACCTCCTTCCCCTTTTCTGTCACAAGAAATCTACTTAGAATGCCACAAGTTTGCTCTTGAGCAGGTAAACTTTGATTAAAACTGTTTTGAGTTGCTAATTTATAATACTGTTTTTAATAATTTGAAGGCTGTAGTGGCTAAACAAAAGGACGCCTTAGAGACAACAGCTTTACTTAGAAAAGCACAGGAAGAATTTAGTAAATTAGGCAGTGATATTTCTTCAAGCGAAGATGAATTAATAACAGGAGAGAAAAATTACAGTCCAATCGATAAAAGAGATTTTAAAAATGAATTTAAGTTTGATAAGGATGATGATCGAATGAGTATGTCAAGTTTAAGTAGTACAGAAGGTACAAAAATTGAAGAGGTAAACATTGGTGATGCTGTGTAGATATAATTAATATTGAAAAAAATCGTTAATCATTTTAGGTTAAACCTCAGCCACCTCCACAGCCGCCTATTCAGCCACCTTTACCATCTAGTAGTCTTGCGTATCCGCCGATTCCAGGGATACCGTCAGGGGTGTATCCCGGTTATTCTTCATATTCAGGTAAGTTTTTTCGGATTAGTATAGGGAATTCTTCAGATGCTTTGGACTTATTAGGGGATATACGCCGTTTTTTTGATCATGTTTTTTATCATACATAATAATGCCGAACAAACGAATACCAACTTCCACTAGCCATAACCTTTATAGACTTTGAGAAGGCTTTCATCGTCATTCTAATTGATGATTGAATGATTTGATATATCCCAACAATAATAATGACTTGAATGATTTGATATATCCCAACTAAATACAGCCAGCAATAAAGTGGGTCTCAAAATGAATTTAACAAAAACTAAAGTAATGTATAACGAACTACTAGACAGAAAAGTCATTTTAATAAATAACACACAACTGGAAACAATGGAAGAATACATATATTTGGGGCAACTAATACATAGTTCGGGATCTCTGCTACCAGAAATCAACCGAAGAATTAAGTTAGCCTGGAGTACTTATGGAAGAAACTCAGTCATATACAAATCTAGAATGCCACTTTACTACTAAAAGAAAACATTCGACCAGTATGTACTACCAGCAGAAAACTGCAGGTTGCATAACGCTCAATGGAACGAAATATGCTTGGAATAATCAAGAATAGAGTGGATACGACAAAAGACCCAGGTAATAGATGTCATCCACAGAATCAAATCCCTCAAGTAGCAATGGGCAGGACACCTGGCAAGAATGGACGGACATAATACACATAATGGACCAAAAAAATGACAGCATGGTATCCACGATGAATTAAGAGACCTAGAGGAAGACCAAATCTGAGATGGGACCATGATATTAGGAAATTAGCAGGGATAACTTGGGCCCAGATAGCCAACAACAGACAACAGTGGGTCCAAGTACAAAGAGAGTATTTAAATATGTGAGGGAGACTACACCATAATTGGAAATGGTTGATTAAGCTGAGAATGATGATGATGACATAATAATTATTATTACAATAACTTAGAAGCTTATTTAGCAACTATTATGGGAATTATTTTAGGTATTTTTTTATCATGTTTCAGGCTATCCAAGCCAAGCAACATCTTACGCGTATTCTGCGCCCCCACCCGGACCTCATCTAGCGTATACCCCAGACTGGCGATCGTTTTCTTATGGATCAACACAGCATCCGTCCACTTATCCTTACACCAATCCGTATTATCCACCTTTTCATCCTGCCGTGGCATCTGCTGCTCCATATGGATTTCCCTACCAACCAGTTCCGGGAGCAACTCCCATTAGCAATACCACTACTACCTTGGGCAGGAAAGATCCTCATGCGCCTACTATCAACGGTGTTGTGGAACAGATTACTCAGGAGCTGAAAAATATTTTAAAAAGAGATTTTAACAAGAAAATGGTTGAAATGACTGCATTTAAAAAGTTCGAAACGTGGTACGTATTTTTTTTCTATAGCAATTAAAAATTTTAAAAAGATTTATATGTTTTTAAATACTAAATTCATGCCTTAAATATAGGTGACCCTATATAATAAACCCTACAGGCTTGGTGCATTCTCCGCCGGTGCTGTCACCATCGGAGAATATTGTAAACAACACGACGGCGACGCCGACGCCTAGTTGGTTTTTTTTTCACTTAATTTTTACTATCTGAAATGGTGTTACATCACACAAACCTCGTACCTGAGTGTTTTATAGTTTCAATAACTGCACTAGGAAAAAATCAAATACTTAAATATTATGACAAAGCCACGATTTTAATATTATTTCAATGTGATCGACATAAACAGTAACAGAATTGCGTGAAATATTTTATACCCGGCACTTCTAATTTCTGCCGTTCGAGCGCTGTGGTCGGAATTTTTAAAATGAACTAAAACGCACCAAGTCTATGTAGTAAACAGATATTAAAGGAAGAAGTAATATTTTAATTTTTATAAAATATTGTTAATAACTAAACATTGACAAGTAATTTTTAATTAATTTTTATATACTAGGTGGGAAGATGAAAATTCAAAGTTAACACAAACAAAAGAGGAGGTTGTAGAAAAACCTACTCTAACAAAAGACAATGTGAATGTTCTTTTGGAACAAAATACTGACTTGTATGGTGGATATGATAATATAGGTATATTTTAACCGCCTTACCTATTGCTGATTAATAATACACTTTTTCATAATTTTAAAGGTCTTGGTTTACGAGCTTCTTTGCCAAAAATGCCTAGCTTCAGAAAGAAGAAAATACCATCGCCGGTGCCAGTGGAAGATGAAGAATCTAAAGATTTGTCAGATCAAGAGGAAATTGTTCGAGACGATGACGAAGATTCAGACTTTCGAAAAGGAGAGAACTCTAGTAGATCTAGAAAAATGTCGTCGAGTAGTTCTAGTTCCAGTTCCGGTTTTAGCTCTGATGATGAGAGTAGTTCAAGTGACGAAAGTTCCTCTGATGACTCAGAACCGGAAGTTAAACAAATCAACAGGTAAATAAATAAAATTTTTATTATATTTATTTTCTTTTTTTTATTTACATTTGTTTAGGAGTGACGATACACATAAAGAAGAAAATGTTATACCTACATTTGAACCACTGGACGATGGAATCGTTGAGCGAAATAAAACGCCAGTACCTATGCAGGTATGTTTATTACAGTAATTTAAAATCGATTTTTTTGTTTAAATGTTTGTTTAAAACATGTTTGAACACTCTGTTTTAAACACGTAGATATTTTTTACAATAAAACATATAAAAATCCTTTCTTTGAACTTATATAGTTACACAAAAAAAACTATTACTAAAAGAATAAAAAACAAAGTACAGGTAGTCCTCGATTTACGTCGTTTCGTGTTACGTCGTTTCGAGTTACGTCGAACAAATTTTTGTCACTATTCCTCAAAGTTACGTCCCACTGTTTCGAGTTACGTCATTTTTTGAAAAGAACGATCCAAATTTTAAAAGAAGTTTGGACATAAACAATAAAATTTTAGCAACATACAAGCAGGGTTGACAGATCCTCATAATGAAAAAGCGGGACAGTGTTGATCATTACTAAATTAGCAACTATTATGACTTTTGACGATACCCACAATAAAAGTTCCAACCAAAAAAAAATAAATATATACTTTCTAAGTATGTCTACTTTACTCTCTGGTATTTCTGTAGTTGCCATATTAGTATATGTATTATATTTACTATTATATGGATAGTTAAAAATTCTTTTTTGATTAGATAATGAAAAATCGGGACTGTAAAAATACTCGCCCTAATTTGTTTTTCATAAAAAAAATACTTTTTTTATATTTTTGTTTTTTTTTATTTCTTGTACTATTATAAGTTTAACTACATTACAATATAGTTTCTCATATCTCAATTATTTAAAAGAAAGATAGTTTCTCATATCTCAATTATTTAAAAATACAATAATATTAATATATACAAACGCACATCTCTTTGTTTTATCGTATTTTTATCTTACAAAAGTACCTAACTTCTCCATTATCTATAGGATCTTATGACAAAATAAGATTCGACTGACGTCGTTGCGACTTAAGGCGCTATTTTGAAGAACCTAACCTGCCGTAAGTACGAGGACTGCCTGTAATCACCTCAATTTAATATTGTCTAGAAAAAAATCGTTCAACTCAACTTCAATAATAGCCTTGTTCCAACGCAGAAATTAGGACCATTTAATTACCAAAATTAACTGCAGCTGGAACGGTTTGGGAATCGATTTTAGAATTCGCCCTGGTCGCTGTGGCGCCTTACGCTGGAATCCAATTCATAACCTTATTTCTTGTTATTGGTTAGATCTGAGGGTTATATATATATATATATATATATATATATATATATATATATATATATATATATATATATATATATATATATATATATATATATATATATATAAAACAGCATTGTCAAGTTCTTACATTTGTACCAGCTCTGTTAAAATTTTGCTGATATTTATTCATTCTTTCACCTCTTAATTAAATCTATTACCTTTTTCAAAAGATACAAATTTTCAAAATAAAACTTTCGTAATGATATAAATAATTGTATAACAAAAAGTATGGAACTGATACGGAACGAAAACTTACATATAGTGTCAATACAATAAAAAAATACGGAACGGATATGGAATGAATATGGAATGGAAACGGAAGGTATAGTGAGAATGAACCTTAATACGGATTCAATTGACATGTGCGCCGTCCAAGATATCTTCAGTATCCTAAGAAGCAACCACATTTCAAAGGCTTCGATATTCCTCATTTTAGTCACTTAGGGTCCGGGATTCCATTCCATATAAGAGCATAGAATAAATGTAGCACTTGACCATACGATATCGGGTGTTCAATGTTAAGATGCGTTCACACCGGCTGAGCCGCCCGCGCTGCGCCGCGCAGATCATTTTTTAACAAATACTTTTGTGCGCGCTAAAAAAAGATACACTTCAAAAGTACATGTTTAAAAAATGTTTTGCGCGACGCAGAGCGGCGCAGCAGGTGTGAACGCACCTTTAGATCTTTGTTGCAAAAGAATAGTTTCATGTTGAGGAATGTGCTAAGAGCAGAGGCGCAACTAGACATAGACTTTTAGGGGGGCTCAAGTCTTTTGGGATGGCTTAGGTCACTATAAGATAATATTGATTTCAGGTTAAAACCAATTTTATACGACCCGTGTAGGTCTCGCGGTGGGGCTTAGCCCTCCCTGGCTAGTTGCGCCACTGGCACGAACCTGCCCTATCCTGGCTTTAACCTCTACATCCTGATCGAAATCCTCAGTGATCCAACATCCAAGATACTTGAATTTGACTACTTGTTCTATGTGATTGTGGTTTACTTTTATGTTTGTTGGCTGATGTCCTTTTTAGAAATGATCATGACTTTGGTTTTACGAAAATTAATGTTCAGTCCGTATTCGTTCCCAGCTGCTGTAACTTTATTCAACAGCTCTTGTAAGGAAGCTTCGCTGTCAGGTAATAAAACCGTATCATCAGCATATCTTATGCTGTTTAAGTTCTCTCCAATTACCTTACACCCACTCCGCAACCACTTAAAGCCTGTGGCGAAATCTCTTCAGAATACATATCGAAGAAAAGGGGGGACAGTACGCAACCCTGTCTCACCCCTCTTTTTTATTGCTGCCGGTGGCGTTGTTCCGCATTCTATCCTCACAGTAGCTGTCAATATAGGTTTACAATTATTTTGATGTCATTCAAGTCTAAAATTTTTGCAAAAAGTTTAGCAAAAAATAATTTTTTTGGAAATTTTCAATGTAAAATAACTCGGTTATTTTGGTTTTATTTGAAAAACGGCAAAGAGAAAATATGCTTTTTTATCGAGATCTACCATCTCGGAAAAGATTTGCTCTTATTTAAGACTCACCCTGTATATCGTCGATGTAATGTGTTAAACTGTTAAGTCCATTATTCCTAATTTTACAGGAGAGAAAAGAAACGGTATAAAAATATGTACAAGTAGCAAGTATATTCATATGTTAGTATGTAAAAGAGATAACAATAATATGTATTTGGTTGGGGAACAATAAAACTCAATATTTCGTGAAAAATTAATTTTAAGAGTAGTACCACAATTTTAATGACACTGCCTATAGGTGGGTATACACATGCGAGCCGAGCGGTTCGCGAACCGCTTGTGAACCTATAATTCGCAAGTGTGTACGTTGTTTTGATCAACGAACGAACGGCTCGCAAACCGTTCGCGGCGATCCGCATCCTGTCGGTTTTTTTGACGAACACAAAGGGATTCGTGGCTCTCGGTGGACGGACTCGTGTGTTGTTCGTTGTTTGTGTCGAACCTCCAGACAATCCAGACGCCCTGTTTTCAATTTTTAGTTAGTTTATTATTATCAAGTTTTAGTTTAGTTATTTATATTTATATATATATATATATATATATATATATATATATATATATATATATATATATATATATATATATATAACGTATGATCGAATAAAAACGGCGTCCAGTTGACTGGGAAATGACGATCGATGACATTTCCCATATAAAATGACGTCGTTGATGCCGTTTTTTCTCAATACGGTATATATGATGGTGGTCCGAGGAAATCATTTTAGATTTAATTGATCTCTATAGAAAAGTTAGTTAGTGTGCCACCAACGTCGCTGCTTCCTTTTCTTGCCTAAACTAGCCATCATTAAAAACTCATCACCAACAGGGCATAATTCTCTTCTCGCGAAGACATAATTAAACGCGTACACGCAACGGCGCGGCGCGGCGTCGCGTCGCATCGCATCGCAAAAATGACTGCATGGTTGGTTTGCGGCGTTCGCGCTTTTCCCTTGGATCGTTGAAGGTTCGTACAAAAACAATTTGCTAACGAGCGGTGTGCGAACCGCTCGGCTCGCATGTGTATACCCACCTTAGGAAATATTAACCTTAAATAAAGTGTTGATTAGTTATTTACTGATGGTTTTCTTATTCTTAGATTGATACAGATACACAAGATGATTTCCCAACATCCGAGAAGCTTTCGCCAATATTACCTCTTAGTACAAAACCAAAAAGTAACTATTATAGTATATTTAATAGTGACAGTGATGAAAGTGATACCGAACGAATATTGATGGAACGAAGGCGAAAGAATGACGAATGGATGGAGCAAATTGAGAAGGAACGCCAAGAAAGAAAAGCGGCACAAATGACTGAGAAAATAGACAAAATAGACATAGTTGAAGACACCACAAACCAAGACGTAGTGAAAGAGAGAGAACCGTTCCCTAGTAAGTTCGGTAAAGAAGAAATCGACGATTCAGAAAAATACAGTAACGAAAAGATCTCAGAAGAACCATTTACAAGATTGGATGATGATTCAGAAAGGATTGATGCTGAAGATGAAGGTAGTATTTTTACTGAATTTTGTTCTGTTTATTCATTGCCGTTGTGTTGTAGAAACCAAAAGTGCTATTGAAGAGAGATCTCTTGAAGAGTTGGAAGCAGAACGTGATGCACTGTTACAGCAGGTTCGTAACCCCGAACCTCCTCTTGAACTAACAGATTTGGATGATGATAGTAATAAGATTAACGAAAAAATATCCAAGAAGGTATGAATTTGTTTGTAATGAGTTTTTCATTGTTTTTTCATGGTTATTTTTATATTATAGGCAAATGAGAAGTTACAAATTAAAGATGTTAATGGTACCACCGACTTTAAAAGAAGACTATCAGAAACTTCTGGAGAAAGTAGTCCGTCCAGTCAGGTATATTTGACGAACATTTTTATGTCTTAAAAATTAACCAAGGCATGTGTTGATATGAGCCAAAAAAAAAAAAATGCTCAGGACACATGGTTCTGATCGAAAAATAATGTTTTAGGAAAAGTTACTCACGAAATTATTGCAAACAGTGGTTTTTTAAAGAAAGAAAAAAAGAAAAAACAACCCTTCAATTAACCCTGTATAATAAAAACCAAATACTAAAGTTTATAAAGAAATAAGTTTATGAATTAAAGTTAATAGATTTATATATGGTGTATGGTATCGGTGGTCCTAATTGTTTTCCGGAAACTTCGGCAGCATATTTTGCAGTTAAAAATAAGTAAAAAAGTTCGTATAAATGTATGTCCTAAAACGCTTAGTTTCGGAGATACAGGGTGTAGAAATTTCATTTTTATTACGATTTTTTCCAAATAATTTCTGAAGTAAGGTCAATATTTGGATGAAAATTGGTGTCTGGTAGTTTTTTGACATGACAAATTTGATTTTGGTGTCAATATGTCTCCTATTTGTAGGGGGCGCCACCTACATGTGTTTTAACTGTTTTAAAGGGTAATAACTTTTCATCCGTACCTGTATAAAACTACTGAGTGAAAAAATATACGACTTTTTACGTAAAAAATGTCCCTTGGTAAAAATCGCTACGAGCAATCGTTCTCAAGATATTTAGAACGGAAATAGTCAATACATGTCATTGATAAAAAATAAACACGTTGAATAGATAGTTATTTGAATGAAATAATAAATTTGGGAAATTTTTATTTTTTTATATTAATCATAATTTTTTTAAATTTAATATGTAGGTGGTTTAAATTAGATATGTAGGTGGCGCCCCCTACAAGTAGGAGTCATATTGACATCAAAATCAAATTTCTCATGCCAAAAAACTCCCAGACACAAATTTTCATCCAAATATTGACGTTACTTCATAAATTATTTGGTAAAAATCAAAACATAAATGAAACTTCTACACCCTGTATCTTCGAAACTAAGTATTTTAGGACATACATTTGTAAGAACTTTTTTACTTATTTTTATCTGCAGAATATGCTGTCGAAGTTTCGAAACACTTTAAACTTTAAGCGTTTTTTTTGCATCAGTGTTTCATTGCATCATTTTGTTGGTAATACATATTATATAAATAAACATAATTTACAGGTGGCGATTGAACATTCTTATTGTCTATCAAGGCCTGAAGAAAAAGAAAATATATCTGAAGAATCTGCTCGTAAACTTGAATTTTCAAGTGCAGACACGTTAGCTCACGATCACGGTTATACGAATAAAGAAGCCCCCTTGCCATTAGTACCGGCCGCGCCTAAACTTAAAAAAGTTAGTATCTGTCATGTTTTTGTCATTATATTGAAAATGCGTGCACTTTCTAGGAAAAACTTCCTAAACAACCGAGACCGAAGAAGCAAAAGCGATTACAGGAAGTCCAAAATACTTATTATGACAATGATCAGTACGACAGGAGGTACGCGGATTATTACGGAGTTCATGAAAATGTCGTTCATAAAATTAGGGATGAAATGTCTGAATTTGGAGTATTATTTGAGTTCCTGACAAAAGGTAGGAGGATAAATTTTAAGAAATCAATGTAATATTTAGTTTACTTCATATAAATTTTTCCATCATAGTGAAAGAGAAAAGTAGTGAGTAGTGAACCACTCATAAAAAAAGTGTTAAAATGTCTGTCCAACAAGTCTGGTAAGATTTCGACGGACGACATAAAAATGACAGAAAATACTAGTCATATAGATTTGTCTGAATTGGATTGACTGTCAGTCATCTTCTCGTTGGACAGACTATGCACAATGTCAAATGGTCTTTAAGTTGGGTTGCTTAACACGACTTAGTATTAGGATCAAATAAAGGTAGAAATTGTTAATGTCGGATTTTGTTCACATTGCTGGAAAATAGGCAGATTTAGCATGATGTAATATTTTTCTTTTATAAATCTGACAACATAGTAAAAATCAAGAGATTTCTCGTCTTTTCGAATTTTTCATGAAATTTGATGGAAAACGTTATGTAGGAAGACCGATACTATAAAATTATAAATAAATATACAGGGTGCTACAAATTCGAGGTACGAGCATTGGTATCTCGGAAACCGTAATAAATACAAAGATGGTTAAATTGTGGCAAAGCTGCGCCTTGGGATGCTCACCAAGATGATATCAAAAAAGGTTTAAAAATTTCAAGGATTGCTGAGTTTTTTGGAAAAAACGGATTTTTTTGAAAATCAATTTTATTTTTTCCTGTCGTTACTTTTTAGAAAATCAAAAAACTAATTACACATTCTCATAGCCACTTTATTAGGGCTATCTGATCGTATTTTTAGATTTTTAAATTATCTGATAATTTGTGAGATACAGAGGCCAACTTGATTTCTCTAAATAAGGACCTGCATTTTTTTTCAGATTTTGAAAGAACTCGGCTTCCTGAGTACAACGATATGCCACACTTATTTTTTTTTTGTTTCGGAAATTTGAACACAATTTATTTAAACTAATTTGAAGTCCGGCTCTGTTTTTTTCAAATATTTAATCTATTCATTGTTGCAAGATTGAGAAGTTTTAAAACTGAACAGTGACGTGAGATAAATCATTGAATATGGAAAATCAAATACAATAAAATAATAAAAAATAATTTAAAATAAATAATATAAATATATAATATAAACAATAAAATCATTTCCTCGGAAGATGGATTGTGAATGGTGGAGTAGCATAATGGCCAGTGAGGTCCTTGAACCTGTCGCCAAGGGGTGGGAGCATTACTTGACATTTATCATTTGTAAAATTGAAATCAATATACCTCAACATTTACAACAAAGAGTACAAAATGCGTTCGGAAGTATAAGAAGATCTGTTGAAAGGGCTATACATAAAATTGAACGAAAAATAAATGTGTGCAATAGGGGGGGGGCGGAGGTATTAAATAAACCCTTTCGAACATGTAGAACATTAGAAATTTGTTTGTAGAAATTGATATATTTATAATAACTAGGATTAATATTATGCATATTATTAGATCATACATTGAGATTTCAAATTCACAAAAAAAGATTAAAAATAATATATTTTAAATTGCTGACCTGGATATTATTTATTCAAATCTTTCAATTGGCTCGATTTTCCTTATTTTTGCGATGAATATAATCAGATTAAATAATTTAAAAATCCAGAGTTGGGCTTGAAATTATTTTAAATAATAATATAGTTTTGTTGTTTTTAAAGTATCTAAAACAAATAAAATATAAAGTGTGGCATACCGTTGTACTCAGGAGGCTGAATATTTTCAAAACATCAAATAAAAAATGCAGACCCGTATTAAAAAAAAATTAAGTTGGCCTATGTATCTCACAAATTATCAGATAATTTGAAAATCTAAAAATACTGTCAGATAGCCCTGATAAAGTGGCTATGAAAATGTTCAATTAGTTTTTTGATTTTCTAAAAAGCAACAACAGGAAAAATAAAATTGATTTTCAAAAAAAACCGTTTTTTCCAAAAAACTCAGCAATCCTTGAAATTTTTAAAACTTTTTTGATAACATGTTGGGAAACCCCCAATCCCAAGGCGCAACTTTGCCCCAATTTAACCATCTTCGTATCTATTACGGTTTCCGAGATACCAATGCTCGTACCTCGAATTTGTAGCACCCTGTATACTATACGATCTTTAATAAAAATATTAAGGAAGGAGCGTATCAAAAATCTTTATCGACCGCGACGGGACTCGAAATGGTCGACTTAAATTCCGGTTTATCAGTGCCGTTCTAATTTTATTCAAAACGTGTAAAAATATGATGTAGGGTAGACGTGGGGTAGACTCAATAATTTGTTTTATTTTACGTTCTGAATAAATGTTGGTAGTTATTAAAATTGTTATAAAATATACAATTCTAATAAAAATAGATAAGTTATGATAATTATTTATTAACACAAACATCCGATACGCTAGTGAAGCAGATTAATCAAATTGACGTATCTAAATTCTTTGACATCTAATCTTTGATAAGTAGTAAATAAAAGCAAAAATGCAAGAAAAAATATATAATTAGTTAATTTTAAGTGAAAATTTCATAAATTTTTATAAGGTTTACTAGAGTAAACGCCACGAATGTTTGGGAGTGATTCATCGCTTGATGAAGTTAGAATCGACACGCGCGCTATCATTTTTACATTAAACACGTAAATTTTTACCGCAGACGTAGGTTTTTAAAGCCCGGTCTAATCATCTGCCTGCGCTCCTTCTACTTATCCTAAAATGTTAGCGCGATTGACAAAGACGATACTATATCGCGTTTCTTTGATTGATTCGTTTTTGTGCGTCAGTCCATTGGTGTGCTTGCAGTGCGATCAATGGGGCAATCCATTTTATATTTATAACCAGATATATGTTTTGACAAGACTTTGACAGTTAAAAAAACAAATTACAACAGATTATATATTGATTATTATATGACTTGAAACACCACGGCACTGGAATTAAGTTTTATGTGACCTTGAACAGATTAGTTCACATGGTAGCGACCGATGAATCACTTCCAAACATTCGTGGCGTTTACTTTACACCTATGTATTATAGTCACTTACTAGCGAAAAGTTATTCCATTATTTCCCTCGATTTTTGACTTAGATCTACTGCACGCTACACAACCAACTATTTTACAGTCTTTTTCGATAAATCGCAATAGTGTCATTTAAGTTCTGCCACAATTTCCTTGTAGATTTACTACCCGTAAACAACTCTCAGTAGTAGATTAACTAATAAATAACATAAAATAAGGTCAGCAAAGACCGACAAATCCACAAAAATTCAAATCAAATTGAAATGTGTGAATCGTCAAACAGAACTGTCAAGGGTTCCCAGCCTAGAGTCTCCTTTCCGTCGACCATGCATGAATACATGGATAGTATTATACTTCTTCCTTAATCTTTTTATTCAAAGTATACGACCGAAAAAAAACGTCGTCAGAGTTGACTTGGAATAAAGATCGCTGTCATTTCTTGTGAAAATATTTGGGAAATCCTGTCGATCATCATTTCCAAACCAACTTGACGCCGTTTTTATTACCGTACGATATTTCTTTGTTAATTTTTTCCCTCTGTATTATGTTATTTAATAATTGACCCCCGATATAGGTATTGATAAAGAAGACATTGAGTATATTAAAAGGTCGTACGAGGAACTTTTGGCTGATGATAATATGGGTTATTGGTTAAATGACACCCATTGGGTGGATCATTGTTTAACCGATTTATATTCAAGTCCGCCTAAAAAGAGGAAACGGGAAGAACGTACGCATCTGACGGGCTGCGCAAGAACAGAAGGGTATTATAAAATGACAGCTCACGAAAAATCTAGGTACAAATATCACCATGCCAAAGCACACGCAGTTACCATGACAGCTGCTGCTCCTGCAAAACAAGGTAAAATACATTATTTTTAATATGTTAAGTTAATATTAATATTTGGTGAAATAATATACACAGAAAAATTCTTGTAGAAAATGTTTTTTTCTGTGCTATAACAAGGTCATATTAAATAGCTAAAAACACCATGAAATGAAGCTAGTTATATTATATAGATCATGCCAGATAAGCTTTTAGTTACGTGATTAAGCTTGACCGGCACAACGTTGCCCACTTTTACACTTATTTTCTTTAAGTTAAAATATTTTAGGAAAACCTACTCCCAGTCCAACCGGCTAAAAAAGCATTTCCTGTATTAAAAAGTTGACCACTTTTACATAATTATTTCTTTTAATCAAAATATTTTCTTTTCTTCTTTCTTAGTGCCATACTCTAATACTCCATACAGAGCGTCGGCTACCTCTCGCATGTATTTGTGATGTGTGTCATCTGTGTTTCACAAGTACACGGGACTTTATTGCCGAATTTTATCGCCGAACGGGAGTTTATCGCCGAATTCGAACGGCACTATTTGAGAGGCTGTACAAGGCAAATATACTCAAGGTGGTTTGCCATTGCCTTCCTTGAGGTGGCGGCTCGCTGGTCGCTCTATTTAGATAAATCAATATTTTTATTTAAATAAATAAAGCGACCGTACTGGCTGAGGATCGAACCCAGTACAATTACATCTCTCGCACCGCAGATCGTCACACTACTGCTTGCGCTACGGCCGGCCACAAACAAATTATTTTAGGAAACAAAAATAAATTAATTATCTACATATATAAAATGCTAATGTTTATCTGTGTCGTCTCTACTGAAGTAACGACTTGCTCTAGAAAGTTGCTTCTTTCACTAAAATATAGCTAATTGGCTCTTCTAAAAACTGTCGTCGCCGGATTTTTTGTTTTTCATTTAATTAAAAAAAAATAAAAAGTACTTTTTTCCTGATGTCGTGGCGGATGCGCCAGGCTTCAACTAGTAAATATGTAAACAGTTATTATTTACATCAAAAAACTCACCTCCTTAACAGCACTTAAGGGACATAAAGGGCCATTACTACCGCCTTCCCGTTTAAACTAAAAGAGGTTCTAAAAAGAACACAGCGTTCGACTGCAAGGTTTGCTAGAAAAAAAAATTATGCTTAAGGAAATAAATAAATATGGCAACTTGACATTTTTTACAGCAGAGCTACCACCTGAATCCCGAACGGGTAATTTAAATTCTAGTTGGTCAGCCGGGCGCCGAATATGTAATATATCCATGGTTGGCAACAATGAATTTAAAAATCGATCCTCGATTACGTAACTAAAAGTTTAATAGGTATCGATTATATAATACGTAAAGAAATATCTAAAAATCATTCGTTCACGCTCACGGAAATGGCCCAATACTTAACATATGTCCAATTGTCTTCCTCAGGTTTATCAAGAGAAGCTAGGTCAAATCAGAGAAGGCTACTAACAGCATTTGGATCGGCCACCGATTCTGATTTGTTGAAATTTAATCAACTGAAGTTCCGTAAGAAACAACTCAAATTTGCTAAGTCTGCCATTCACGATTGGGGTCTCTTTGCCATGGAACCCATCGCTGCAGATGAAATGGTTAGTGTTTGTTTGAATCTTGTCAAGTCTGAGTGTAATTAAAAGTTACTCATATCTCTTGTTAATGATTTATTTAAGGTGATCGAGTATGTAGGACAAATGGTTCGTCATAGTGTCGCGGATTTAAGAGAACAGAAGTACGAAGCAACTGGTATCGGAAGTTCGTACCTTTTCCGTATTGACTTGGAAAACATTATTGATGCTACGAAGTGTGGCAATTTAGCCAGATTTATCAATCATAGTTGTAATGTAAGTATTGTGTTTCATACATTTTAATATTTATAATATTCTATATAGAAATTTTAAAACATTTTCCGATGCACGTCATCAATCACATCGAAATTGACACTAAAGCCTATAAACCTGAGTAAATGAAATTTTAGCAAAAATGTTTAAATTTGTTGACTAAATTAAAATACCAAGCAGCTCTTCATTATACTTCATAGAGCAAGAGATTGTAACGGATATTTTATTTAGATTAAAGCTGCAAAAATTAGTTTAAACCGATTTTTATTATTGCCTTGTTGGTCACATTGCGTCCTGTTCAGCAATGTTGTCGTGTATTATTTGACAATTATCCTAGTATCAGTCATTATTTTGTATAATATCTATATTATATATAGTATGTGTTGTTGAATTTTTGGGAGTAATTCTCGATCGTTTTTTGCCGTTTTTCATAGTTTTTTTTCCTAAATTGTACTTCTAAGCACAAAAAGTTCTTTTAAGAACTAAATTTTCAAGATTTTTTACTGCATTTTTTGAAATTGTGGATTGAAAATATGACGAAGCCTTTAAACAGTCGCAAAGCGCTTGTAGCTTCCCTGATAAAATATTTTGAGCGCGAACGTGACAATAAAGGTCCTTTATTACCCTTGAATGCAGTCAGAGAAGTAAGATTGATTGGTAAGCACATTATACCACTTTCAAGTTATTTTAACTTATTTCAATTTGTAGCGGGTAGCTGCTGCCTTAAAAAAATATATATAAAAATTATATATTAAATATACAGGGTGGCGCACCTCATTCGCCTCGGTTGGTTATACGAAAACGGAAAGATGTAGAAACAAAACATTTTATGGGTATGTGTGGGGAGACAATGTGCACAATTTAAAATTATTTTGAAATATACAGGGTGTTTCAGAACTAAGATCCATACCAAAGTTATATTTTTTCTTATGGAACACCCGGTATTTTATTTAATTTTTGGATTCTTGGGCTCAAAAAAAGGCATTTATTATAAGGGTTAAATAAGTTTGAAATCTTTAGTTTTTGAGATATTTAAATTTGCATGCTACAATAAAATAGACTATTAACAACCTGTACATTATTTTTCAGAATTAATTATTATGCTGAGTTTAAAGGTAGAGAAATAAACTTTACTGAAAAATGGTATTAATTCCTTAAATTTATACAGGGCTATCAAAAGTTGCTGATCTATTTTAAGGATATATTTTATATAAAAACTTCGTTATTTCAAATGCAACACCCTGTATTTTTTTAAATAAGTCGAAGCAGATTCAAATGCTCTTTCAAACTATATTATATAGAAATTTTAAAACATTTTCCGATGCACGTCATCAATCACATCGAAATTGACACTAAAGCCTATAAACCTGAGTAAATGAAATTTTAGCAAAAATGTTTAAATTTGTTGACTAAATTAAAATACCAAGCAGCTCTTCATTATACTTCATAGAGCAAGAGATTGTAACGGATATTTTATTTAGATTAAAGCTGCAAAAATTAGTTTAAACCGATTTTTATTATTGCCTTGTTGGTCACATTGCGCCCTGTTCAGCAATGTTGTCGTGTATTATTTGACAATTATCCTAGTATCAGTCATTATTTTGTATAATATCTATATTATATATAGTATGTGTTGTTGAATTTTTGGGAGTAATTCTCGATCGTTTTTTGCCGTTTTTCATAGTTTTTTTCCTAAATTGTACTTCTAAGCACAAAAAGTTCTTTTAAGAACTAAATTTTCAAGATTTTTACTGCATTTTTTGAAATTGTGGATTGAAAATATGACGAAGCCTTTAAACAGTCGCAAAGCGCTTGTAGCTTCCCTGATAAAATATTTTGAGCGCGAACGTGACAATAAAGGTCCTTTATTACCCTTGAATGCAGTCAGAGAAGTAAGATTGATTGGTAAGCACATTATACCACTTTCAAGTTATTTTAACTTATTTCAATTTGTAGCGGGTAGCTGCTGCCTTAAAAAAATATATATAAAAATTATATATTAAATATACAGGGTGGCGCACCTCATTCGCCTCGGTTGGTTATACGAAAACGGAAAGATGTAGAAACAAAACATTTTATGGGTATGTGTGGGGAGACAATGTGCACAATTTAAAATTATTTTGAAATATACAGGGTGTTTCAGAACTAAGATCCATACCAAAGTTATATTTTTTCTTATGGAACACCCGGTATTTTATTTAATTTTTGGATTCTTGGGCTCAAAAAAAGGCATTTATTATAAGGGTTAAATAAGTTTGAAATCTTTAGTTTTTGAGATATTTAAATTTGCATGCTACAATAAAATAGACTATTAACAACCTGTACATTATTTTTCAGAATTAATTATTATGCTGAGTTTAAAGGTAGAGAAATAAACTTTACTGAAAAATGGTATTAATTCCTTAAATTTATACAGGGCTATCAAAAGTTGCTGATCTATTTTAAGGATATATTTTATATAAAAACTTCGTTATTTCAAATGCAACACCCTGTATTTTTTTAAATAAGTCGAAGCAGATTCAAATGCTCTTTCAAACTATATTAGGGTTTCCTATACCTATCTAGCTCAGATTTTGAATAAAAAGCGATTTTTAAATAAAATTGCAATCAAGATGGTTTGATTCGGTCGCCATTGCCATGTCGCCATGGCAATTTTCTAGGGACATCAGTTAGTAACTATTTCCAAAGTCGACATTAGTTTATGGACATTATTATTTATAATTTATAACAGTTTACCTAAATTTACCTACAATAGTTTAATAAGTAATAAGATTCATTATTTTATCAAGAAAAATAAAGCAGTATATCTGCTGGCGGAACGAATAGATATTATTTTGTGAGGAAAATTGCTTCTTCGCCTCAAGGGCTTATGCTCAAAGATATTCAAATAGGAATCTTCCTGATAAGCGTTTCGTTGAAAAACTATTTGTCCTATTTCGCAGAGCTGGTAGTGTGGTTTATAAAAAACCTATTAGGCAGAAACCTTTCTTTGGAAGTGAATAAAATGAATTTGCCGTAATTGGCTATTTTACAGAAAATCCATAAAATAATTCAAAGAACTACATCTTCGTTTTTCTTGATAGAATAATATACACATATTTAATGAATATTATTTATTAAACTAGTTGTAGGTAAATTAAATAAAAGTAAACTGATATAAATTTAAATAAGTCCATAAACTAATTTCGATTTTGAAAATAGCTACTAACTGTCACTAGAAACTTGCCATGACAACACTAGCCATCTTGATTACAATTTTATTGAAAAATC